>NC_082341.1:11427098-12074098 GCF_027477595.1 Haemorhous mexicanus
CTTTTGATTAAAATGTCTCTCACCAGTCTGTCTCTTTAATTAAATAAAACCTGCTTGGTATTAATCAAAGCATAAAGAATTTATGCCCCAAATCCAGATTAATTAAAAGCCCAGAAGCTTGAAGAACAGACTGTGTATAAATACTAAAATAAATCAATCTAAACATAATATTTATGTATTGGGGCTGTGTATTCCAAAAATATAAATAATTCCAGAAAGTGATTTATGGCAGATTCACTGTGGAAATACACTGCTTATTAGGATATATTTAAATGTGAAGTTAAGCAAACAGTTTGATTTACAAATTTTCTTTTTAAAATACTTAGTTTTTAATTATAGCTCTATTGGAACACTTTCTGATTAACAAATCATTAGAAATGTGCTCTTTAGCCTTCCACTTTAGTAAAAACAAAGGCTGAGAAAAAAACTTCTGTGGCCCTGTGGATTTTACAAAGTCATATTCAAAAAACAGTATTTATTTTTCTGTGAACAATAGAACAGAAGTATCTTCAGTACTTCTGATTCTATTAGTAAAAAATAATTTAGTTTTGGATGTAAAATATTTTGATTTATGCCCCGAACTGAAGTCTAGGTCAGAAAATGTGTGCAAAAATATTGTGAGAGCTCTTTGAAAGAAGAGAGGTGATACTGGGGCCCTTTTGTAATGCACAGGAGGCCTCTAAGGAAAAAACCAATGAAAAAGCAGAAATTATTCAAGGGAGTTCCTAATCTCTGCCAGTTCCTAATCTGTCCCAGAATTAACTCTAACTCTCTAAATAGGAAAAGTTTGCCTTGGCATTGGCATTGCAACCCCTTCCCTTTACTTCACATCTGTGGATCTGATACTCAGGACCTATCAAGTCTCAGGGTGGAGATACAGAAATTCTCAGTTCCATGTGAAAATTCAGCTTTGAACCTTATACCAAAAAGCAGCAATCAGGAGACTGCACTCTCCCAAGGTTGGACAGGAAGGTCACAGTGGATGTTCCAGTCTCATTCCATCATTAACTATAATAGCCTGAAGAGCTCATAACTCACCAAGCTGCAGAGATGATGTTCACACATTTACCTAATCCACTAAGTAACAAGTTGATACAAAGTGCCAGTTTACAAGACAAATGGACTACTGTCTCCACTGATACAAAAGATATTGAATACTCTGCCCAAAGGGTTGACTGATGGCTGCAGTGACTGCACAATAGTAATTTCTATGCAATTGCAAAATAATGCAAATTGTTCTTTCAATTGCCAGCACTTCTTATGGTAACAATGGCTGCCAGATACCACAGCTGTGAAGACAATGCTTGTCATTGCTATAGCTGTCAAATACCAGATTTAACACCTGTTTGCTAATTTTGAAAATGCACAACATGGACCACAACATAATGGCTTTACTTGGAATGGAATAGGAAACCTTTAAACAGAAAGTTTTTATCTATCTTGAAGACATGCACTTTCCTACTGGTGCCCTCCCTTTTATTTTTTTTTTTTTAGCGTCTCTTCCCTCCCTTTGTCCATAGAAGTCATACTGCAGGTTTTTAAAATGATATTTTTGCTCCAAAAAAGCAAGTCTTCTTTTCAATGTGTTTTATATGAGAGGATTAAAACCTAACCCAAGATTTTGTAGGTTGTTTCTGGTTCAGGCAACCCACCTGAAAGGCCTAATTTTTGACATCTGCACAAAACAGCTGGTAATGAGTGTTTGGATTCTGCAAGTGTCTAGCTTTTAATCTTTTATATTAGACTTGTTAATAAGGATAGATGGAAAGCAGGTGTGACAGTAGTTGAGAGGGTTATTGGAAGACATAATTGCTCCAACTATTGTTTTAAGTTTTTATCTTTTTTTTTTTCTTCCTGCACAGTTTGTCCTTCTCACAGCTGCCAGTTGTGGCAAAGTGGAGGATCTTCAGCTTTTGCATTTTCTTCACTATTTGCAAGTCTAAATGAATACGTGGACACACTCCAGGATTAGTTGTTTGGTTTTGTTTTTTTTTTTTTAAATGAAAAATCAGAGCATTCAAATTGAAGCAACTGAGCTGAAATGTGTTAGCATGCACAGTTTAATCTCTTAAGACCTGTGATCTAATGATATCTGGAAGCCAGGGCTGCTTGTGTTTTGGTTTTGGCTTTAACACAGAATTAGAGAAAGGGCCTTAAAAATCATCTTGTTCTAACCTGCCTGCCGTGGATATGGCCACTACACCAGGATAGTATGAAACACACAGAGAATTGTTCTGGATCTGTCTACACTGACACTTGAGCACAGAGAAGAGGAGCCCAGCCCCAGATGAGTTCTGAAGTCACAGTGGTGTGGAGGGCTAGTTCACTCTGCAGAGATTATGTGCATTCTGCAGCAACTCATTTTTTAACATTGCCAGAAGAAACAATTGTGTCTGACTGCCTGAGAACAGGCTAACAACAGCGTGATTGTTAATGTCAGTACATAAAAGGGGTACATAAAGTAAAAATCTATTTGCTTCATTTTACTTGTTTTGACATCTCAAATTTTCACAAAACCCATCCAGGACTAGAAATGAGTTTGATAATCTGGGTTTGGTTATTAATGCATAGATTAGAACCTGTTTTGCAATTAAAAATATTAAGAAGATTTCAAAAAGAAAATATCATACCATAGCTTTCTACAACAAGAGAAACAGAAACAGTTATTCATTTGAGGCAGCTAGCTAAAGGTTCTGTCTTTTTCTGTAGAAGAGGGATGGAATGTCATAAGAGCAAATAAGGATTAAAGACATCAGGAAGAAGAAAGCACTGTTCACTAATGAATTAATGAACAATTACATTAAATAGTAAATGTATGAGTTAGTTGGAAGTCCCAAGCTAAATAACAGGATATTGTAACATGAAATGACATTATAAATATTAATAAGTCAGTAAGTGTTTTTGACCCAAATTTCTCATTTCATTGTGTGTGAATTGTTTACATTACATATATTGAGCCATTTAACTAACAGAGAAAAAACACTTACATATTTAGTTGGATTTTATTGAACAACATTCAGTCAAAGATATTTTAGCCCAGTATTTTGCTAGATGATTTGGAACTTCTGAAGTGGATGACAAACAATTTTTTTTCAAGATGGTCTTCTAGTACGCAACTACTGTGACTCAGGAACTTGATGGTTCAGCCTTTCTTTTCAATAACACACAGTGGACAGTATTGTGGATTTTTCCATCACTTTTTAACACTTAACCTCCATGAGCAACTTCATATCTCAGCTAACTCTCTGTAGTTTAGTCTCAGCCTACCACATTCTAGTTCCATTTGACATATCCTTTATACTGAATTGTGAGAGGCAATAATATTCCTTATTTGCTCCAGCCATGACACTTCGAAAGTTTCTCCAGATTGAAGAATCCCAGTTTGCTTCATCAGATATGGTATCTCATGCCTCTGACTGTCCTTGCTTTCCTTCTCTCTACCTTTTCCCATTTTAGCACATTTTTTCCCATCTTGAGAGAGAAAAACCATAACTGCATGCAGAATTAATTCAAGGAGCATATAAAGTCATGTCATTTACATAGGTTAGGAATAAAATCATAATATTAAAGAACCATCTTTCCTGAGATCATATGTTTGCCCTCTATTCCCCATCCTGTGTAAATACAGAGAAAAAAAACTTTTAAAGGCTTGATATTGATATTAAAGATCATATAAACTTACCTTGGGCTGTTTTTTTTTTTTTTTTTTGTAATACTTGTTCATGCATCACATCGCTGTTTAGAAATAGAATTCTTTATTTCTATTTCATGAACAGTTAGATTCAACAGACAAATTAGCAATGCAATTTTAGCAATGTGTACATTGCTAAAATTGGTGCTAAGATTGTCTTTCATTGCTAAAACGCATCCTCCAGATGTGCCAAGCCTGAAGCATGGTGTGTGTGGGGAAGGAATGGACCTTCATGTGCTCACTCCAGCATTTGCATGGATGATAACACCATTTCTCATGACTGTTCTTTGGAACTTAGAGACTGTCCATGATCATGCTGACATGTATGCTGTTCTCAATTTCTCACAGACAGTTTCCTCAAAACTGTGAGTCTTTCCATCACACACTGTGTTGTGGGACTTTTTAAAGTTAAAATTTGTAACAGGCAGGGTCCTTATGAATATGATGCAAAAAGGGTTGTTTTCATATTTGGTGTACTAATCCAATTATTTTAGTAAAACCCATAAAATCCCACTGATTTTAAAAGGACTGCTTAGGTAGCAGCGAGCAGAGTTTAGTTCAATATTTAGAGGAGCTGAAATGGGGATGCCATATGTACTGAAATCTGAAATATGAGTGACAGGTTGTAGACAGCACTTCAAATACTGCTTCACTGTCACAAATGGAATTGGGATCTCCTCTTTGTCATTCTCTGAGACATTCTTAGCAAGTTAATTACTACTGCAGGTATCACAAGATATTTCTGTTTATTCATTTTGAATATTTCTCTGCCAGAGGCCAAATTATGAATTGTCCTTGTGTAGTTACACTCTGGGATAAAGGAAAAAGGTTTCCAAAGTGAAATTAATGACCATAATTTTTCTTTTCATTATATCTTCTTATATCTGGTTATGCAGTGAGAGAATACATATCCTTTTTGCAAAGAAAAAAATAGAAAAGTAATGACAACCATATTCTTGATAGTATTCTAAGTTATTATTTTACCTGAAAAACAAGTTATATCATTATTTTATTCTCTCTATTACTTCTTTAATTTGCTTAACCGTGATCAGTATAAAGTGAAGAGCAGATTGGATTCCTAGTCCATTAACAAAATTGTCAAGTAATTATTTCATTTTTATGAAAAATGTTCTTTCTTAATATTTATTTTTTTATATCCTTCCTCATTCCAGCCAACATTAACTGTCTGTATATATATATCCATGTCTCACTCATCGTTATGGGATCATAATCCTATAGACCTGACAACAACAATCCTATAGACCTGACCTATATACACCTGACAACATGTTATTCAAACATTACTCCAGCATCTTATTTTGGGTTTGATGTGTGAGAATGAGAAGACATAGGACCCTGAAGTTATCATAGTCCTTTGAAAATGTCTATCACTTTGATGGGAACCAACAATTGAATCTCAAATGAAGTTAATCTTTTTGGCAGGTCACTTTTGCAATAGCTCATCTGTTTTACAGTTTTGCTGTCTATAAAACTGAGACTTGCCTTCAGTCTGGAACATAGGAACCACAACTATGGGACCACTCCAATTATAAACATTCAGAGTACTTTATACTGTGTGTGGTCTGATTTTCAAAGGAATAGAGCTCTGACAGGTCCCGTTGGGAATTCATCACTAAACCAAGCACAAAATCCCCAAGAACAGTTGCCATCCCTTCCTCCCACCCTTTTATTTACCTGCTTGCTTCCTGTTCTATTCAGGAAAGGGAAGCTGCTCTAAGCTCCTGTACTTCTTTTGGCCAAGCTAAGCACCAAGCTAACCCAGATCCCGTCACAGCAGGGTCCAAGCAGCTTCATTAACTTTCCCTACCTGGCAATAATGGTCCCAGCAGGACTAAGTGGTGACAATGGTCCCAGCAGGTAGTGCAGCAAGCTCCCTGCAGCACTGGGTGCCAGGAGAGGAAGCACATCACTATAGTTAAGAGCTGATTGTGGTACTGTTGTTACCATAGATACATTCAGCTGACTTTAAAGAAAATACTTTGTGGAATGTAATATTTTTCTGAAAATCATTTGAACTGTTTAGGCTCCTAATTGCTCCTGAACAAAGTAAGAGGTGACAGACTGAATATTTGAGTACCTTGGTTAACAATATGCTATTGGTGCAATCCACATATGGTTTGAAAGGGCTGGCTGATCAGTGCTCCAGAACATGTCTCTGTATCTCAATACTTGTCTGGCATTCCAGAAATAGCTCCTTAAGCATAATATGTGGAATTCCAATGAGTTTATACTTCCTGATTAATGTGCTATTTTGTCAAGTTGTTGACTCTATAGCATTAACTTTTTAACCTTAATTGGAAAAAATATTTCTGTGTGGCACAGATAATCAAAGGCAAAATCAATCTTGCTTCTTATGAAGAGAATTATTAACCATGGGTTTGGTATTTTGCATTATTTAGAAGGTACTTGTTTTTCCACAGCTATTTGATTCAATAAATGGCCTTTTAGAAGCCTGGGAAGGATATAGAATTTGAAAGTAGGGTGCCCAACTAAACTCTTGTGAGTTGAATCAAAGCATTCACGTTGTAAACTATTTATTCGTATTACCTCTCTCAAAGAAAAGTGATTTATTTAATTTGATGACATAAGTATCACAGTACAACAGATTGCTTAAATGTTGGGGTTTTTCTCATATTAGTCTAGCAGGACTCACCAGACCCCACATGAAAGACTGAAAATCTCTCAAACTCATTCTTGTAGGTGGATGCTTTTTCTGCAAGAGAAGGAACAGAGCAGTCTGGAAAAGACTTCAAGTGCACACTGCAGACAAGGGAATGTCATCCTGATGCCTCTTCTATGGTCCTGATTTTAACCACTTTCTTAGCTCTGAGCCTAACATATCACAAAATCAGTCTGTCTGCAGAAGCTCCCATTAATGCCTATGTTAAAATATATAAATACTAACTTTTTTCCAACTGAAAACCAGTAAAGAGAAACTAGACACTGTGAAATGTTATGTTTTGCCAAAAATTATTTTAAGAAGGTTTAAGCTAGGTCTATTGCACGGTGATATCTCTTAGCACACAAAATGACACGTGCCAGTGATATTCACAAATATTTATAGGGAGATCCACCTGCAGCCAGTGAAGGTCCCATATCAAAGCAGAAGGATGCCCAGAGGATGCTGTGATCCCTTGGGAAGGCTGCACTGGAGCAGGCTCCCAGCAAGACCAGGATGGCTGGTAGAACTGGTGGCCCCAGGAAGGCACCCACGCTGGAGCAGGCTGTTCCTGAAGGACTTCCCTCCATGGAAGGGACCTGTGCTGGAGCAGTTAATGAAGAGCTATAGCCTGTGGGAAGGACTCATGTAGGAGAAGTTGGAGAACTTAGTGGAGAACTCTCTTTCATGGGAGGGATCCCACTCCCTGTCCCCCAGCACTGCTGGTGGACAGAAGGGACAGAATTTAGGAGTGAAGTTAAGCCAGGGAAGAAGGAAGGAGTAAGGGGAAGGTCTTTAAAGTTTTGGGTTTGTTTCTCTTTACCCTATTTTGATTTGATTGGTAATAACTTAATTTTCCCCAAGTCAAGTCTGTTTCACCCATGATGGTAAATAGTCAGTGATCTCTTATCTCCACCCATGAACCTTTCACAACATTCTCTCTCCCCTGTCAAGCTGAGGAGGGTACAGGTGGCTTTGGTGGGCACCTTGTGTGCAGCTACATTTAACCCACCACACATGTGGCCAGTAAAAAAAACTGGAATGTTTGATAAAAATACATCTGATATTTTTCCATGTTATGAACTTCTGTACAGAGTTTAAGGGCTTGCTGTGCCTGAGAACAGACATCCCTAGGGCTCCTCAGGGTTTGTCTTCTAAGTTTCTGCAGAGGATATGTAGTGATAAATAGCTCTATGCAAATCAGGCTTGCTATATTTCACTCCTAAAAAATACAACAACCCTTGCAAAAAGCACCTCTGAAAGGAGAGGAAATGCTAAAACTCGAGGGATT
Source organism: Haemorhous mexicanus (assembly GCF_027477595.1). NCBI lineage: Eukaryota > Metazoa > Chordata > Aves > Passeriformes > Fringillidae > Haemorhous > Haemorhous mexicanus. The sequence continues at coordinate 11,434,761 of NC_082341.1, forward strand.
ATATTGTACCTCTCCAGCATTTTCAGACTGTGATATTCATTTTTATTCTTAATGCAGAAGGCTCCTCCTAACCCACTCCTTTGCTGGCACCCTTGAATTTTGCCTTGCCTGGGATGGGTGGGCAGGGCTGGCCCAGGCCAGGTGGGCACAGGCTGGGCAGGGCTGTCACCAGGCTCCTGCTGGCTCCAAGGATGTGGCTCTGGCTCTGAGTGTTTGAAGGCTTCTGAGGAGCAGAGCTTTGTCTGCTGCTCCATGAAACACAGCAGGGCTGGGGACAGGTTGTCAGCAGGGACTTAAGTCATTGCTGTAGCCTTGGACAATATATGCCCTGAATAATTAAGTATATGCCTAATTTTATGTATCATTTTCAATTTGATTAAACCATCTGCTCCCCTTGTATCTATTCATTATTTTTCAACACAGTAAGAGACATATTTGAAAAAAGAGTAGCAATATATTTGTTTTCCAAATCCTTGTGCAATTTGGGTGGTTTATTCCCTTTGGCTATTAGCATGAAATTTTATAATTATGTGTTGATATCAAACAATGCTAAGAGGAACCTTGTGAGGTTTCTGCTTTTCAGGACAGCTTTTCATCCTTAACTCCTGGAAAGCAACTATCTGCTTCACTAGTAATCCATGCACCTTTCAATATCTGGCCCTTTTGCCCTCAAAGGTGTTGAGACACCTAAATCACATTTAGATGCTCCCCCTAAATACCTTCCTCAGGATCAGATTAAAAGCATTTGAAGAGCAGAACCAGTCTCTCATGCTATGATGGTAATTCGAATAATTCTTTGTCTCTTAAATGGTAACTAGATCCAAAGATGTGGATCTGGAGTGATGGTTCAAGATAAGTCCTTCCTCAACTCAGTCTTTTCAAAGTGCTGCTGAGGTAATTATTTTCTTTTTTTCTCTCCCTCAACAAAAGAGTTCAAAGCTTTTCTAATTACAAACGACCTTGAAAGGTTCTCTCTAGACAAGGAAAGGACAAATTAAAATGCAGCTTTCATGGTATTTTCTTCTGAGTTGTTTTGTGTCCAGAATTCAAATACTTTAATTTATTTATGGAATTGTGCACTGTTTGTTATATTGAGGAAGACTAATAGCCTTGAGGTTGTTTTTTTGTTTGGTTGGTTTTTGTGCTTTTTTTTTTTTTAATTTTTTTATTTAGCAGTGAATAAAAACACTTACTTTAAGATTAGAGGAATCAGTTGATAAAGGATAGGAACTGTCATTAAAAATGTTTTAATTTAAATTTCAAAATGTAATTCAATTTTTTTTTCTTTATAATTCCTTTTCTTCCTAAAATCACTTAAGTTTTTTATTCTACCTAGAGTTATTATATATTAAAGATGTCAAATAAGAAGGCCCAAAATTGCCCTTATTAGGCCCTGTGTGCTTTTATTCAGAATACTTCAATGCTAAATATCTTCAGGTTTTGTCTGAAAAAAATTGCATTAATTTTAGCAAAAATAGTACAGTCACTTCAGAGAATGGGAGGCAGAATGCTCAGTGATTTTTCTGAGTAGATGGATACAAAATACCAGACGAAATATCTGCGAGTTTTTTCATGAGAATTCTGTATTTGGATGAGTTATGAGCTTCAGAAAATAAGTTTACAAACACCCAACACAGAAAATGCTACATTTTCTTGTCTTTTGTATAGGTCTCAAGTTGTGCCATGGATGTTTCAGTTGTATATTAGGAAAAATACTTTTCCAAAAGGGTTGTTATGCACTTGAACATAACAGGGAAGTGGTTGAGTGCCATCCCTGGAGGTATTTAAAAGACTTGTAGGTGTGGCTCTTAAGAACATGGTTTAGTGGTGTGCTTGGCAGTGCTGGGTTAACATTTTGGCAGTTAGAGGTCTTTTCCAACCTAAAAAGATTCCATCATTCTATGATCCACAGTAATCAGCATGGCTAACCACTTCTCAGTAAATCAATTTACCCCAATTATTCTGTTTACTGGTCTCACTGTAACTATATGGTCACTGTGTTTTTAAATTTGCAGTACAATTTAGGGCTGCAATCCCTAATCTGACAATCAGTTTATTTATTCCCTTGATTTTATTGTTTGAATATTTTTACCTGGAAATCTAAGAACATTCCAGGTAATAGGAGTCATGTGCCCTATGCTGTGTAATAATGTGGGAGAACTCACTGTTTCTAAAAATGACCTGGCTCTTGAGACCAGGTATTTATTTTAAAAAATGCTTTGATCAAATTGACATATGCACACAGGCACAGAATCTTTGGGTGCCCTGCTTGCCACCATCAGAGATTCTCCCATCAAAGTCCAAGATTGACTAAAAGGGGAATGTTCTATAATAGAAGTATTTAAAGGTGTAAATATTCTATTTTATGTTGCATTTTTTTGTACTTGATGATCAAAAACTTAATATTTTGAGGGAGACTGTATATTTTCTTAATTCACTGACAACTGAAATTTTGGGTCAGGAAGGAAAAAATGTTTACTTACAAATATCTCTGGAGACAGATGTGCTCTGGGGAAAAGGATTTACCTATATCCTGTGAAAAGCAGCTGCTGACAGATCAGTGAATTGCATGTATTTCTCCCCTCTACAAGAGACTAAGTTTATCATGTTAAGATTATACTTGGCCAGCAAGAAGATCACCTATAACGTTCTGATGGCTGCTCCTGCTAAGTAGAAAAGTAACAATATTTTTTTACTGCAATATATCAAGATGCTGTTAGTGGAACCAGCAGTTCTTTCATTTTAATGCAATTTTCTCCAAAGCGAAGAGCAGTGCAGTATGGACAGCTGAGAAATGAGAACATGTGTTGGCATTGTAATCCATGGAAGTTTCATTTATTTCCCTCTTATTGTTATTGAGATTTCTTGTCTTTTCTGTTGCCTTTTTAAGGAAGGCAACAGGCAATATCAGACTTGTTTGAGGCCAAACATAATGTAATTCTGATGTGGTTTCTCTATATGTAAAATCAAAATCTGTTGCAAAGGGATTTCAGTATGACCTCAGTGGAGAGGCATGATTTATTTTTTTAACTTTGCTTGTCCTGTTAAGGAATAAAATGTAAAAATGTAAAAAATGTAAGCTCTGCTGTTGGAAAATCACCTTCTGCAATGTGTGGGTGTGTGCTGCTGACTCTAATGGGTCCTGGTTGTACTCAGGACATCCAGGTGCTCTAAGAAGATACCTTACCAGTAATTCCTTTTCCTTACATAAATTCTTTTGGAGAGCTAAGTGTAGACCACATATGATTTTGCTGTAAATTATGGTAATGTAAATTATTATCATTTTAACCATTTCTCCGATTCTGGAAAAAAAAAAGTGTGTTGTGAGATTGTAGTTCAGAACTCATCTATTTACGGAGTAAAAAACCTGTTTTCAGTAATAAAAAATGGCTTTCAGCATGAAAACACATGTAATAGGAAAGAAATACATCACATACTATTAAAATCAATTTTGGCCAATGATGTGTGATCTATAAATTTCTTTTAACAACTGCCAGAAAGGGAAACTGCAAACAAGAGATTCTCATGTGACAGCATTCCTGAGCCTTGCAGCATGGTAGAGAGAAGGCAGTGGCATTTTTTGTGATTAAAAGACCAGTCAACAGAAGGAGTGTAAAGGTGTTACACACCTTGCAGCAACTAAAATGATCTTTAGCTCTCAATATAGAATTAATGATTCTTCCCAGCTCAGCTCTGCTCCCCCTTCTCTGTTTATTCCACTGATAGAGTTTATTGGGGATTTTGTACCGTATTCTGAATTTTCAGGTGACAGCAGGTCAGGAGTGAGGACTCTTGTTAATTAGGGGGACTGGTAGCAATGCCTGAAGTTAAGACTGTGCAATTGATCGTTACTGTCTTCCAATTGTTTTCCAAACAGAAAATCTAGGCTGTGTTTTTGTGTGTTTGCTTCAGGGTGAAAGTGCTTGGAGAGCCTTGTCAGGAGATGTAGAGAATGATTTAGAAATTCTTCACAATGAGTTGCTGAAAACTTGGTTTTTTACACTTCCCTAAACTGCTTGCTAAAATAAGGCCTAGAAAACACCAAAAACCTGTAATATTTTTGTATTAGTGGTGCCTTCTCCAAAGCTGTGTCCTATAAAATGGTCAGTCTCGACAACTGCAAGCAGGGCATGTAAGACTTTGTCAACTCAACCCTCAGCTGATTCCCTCTGTGCTGGATCTGCTACAAGCCAGGTGGGAATTTGCATTCAGGGCTTTCCTGCTGGTCCACCTCCTCAAAGAGGAGCAATTCCAGCTGCAATCCTTCTATAGTAAAGTACAATAGCACGTGCAGCAAAACTTGATGTGTCTCAGAGCCTGAGCTCTTGTCAAATGTCACTAAATACTTCATTCAGGGAGCTGCATTTTCCCTTAAGATCAGATAGCCTGGCAAAACTTCTGATTTATGTAAAAGTATTCAAATGACATATTTAGAAATTATGCATAAAGCAGCACAAATAAGTCCTCAAAATTAAAAGCAACTTAAAGATACAGGACAGGTTTAGGGTGGTTTGTTTTGGCTGGTTTTATCAGTAAATCAGTGAAGTAAACTTCAGGCATTGTAGGGAACATATGTTACAAATTGCTGGGGATTTACAGATGTTATTGATTTTCTGCAGTTTAAACTAAGGTTTCCTTAATTTTGATTTAAAAGATTGGACAATCAATTTTAAATTATTTTTAGTATTTTATAAGACTGCTTATTTTGGTATTTTTATTTACACAGTCAATGAAGCAAGCTTGCTCTTTCAAGAAAATGGACAAATTCTAAACAGAGCTGATTTGGCTAAAACCAGTCCTACTGTCCCCCCTTCTCCCAGTCCCCCCAAAAACCCCACATACAAAACAGGATGAAGAAGAAGATAGAGAAGAAAGAGAAAAGGTAGACTAATAAGATTTAAAATAAAGCAAAAAATTTAAAGTGATTTTAATTTGCAATCTCCATAAATGATATAAATCTATAATCAAGCTCTATGAAAGACCAAGACTTATATGTAAAAATCCTATATTTTATGGAATTAAATATGAAAATAACATGCTAAAGATGCCTCTTATTTGATATTTACTGTCTAATCATAATTAGGAGTGGAAATCAAAAATTTCTAGACAAATATTGCATTTAACAAAAGATTATAATTCCAACCTCTATTAGAATAATTTTTAAATCTCCCTTGTCTTCCTTTATTCTCAATTTTTAGCAATTAAAATTATATTTTCTTAATATTTTTTTCTCCCTGATGCTGTATTTTGAAAATTTTTCTATGGTTTCTGATAAAGTGTTCTTCCCAAAATCAGGCAAAATGTTTCAGTGGCTGTGCAGAACAGAACAATTACCTCCTATGCCTTCTGCTTCTGAGGGTGAGTTTCATCTTCCTTTGAGCCTCTTATGCCATTCATTTATAAATAATCTGTCAATTGAAAGTCTCAGACTCTGCTGCTTTAATGATTCTTCATGGACCACTCATTATTCAAGGAGTAAGAAAGATATCCAGGCCTCTCTCCTCTTGGGTGTTTCTGCATAGAACAGTGGCAGAACATCCATTTATGTGGCTACCAATGCCACTGGCTTTGCAAGGATCTCCTCTAGCTGGAGCCTAAAAACCAGCCTGACTTTTGTTGCAGCAACAGCCACGGTAAGTCCCTGATTCCTTTTATCAGGTCTGCTCAATGCAGGTTTTCCCAGGGCTGTCCATCTTCTCTATATGACCATTTCTTAGGGGTGACAATTATCAAGGTGCTCAGCTGTGGCTATGCTGATGCAGCAGGACAAGACAATTCTTAACAATGCTCCAGGGGTGCTCCCATGCCTGCTTTCCTCACATCTTGTGGAGCAGGGCTGTGGTCAGCTGGGTTGAGGTTCTTTTCCTCAAGGACCACATCTCCAAGCTCCCTGACACTCACCTTTACCCACGGTCACCTGTGCCTGCTCCAGGCTTGCACTGGAATAATCACCTGCTCCCAGGCTAAGCCTGCATCTGGAACTCTTGGATGCTTATCTGAAATGCCATTTCCAGTTCATCATCCAGCTTACTGGAGGAGCATTCAGCATGCTGTGCTGCACGGGCAGTGACACAGGGTGACCACAGCCACAGTGCTAATTTGGTGGTGGAAACATCCAGAAAGCCTGATAAGAGACTGATTTTTGGAGGCATGGAAGTTTAATGCATGAAGTCCGTGTGTGTGTGTGTATGTTTATGCAGAATGTGGTACTGCTTGCTCAGTTTGCAATATTTATAGTTTTGCTCCAAAAGCTGGCTCAAAATAGATTAAAATAAATACAGTGTGGGTCACCAGTTGAGAGAATGACATACACAGCTTCACTAGAGTTGTGTTAGTTTACAACAAAGACCTGGTTCAGGCACTGCAGAAACTAGAAAGTAGAAGTTTGCAAATAAATGCCTCTAAAATGTATTTTGAATTTCCCAGGCCAGTGAGATTGGGAGCATGTATAATTTTACTAAACAGTCATAATTATGGCTGACTGAAAAAAAAAAAACAAAACTGATCTTTTCTTAGTAAATTACATTTTAAAAATCTCAAAATATTAGCTATTTTACAAGGAAATCTCAGTGTCTCAAACTCTCATACAATTGGTAAGTAGAAAAAGAACCTTTTTAAAATGATTCTTGATTATTCAAATAAATTCAAACACTTGTAATCTTAGCTTTTTCGAGAATACTTTTGTGATATGTTAAGGCAAAATCCAATTGTCACCAAGTAGCAAAGGAAAAATTTTCCTCTATCCTTTTGCTACTGCTGCTTTCCTGCACCCTGCATCCTTCTGCTAAGAACCTGCTAAGATGCAGTTAATTTCCATCCTTGTTGGAAGATCTGTTAGGAATTATGGGCACATGGACTTGCCGTGTCTTGATTCTGACTTTTGGAGGTTTTTCTTCTCATAAAACATTGTGGCCATTATGAATTTTTTCTCAATTCTAGGTAACATTTTACAAAATCAAAAAGAACAAAACTATAGGCTGCATTTTTGAAGCTCTCTCTAATGATATCTCAAATGGTGAAAAACATTTTAGATTTCGTAGTTAGTGTTAAGAAAATATCAGTCACCATAAGGAAAAGAGGACTTTAGAATCAGTTACTATGAATGTGAAAGATGTGAATGATCTCAAAGGGGTTTCTTGTAAACAGTAATGCAAAATGTAAAAAAAATATAAGTTACAGGTATCTATGGCTCTAAAGAATTGCATTTATACAAACTTTTAGAGGTAATAAGAACAGAAACCTTCTTTTGAGGACTAAAATCATCTTTTTTCAGAAAATGCCAGGGTGACCAAATATTAAAGCCATCACTGAAATATATGTAAATAATTTGTGTATTTAACTGATGCTACCTCAGAGGGACACAATATCTACTAGGCAAGAATTTATCCCTTTCTTTGGACTGTCAATATTTGGCAGCATGTCACCCCACACCAGGACAAAAACCATATTTTACACAGCAGAACATGAATAAAGACAATATTGAAGACAGAGGCTGATGGATATTAGAAATATCCCCACCTGCCTGCAAGAAAAACATGATCAGGATGGTGCAATTAGTTTCCTCATCCACTAAAGGCTATATCATCACAAGATCAGAATCATTACACTTGATTTTTTTTTTTTTGGGAAATAGTTTCACATCTGAAGATATATTTTTCAATAGGCAGAATTGGAACACTGAATAAAGGCATCCTGGCAAGGTTTGCTACTTTAGCCTAAATTGAACACAGACACAGAAAAGACAGAATAGCCCCTTCACCAGCTCTGCTGGGACAAAGGGACACCCCTCCCTAGACTCTCACAGGGCTTGTGGACATAACTGGGCAGCTGCAGCTGAATTAGGATTCAGGTGGCTCTAAAGGGCAGCAAATGGACCATTTCAGCTGAGCATTTTAACAGAAGGCCACCAGCAAACAGGATGAAGACTTCTCAAATTTGTGTTATTATGGGATATGTAATAAATGGCTTATATATGATGTCTTCAGGACAGCAGAGAGATGATAACATGGTATTGACTGATATCCTACATATCATGTATATATATTTGATATCCTACTGGTATCATCCCTGCTCTCATGGCTGTGTTAAACCTAACTTTGTTATTGCAAAAAAACCCAGAGGATTTTGAAAGCTATTTAGAATTCCCTGAATTATTAATATTTTTGTGGTTTGGGTATATCTTGACAGGATCTACATACAATTATTCTTTTTCATTCCATCTAAGTTTATAGATTTCAGAAAGGTAATTTTTTTTTTGCTTCCAATTGGAGTGCAAGTTAAAATGATCACATTAGTTTACAAATTTCTGCTACACTATACAGGCAAAGTTTCTTAGTTAATTTTCAAATAGCATGAAAACTGATTTTTATTTGTATTTGCAATGAAATAATAGAGGAAGTGTACCTCTTGAGTATTTGCTATCATTTCAGATTCTAGTCTGCACAAAATGCTAATTAAAGCAGTGGGTCATATCTTTCAGTGTGAAAGAAATCTGAGTTTTCTTTTTCTTGGAAACAATAACACCCTGCTGACTGCTACTGAAGTACAAATCTCTCAGTTCCAGGAAAGGGCAAGGCAACCACATACTGACAGGATTTTCACTTGCTCAGTTTTATGTGGAAGGCCTAAGGAAAATGAGCAACCCAGGGAACAAAGCCATTGTGCTGTGAGGGAACTGAGACAAGTGCTTACAGCTCCTCCTATAAGAAGTGGGCTTTACATAAATGCACAGGGAGTTTCTAAATTGATTTACACTATGAAAATGCACTCATATGGGTGGTATGTTTGCACAAGTGACATTATAAACACGGTGGGTAATATTCTAGGAGCTGCAGGATATCCATAAATGTTGGCAGCATTGCCTTAAAGCCATTTATGTTTAGCTTTCTCCAGAAGGAGAAGAAAAATCTTCCAGTCTACAAAAAAAAAAAAAAAAAAAAAGTTCTGCTTACATGAAACAAAAAACAACATCATCAAAACCACCAAAACCCCCTTGTCCAAGGGAATAAGCTCCCCAAAACCACCTCCAAAATTAAAAGTAATAGAGTAATAAACAGTTGTTGTGTCATTTCTTAAGCTGACTGAAATCTTGACTGTGATCTCAAGGACAGAGGTTTGGCTTGCAGATGGGCAGGGTGAGGGGCTTTGATTCCTTTCCAATTCTTCTCCCTCCCCTGAACACAGCCCCAGACATCAGGACATCAGTCCTGCAGCCAAGGTACATGGCTCTGCTCAGAAAAAGCTTGCCTAGCAGGTCAGACAGCTCTGCCAACCCTCAGGAGCCCCATTTTCCTCCAAGACATCAGCTGCTAAGTACTTTCCTTACTTGTCAGGAACATTTTCCTCTTAAAAGGAGTGGTGCTGGCTTCCTGGCAGTGTTTGATCCTATGAGTCTTTAATTCCCCTTCAAGCTATTCTTCCTTATGAGGCAAGAAAATCTCTGGATCTCATCAAACCACAGACAAGGACCATGGTTGTAGATTTTGGAAATAATTGTGAGGCAAACAAATCAAACCACACTTCTCTAAGTTAGGTTTTGCATATGGCAGCAAACATGGTTTGTGTCATGAAGGGAAACTTTAAATCTTGCACTGACCAATGAAATAACAGAGGTAGTTCTTCAAACTTTGGTACAGCTGTGTCCACTGTGCACTCAAAGAGTCTGCTTTGAGAGAAGGATACTGCTGAAGCATTTTCCTTTACCCCAAATATTTTTTTTGTTTTTATTTGTAGTATATATCTTAGAAAGTTGAGAGTGGAATTCTGTATACTTTTGTTGTCGTATTTGTATGTGAGTTTGATAGATTGCCATGAAACTTGGGCCATAACAGCTCTTCCATTATTCCTTGGAAGCGAAAAAATAAGAAGAAGGACAAAAATTAAGGAAAATTTATTTTGAAGAAAAATATGAATTTACGAAGTTTAAATAAAGGGAAGAAAGATTGTGCTTGGAGGTTAGCAACCTTCAGAGTGCCCTTTATTTATCAGACAAATGAGATATAAGTTTGGGGTTTTTACTATTAAATTTGTTTTTTTTTCTTGTGAAGTTAATGGGTATTTGAAGATCAGCATAATCTCATTTTAAATGGTACTGTTGTTCTTTCTCTTGCTATAGACAGTTTTATTGATTTAAATAACACCTCTGCAGTCAGTCTAATTATGAGATGAAGCACTAAATGATGCAAAAATCTAGAATCCACTCTATAATTTCCCTAAGAATTCAGCATTCTGAAGTTTTATGCCTTCAGATATCTTCCAGATCATGTGCTAATTCAGAGCTGAGGTCATTCTGAAATCATCCCAAATATATACAAAATCCAAGGAGCTATCAGTCCATTTCTGATCCATTTTATATTTTCTTACCCTAGTGGTACAGAAAAGATTGCAACATGATCTTAAAATGAGAAATGTAAATACATGGCATACTTGGAATAAGGTGAGAAGTGTCTTTATAATTTACTGCTGCTCTTCAAAGACATTGCCTTCCTGGCAGCTAAGGTCTTGATTGGAAACTACACAAAAGTCAGGGGAAAAAGAGTATTATAGACTTTGATTATCTTTCTGTCAGGTAATTTTATTTCATGTGCCATGGAAGTATTTACACTATATATGAAAAATCTTTACATTAATAGGTTGTGTCTTCCAGTTTTTAACTGAATCTTTTATAAGTATTCATAAAAAAGTGATTTTAGCAATTTTATCAATCCTTTTGATAGATCCAAAATTGTTTTCTGTTAATCTCAAATTTCTTTTTTTTTCCTTTGAGGGGCAAAAAAAGCCAAATTCCTTAAATTTTACAATAAGGTTGCTGGTTGTAGACCTATTAATTCCTGAATGAACTTCCTTTGCCCAATTTTCTGATATAAAATATAGGGGGAAAAAAGAGCTCTGGAAAGAATTATGCAAAGGGATAATATTCATTCACATTCAGAAAATAGTAGTGAGAATAGTAAACACTATTATAAGAAAATGCCACCTTTCACACCTCAGCATGAAAACCATTTTAAGCATAACACTCATTTGTAAACTCAGGGAATCAAGGCTGTAGCCATGAGATTATTTTCCTAAGTAATAATTGTGGCTATGAATGTGTTTGAAAAAATTATGAAACCTTAACATTACAATGCTACAAATATTAAATAGGGCAATCCAAATGCTCATTTTCACTCTAAGATGTCATACTCAACATAGAGTGTCATTGTTAATGGGAAAGACTTGGTAAATCAGTCTTTCCTTACACAGAGTACAAGAGATGCAGTGAAGTGTTTTAACCTTCAGAGCATCAGCTCCTGTAATTGAACCACACATTTTTATTCACTGGCAAACAAGGCAGACTATTGGTGGTTTATTGAAAATGACAGAATAAAGAGGACAAGGTTTTTAGTTCAAAAAGAAAGAGTAACATATTTTAGCATAGGCCTATGGAACTATCAGGCAGCTATTTAATATACCTGTAAGAACATGAATGCAAACAATGCTTTTCCAAGTGCAGAGAAGTAAAATATAGTTATTGTCATCAAAACAGAAACAATCAGGTGCAGGAGGACATCCTTTTATTGATCAATCATCAGGACATTCAATGTATCAGGGCACTGTACATAAAGCCTCTCACAGAGGAAAACATATGTTCTGTACTAATAGCATCTGAAGAAAAGCAGCTTATTTTCATTTGGTTGCAGTGCATGCTAGAATAAAACCTTCTTCACAGGCAAAAATTAACTCTAATTGAATGAAAAAAATGTAATTAGCTGTGGATGAACCAATGGGGACAACTCACTGCAGAAAGACTATGAAAGGTAGGAGAGATCAAGAAGAGACTACAGGAATAATTAAGAATCTGAAAACAAAACAAAACAAAACAAAACAAACCCAAAAAAAAGCCATTAAAAATTTTAAATCACAAACAAGACAAAGGAAGCGGGAAATATTTTAAAAATAAAATAAGCGAAGAAAAATAACCATATGAGAACTTGGAAACTTAATTAGGGGTTACTTGCTGTTACTTCTGTCATTTAAAACTGGCCTCTGAAATGCTTTAAATCCTACAGATCATGAATCCTGTGTCTCACACCATCAATAATGTTGGATTGGTTTTTTTTTTTAATGTGAGTATTTTCTAAAGGCACTGTCAAATTCATCATTTGAATCTGTCCATTGAGTGGATGAAATCGCTTGCCTTGCTTAAACACGTGGGCTCAGGGTCAGTCCCTGTTCCACAGCTCAGGCAGGCTGCAGATGTTGTACTGAGAGGTGCTTGCCATGGCCCTCAGTGGCCAGTCCCTGACCAGCCCCTGGACACGACCTTCCCCGGGCTCCAGCTCCTGTTGCAAGGGTCCCAGCTTGGCCAGGAGGATGACAATTCCCAGCAGGAGTTGATCAAGCACCCACATCCTTGGATACACAGAAGCAACTTAGAAAAGGAGGGGTTCTCTCTGACTCTGGAACAAATTAGTTCACTGATAATTGTGTAATACTTTATATGACTTTGAACTTTAAACACACCTTTTTCAATCTGAAGAACACTGGGTTGGTATCTACAGCCTCTCAGGAGATTGGCTAAGCTGTAAAGTAGATAAGATGTAAATTTGTGTAGGAGCATCTGCCCTGCTCCACCTGAAACAGAGCAAATGTGCAACCAGAAGACAGCACAACGAAACCAAACCTGTCTCTAATCTGTGGCTCTGAACTCTGCTTCATTTTATAAGTAACATAAAAATGTAAAAAGTAGGGCAATAAGAAGGAAATGTATAGATGTTTCCTAATGGAAGCAAAGAAAATAATTAGTAAAATCAAAGCAAAAGTGGTATAACTTCTTTTCTTAAACATCTTAACAAGTTTCTTTATCTTTGTTAACACTTGTTTCTCTGTCTAGTATAATGTTAATAGGGTACTCAGAGTGATCATTGGAAATGATCACTCAGTGCTAATAAGGAAATGTTAAGCTCAAAGTAAGGCAGGGAATTACAGGTTCAGCAATATAGAAGCAGCCCCTAGAATATGAAATCTTCCAGACACAGAGGGGGCACTGGATCTGGGGAAGAGTGCCGGGGAAGAGCCTGTGCTGAATGTAGACTGAAGGGCTTTTGGATTGCCCCATGACTTGCCTGGGTACAAGATATGTGTTCTGATAGTTCCTATCAGTAAGATGTTCTAGGCCCACAAAGGTGTTGATGTGGATATGTTCAGAAATGCCAAAGCTCTCTCCTTTTAGTTGTTAACCTCAAAGTCTTCAAGAATACACAATAGAAAACATTTCTTTTCTTTATCTGTATGTGTTTAGGGGTTGACATGTAGGTAGTGAGGGTTGCTCAAAATGAACATATGCTTTCCCTCTTTTTTTAGATCAATAACCTTTGGGAGTGACTGATAATAAATTCATTGATTATTTGCATTTGAAATTGTGCATAGTGCTTACCTCACTGTCTATATTTGTATAGTTGAAAACTTGTCCTACCTGGTGTGACTTCACCTGCCATGAGTAACAGGGAAATAAATGTCTTCTGCAATTTGGAGGCTGAGAAAGATCAGGAAGGAGCTGAAGCCAGGAAGGATGTCCATCTGTCCTAATAGGTATAAAAATAGTATAGACATGCTTTCATGCTTTCATAGGGTAGGAAGGAACTTTCCATAGTTGGTGAGGCTGGAGATGGGACAAGACAAATACCCCTCATCTTTTGCTTCTCCTAGAGCCAAACCCTTATGCATTTATTAATAAATCTGCTCTGGTACCATTCTCAAGTAAAATTCCCAAGGAAAAAGAGCAAGACAGAAAAACAACAGAACAATAAGTGTGAGAAACCTTGTTAAAATTCTTTTCTCACAGAATTTGATTTTGCTAACAAATTTGGGTGGCACAGAAAAGCCTTTTGCATTTTAGGTACTGAAACATACCACTTTGCTTAAAACTTTTGCAGCATCCAGTAGTTCCTGTAGTTAAAAGTGTAGCTTTAATATCAAATTTATAGAGCAGAGATTTTAAGGAGCTATTTTGACACTTCTATTTTTCCTTAAAAAATGCTGTTTCAGCAAAATATAAAGCTGATTTCAAAGAAAGTTTCAGCTCTAAGTATTTCTCTGAGCCAAAGAATTTATATGAAAAAAGAAAAATTATGTTTAGCCTTTCATGTCAGAATAGCCAATATTTTGTCATAAGGATATCAATCTCTAGGATTGGGAATTTTCTTTAAATTCAAGCTCTGATTGGCTGGGGAAAACCTGATACTGAGCCCAGAGAAAGTCCCCATGCTGTTCTGACTTAGATTTTCTTTGTTAAGCTAATCCTTTGTTTCTATGAATATGCAGAGTCTCAACTTCCCTTAGGAACAAAATGGTTTTGATTTGCTTTTACAGGAAAAATTTTAAGGTGTAATGCTTCAATGTTCAGAAAAGCCCCTGTTCCCCCTTCTCCATCCCACATTACTTTGGTTTCTAAGAGTGAAAAGGGACAGTGCAGCTTACACCTGGGGTGACAGCTGGAATGTAGCACTTACTAATGGGATCACAGTGGGCTGCTCAGGTGCAGTTGCTTGACTCTGGAACACTTTTGTCACTGGATCCAACACGGGAAAACTGAGGTTTTCCCGCACTGAGAGCTTTAGAGTTCTCCCCAATGATTCAGCTCAAGTGCTACTGTGTGATAAATGGAGTTGCCCTCTGAAGGTAACTACTCTCTCCTCATTGACCATCCAGAGAGTTTATAGACTCCTCTAAAACTATGCTTCTGCTTGACAAGTGGAGATGAATCACATTTCCTGTTTTGTTTGTTTCCATTCTCAAAACACAAGGTGGGAATAGTAACAAAGTTCTGCATCCACAAAGGCTTGTAAAAATAAACACATTAAAAGGATGGAAGAAACTATGATAATTACTGCCAACAAATAAATGTTATGGAAAGAGAGCTTGGGATTTTACAAAGATTTGTGAATGATCTTTGACAAATACTGACCCTGGGTCAGCATGACAGCTTCACATCTGGAAAGACCTTGGTGATCCTAAAACTACAATACAAAAGAAATTTGAGCTATTGACTTCAGTCTGATGTTTAAAAAATAATGTATCTACATCTGTTTATGTGTTTTCTTCTTTAAGTGGACTATGTACTTCAGTAGCATCATCCTTCAAGTCTCAAAACATGCAGACAAAGGAAAAAGAGAATTTTTTTTGTGATCAGTGAGAAGTAAAAAGTTTCACCAGTTGAAAAATTGATGAGAGTCTTCATGACCACCAGAAATGTTTGATCCAGTACAAAAGGAATTTTAAATATTGGAGTATTTCACATAATTTTTAAGCTTGGTATGTGACAACAGAAATCTAGGTGATGGAAAAACTCTCATTTTCAGAACTGACCTAAAATATTATGCAACAATTTTTATTTGCCACTTTTAGATATCCTAAGTGAGAATGACTAAACACTTTCCTTTTTGGGTCAGAGTTCTTTAGTCTATATCCATTTAAGTGATAAACCCTTTTCATTCTTCTGAACTTTTTTTTTCAGATTCACTGCCTTCACTAAATTGTCCTCAATGTCCTGGTTTAGTCAAGATCTATCCACTCCTAAGATAGCCCCAAGACAATAAAACTGGTCAGCACATTGCTTGGAAAAGAAATCCTTTGCAATTTCTCAAACACATTTGTCTCTTTAGCCCTGAAACAGTTCTTATACAAATCAATACTGGTATCAGGATAATTAAAATCCACCATGTTTAAACTTTGGCATGCTTGCAGGTCTCTCTTATCTATGAAACCATTTCCTGAAGACTTTGCTTTCTGCCCTTGAAATCCAGGACTACATTTTTAAACCATCTCAACACCATAGTGTGCTCTTTTATTTAAAACCTGCCTACCTTAGCTGAAATATTTTGATAATTGATTAATATTTTTCTCCATTACCAATGCTGACAATTGTCTCCTCTTGTGTTGCCCATAGATATTCAGCCACGTTAAATTTGTAATAATTTTCCCAATTTACCCATGATTGCATGACTCCATTATTAAAGTTTCAGGGAAATACATTTCTAGCTCAGAAATGTGGATGTGCCATCTTGTTACATTTGCATAGATGACAGTTTAACACTCTTATTGAAATCTTAATTTGCAGAGTACAACAGACAAAACAGAATCCTGCATGGATGAGGAACTGAATCACTCAAAGGTTTCAGATCAAAAACAACATTTGTATTTACTATTTTTAAAAATGTTAACAGTTTTATTGTCTTGACATTAATCATATGCCAAAAGGATTGTGTGATTAAGTGTCTTGCTGACTTGGCATCTCAGTTTGTGAAGGGGATTTAGCTTTAACTAGTACAGTGTCTCCTGTCAACAACTGACACGTCAAGAGCTCCTGGTCTAAGAAGTAAAACAGTTTACATGTTGGGATTCAGACAGTTTTCCTATAAAATTGTCTTTTTTCGCTTTGCTAATCTAAAAACTGGCCCTGGTAATTTTCCATATTAGCAGGAAAAAAAGAAAAATCAATACATGATTAGAAAATTGTATTTCTTATCTTCTAGTGCTTGCACTATCAGTAAAAAAATCTAGTTATCACAAGCCATCCAACCTTCACAAGGTTAGTGTGAATTTGCAGTACAGTTGTTGTACCTGTGCTATTTTTTTATTGTAGAACTGCTGCATGTACCTTTTAATTTGGTTGTCAGGGGAGACAGGAAGCAATAATTAAGGCTAAAAGATGGGGTATGGAAGCTTTATTAAAGGATATATTGAAGATGGGAATTTGATCTGAGAATTAGATTATGATTAGAGTTGTTAATGCAGCTGTGCCACTCTTGAGTGACAGAGCAGCAGATGAACTGAACAGGCAATTATAACTACAGGAGTCTCCCTAATCTTTACAATCCCAACCTCACAGTCACATCCATTTAAATTAATTTTCATGAAGGCTGCAAATTTACAGCTTCACCAGATTGGAAATTTGTTTGTTTATTATCCACAGGAAATATTTTTAGGGAAGTAAATAGCACTGAGAGCCATCTTGTCTTTCTGCTTGTCTTTTTAACTTGCAGAATTAATAATATGAGATTAATCTGAAGGCTGCTGCCTTTATGAAAACTGATTGATTCTCGGCAGCCCAGTGTTATTATGATTATCTGGGGGAAGGTCAGAGGGAAGGCATGTAAAAGTCATAGCTGATTCATGAGTTCCCTATATTAAGCAGAAGATAAAAAAGGAGGCTTGTGTTGATCAGCGTTATAAGTGAGGAATCAGTCTTCCCTGCATTACTGAAACTGAAATTCTAGGAAAAGGATTTTAAACAACTTTGGACATAGTTATTTAAAGATGTCTGTTGCAGAGAGATAGCAATAGTTCATTACTATGCATGCTGGAAACCTTTTTAAGGAGTTCTTTGCTGCACAAAGATTAATTTGCCACTACGTTTTCCCTCCTTCACTACTAATATAAATAATGGTTGTGGCTTAAATTGGCATTATATTTTGATAGCCTAGTTTTGAACATACAAAAGAATATGCTACAGAACTGCTCAGAAACTTGGACATGGAAACCACGAAACAGTGCATTCAGTTCCAGAATTTTATTTTGAAATGTCTGTAATGAATGGAATAAAGTATGAACATTTAGAAACTAGGCATTATTTTCACAATATGTTCAGCAGAGAGCTGTGGCAAAGAAAAAAGGAAACCTTCACTAGCAAAACCAGTGACAGAAAAAAAAATTCTCTACTGGTTGTCATTCATGCAACTTGGAAGATAATTCCAGAAAATTGTTATCTGCAGTTGCCAGAGCAACAAATTATTGGAACACCTGCTTTTAAACATGCAAAAAATTCCATGCAAGAACAGGCAATAGGTATGCCCAATGTCCTCAAATCCTGGAGGTTTTGCTGTGTTCTTGCCTTAACTCCCTGACAGAATAACTCAATCACACATCACCATCACTGCTGATGGTTTCTTTCAGAGGAAAACGTGGGCCACTAGTCTGACAGGAAGCTGTGGGACATCCCCACTATGTCTCTGATCTGATCATCTAGGTGCCTAGGTCTTGTAAAACACCAGAATTTATCTATAACAAGGTTATTTAATAAGAGTCAAAGCTCAGAGACTGCCCAGTCAACCTGCTTCTCAAAGAACATATTTAGAAACTCAAAGTATATTCACAATTAGTTAAGGTGGGAATCTCAAGTTTGGCCTAATATGGCTTTAGTTATTTTCCCAGCAAGTGATGTACTAGTAAATACATCTTAGACTTCATACTTTGTTTTTAAATAGAGGAACATTTATTTTCCTCTGAACTTGAAAATGTCTGCCAGGTGAAATTTTATGTTCAGGTAGATTATTTACATTCTTCTGAGGAAAAGTACTGAAACCTGCTATAAGAAAAACGTTGATATGACATCCTAATATTTTTGTTTATTGTCAATATTTTAAGTTACTCATACTCTCAATTGATCTGAGATGGGAGAGTAGGTGTCAGTGAAACAGAATACTTCATAAAAGCAGCTGACATGAGAATGGTCCCTGCAAAGAATCCATGGTGAAATATATATTAAAAAAGATGAAAAATGGTACTGGAATTAGATCAGCAAAATGTATTAGCAGTTGGAAGCAGTGGAATTCCTTTTGTTATGACATATATATTTTTTTTTTCAGAAGATTAATATATTTGAGTTTTACTTTTTCAATACTTGGATTTATTAAGAAATGTTGAATAATTGCCATCAAATTTGGCTTATTTATTCAGTAAGATAGTCTGCTGTCATTGACCTTAGCTTTGCTGGATCAAGGCTTCAAGGACAACATCTAGCATATTTTCTCAGATGCTCTGCTTTGGTAGGTGCCTCCAAAGTTCATCTTTTAACTCAAAATCCATGTGGGATAACAATAATATTTCAAAACGTATAGGAAAAAAATGAAGATGCTTTAAAAAAAAAAATAACTCTTTGCCAGCTCCTCAATACAAAAACTGATTTCCTCTTGCAGAAACAAAAAGATATTAATTGATCTGAAATGTGACAGTGAAAATCAGAGACTTACTGTAACCTGAGTTGAGAAAGCATGTTTGTCCATTTTTTTTGTGGAATAGTCATTAAAAAGCAATTTTTTGGGATTTATTTTAAGTAATTGATAAGTCTTTGACATTATTACTGTTGACTTATAATTTGGAAGTATTTCTTGCATGCTTAGTCAGGTCACATAGGCAAATGAAAATTGGGATACACAAAAAAAAAAAAGGCAAAAAGTCTGACAAAACACTACTCCCTTTATTTTATTTTCTCATCATTCTTCCTGTCTTTGATTAGCATTGTGCAATTATGACTCTTCAGTATTTCCTCATATCTGAGTATTAGTTGATTAATCTTGATGATAATGGATTAAGAACTGGTTTTAAAAACTTGAATACATGAAGTCTTTTATTCAAGAAGTTTTGACATATTTTTTTAAACATCCTTGACTTATTTGGCAATTATACTATTTGTAGGAGGTGAGTATTTATCAGCTGTTGCTATCAAAAAACGTGAAGTAGATGACCGAGACTTATTTTTTTTCCTCCAGCAAATATTGAATATTTTGAGTCTGAAGGTCTTATGTTTTGGGCTGAAACCTATCTTCCTTGTTTAGGGCTCAGAAGCAATGCTATTTAATTGGACATGGCTCCTGCTGCATTAGAGCTCTGTGCCAAACAGGAGAGAGATGCACCACCAATTCCCTGATGCAGAGGAATTTTCTGGGAGGAATTTTCATTACAGCTTGCTGCATTTTTGGTTTCCCTGTGCATCTGTCACCACCAAAGAGTAAGAGATTTCTCTTGCTGCTCTTTCTTCCTGAACCAGTGCAAGCAAGAATCATACGAAACTGAGTTCTCCTTTGGGCATTTTCACCTGAATTATGACTGCTCTGCAAGAAGGGAGAAAGGACTTTCTCTCACTTAAGTGCCTCAGAAATTTGATCCACACAGTGTATGTATTTCTGTGTTAAACCACATTTGTAGGGTGAGATAATTCAGGCCCTTTTTGCTCTCTTTTCAAAAAGTAGAGTTTCTCAGATAAGAAATTAGCAAGGCCTGATTCAAAGCTCACAATTATCAGTGGGAAATCCACCCTACTGTATTGGTAGCTCAATTCATGTATCATTAAAATGTATCTCTGTCAGCAACTTCATTAGTTGTCATTATTATGCATTACATTTTTAAAGTGTGTGTGTCACTAATGCATAGGAATCATACTGAAATAGATATAATATTATCTTATTTATGGCTTAAACCCACAGGAGTAGTTCTATTCTGTCACATTGTGGCCTGGGCTTTTCACTTTCAATGGTAAAAATCCATTGTCCATCTGCTTGATGATTTCTGAGCATCAGCCACAAGATGGAATAGCAAGGTCTAAACACTCTTTAATGTACAAATCTATGCTGATGAATTATAATAATAGTTTGACCTAATACTGACATCACTAACAAAAAAAAATGTAGGTTGCTATCCAGCAACATTTAGGTTTGTAATCAATAAACCACCTGGAGACACTCCCATTTCCCAAAAACCCAGAAGCTCCTGGATTTAGATCTGGAGGCAGAGCTACACCCTTTACCGGATGGACAAGTTCTCTAAATAAAGGAAGACAAAAACTTCCTTGGAATTATGTAAAAGCTTTTCTTCTTGAGGATACACATAGTTTACTCCTCAGTTTGGGCACTTCTACATGTTAACAAGCCTTGTCACTCAATCCATGGAATGTACACGTTTCTTCAATGTAACCCAAGTATTTGAATCAATTTTTTAAGTTGCTAGGCATTTGGGTGCTTTTGAAAGTGCAACTAGGTAAATATCTCTTTTATCTGCCCCCAACCAGCTTTTTGAAAGCAAGTAATAGGTTTATTGATTAATACAGATGAAATAGCCAGAGTAAAATCCGACTTATCACATCAGGTGTCCTTTAATTTATTTTAGTTCCTTGATCCTTCAGAATGCTGCTTCTCTTTACATTTACCAAATGATCCAGTGATCCAGATCTTCAAAGCCTAGTTTAGTTTCTGCATCTAATTTGAGAGGAAGAGACTGCATCATAAACTAGTAGTATTTCAAGTGTGCAAAAACCTCAGGACAAACTCTAAAATAAACTTTTGTTAAGTTCACAGCATGCTGTTCAAAACCAAACTTCCTTCTGATGGCATGATTAATTTATTGATTATGGCAGAGCTTGAAGAAAAAGAAAAATATCTTTTGATATTTTGTCAACCTCAACCACAATGAGAGAACCTAATCTGGACAAGGGATCTGCAGATAATACTAAAACAAGGATATGAACAAAAATGAAGTAGCAGTAGTAACTCTGACATGCTCCTGACCCATTTAAGAGGAAGAAAAAGTAGTATATTATACCTTCAGGAGTCTGTGAGCCAATGATTTTTTGACTATGTTCAGTATTTTAAAGCAACCAGAAACGAGATGGAGCATGAGATTTAAAGCTGCATGTATGTTTCTGTGGGTACAGTAAAACACAGCTCAAGGGAACCCAGTTATGCCCCTTTTTTTCGTTGTTGCTGAACAAGGAAAATATTATTTTTTTTATTTGTCTATCGTAATTAATTTTTGCTGCCTCACAGCAAAAGATGTGATGATCATATCATTATTCCCATTCCTATATAAGTGTAGAGGGATAATTTAGAGTTTAAATAATACTCTCCCACGCAGCATGACCCAGGTATCACATGCATTTCTAGAAAGTAAATAGTTTTTATCTCCATTTTTTAAGAAATTAAGAGAGTTAAATTGCAGCATATATATTTAAAAACTACAGAATAATGATAACAGAATATAATAATAATACAATATAATGGTTGGTAATAATTAAATGAACCATCTATTCAGTAGCAAGGAGTGAATAATAAATATCAGCATTTTCAGGGTTAAAGTGTTCATTTCACACATATTATGAAATATCTGCAATAAATTCAAGTAATTATGCTATTAAGCAGTTCTTCATCTATTGAATTAATTAAATTTTGTGTTCATTTCATAACCACTTTAGATACCCTCAGCTACTGCAGATTTAATCCTCTTTGAATCTTTCTATACTTAGTTTTCCAAAGATTGACTAAGAGCAATCACTCAGTGCTGTAAGAGTGAGATTGTTCTTTCACTTCATTACACTATTCTTTTCCCCCACATGCCACCTCTTTTTTTGTACCCTGGGTTGTGAAATCAGAGCACCTGTGTTAAAATCTCCTAAAGGTCTATAAATGTGAAATGCTGTTCAATATGTGTAGGAGGTTTTTTCATATTACTGTGTATTGTCATGAATTTAGTTTTCTCCTTTTTTTTTTTTTTTTTAAGGTCTTTGTCATCTTCTTGCCTAGCATGTTCTGAGATAAGTCTCAACAGTACAGCTAATTTAAACTAAAAAAAAAAAGAGCTATGCCAGCTCTCCTAAAAGGCAACAAGGTGTACATTCTCCCAGTGTCATGCTGTCAGTACAGCTTGCTAAGACTGTTCAGTACATAAAGAAAATATTTATATGCACTTATACCAGATGGAGCCAATTTATTTAGATGCCTGACTTTCACCATCCAGATTTCCACTTGACATCATCAGTAATGGTAGTAATTATATCCTTGTATCTTGTATTAAAAAAGAGAGATTGTTACACATTATTTGAAAGCAAACAAAAATCAGCAAGTAACTGCCCTCTGTTATTCTGCTACCTTGACCTGTTATGACATTAGTCCTTCCCTTTAGTCATTGCTGTACCTGAGGAGAAGAACTGGAGCTACCTAGCCTGGGATGAAGGGACTGGGACAGGAAAACTGCCAAATATGTGTTCCAGATGAGGTGTAAGCAAGGCTGAGCCTTCAGCACAGCTTCACACCTCACGTAATTAATTTTATTTGGAAGGAGAGATCATAGTCATAAAGTAGCAAAAGTTACAGAACTGGAAATGAACAAGTGAAAGCTATTGTTTCTTAATGCCCATAATAGTTATACTAGCTTGTCCCTAAAAAAAATAATTAAACTTGAACAAAATCTTTTCCTGGTTCTTAAATCTTTCTTCAGTGATGTGTTAAAACAATACACATTGTTTAGGTACTGCTAAATAATATTAGAAATCTAGTTGCCTTGGAAGCTCTGGTTTGCAGCAATTCTGAATTTTGGAATTATATAGGAGTAAGAAAAAAGCTAAAAATTTACCAAGATGGGAAGGATATTTTTATTTGCCTTGCCACACTTCACCAATGAGTTCAACAAAGTTAGAAAGCTTTCAAAAAGGCACATATAATAAAACCCCATTAAAATAGTAATAATAATAATAATAATAATAATAATAATAATAAAATAATAATCTTAAATACTTCAGAGAATTTTAACTATTGTAGGAAATTGATTTCATATTGCCATTATTCCAAAGAAAATAAAACCCAAAAGTATGCTATCCAGACAACCAGCCAGATAACAAAAATCTTAGTTCTTCACATCAATTGTAAATAAATTGATATGAAGAACTTATTAAGTCTATTTTTATTTCAGTTTCTGAAGACTAAATATTTTCTCAATTAATTAATAATATTGCCAAATTCTGTGTAAGGAAAAATTTACTAGATATGAGATAAAAAATTTTATTAAACATAAAATAAGGAAATAGACTCCACCATCATTTCTTTGGAAAAAATGTCCAGCCTTCATACATTGTCTTGAATTTCCTTTTCTAAATACCTCCCTTCCCTAGCCTCCACCCTCCTCTCAGCACAGAGGAAAATTTCTTATGTTGTGGAAAACTCTTTCCTAAGAAATTTAAATTCCATTTTTGTCATGTTTTGTCTTTTTTGAATGGAATTTTTATTTCTTCAATTTATGTGATGAAAATATCCTGGAGGATTTAAATTCCTCACATACTATTAGTTTTTTGATTCCAGTTCTGGTCATTTTTACTGCTAAATAAGTTTTTATTCTAGAAAAAGCAAAGCAGCCAAAAAAAAAACTGACCAAGAAGGAAAGTTAAAAGTTTCTGAACTCTGCATGTGAAAGACACAAATCCAATGCCTCTCCTATCTGGCTAGAATTTGGTGTATTTATTGTGGCTTCTTTTGAAGTGATGCCTCAGGTTTTACCTTTTATATTTTTCAATTCTGTGCCGCTTTAGTTTGTAGTTCTGAACTTCATATTAGGGAATAGTAAGCTCTCTTCACAGAGTAGGAAGACAAAACAATTCCTTCTCTAGCTGAGAACCAAGGAAAACAGATCCAAATTTCAGGCCTGAGAGCACAAATAACGAGGAGTGAAGAGAGAAAATCAAGGATGGGACTGCATGGGCTGGAGCTGTAATTGGACAATAAACTCCAATGTGCAAATGGAGCAGAACTTAAAAAAGTGAGAGACCCCATGACCAATCATCCATTTTGTGGCCATTTTGGGTTGATCTTGGGTATAGCCCGGGCAGGACTCTTGTGCTGCCCAAGGTAGATCCATTGAGGCCTTTTAATAAATCCCTACTTTATCCTTCAACTCTGTCTAGCCTCTGGTCTAGGTCAGGCTTCACAAGCATCATAAGCATTCTACCAAAGGGGTAACTTGTGACAGCCCTGAGGAAACAGGCTCAGATCATGGTTAGCCTGTGATGTTCTCACAGTGGGAATGGATTTTGCCTGCTGCTGGAAGCAGCTATCAGCTTGTATATTATACACAAGAGAGACACAGTATGAGACCACATCATGCCCAAAAACGTTCTGCTTTGCACAATGACATGAAGTCACCCAACCTCACTGGAAATGTTTAGGATGTTTATAAGAGAAAAATCTGTAATGAGCTTCCCTGGGGATAATTGTGTTTAACTTGGATAAAACAGGCTTTTGACAAATCACTTTTTCTTTGCTAAGGATTTCTGTATCTAGATGACAGATCGGAGTCTTCAAATCACCAAATTGCAGCCACACTTTAATCAGGCAGATCCCCAATGAGACAAGTATCCAGGCCACCCTGCATAAAAGCAGCAGCAGAAGAAATTGCTCAGTGCTGCAGTCAGACAGAAGAGACCTTTGGAAGTTGGAATTATTGTAGATTAACAGTCCATCTCCTTCTTTTCAGGTCTGTCTGGCTGCAGTGGGGTTGTGGGCAGGAGTCAAGGGATTGCTTTCTGCATGAGTCTCATGGGCCTCTGCCTGGTGGAGCGAAGTCCTCCCTTTCTGCTCATGCCATCTTTCAGAACATGAAAGGTGCCTTTCTCCTCAGTGTTACTCCCACCTTCCACAGCCAAATCTCTTTATAACCCTCTCTTTATCCATGGTCAGCAGTAGAGCTGAGACCTGTGACACTCCACAGGTCTGTCACAACCTTCCAGCAAGGTCTGTATTTTCAAACAAAAGTTAGGTAATTCCCTGGCATCTTAATGGGCATTAGGGAACACCCATCCATGTGTGCCTTTAGTAATGTCTCTTCATGATACCATAGTGCAAAATATTTCACACATATACCCACCTAGCATTTAGAAATACCTAATTCCACAGTTGCCATAGCTTTTTCCAATATTTACACCACGGAAAAGAAAAATTGTCCTGTTCTCGTGACTACTGCTACACTTCCAACAGTGACAACAGAGGAACTATTTCATATTTACTTGAATATTATTTAGAGAAAGATTTTGTCCACAACACCTGAAAAATTGTCTCAGAATTTGCACTGATGGATTAAGCCCTGAAAGTCAAATATAACTCCAGTGTATCACAAGAAAGTATCCCCTAGTTAAATGATATTCTTTTGAGCTTGGCTGGGAAGCAGGACACTCTGTCAAAATATTTGCAGCTGTTCTAAGTCCCTTGTCAGTAGCACTGTAAGATAATATCCTTTCCTCTCTCAGCCAACATTCTGATCAAGTGAATCATCCTGTGATATTGTCAGTAATGCAAGATACAAGAACTGATATAATAAATGGAATTAAGCTTATTTTTAAAATCACTAGTGATTTAGAGCATAAGCTCTGTGTTCATAAGAAAAATATTGATTTGACATAACACAAGCTCTAGTCTTGTAAATTTTGTAAGGGGTAATGGTGGAAATTAGCACTGCAGCAGGCTGATTTCTCTTGGTTGGTGACATTTGCAACTTTTTGGGAAGATACTGAACTTGTCTTTCCTGTTGACAAGAAATTGCTTCAGTGGCAGACACATCCAGAGGATCAACTTATCTCTGACCTCATGTGGGGACAGTCCATGTCAATCTGTACCTAAGCTTGGAATATTTGTAGTGTCTATGTTAATCAGCCCAGGAGTTCTGAACAAGCTCTTTTGTTGGCTCTTGAAATAAAGGAAGAGGAGCAGAAGCAGCTGAGGAGCAGTCAAGTGTGGTAAGGATGTGCTTAGAAAGTAGGATTGGACCTGTGGTGTGACAGGACTGCTTAGCTTAGACAAGTTTGGGACTGTAAAATAGTAAGGAATCATGGCAGAGAGGCTCCTCTATTCTGAAGAGTGAAGTTGATGGATGCAGTTAGCAATGCCTCAATGAGGCAGGGAAGCCCATGGGTGGATGAGCAGAGTGGGAGATGTAGGAAGCACTGTGGAGAAAAGGCTGTGATGGAGGGGGCAAAGCAGCTGTGCTCTGTGCCAGCCATGCTCTGAGGGAAACACATGGACTGACTGGTATTTCAGAGCTGCACTTTGTTCTCCTGGCCCATCTGGATTCTCCATGCTGCACCTCTCACTTTATCAAATGAAGGTGAGCCAGTGGGCTCACATGGTTCCATCACACCTCCAGTCCAGCTAGATATATTTAGTCAGTGCCTTCTACTGCCAGTTGAAGTATGAAACACACCCACAAGGCTGCCTCATCTACAAACAGTCTGTAAACAACATGATTATAGCAGCAGCAGTAACAGAGCTTCCATCCCTCTGACAAGTGGAGGGGCTGCTGATGAGGTCCTGGAGAATGACTTTGCCCTCTATGGGAAGAAATGAGCTCTCTGCTATTAACTTTCATCATCAAAGTTGTCTCAACATGAAAGAGTTCTCATTTCACTGTTGTATCATTTTAAAGTCTAGAGGGATCCTAATGACAGTCCATAGTCCAAGATGTTAAGGATGAAACTCCTTCCCCTAGGGGTGTGCTGGTGGGAAATTGAACTCTCATGTGGAAAGCATCCAGGCTTTTGCTCTTCTATCTAATGCAAAGACAATTTGTAGACTGCTACAGTTGTCTCTTCTTGGGTGCTTTCAGAATACATTCAAATACAATTCTTTCAGCACATCTACTGTATAACTCTCATTTCTGTAACTAGGACAATTTCTTGTGGTGTACAGTATTTTTATTGCAATAAAACGCATGAGAATTCTGATGCTGGATGTGAGATGCAGTATCAGCTACCATTATAAGTCTCAACAAAAGATTAATAAAATGTATACATACACGGACTATTTCTCTAAGATGATAAAAAAATGATAGCATACGAAAGAAAAAGGTTGCAAGACTACAATCTACAATCTAATCCTGTAAATGCCTTGATATATCTAGCAGAACAATTCTCATCTCTATCTTCATTAAAAAAAAAAAAAAAAAAAAAAAAGAAAAAATCCCCGAAACATTCAGAAGCAGCATTAATGAGAAGATACAGTCTTGAAAGAATTGGGGTGATTTTCTTGTATGCAATAAAGGAATAAAGGGTCATCAGGTTTGTCTACATATTTGAAAAAATTAAAAAAATGTTTTTTTTCAGACAGTCTAAGAAATATAGTTTTGCTTATTTGTTAGCATAAGAAAGATTTAAAAAATTAAAAAAATGTTTTTTTTCAGACAGTCTAAGAAATATAGTTTTGCTTATTTGTTAGCATAAGAAAGACTTCTAGAAATGATTGTTCTTCCTATCCTTCAAAATGTGTTAAATAACAAATGTCTCGTATAGCTTTTACAAATGCATACAAAGTGCTGATTTATTTTCTATGATAAGAGATAATTTTGTAGAAAGGATGAAGAATGTGGATGTCTAATGCTGCTGTTGGTCCCTTTCTGATTTAATTTCATACTTTGTTATAACTGAAGTTGTCTGGGCTATTCATTTTTTCATTTCCAATATTCATATCAAACAAATTTTTTGGAAAATTTGAGGCCTTACCTCACAATTTCTATGTACTATTTAGCGAGTTCTGTGCCTCCTCTGCTCCCTGTCCCTAATAACCACCTGGGAAAAAACCCTATTTTCAATTTTGCACTGAAGTCCGTTTTTATTCTTAAAGCAGTGATGCCACTCAGCCCAGGGCTGGTTAGTGACAGATCCATGGTAAAATCACATCAGTCAGCCATGAGGGTCTTCAGGAATGAAATGTGTCTTCTTGTGTGAGAGGTGCCAGTGCTAAATCATTAAATCTGTGCATTAGTACTAAAGAATAAAAAGGTTGATTTTGTCCTTCTTACCCACAGCACTTCAGCAGCTTTTAATGGCAGAAATATGCCATGTTATTTATTAGCTCCAGTGACCCAGGGGTTCTTTTTCATTTTAGTCAGCAGGCTGTGAATCACCCACTGGGCATCTGACATGTACTGCAGGACTTCAGGGACTTAAGACAAATTAAACTCTGTTATTAGAGTCTCATCTTAGAATGTGTGTTTGTTTATAGGCTACTTAGCAGCTATGAGCACAGATTTACCAGCTGAAAGTTATTTTCTTTGGACATAAAACACAAAATTGCTAAACTAGACTAGTAAATGAAGTTAACTCCTGGAATTGCTCTAGCTACTGTAAGGCAAAGTCTGCTTAATTGTGGTAATGAGATACTTGATGAGAGTCAGGGCACTTCTTGAGGCATGAGTGTTTTAATATCATGAGTATGTCAGCTGGAATGCCATGCTCTTGAAGCACAAAGTACCTCAAGACATTTTCTGTTTTCTTTTGATTTGCATCACACAGAATTTTTTCCTTGTGACAATGCTTAGGATTGCAAAAGGCCTAGACTCTGCTAGAAAATTCATTGATGAGCATGAACATACCAACAAACCCTTCGTTTTTGTGATTCCATTTCATATTTAAAGACTGCAAAAAAGCCAAAAAATTAGGTTTTGAAAGTTTAAAATATTTTGTGTCATTAAAATGACAACACTTTATTGAACAAATAAAACTTAATCTGAATGTTATTTTTGACTCTCTTAAACTGTCCTTTGTGTGGCTTTTGCAGATCAATGGATTCAGAGAGACACCAGCTCAGGACGTCTGAATTTCCTAAGCACCTGATCACTCCCTGGTGTCTGCAGAGTAGGTGCTGCTAGACATAACATTAACAGGTTAGTGACAACTGGAATTCCTGTGAATACACAATACAAAGCTTAGTATTAAAATAATTCTCTAACATTTCCAAGTGGAAAAAATGCCTACACTACAGTGTTTCTTCTACAGAATTATGCAAAATAAGATAAACACTGCAAATTTTAATTACAGTAAGCACAAAAAACTTGTTTAGGGACATGCTTTTCCAGATACAATTACTATTATGTACATTAAGATTGTATCTAAGAACCACCACAAAAAGTGGCTTGCTTCTGCTAGTAGCAGATAATGGGACATTTGCAACTTCACATACCTTCAGAGACAAGCCTCAAACAAAACTTAATAGTAGAGATTACACAGGTGTCACATTCATATTTTCTATTGAAAATATATCATATTTTCTATTCCATAAAAATCCTTTGCCCAGGATTTGTCTCCTGGGAAGCTGAGAAGCCTCAGAGAAAAAGAAAAACAACTCTTATCTCATTTGCTTCTCCTGTGTTGTGCTCATGGGGAATGTGTTTGGAGATTGATTACCCACAGGTGATTGTTTCATTGGACTCTGGTGTGAGTGTTTTGACTCAATGGCCAATTAGGGCCAAGCTGTGTCAGGACTCTGGAAAGAGTCATGAGTTTTCATTATTATCTTTTTAGCATTCAGTAAGTATCCTTTCTGTATTTTTTAGTATAGTTTAGTACAGCATTCTTTAATATAATATAATATAAAAAATAATAAATTAGGCTTCTGAGAACACGGAGTCAGATGCATTATTCCTTCCCTCGTCTAGGGAAAGCCCAAATAGAATACATGGGCAAAAATTACACAAACATTGAAGACACCAGTGTAAGAAATACTGGAGGTTTCTGTATGGCATACCTGCTATGCCCTTTTCTGAGCATAATTCTCTATGCCAGAAATAACAGAAGTTCTGGTTTTCCAAGTTATGTGACTGCATGGAGGCCTAAGGAACTTCATTGTAGCCCCAGCCACATTTTAGACTGATAACCGTGACTGGGAAACAGTGCTAGAAGCCATGCAGAAACAGCAGATAACAGCAGAAACAGACATAAATGTCAAGCTTTGCATTTTCATTTCAGCACATAAAGAACAGTAATCCTTCACTCAGTGTCCCAGTGACAAGATTTATTGCGTATGTTGCAGGCCACCCAAAATGCTTTGGGATTGCAGCGCTCTGGGAAATAGCAAATGAGAGATCTCAAGTGCATGAGTAAAGTAGATGAGATATTGGATTTTGGTTAGACATTGGGAAATAATTTCTAGCTGCAAGGACAGATGGGTTCTGGAATTCATTGTGTGCATAATTGTGCAAGGTCTCTCGCTGGGGAAATATTCAAACAAGTTAGAGAAATGTCTGCCAGAAATTGTTTATGGAAAGCTGAGGGTCCTGTTAGGGGGGAGGTGGATGGTTAATACCATGCTGCCAGGTGTATTCTGTGAATGATTTAGGGATGTGACACTCAAAAAGCTGACAAAGGGAAATATTTTTTTTTCTTTTTGTTCCATTTATGGACCTGTTAAACAAGTGGTTTCCAAAGTCTGTGTGCAAAATGTTGGTCATTGTGAACCATTGTGCAATCCTTCTTTATGGGCACAATTAGAAAATTTTTGTGGTGGTAGTAGTAGGGTTTAAGGCTTGTGGTGGCATATGCCACTCATTTTACCAGGAAAATATATTCCTCTTCAATGGATCCCATGGCTCTCATTAAATGTGCTGTTCACTGCTCATTTTTTATGGAAAATTTGGAAGAGACTCACTTAGTACAAACACCCCACATTTAATGTATTAAAAAAAAAAATACACAATTAATTTAATTATAAAATATTTCTTTCTCACCTTTAAGCTTTCTAAGGTTTACAACCCATTATTTCACTTTGAGTTTCCACATCCCAAAGTACTGTTGAACTGCCAAGTGTCACCAGTCTACCAAATTACTTTAATTCTGACCCATATATTGGTCATTTTACTCAAAAAATTCCTCATCCATGTCAAATTTTTTTAAAAAGGTGTCTAACATTTGATTTTTCATGAAAATGTAAGAAAGGAATTTTATACAGGACCATTTTTTACATCTCTTTTGAGACAATCTGCTTCTATTACCTGAAAGCACTACTAAAAATTCCTAGGTCTAGCTTGACTCTATTCTTGGCAAAAATAAATAATTCAAGCAGTTCCTCTGAAAACTTCTACTGATTTTATGTCCATTTAAGTGAGATGGAAATCATATGGTTCAGCTGTGTCACAAATTAAAAAATAAAGTTAAAAAAAAGTGATTATAACTGCAAATACCATTGATAACAGACAAATGATATTCAAAAACCTTTGGGAAAATATCCTTTTATTATCATAGAATAACAGATTCAAAGAATAACTTGGGTTGGAAAGGGCTTATAGGGATCATCATGTCCAACTTGCTGCTCCCTGTAGGACTACCTGAAAACAGATGACTAAGAGCATTGTCCAGACATTCCTTTAATTATGGCAGGCTTGGTGTGGTGACCACTTCCTTGGGGAGCCTGTTTCAGGAACCAACCCAGCTCTCAGTGGAGAACCTTTTCCTAATAACACTGTCATTTGGTGTCTCCACTCCTAGAGATTCCATGAAATTTAGATGTTCCATTGTGGGAAAGGTGTTACCACAGCTAAATTCTCTTTTGTAGCTGATTTAAATACAGAAAAAAAGTAAGCACTTTTCATGTTAAGTTGCTCTGACCTGACCATTCTCTCCATAGATGTGTATTTAAAACTTGCAGATTAACACAAATATGTGTCAGACTTGCAGTTAAATATAATTTTGTAGTGTCCACAGCCACAACGAAGAAAGTTGATACTCATGACAATGGCTAGCTTCTCTTGAATATATACATAAAAAGCAGAGCAGCTCCAGCTGATATCTGAAAGCTCACTAATGTGCAGCTAATTACATGCTTTTCAGAAATGTCAGTCAGCCTTTTAGTCTTTGCAAAAGCTCTATCAGTGGCAATATTAAAGACAAAATGAGACAGAAGGTGACCAAAGTCCATTAGAAACATCTTCCTAAAGGATGCAAAAGGACACAACTTGATAGTCACTGATGACATATTTGCAGCACAGTTAGCCAAGATTTTCTTCTTTAACCTTTGCATTTATTTTTTTATTTTAACCCTGCCTTTTTACACCAACCCTATCACTTAACATGCAGTTATTCTTGTGATTATAGTGTACATAATCAGAGGATGCAAAGCTAGTTTATTTTCTTGCTTTGAATTATATTGACCTCAAAAGCT
Source organism: Haemorhous mexicanus (assembly GCF_027477595.1). Classification (NCBI taxonomy): domain Eukaryota; kingdom Metazoa; phylum Chordata; class Aves; order Passeriformes; family Fringillidae; genus Haemorhous; species Haemorhous mexicanus. The sequence continues at coordinate 11,467,253 of NC_082341.1, forward strand.
GCCACTTACCTGCTTTAGACCACTGCTGTTTAGTACTTGGGAAATAGCAAAGGAGGCTCATGAAAGGTGCTGTGATTGATTGCAGGAAATGGTCTACAAAAGCAATATTTGTCTGAGGACATTTTGAGATTTGGTATAGATGGGAAGATGGTTTTTTGAGCTCCATAGGGCAAATCATAAACTTGTGTTTTGTGGAGAGAATCAGAATGCTGGTACATTATTTTTTGCACAATTAAAATTAATATCCTTATCTGTTTAATAGAAATTGTATTCCATAAAAGCTACAGGCTCATTGCTCAAATGCAATTTTAAGAATAAGGAATAGTTGTAGATAAAGATTAAAGATATCTGACCTTAAACTTTGTTAAAATATGTGGATTATATACTGCTGTATGAAAATAGAATAAATTTAGCATGGGAATTATACAAAAGTCTGGAAAAAAATGGACACTTGTTTCACTGATCACGTTCACTTTACTGACATATAAAATCACCAATTTTGCCCTCAGTAATTTCTGTTTTCTCCCTGAATTTCCCACAAGGAACACTAGGCACAGCTGCTGCTTCACCAGGATTTGAGATGATGTCACACAGGCTGGATCTGTCACTCTTTTGTATTAGACCCTCCCACTAATATGATGGAAAATACTGTACTATGTATGTTGCCCTACCATGGTATTCAGTGAAGGAAAAATACCATCTCTTATTGCTACATATGTACAACAGGGCAAGATGTAAGACAGAGGAGAACCCAATCCACTTTTGTTAGACCAGGCATTCGAAATTCCTCTTGATATGTTCATTACAGCAGTCTCTACAACTGCTGTTTGCTTTTCTTATTGCTAAGAGAGGAGGATTTGCTCCCTGGTGATTGAATATATCTGTCTCCAAGGTACCCAGTGCTCCTTCTGGACAACATTCAAACTTGGTGCTATAAGCAAAGTTCCCAATTCCAATCACTCATCAGCAGTTCATAGGTAAGGTCAAAAAATGTGTGAGATAAACACAAAAAATAATGGGGACAACACAAACTGGCAGAGACTGGAAAAATATAAAACATCATTTTCTAAAAGTTCTCTATATATCAGCTGAATACTGGTAATAAGTCTGTGGAAATCTCAGTGAGAAAACCTTCATGAGAGGAAATACAGGTCAAAGATGATATCTAGCCTATGGCCCGAAGAAATGGAAGATGGTGAGCTCCATAAATCCATTAGAAATGTTAGGATAATTGCTATTTAAAAGCCATGTAAAAAGTGCCTCATAATGCCATTCCCATTCTCTTTCTTCACATGCCAGCTGTACTTTTCACTTTACAATAAATATATTCACAGAAATAAATGGGTAAAAGACATTTTTCTCTTCTTTAGAAAAATGCAGATGACATCCTACCTTTTACCATGGTAATCTATCTCTTAATTTTTTGGCTAATAATGTCATGAACAAACACAGGACAGAAGAGAAACAGACAGGTTTTATTTTCATGTGTGCCACTTCAACACAAACTTCAAGCTTAACAGTAAAATAAATGAGGGGAAGCTAATGATACTCAGTTTTCTACAGCTGTAACAAGTCCTGAAGTCTTATTGCAGCTGATCTGCTTCTTTAGGAAAGTAGCACCTAGTTGTCTCAGATTACTGCAAAACTGGCCTATCTGCAGAGACTTCTAGGGAACTGCAAACTTACACTGATTTAACTGAGCTCAGAATTAGAAACAAAGAAGGGCAGAGTTGTACTTTCCTATTTCCCATGTTGTGCTGCCATGTTAATTTTTCCTTCCTTCCCCCTGATCTCCCTACAGTGATAATTTTATTTAAATTAAAGAACAAATTCATGAAAATGAAGAATGCATGATTCTCACTTAAATGAGAAGTTTTTTCCTCATAATGAAATTGAGATGTTAAGATCAAATCCCCAAAAGCAAATATCTGAAGTCATATTACTGAAAGGATTGTGCTAGCCTAGCTTGTAATAGCTTTTGGTCATTGGTACTATTCAAAATTTGGCAATACATGTTGCAAAGTCATGTTCAAACTCCACTTTGTAGCCTGTTCTTATGTCTCTGTACCAAAGTGTGTGCTGAGAGAAGAGAGCCACATGACTGATATTTTATTTACTAAATCTTAAGGCTTTTGGGAAGTGATTTTCACTCAGTGTTAGTAAGTTAGGAAGAGATGTTCAGATCTTGTGATCACTGACTCAGTTTTATCACTTAAATAAGGTCTGAATTTGGACTGTTAAAGAAAGCACATTTTTATACTTAGGGACTACAGTGATGGAACTGCTGGTCTCTTTTCTGTCATAAAAGTCTCTGTGGCAATTCACAGAGAAAACTTCATTAGCCTGAATTGTCAGAGAATGCTTATACCCTAGTTACAGATATCACTTCTTATTTTGGCTGATGCTGAGAGGCTGTGATCCTTTTCTCTCTCTCCTGGGAACGTTTCCTTGTAAAGTAAAACTTTAAAGTCAAAGTCACCAAAGTTTTAAAGATGAGAGTGACAAGATGGCAGTTCTTTCATCTGTAGAATAAGAAGCTGATGGTTAGAGATAAACAAGAAACAAGAAACCACAGCCCACAAATCAGAATCTGAGTGATCAGCCAGCTACCTGAAATAGATCTGCCACTGAACTCCCACAGCAGTACCAAGGTACAGCTTCACTCCAGCCTCCTTCAACATCTCAAACCAGCACAGAAGGGGCTAGAGAAGCTGGGGTTTGTTAATACTCAAAAGTTTGCATGAGCCCATTACATTTACCTGTAATTTTCCGTCAATCATAACCAGAGTCAGGATGAAATATTAAGGGGACTCAGCTTAAAAACAAAAGGTAGTTGGACATACCTTCAGTAAGCTACAATTGCAGAGCTTTTAGCAGAACAGCTCAACAAGTCAGGAGCATCTGTTTAAGTAGAGTCTGTCCCAGAAATGGGCAAAAGAAAATGGAAAATAAACATATAAAGAATTTTGATGTATGCCATAAAACCTTTTTTTTTTTTGCTCTCAAATAGAGGCCTGATACAAAGACAATGAAAATAAATAACCAAAAATTAAACACTCCTTTCTAAGAAATGAAAACTGATGCAGCATAAAAGTCAAGTCACTGACTGAAATAATTTGGGGGTAGTTAAAGGTCATCTAGTGAAGGATATTTTATGTTTTTTCATCTACTTTAAGGACACTTGTACATCAGCACTTTTGCACAAATCACATGTGTCAGAATATGATTCTTTCCTTGTCTGTTTCATAAGTCCAAAAGAATAATGAAATTTGCTGCCCTTCTCTATTGTTCCATGTGTAAATAACAGTTGCCAAGAATGAGATTACAGGTGTTTTGAGAGTTTTGAGTGTCATAATCCAGAAAGCTATAGCATCACCTAACACACCAACCACAACCTGTTGATCATTCTCCAGTCATTTGAAACGAGATCCTGCTTAGCTGACATATTTCTGCTCTACCCTCACACTGCCTACTGAACTTCTGAATGGTTTAAGCTAAGGGGAAGGCCACTAGTGTTTTTTTGGACTGCAGGTATATTCAGGGTCTTGCATAATTCTTGGGTTCAAGGACTGTAAATGAAATTTTTTTGGAAACAGCTTCCTTTCACATGAGGATCAGAGCTGAGCTCTGTCTTGGCAGCTGGCTGACCACAGCTGCCAAGAGTAAGAGGGCTGCTGAAAGTGCCTTCAGAAGCATTGATAGAATAAATGATCTGGAAACAAATGAAACTTCCTCTGTGGTTGATAAACAACAGCCTGAGAGGAAGCGGATGAGGGAACATCACACTTAGAAATGAGGCAATGGTGGTGGAAACTGGTGCAAGCAGCATTTTCTCTGTGCTGGGATGCACTCTCTGGCCAGTATTTCTCTTTTCTGGTGAAGTCTAGGTCTGCCTGACTCCTTTGAAGGGGAGAACCCTGTTCTAAGAACTAAAGCTTCAGCAATATCAGGAAATGCACAGAAGTTCCACACCCCACAAATTCTTTCATCCATGTCATGTTATTTAATTCTTGTCACACTTCTGAGATGCCTCCTTGGTCTGGGTGGTGCAGAAGACTTCTCCCTTGTATCACTTGAACACAGCCACAGTAGTTACAGCACAGGAAGGAAACTGGAAATAGCATTCCCACTGCTAAGCTGAACTTGGAAATGTGAGGTGTGGTACGTGTGAAAATCCTTTGGGGTAGCTATTAGTGGAGCTATACAATAGTAAACCTACACAACTGGTTTTTTTTACTCAATAAAAGGAGTCACCACAGTGCATTTCAGATAATTTCCAGCAAAGCTAGAGGAAATGACACAGGGAGAGATAATTTAGAGAAAAAAAATTTGGTATTTGCATCAAATTCCAAAAAGTTTATTATTTTAATGACAGAATTAAGTACAGTTCAGATTTAGACTTTTTCTTTTGTCTAATGATTGTATTTTGTTTCTCTTCTTTTTTGATGTCAAAGATGGCTCTCTTTTGAGCAGAAGATTGGACTAGACATTTTGATGTTCCTTCCCATCAGGACTATTCAATGATAAATACGTGTTGACAATTTTTTTTTGCTGAATATATTGCATTGAGAATGTTGAAAAATCAGCTGACTACCTCCCACACAGAGCAAGTGTTTATCCATTTTGACTGATCCCATTCCCACTGCCCTAGTCATCACCACATTAGCCAAGCAAATTATTTCTGTTCCCAATTCTACAGAGCTTCTTTCTTCCTCCTGTGGAACAAGAGTCCTACCCCTCTTCAGACCAACTCCCTCAGTCCAGGTACACACTTTCCAATAATATTTTATCAATAGCATTTTTTCTGCTCAGGGAAAAGCAAGGTTGTGAATACAGAAACAAGAATAATTTCTGAACCAGATGAGTTAAGAAACAGCATCACTGATAACCATCAGATTGTGGGGAAGAGGGCTAGTGCCATGCTTAGTCAGACATTGTCTGAAATGTTCATTCTTAGGTGGAAAAGGCAAAAAACCCCTCTGCAAACTCATCTTATTGATCCTTGAGTTCTCTTGCAGCATAGTCTATGTTCAGAGTTTCCATGCTGCCATACATATTTTCCTTAGCATCTTTCCAGGCCTGCAAAGTCTCTTTCACTTGGCTACATAAAAGGCCATCTGATCCTGACAGCCACCACACCAGAAAGGTTTGTAAGTGATTTGTGCAGCCCACAAAGTGGTTATGGATGCACAAGGAGGACTGAAGCATACAGTGAGCCCAAACCCCACTAACAGCCCAAAGGCTTATCCTGACAGCCATAGAGCCACAGTGCAGAGAACCCAAGTGATTTTTCTGAAATGAAATAAGGCCATAGAGCCTGCTAACCCAACCTTAGTGTAAGGTTTAACTCCTTTTTCCAGCTTTGTCACACCAGCAACAACCATTCACTCTGGCCTCCTCTACCAGAGCAGCAAATGAGAGAGCTGTAAATCAACTTCCCTTTGGATACATTTCTGCTGAAGGAATTCCCTTTATTATTGTAATACTGTGAGAAAAGACTGTGCAGTGTGGACTTTTTAATAAAAGTGCTTTTTCCAAATTATTTAAGATGCCTGTTAAAACAGATGTTAGAGCTCAAACATTCTGGTAGCACTGTTTCATTTCTCTTACACTTATGTACTCCACTGCACCATTGAGTCACAAATGGTGAGGGAAGGGAAGCCATCCCACAGGGTCTGCAAAGGCCATGGATTGCTCCTGGAAATATTCCTGAGCACAAAGCTCAGCAAACTCCTCAGCACTGATGCTGAGAAATAAGCTCCAGTAAAACTCCAAAGTGTTATTTGAATGAAACTAAATTCAATTACTTTATAATTAACTTCTACTTAAGTCGGGAATTCATTAGCTTTAGGAAAAAACAAGGGCAGTTATGCAACCTATCTAACACAGTTGTTCCACACAGGATCCAATTTAGTACAAAGCACAGGTTAGTTTCTAGACATTTCAGAGCATGATTTGTAATATTTTGTGGAATACACATGTTAATCAGATACTGGAGTGTACAATTTCCAGGTTTTTCTAAAGAGGTATTATTTTTATTACAATTCCTACGGTACAATGAATTAAATTGTATCAGCTTCCATAAGCTTATCTAAAAGCACTATTAAAGGAGATTAGTATATTGCAAATGGAGTAGGAGAGGAAAGATGAACTGTGAATTTGCCTCCTGTATCAGGCTGAAGGACATCTCTGAATTACATTATAACCCATTGCTCTAGGAGTTTTGACTGTGGCCTTTGATTGTACTCAACAACCTAAACAGCAGACCTAATTTTGTCAAATGTTTAGAGATGAACTGTTTAAGCTGATGTTATCTCTCTTTTTTTTCTTTTATTTTTTTCTTTAATAAAAGGAGGGAGAGTCTTTGCTGAAAATTCCTTTGCTTTGAAAAAAAAAATACTAAGAGAGTTACCCTTTATTTAAAACAAGTAAAAACTGGTTTTTCATGTTTTACATAGAAAGGTTATTTCCATATTTGATTTATGTGTTCTCACTGTGAGAAAAAATAATTTAGATAGCAATTTTAATGTGCTCCAGTAATTTCTATGAAAACTTTAAATATGGAAATATTTTTTTAAAAATGAAAACAAACACCTGTAACTTTATTAGTTTCTATCCGTTAAAGTCTCTCCAAAGACATTTTTACTCTAAAAAAATACTGAGTTTTTATTTTTATTTAAGACTGACATGAATTTAATTTACCTTACCTATGACTTTGTCCATTCATTAATGCCCTGCTTTGCACACATATAAGGATTTTATTCTCTTTGGCGTCAATGGAGATAATGTGACCTTTTGTCAAGGATTAGTTTAACAATCTGTGAGAAAAGTTCCTTTTGAGAAGTTTTGAAGCATTAGAATGTTTATTTTCTGTTTTTTTGATGGTAATAACTGCCTTTGCAGATTTCAGAAACATTGCAGTTAGTTCAGCTTCTGATAGCTCAGTTGTGGTTTTGGATATTTTACTGTGGATCTGAATTTCTAGTAGGTAAGTACTATCTGGGAAATTACATTTTTTGGCCTCTCCATGGTAACTCAAATAAGGCTTTCCTCTTGTAGATTCCTGTGAATTTCTATCTGAATGTCATCTGTGAGGGAATTTGGCAGAATAGAAAAGGCCTGCCTAAAATGAAGGGGGCCACGTGGGGAGTCTGCAGAATGCGTGTCACTGATTAAAGGGTCATCTCAAAGATCTGTCTGTAGGTTTCACAGCCTACCTCACATCTCATTGCTGGGAACCAACTTACCCATTCTTGACTCATACACATGCCAGAAAATACCTGTAGCAGCTGCCTTCTTTGCCAGCCTTTTTGATGGGAGCAAACTCCACTGACAGATCTACTCCAAAGAAGCAAAAATCTGCCCAGCAGCTACATCCTCCTACCATCCTCTCTGCTGTCAGCAGCAAGGGGACTGGTTCTCTTTCTCTGTGAGTATAGTGGAACAGGGAGCACGTTTCCCAAATCAGACTTTTTGTCTCCAAAAAGCACATAGCAGAAAATATAGATACATGAAGCAAACAGAGAAGAAAATTCTGAAAAGTAGGTGTTATAATGCTTTGTGTGGAATGGGTAAAAATGGAATAAATCAAGGAGCCAAAAGGCATCCGTACTCCAGCCTTGTAACTTTGCAGGAATTTTCATATGTCAACCTGTTCTGTAATTTCACAGGCAAAATGCTCATGTTTACCTATAAAACTCCAACAGCAATGATATTCTGGGCAGTCTTAATAAATGTTATTTTAATTAAAAGAGATTTCCACTCTTTTCTGTGTGCTAATTAAATTGAAAGAGAACTCTGACAATTCCAATTAGCATTTACCACAAAATATGTATATGCAAATATAACAGAAGGTAAATACAGATTTGAAAAAAAAAAAATCATACCACAGCAAGACAATTAGACAGAACATTGTTGTCAAATTTTCTTATTTAAAATAAGCCATCAGCAATATATGACAGATACTGAAAGTATATGTGAAACATTTAAAATAAAGGCAAGTCATCCAAAGATTATACAAATAAAAAATTTGAAACACATTCACAATTGAAATGTTGTGCAGGATGTTTCAAAACTGTGGATTTCCTTTTGTTCTGGATCTGAAATTCGTTTTCAAAGCAATTGATACTTACATGAATTGAATTAATAGAAACATACTTAATATTTGGGAAGAAAATTGTTAACCTTTCATGGAAATACTCTGGAACTTTAAAATTTTAAAAGCACTTGGAGGCACTTCAGGCCCTAAAACAATAAAGAGAATCATGTTAATCCTTCTGTAAAGAAGCATGTTGAGGAGAATGGACAGAAATCTGCCTGGCTCGTTCTGGACACCAATTTCTGTCCTTGTCTGGCAAGGTCAGCAGTGAGAGTAGAGCTTGATCACCCCTGGATCTAAATGAAGTAATTTAAGAAGTTAGCTAGATGCCATTAATGCAGAGCATATCGTGTTCCCAGTCTGCAAACTCAGACATTTCACCTCAAACTGCCCAGAGATGGAATTTGGCATAACTTCATTGTCCTGAACTGGATTGGGAAACACTCATCTATTCTGATCTGGCAATACCTAAAAAAAAATTATAATCACTAGGACATAATAGTAGGACAATAAAGAAATCCCATCTTAAGTTGTCAGCAGCAATTCCTTTACCATACAGATATTTTTGCTGACAAACTGTAGGGCTTAAGAGGAGTTCCTCATGTTCTCTCCCGGGTGTTGCTTGTTGTAATATTTGTGTTTTCCTTCTGGGCTCTGCCAATAAACTGCAGTGCCCACCTCACCCATGATGCTGTGGCCACTCTTAGGGATATGACTTAGATGAGCCTACAGTTTAGCCCCATTAATAAAGATGGACATGTAGGATGAGGAATTGACAGACATTTTTTTTTTACCCAACCTTGGTTTGTCCTTTAAAAGGGCTATGCAAAATCACTGGAATAAATTATGTTTATTGGGGTCTGTGCTGCATGATATTATTATTTTTTCACTGGTAAATAACTTAGGCACTACTACTGAACAGACAGACATACTTTGTGCTAAGAGGAACAGATAGGTAGAAGAAATTTTGATAAACTGACACTAATTGATTCTATTGTATGTGTTTCTTAACATATTGAATTATTTTTCCATTAGCCCCACAGGGATCCTATTTTCTTAGTCATCAATGGCCAACAAATTTAATTTCTAAAGAACTAGAGCTAGTGTTGCTGGAAACATCCAAGACTATGTCAGATCCTTTCCTGATGGAGAGCAAATTCTCCCAACATAAAAGGACAGACAAAAAAGAATTAAGGACAGCCTGGTGTGAGGGGAGAAGATATTCCCTGCTTCTCATTTAGGTAGTACTAAACAGGGCTTGTGTTCTACATTTTGTTTATTTTTGATGGTTCCTTGGTGGCTTGACACTAAGTGGAACTACCTAAGCTTGGTAAACAAGTGAAAATTCAAATATGAACTTTTATTGCAGTTACTTAAAAAATTTCCTTGGTGCTGCTGGGAATATTCCTCAATTAGGAATTGCTCTCTGGACTGTGGTCAAACTCTGGGTCAGAAAGCCAAAACCTTCAGGCCTGGGCTTCTTGGGATGGAAATTGTTGGTCATCACCCACATTTTCAGCTTTCTTCCTCTTGAGAGTCAATTGCATTTTTGTACAAAATCTTTTGCTAAATGTGATGTTTTGCCAGCTGAGTGGATCTGCAGCTTTGGGCTCCAAAACCTCCTGTCTGAGACCAATTACTTTTTAAATTCCTCCTTCCTTAAGCTGCCCCCTCATGGTAATAAAGAGGTTTCCTCCTTTTAGCTAAAAGGTGGAAGCTGCTTAGATTCACCTCTAAACTCCAGTCACTTCACTTGTGCTCCAAGGAGGGGGTCAGATTCCAATAGACATATTTAGTGGGTGATTTGGATCCAAGGATCCAGCAACCATCCTCCCTGCTCCCTCCTCTCACTGAAAAATAGGAGGAACCACATGGCACAGCACTGTGCTCTGTCCAAGACACAGATGCAACTTTGATGTCTGTTACTAAAGACCATTTGGGGTTGGACTTCTTGATCCACCACTTGCTTGACCAGGCTGGTTGTCCAACAGCTCTTCCATTGTTTTTTTAGCACCCTCCCTTTCTTGAGTGCACATTCCAGGAGGATTCACAGAGCAGTGGCCTACTGCAGAAGGTGGAAGTTTTCACACACCCAACAAAAACACTCTGATATGGATATGTTGGCAAAAATACATCTGCTGTTATTACTAATACTTCGTTTTAAAAACACAGTTCTGTTTATTATAATGAATCCATTTTTGTTCTCTGCAAGGACCATAGGTAGAATGCTCATCAGAAAACTAATTAACCTGCTCATCCACAAAAACCCCTCACATGTTTTTGCACAGCTTTAAGGGAAGGACAGTAAAACTACATATAAATTATCAGTATCATTAAAAGAAGTGTAATACTTCATTAATGAGCAAGAAACCTCTTTATTTTTTTCATTTGGGCAGCCCAAATTAGTCTATGCTCTCCTTAACCCTCTCATGCCCACAAGCCTGAGGGATTTTCCAACAGAAAGGATACTAATTCCACACCAATGGAAAATGTATCAGCTCACTGTATTTAAACTGACTTAAACTGCAGAAAAGAGGGTTTAGGTTAAACATGAGAACAAACTCTCAAACCTATACATGGGAGAGGCATGCTCAGGGGGCTGTGACCTTTCTAACATGGGTACTTGCTGAAATAAACTAGGAATGTCTGTCAGAAATCACACAGGAACAGCAGATCCTTCTTCAGCAGGGAGAATTAATTCACTTTCCCAGCTGGCTTCCAGATCAATTTTCTAAGATTTTTTTTTTTTCAAATAATGATATTTTGCTAGGTTACTTATGATATAGATCTTTGCCATGAGGAAAAAGAAAGATAATTATTCCAAAACTTTTAGGATGTTGAAAAGTTCCTCTAACTGTGAAAAATCCAAACAAACAAAAAACCCCACAGTTCTGGAAACAAAAGCAATACTTAGTCTGGGTTGTGGCTGGATTGTAAAATCCAAAGAGAGCTCAGAAAAAGTAAGTAGCCAATAGTTACTAACTACTAAGTAAGTAGTTATTAATTTTGTGAGTTATTATCTTCAGCCAACTACTCCATACAGATTTGATGATCCTTGTGGGTCCTTCCAATTCAGGATATTCTGTCATAGAAGCATCTGAAAGAAAGCACTTGTGATTGCCTTTGTGAAGACAGTGTGAAGCCACTGAGCCTGTGTCCAGGGCAGGAGAGTTAATACTGAGATTACTGCTACGGCAGTAGCACCCCAGATCTTATTTGAAAATAAAACTGGGCATAGCACACTGTAGTATTTGCAGGTCCATTTACAGGACCTTTTTTCAGGGTGAAGATGACTTTCAGATGGGAGAAAACAGAATGGTATCAATTAATGCCAGCTTCAATTAGGAGAAATACTAATTTAATCCTTCTGTTTCTACTTTACACAGGACTACAAAACAATCTCAAGCAATTCTAGAAGTCTACCCACTTCCTGATCAATGTAGACTTGATGAGGGGTTGATTCCTTTTCCTGTTAGAAACAGTGGAAAAATTTGAGAAGCAGGGCTGAGAGAAAATTATAAACACCCTAAAATTCAGGTGGCAAAGGTCATACTTTGTAAAAAACGGAGCCTGCGGTTACATTTTAGAGAAATTTTTGTTTCATTTTTCATCTCCCTAATTTAGTGGTTTTTGAATTTGACAATAATTGATGAAAAAGTGGTAGACAAATGGGCTTTTTAAGTCCCCTACAGCAGTACTTTTTTAATACTCTGAATTTACTGAATTACTATTCCCTGTGCAGCAAAGACCCTTATACATTGAATTATGCTTTAATCCTGGATGCTAAACCAATATAAAGTAAATGAAAGGTGTTTGATAAAATGTTTTGGCCACTACAGCAGGTTTTTCTCTCACTAACAATAAAAGAAATATATTGCTATACAATCTATGTTGTAAGCAAAAGAAATTAGCTACTAAAACTTGGTAACATAATTAAGCAATAGACCCTGCTGTTGATGTCTGTGCTAGGAAATAATAGATAACAAGGAGAGTTATACATGCTGAAATGTATTTATGGCACATAAAGCTGCAATGTCCTATTACTGTTTGGTAAAACCTTCAGAGGAATGGATCTATTTTTCGGTAAGAAAAAGGATTTTTTTTCTAATGGTAAATTAAGGTTTTCATGTTACAGAAAAAAGACTCTGATGTTTCTGATGTTGCTTAAAGGTTTATGATGTTTAAAATCTGGTTGCCCTCAGAACATGAAAAGAGAGCAGGACAATATGTAACTCTTACCAAGTTACTCATGACAATGGAGATGACAGGGATCACAGAATCACTCAAACTGTCAGATCAGGACTCAGTAATGTTTTTCATCAGGCAAACTGATGGGACCTCATCCATTTTATACAATTTCAGTGATTTAGCAATAGCAGCCATATTTTTAAAGCAAAATTTAACAAAGTGCTTTTGGCTCAAAAAAGGAGACAATAAAGATTCATAGATAATTTTTATTAATTTATTATTACTAGATGATCTCCTTCCAGCCCAAACCATTCTAAGATTCTGTGATTCCATTATTTATTTATGTTATGGAGTATCAAGTTTTCTTGGAATTCTTGATTCACTGCTGGGGTTTTTTTTCCTAAATAAAATGAAGCCACAAAAATATTCTGTCTCCTTGAAAATACTGTTACTTAAAAACATTTTCTGGATTTGAGGTAGTAGTGGTACCATAAATATCCTTCAAATATATGTCTTGGGTAGAAGGAGTACATGTCAGCCCAGAAACTGAGCATTTTGATTTAACTGCTAATGTTTAGTAGTTAGGGAAGATTTTGCTAAAAAGCTGTAATCCATCAGCCAGATCCAGATGAATCCTGCTTAGTTTTGTTCTTTATGCAGCTGTAGCAGGGATCTCTGCCAGCTAGGTCTGTGATTTCCTGCCATCATCAAGTAAGACTGGGAGCACATGAGCCCTGAAATGAGGCAGCAGCCTCAGCACTGCAGGAGGACAGACTGCTGGAAGAAGAAAGCCTCTGGTTTCCAGGAGCTCTGCTCTTCACAAAATGGTTTATCCCATCTGAAGAACACTGTAACAGAACCACTTCAGCCATCACATTTTCTTGGTTCTTTCTAACAGGTGATTTAGAGTGCCAAAAAGGCTCTTTCATCAAATGTGATTGCAATTTTGATTAAATACAGCACAGAAGACATGGAATTCCCTTCAAGCAATACCTGTGAAAAGTTCCTTATCTTTGTGGTTATATACATTTTCAGACAGTTTATATCCTTTTTTGTGCCTTTGAACTAAGTAAAAGGAGATGTTAGAGGAGAAAGGGTCTGCAATAGTCTTCCAACACACATTCAGTGGACAAAGCCTTTATTTCATATCCAGCGAATGAGATTATTTTTGTATGAAAATTCATTGTGTAGTTGTTTGATAATGAAATGGGGAAATAAAGGAAGGTTCTTAGTTTTATTCTTAAACTTTGCTACATCACCTCGTTCTACCTGGACCACTGGGCTAGGTTACACATACTATACAAGTGGCTGCAATTATCTTATTCTTAAATCAAGCACCCATTTTCTGATTTTTATTTTTCCTCTGCTTTGTCTCCTTTCTACACCCTTATCTCAAGTCATCATGGGAACGGGAGTTGGGGTAGGGTAAGAGAGCAGTGCTGATGTCTCATTGAAGGTACAGTACACAAAGCTTTTATGTCTAGGGAAAGCCCTTTTTAGGGGTTACCTCAGAAAAATTCAGATATAATAACATTAACTTTCCCAATATTTCCACAAGCATATGTTAACTTTTCTAAATAATTGATAAAATTACTTAAAAATTAATTGGAATTATAGATCTTTTGTGCAAAGAAAAAGCCCTGAATTAAAAAAAAAAAAATCCATAAAATAAAAACTGACTCTGTGGGTTTATGATTTTCTTTTTTTACATTGGTTCTCTATTCCTGTTTAGACAGACAAAAATAATTAAGGATATGTATTCCAAATCCTCTCATGTTACTCATCTTAATAACAGGAGATACAGTAGCATATCTTGAAATTATTAACTGCCTTATCTTTATCATTTTGTTTTCATGCTGAGAAATATTTTGCTGCTTGACTGCTAAAGGAAAAATAGAGCAATATTTTTAACAGCATGTACCAACTTAACTGTAATAGTCAGCAGCCAAAGGGTCATCCAGAAGGGACACCTTTGAAAAAATATAAATTAGCAAGAATTGGTTTATTATGACCATGTCCTTTCTAGGAAAAGAAGCATTTAGCTTTGCATTTTTAGGTACATGGGCAGAAGAAGATATTTCTGAAATCATCAGAATGAAAAGTAACTCCTGTAAAAATACTTCTACATATTATCAAAGTCTATTCTTTGGCTTTAAAAGGCTGTCCAGATCCAGGCTGGATCTCAGAAAATAAATGAGGAAGGTGTGGGAGAAAACAGTAAAGAACATGTGAAAAAGTACAAGAAAACTGTACTGAAAACTAACCTGAATGCTGAAGGATTCCTTTATCATACTGAGATATTTGGTCAAACTTTTTTTACCTAGAAGTTACCTAAAAAGCTAAGCATTGTAAATACATTTGTGTCAGTCAACAATTCTCTCAAAATAGTAACCATTACTCAGAGCAAGTTGAGGTCTTACATATAAAGAAAGTTGGTAATGATATCTTTGTCCATGCAAGTAAACATTCTATCGTGAGAGGATGCATCACCTACATGGTGTAGAGCCCTTCCTTTGAAATATGAATATTTCTGTGGGAAGACTGAATCACACAGGTTGATGCATGTAATGGCCTTGCTCCAAATCTGTGAGACGGCAGAGAATTTCTCATTCCTGAGAACACCAGAGAGACCCCAAGACCAACTCATAATGCACAAATAAAGCCTCGGGCATGCTGGTGTGAATGGGACACTGCCAACAATTTCAGAGGATCAGGATCCTCCTTCACTTTGAACTTAGCAGGAGACAGAGGGGAGCTTATTGCTCAGAGCTGACTCACCTTAACCCTGGTGACTGGGAAGACCCACAGAGCTCTTCTGTACTTGACCTTATGCCCTTGAGTGTTTTTTTTTTTAATTAGAGACATTGCACTGTGCAGAACATGGCACAGCTGGCCTCTGCACTATGGTACTGTAACTGGAGCCACCGTTTTGCAAACTGCACATTCCAGAACCAGTCTGTGCCTTTATTTTTAATTGTATGAATTACCTTGATCACTTTTTCATTGCTACAGAAATGGGGCCTCATCTGTATGTGAAATGTAGAGAACTAAGATCTGTCAGTTGAATAATTCCTAGCTTTTCCACAGACAAATTGAAAAAGTAATAAAAAATTACACTTCAGCTAAATGACAACATTCCTGACATGCTCAAAGTAGTAGGCAACTTCAGATCTTAAATATACTGAAAATCTGAATAACTGGTGTCTGTGTTTTAAACTTCTCAAGGAGACCAGGATTATATATTGATCAGAAAAAAACTATGGGAGAATGAGATAAAATGGAAAGAGATTAAGAATCTTAATTCATCTAAAATATGCTAGACTGTTCCCCAGGTTTGGGGAATCCTTAATGTTTTCGGTTTTTTTAGTCTTTCAGAAATTGTCATTAGATGACTTTGCTCTTGGCATAATTTATGAATTTAAAACTATCTAAAAAAATATAAAACAGCCTCTACTTCACCTGCAACAACAAAATAATCTTTTCCAGAATGCCTTTATTAAAAAAACCCAGGAGTTGAAAACACTCAGTTCCATTTTACAATTATAAATTGGTAGGTTTATTTTTGAAGATTTTCTGTTTACAGATATGCATATTTTTTAGACTTTGAACATTTTTTAATAATGGGGTTTCAAATTTAAAGCTTTTTCGAATCTTTTCAAATCTAAAGAATGCTAACAAAATATTTTTAAATATATTCTCTGAATGTGTTATCATTCTATTCTATTATGTCAGAAAACTGTTTTGTTGGTGTTCCCTTCCTCTAGCTCTGGCTCCTCCACAATGAGAAGATAAAATGTAATTTCTATTGAATTGCAAGTCTGTGTTTAATCTTGGAAGACTAAATTACCTGTAATCTTCTAAGAAATCCTGTACATACAGAGAAACCCTCTTCTGCCCCACAACCAATAACAAAATATTTAGTGTGAAGCATGTCCTACACAGTGCTGGTTGGTGAGTTTACGTTTTATTCTTCCAGTCCAGAGAGCAAATCATGTATTTTGCTGAGCCAATGCACCAACATTTCAGTTTAATGTGCCATGCAATGTGTGTTTTCTTGATGCAAAATAGTCCAAGAATGATCCTAAAATGCTGATATTTTCTGCAGAAAGAAAGGAAGTACAAATAGCACACTTATCACAATGTTCACAGCATTAGTGAAAAAGCTTGTCTTTGCAGTCTAAACTATATGCTAGCCTACCACATGTTCATGTTCTTTCTCCATTTTATTTTGTTCAGTAGAAGATACAACATGAAGTGATATAAATTTGGAATATACTTTTCTTCATTGAATCATCTTAACTCATTTCAGCATGAACACAGGGATTCATTATCAAGGAACACCTTAGGGATCTTAATGCCCTTTTATTTTTTGATTTTACTTTCCTCAGAGATAAAATCAGCTGGCAAGTATTTATTAACTGGAAGCTTAACACAATATTTGAAGTGTTGTGCTGTCCACATACAGTAACATAGATAACCCCTTTTTTTATGGTTCAAATTTGAAAGATGGGAGAGAAGATTTTTCTGCACTCATGACCCACACTTCCATAACAAGGAACCATGTCTGAGCTGTTCTGGTTTGGACTGGGATAGAGTTGATTTTCTTTGTGGCAACTTTTAGGGTGCTGTGCTTTGGATTTGTGACAAAACAGTGTTGATAACACACACTGATGTTTTAGCTGTTGCTGAATAGTTCTGACACAGCATCAAGGCCTTTTCTGCTTCTCACTCCAACAAGAGGTTGGGAGGGGACACAGCCAGGACAGCTGACTCCACTTGACCAAAAGGATGTCCCACAGCATCTAGTGTCATGCTCAGCAATAACAGCTGGGGGGAAGGAGCAAGTGGGAATATTTGGAGTGATGGTATCTTTCTAAAATTATGTTTATGATTGGAAGCAGAACTTTTGGTATGATTCATTTAATATGAAATATAAACATTAAAATGAAGTTTTTTAAAAGGAGTTTGTACAATTTCTTGAAAAAAATGTTCTTTTTATAAAAATATAGGCGTTCTTTTCAGGTTAAAAAAATCCTATTTTCTTTACTAATATGCATTCAAAAAATATTCTACTTTGAATTTTTTGAGTTAACATTAGGAAATTTGTCCAGTGCACGATTACTTTGAGTGTGTAATAAAGAACTCTGATTCTTGCTGTTTAGAAAAGAAAAAAACAGAAAACCTTTCTTTGAATGCCCATAGGAAATGTCTGTCCTACACCGTCGATTTCATTATAGCGTAAGAAACACTTTTGCCCTAAGTGCTTCTTCCAGCCCTGGTTCTTAATTGTTGTTATTTGGCAGCATGAAATATTGATGACATTGGTCAAAAAGATTGACAGCTGCATGAATTGTTATTAACCAGCCTGTTGGTTGTAGCTTAAAGTTCAATAAATACGAAGTTGCAGTATGAGCCTCAGGGAGCCTTTTTCTTTTCCGAAGCACTGGAAATTAACTATTTGATGTCTTTATAAGCTGTCTTTTTCCCATCGTGCCCTCACCCCACCAATAGTTTTGATGACACTAAAAAGAAATGGCTGGCCTCTCATAACTGGGGATCAGGGCCTCTTCCTGATCCTGAAGGAGGCAGTGACCAAACATTACAGGAGAGGTCCCTTGTTCTCATTGTCATTCATCACCACAGTGTCATGAACAACAGAAAAATCACTCAGAAATGTTAGGATCTGCAGGAACACAGGGGACAGAACAATTTCTGAAGTGACTCAGGAATAACTTCTGTAATACTGATACATGAGAATACATTTCATCCTCCACACACAAGTACTGTCATACTGTTATGATTTGCAGTTGTACATACATTCAATCACATAATAACTTGCTGGAGAGCTTTAATAATTGTGGTTGGAGAGAAAACCTTTACCATTATAGAGATTCTTAACTTTTTAATGGTGCTGTGTACCTTCCCTTTTTAAAATGTACACATCTGCTATCTTTGTCTTAAATCCCAGTAGATTTTCTTTTTCCCTCAGAGCAAATACACCTCTTTTTCTTACTACAAGCAAACTTAGATTTTTAACACCTGTTTCTCTGCTGGTTCAGAGACCTCTGGTATCTATACTCATTCCTTGTTTTGTTCAGTTCCCTGTATGACTTAGCTGTTCAGTATTCTGTGTCATTACTGCATGTGATGTGACAGACTGTCATTTTGACTTTGATCAAAACAAGGTAATTGTAGCAACAGGAATAATCCATTAAAGCTCCTCAATGTCTGATTTAGTCAGAGTGAATAGAGGAAAAAATACCTTGCTGACTCAGTAATTGCTAAATGTTACCACTTAGAGAAAACCATGAATAGTGTATTTATATGTATATCTATGAATATTCCAAAGCTTCATCCTTTCAGATGTACTTGTGTCAATCATCACTTTGAATTCACCTGAATGATTCAGATAAACACCATGGTGTCCCAGAACTTCATTGCTACCACAGATCAAGCAGGCTGGTCTGACCATTATAGGGCAGAGTTATTTAACACATACTTGACCTGTCACATGTGGATAATACAAGATATGATGCACACATCGGACTGAAATTTTGAGGAAGCACCACATTGAAGTAATTTTGACATTTTGAGTCACTGATTTTTTTTTTCTTTTATTTATTGTGAAGGGAGATTTTTCACTCATGGGTTGTGAAGTCTTGTGGGAGATTTTAATAATAAATGTGTTGCTGTTATAGTTAGGATGGATATTTAATGTGTATTAATAATCACAGAAAATTAACTTTTTTCACTGGGATTTTATTGAACAATCTCTCTCCATGCCATATTCACTCCTACAGTCTGTCCATTCAGTTTTACTGAGGCAAGGTTCCAATTTTATTTCCCCAAATATCAATCACTTGTCATCCCATGAACATCTTGAATTCTCTCTTATGTTGCAAGAGTATTTTCCCCAGCTTTACTGTTTTGTACATATTAGCATACAGTAAAAGAATTAATAATGTCTTGCAAGTTCAAACCTAAATAACTTTATGCACAACTTTCAAAATGTTTTATTATTTGAGTTTCCTTTTGGTAAAACAAGAACATGTAATTGTATGCTAAAAGGACTTGATAAGCACCTTGTTTAACCATTGGTTACAATCTCCTGTCTTTGTTCACAGCATCTGTAGCAATAGAACTACTGCATTTCAATGGTGACATTTAATCAATGCATGTAAATCACCTTGGAGGCCTATTATTCTTGTATTCATTAATCCTGTCATGCAGAATACAAGCGTGTAGGAGAATTATATACAAAGTTTTTGCAGCTGAGGTCAAAAAGTGGCACATGTTACTGCCTGCTCTTGAAGTTCCACACTGCTTCTGACACATGGCATGGTACACACCACAATATGTGTGGATAAATTCATAGGATCTCTGAATTTAAATTGTATCAGAGTTTTATTTGAGGGACTCTTTGTGTTAGGAAAGTGTCAGCTGGTTGGAAATCTTTCCTATTGACTGTATAATATATTCCTTCTGTTTGCTATCTTCTGGGGGTGAGTATAGATGGAAACAAATACAGAGGGGTCTGCTTCTGTATGCAAAGACTAAACTTTTTTAACTAGGTTTAAAAATAAACAAGGTTATGTTATACAATAAACAAATATGATAAAACTATAAATGACAAGAAAGCAACCCAAATAATTTCCAGTCAGGCAGTGGTATCTCAACATTTTCAAGTCAGTATGCCATAAGAATTTAGAGTTGCTGGTCTACGAACATTTGCAACCCACTGGAAGTGGAAGATGAATTTGTATTCAGGCAAGTGTTTGGAGGGAGGGTGACTGAAATCATCAGAGAAAACAGTGAACAGCCAGGAGCAATGGCACAGCAGATGGGAATGCTTTGGTACCTGCACCTCTGCATGGGGAACTCTACTCTGTGTTCCACCACCTTGCAACAAACTGTGTTTTGCTTGTGAAGCACCAGTTTGTCCAAATAAATCTGTCCTGTAGAAACTATCCAAGACAACCAGCTTTGGCCTACCAGCTAGGTGAGCTGGCACCACACCAGGAGCAGAGCCCAGAGCTTGAAGGTGGCCTGAAACCAGGAGAGCAGATGCAGAAGTACATGAAGGGTAGAGAGAGAAATATGCTAGTCACCTGCCTCTCAAGTAGCTTCCTCCACTGCGTGGTAGAATGGAAACTCATGGAAGAAATCTGGGAAAATCAAACCTTGTGGATTTTCTGTCCTTGATCACCATCCAAATTTTGCCATTCTGTTCTTTAATTTCCACGAGTGAGCCATTCTACCCAGAAGTTCAGATTGAAACATTTTAAATCTTTAATATAAATAATTTTGAAATATTTCCATTTATCTTTCTCTTTAAATGCAAAGATGTTTAATTATAGCTAAAAAGTAGTTTAGAAGCCATTCTGTGGTTCTCTGAATTCTAACAGAAACTCGGTAACTCTATAATTTGCTTTTCTTTGTTACTTTGTGAATGTGATCTTTTTCTTTGACAATTTCCACTTTAAGAACATTTTTGTCTTAAGGAACATTTACCAGCTTTCATTTGTCAAATGTTTTTGCTGCATGAAATGTTAAGGGTTCATTACAGAAATTTTTTAATATATACACTCATATATATATAAATAATGATGACATACTGTAATTTTTTTATGTGGATTCAGGATACAGTTGGAATCCATGAAGTCTTCTTCTGGTCTGGTCTATAAACCATGAGAAATCAGCTGCACAGATATAGTCACTCCTGATTTTTAACCAGGAGTGAGTAAAAGGCACCAGGCTTTATACATAGAGCATCAAAGCATGGAGTTTTAGTCTAAATTTTGAATGTGGGTGTGCAGGTCACTGCTTTGCATTTCACTAGGTGCAGAAATGGTAACTCTTTCCCCTGGAGAGTGAATATAATGCAATTTTGTTAGTGATTTTGCTGTGTCAAATGTCATATTGCCACCCACCTAGGAGCACCATGTCATGTCTTGTGCTTTGCCCTGTCACGAGTAAATGGTAACACTGCTCTTGTGCTAATCCCTTTGTCCTGCTTTGGCAATTAACAGGCTTCAAGTCAGATGTAGGGGTGCCCTTCAGTCACAGAACAATTCAATTAGCCCTGTGCCAGCCCTCTGTCCCCAGCCATACCAATTAAATATATGGAGGAGAGAGGGAATTGTCCTGAGTTCTGGTGTGTTTTTTTTCTCTGCCATGGACCCAAGTGGCAGAGATCCCCAGCACTGAGCAATCGGCTTGGAGCCTGCCCCAGTGGCCCTGGGACTGGGACCTGTTCTGCACCAGGCACTGAAGAAAGAATAGGTTTAGACCATAGAAAACTGTGGCTTCCTCACAGGGGATCTATCTGAGGTTATCTAAGCTCAGGCCTTGATTCACTGCTGGGAAAAGATTGTGAAGCAGTATGGAGAAAGGCTAAAGCAGACAAAATAAATAAGAAAACAAAATGAAAAGGAATTATACAGTTTGGCAACGAGGTCTTTGTTATTACAGAGCCTCTGTGACCTTTAAGAGAGTCTGACTTGACTGGTTGCCTGAACCAGTTTCCACCCTGCAGTCCTGAGTCCAGTTACATGCCTGGTAGCTCATTTTAAAACAAACCTGCCACGCCGTCAGCTTCGGAAGCCGCAGCGCATGCTGGCTGAACAGACCATGCCTGGCAGGCACCCTTGGCAGTGACCTCCTTTCCAAGCAGGTCAGAATAGCTACCTGCCCAAGAGGAACTGTCTCATTGATTCATCTGCCTCCAAACAGATGTACCACATATCTGCTTGAGATGCACCTGCTTCTCAGGGACTGAAAACTGAACATGTATTTATTATACCTGCGAAGTGTTCAGCCGTGGATGATGACTCTAGCTTGCAGCAGGTAGGAACATGTGAATCTCTCTGAGGGGCAACACATACAAAGAATATGCCCCTTTTGGGGGTCTAAAGCAATTATTGGAGGTATTTTTACCTGTGTCCTCCAGGCACCTGCCAACTCATGTCTGATTTACCTGCTGTGTTCCTGAAAACATAAACTTTTTACGCGTTATTTTTTATACATATTAAGATAGTAATAGTGATCATATGCAGACTTTTATTTTTATATTTGAAACTTCATATAATTCCATTTATTTGCTTATCCTTTACGCTTTAAACTTCAAAGATTGTATGATGATACCAGCTTTAAATCGGAAACAAAGATGCACCAGAAACTTCAGAAGGATCTGGATTCTGGCCAAGAGATAAAATTCTGGAAAAAATACCTGAAAAAACATTGAGTGGCAGTGCACAAATTCTATTACCTACAGTAAAATATATTCTTAGCCAAAGCCAAAGATTTGCTTTGGGAGTGCTGGAAAGAGATAGCAGAAATCTAAGAGTCTATGACTACCATGACATGGAGGATAAAGTCAGGGGATCAGCTTTTGAAAGTGGACATGGCAGTAAACCCAAGGGAAGCATGATGCTGTCTCTAACAAAATAGGTTGCGATTCTGATTTTTGAGCTACTTTATTTTAGGAGATTATGTATTTGATGAGGACCAAAATTGGTTGTACCTGCTATTTACTAAAGAGAAGATGAAGGGCCTTAGTGACTTGAGAATTCCTTTATTGGAGTTAAGAAGTTTCAAATGATCTGCAGCTGAAGGATTCAGTGCATTATCATTTTATTCAATGAAAGAAAATAAATGACAGGGAAAGTAAAGCTAGACTTATGTTCTGTTTTTCTGATAGTCCACTAAAGTGTAGTCAGTGCTCTGCATAAGGCTGCCGTTGGAGCAAGTGAGCCACAACCAGATGTGCCACCCTTTTTTCTAGAAAGGACAGCCTGATTCTAAATCATTTACAAACTGCTAAAAATATCTGCCAGTTTGATCCTTTTTACCCTTGGTTTTTATCTTCTCCTATGACAAAGGGTAAATACCGGGGAAGATTAGGTCACACAAATTTATATGTGAGCTATATGTAAAATGAGCGTGTGGCATCTCTGAGCATAAGGTCCTTTTGCAAAATGGAGACTTGTCATTTCTTTTCTTCTTTGCACAAACAAACATGTGCAAGGTGATTTAAAATGAGGAATTGTTGAAAAGTACAAATCCTGTGTTATACAGGCTATAACATTAGGTGGATTGAATGAAGTAGAAGCTTCTCATTTATAATCAGTTTTAATCACCTTCAATACTCTAAACCAGATTGAAACTGAACATTAGTGGTTTAGGATAAAACCACGCTTCACTCCCCCCTACATTTACATGCTTTAAATGTCAGTGTTTTGCTTTCACAGCTGTGTGCTCTATAAGAAGGGAGATGTCTCTGATGAAAAGAAGGTCATTCATTAATGCCAGTGATTACAAGGGACAGGATCAGCCTTTTTTGTTGTTGGAAACAACAGAGACAAAGAAAAAATGAAGTGTCTCTGTTTCAAAAAGTAGAAGAAATATGCCCAACCAACAAATGTTTCAGTACCTCCACCCACCCATGGCTGTTTGCTTAGGACAAGTTCACATAGCCTGGAACAAAGGAAGTAAAACATTCTGAGTAGAAGAACATGAAATAATTTTTCTTCCTCTAGAAATAGAAAATACAGTTAAGTCTACTTGACAGGTTATATCAATAATTCATCTGTATTTCTGATCTTTTTCAGCCAATTTGACTAGGGCAGACTCTAGTATTCTTTCTGCAAGTTTGATAGGAATTTTTTAAAGGAAAGATAAGGGACAAAAATGTATGGAAATTGAAAAAAGTTATCTTAATCTTTAAAATGTCTTTAAATATCTTTGCATTTACTTTATAACAGTAAATGCAAACTACTGTGATGATAAATGAAGGTTATAGTCAGCATTACTTTAGGTGCTCATGTGTCTATCAGATCAAAAAGAACAGAGCTTGACCTGTTCTAAAGGCAGGAAAAAGTTTAAACAGGGAATATGAACAGCAGAGTTTATGCAGCTATGAAGATGACCTGGACTTTACTTTCTTCCATCTCACTGTCTTTGAATTTTTCCTTTCAAAGATTTTAAAACCAGTAAAGATTTCTTCAATGTTCTGAGTGTAGCATTCTTCTATCCTCCATGTTGACTAATTTTGGATTTATCTCTATCAGTGTACTCTGATTGGTTAGAGGATATTTTAAATTTTGCAATTTAGATCCATTTTTGCAACTGTTACAGTTTGTGTTGCAATAGGTACAACAGTGAATGTAAGCTGGATCATTTTCCCCCATTAAGATTTTAAAACAGTGCAGATCCAATACAGATGAAAAGAAAATCATTACTCTAACTAGTTAAAAATTAAGTATTATTCACAACTCTCCAAAACATGTTATGAAATTTCAAGCTGTTTTCAAATCTGTACTTAACTAATAACTGGTATTTCACAATTTTCTTCTTAATATCAATGCCTTTGTGAGCTAGTGACACAAATAATTATTTTTACTAAATTGAAAATTAAATTATTTGAAAAATTTGTGGTTTGATAACATAATGTGAAAGGAAATACAATTGATTAAAATAACATTGATTTCTTTCTTTTAGAATTTAGTATTAGATGTCGTATTTGCCAGCCACCAAAATTGGAACTTATCAATTCCTGTAGCACAACAGCTCATTTATAATGTACAACTTGCCTCTGCATTTAGAAAATTGACAGGTACAAAACTCTTCTTTTTGCCACTTTGTGTGCTCAGTAGAGAGGAAGAATTCAGTCCTTTTTGCTTTCACCAGGACTCGTGATGCAATAAGCACACCTGAGAACAAACGTGTCATGCAGGCATTCACTGAACAGTGAGATCCAGGTATCGAGAGGGGTTTAACACCTCACCCCTTCTGTAAATCAAACTTCAGTCTTCCACAAGACATTGGGTGCATCTCTAAAGTATCACATACTGCTGCTAAAAGATACAAATATTTTTGAGGATTGAAATGCTTGCTATAAAATTAATTTGAATTTTAGCTGGAAGTCATGAAAATGGTTAATAATTCCCTTTTCCACTTTCACAAAACTTTTCTTTCTATCCTTTCAAGTAATCTTCAAGAATTTTACAGTAAGTATCTCTTGAAGAAATAAGAATGACTAAATAATGTGCATAATTATTTTATTAAGATAATTTTATTAAAGTAGTGAAAAAAAAGCAATCTAGAATCTAAAATTCCAAAGCTTTTACATTTTCCCCATAATTTACATTTTTGCCATCTTTATTTATTCTGCCTTGCTGTCTAGAACACTACATAAATTTGTGGGAGTTATGCACCAGTTTGTATCTAAATGTGAGAACACTTGTTTTTCTGATCAATGTCTAAACAATGAAAACCTAACAGGATCAATGGCTTGTCCTTCCTAAAGAGCTCTCTTAGGAGTCTTTAGGCATATTTATTCTTCCTTATTTGGAAGTCTAGTGCAAAACTCAGGAGAAACATTGGAAACTATTTATTACCATTAACTAAGTCAAAGCAATAACAGATAAAATTGTCAGTGGAAGCTTCTCAGAGTCTCACTGGGATTTTGATTCCACTGTGTTTTGATGTTTTGCAGCACATTTTTTCTGTGAACTTACAGTGTTACAGGGCTTACAGTGCTAGAGGCAGTTTTTATTGGTATGTTTTAGGAACCAAAAGGGTATATCTATCTTCAAACAAGTATATTTATGGGCTTGTCACACAGGGCTAATGGTTCTGAAGAGTGATGGGCAGGCATTGCTTTCAAACTCTGCATTTACAAGTACACACAGTCTGTAGGGTGTCCAAGACATTACACATAACCCCCACCCTGTGCTCATACAGATTAAAAAAATTAAACAAGGGAAGGCTCTTAAAGCCTTCATGGGCACAACCACCCACATGTAAATTTAAAAAGTTTGTGGCAGAATCTCAAATAATAGAACAGATTTTGATTTTGATTTTTGTTTTGCTGTCAAACACATTTAGAAAAAACGTCACTAATGACCATAATGTGTAGGATAGACAAATTCCAGTAAAATTGCAGATGATCCCATCCTTAGTATACGAGATTATTTAAATAGTTACTCAGAATGTTTTTTAGATGTTGGTACACAGTCATTAAAGAACCAAAATTACTCCAACAGAGTAGGAGAAAGAAAAACTTTAGACTATTCTTTGGTGTTTGTCTGGGGTCAACAAGTGTTTGATAAGAAATTGTGTTTGACACCTGTCTCAGACTTGATCGTTGCCCTAATGCCTTACAAGTGGTTTAACACGTCCACAATGAATAGATTTCATCTCTGAGGTATCAGGAGCAAACAGAAAATGCCATCCTGGCCTTGACAAAGGGGTTATGACTTGTTTTGCAACCTTTCAAGCACAACAAAAACACAACAACTCCATTGCAGCAGGCTCTCCTGAGGTCTTGGTTCCATTTGTTGGTATTTCCACTGGAGGCAGTGACTCTTGGCTTGCAACAAGGAGAGAAGTCAGGCACCCTTAAAAATATGATAGCAGATGCCTTGTCTTCTCCTCTACTCCAGGTTTAGCACCTTGACAGGATTCCCTCACTGAAGCATTATGATAAGTTCTGCTGGAGTAATTTTGGTTCTTTAATTTGTTCAATGCTTGATATGATCCCAGGAAAACCATGGGTGAACGCAGATTTTTCTCCCTGCATGTATAAATGCCATGATTTTGGTGAGTAAGGATGCACATTTACTGCCCTGGCAGACCCTTATTGTGGAGTAGGACATTGAACAGCAGAGACTTGGCTCCATCATTTCAGGATCTGCCTAATAATTGGTCCATGCCAATGCACAAGTCTTGGCGTCCCCTGTACATGCAGAAGAAACAGGTTGCATGAAATCAATTTTTCTCCTTTTATGCTCATTACTGTTACACACCACAAGTAAGAAGGGATTATTATGATGATAAATAGAAAAGAATGAAAAGGCTAACATGGTTGCATTGCATCCAGTATGCCATTCATACAGATGTTAACGATAATCTGTTGTTAGTTTTTTTTTCCTAGGCCTTTTATTCCTGCTCTGGCAGCTTTGTCATCTGCTCAAAGTCATCTAGAAAACATCTACTTTGGATAAATATCTTGAAACTAGTACTTTTAGAGAAACAGAAAGATTATATGTATATTGATGTTACACTGGGTCAAAAAAACTGGTCCTATCAAAAGCAGAGGTAATTAGCTCAGGAGTGGTATCACACTGGTGTAATGAGAATGCCTTTCAGGCTTAGAAATTTATTTCTATGAGGCTTAGCTGAGAGCAGATAGAAATACTTATTTATGTAGTAGAATATCCAGATTCCAAGGCATGTGTTTGAGACGGAACCACAGTGATTTTGTGACGAAACTGGCAAGGTAAACTAAACAAAGTTCCTCCTCCTCTCCTCTCCTCTCCTCTCCTCTCCTCTCCTCTCCTCTCCTCTCCTCTCCTCTCCTCTCCTCTCCTCTCCTCTCCTCTCCTCTCCTCTCCTCTCCTCTCCTCTCCTCTCCTCTCCTCTCCTCTCCTCTCCTCTCCTCTCCTCTCCTCTCCTCTCCTCTCCTCTCCTCTCCTCTCCTCTCCTCTCCTCTCCTCTCCTCTCCTCTCCTCTCCTCTCCTCTCCTCTCCTCTCCTCTCCTCTCCTCTCCTCTCCTCTCCTCTCCTCTCCTCTCCTCTCCTCTCCTCTCCTCTCCTCTCCTCTTGTTTTTTTTCTCAGCACACAGATCCTTGTTTAGGAGCACCTGCTAGGGCTGATGTTTGTCCTGAGCACACCACAATGGACCTGCAGGAACTTTGCCCTGAGTAGCACAAAGCTTGCTATAATAGGGCTTCACATTTATGCCAGTGTGGACAAATACTGTCAGAAACACCAGCTCAGTTATAAGAAATATTCATAGGACAGGAGACCTGCCACATTCTTAACAGCATCCAGAACAAAGGGTTATTTTAGAGACATTGTAAACATTAATCTTTTCTGTGTTTTGCTTTCACTATAGGAAGAGAGTCCTCTAAGCCCTGAACAACAGGGCTACGCAACACTATTTTCCCCCACCCTGTTCCTTTTTGACACACTTTAAATTTGGGTTTAGCAGTGAACTCAGAAGTGACTGTACTTTTAGTCTCTTATAGATCAACATTGTGACATACCATAAAGAAATAGATGAGGGAGCAAACAAAAAGTTTGTTTGAAAATCTTAGGGATTGTGAGGTTTGTGCCTGCATCAAAAGTCAAAATGCAGGCAGGTTGCAAAGACAAATGGAAGGGGTGGTTGGCTTTTGGCAAACCTTCCTGTTTGGGCAGAGGGGTGCCATATTTCAGCTTTTGTTCACTCATTACTCAGAAGGACATTACAAGTTTCCAGGAGACCTATGTCTTCCTAAAAGTTTAAATCTATGCTTCACTTAAAATGTAACTTATATATTATGTTAGCTTATATAATGCGGTTTTTATTTTCATGCTTCCTTTTTCCATTTTTTTATTTGTGGGTATTTTGGTTTCTTTATTCCAGATGTTAGTGATTTCATAGGCAGTAAAATAACTTGTTTGCTGTTTATTTGTTCATGACAAATTAAAAAATGTCTTTAGAAAAAGGAATGGTAGCAGCATAAATCTGGGGAGAGCACATCCAGTGGTATCAAAACTGAATCTGACCCTTGAGTTTTGTTAAATGATAATCCTGGTTATTTGCCACTTTTGAAAATGTAATTTTGCTACATTTATAATTTATCATGAATAGTTAGTACCTCATATGATTTGGATATCAGGAGTTGATGTAAGAAAGGCTGAAATTAAAAAATTAATCCCTCTGCATCAGAAGAGAGAATAAAGGAAAAATGACACAAAATACAAAATAGACCATGTTTTTCAGTACTGAAGAACAGTGGAACCTCAGTGTTTTTCACTGTTAGCAAGACCATAAATCACTGACCCAATTCTCTTTAACGAGGTATTTTCACCTTTAGAAGTCTTCTCTGAAACTTTTTGTCAGCATATCAAATATTGATCACTTTAGCCTTGTCTATGTACAAATTTTATAGCTATGTATAAAATTGATATCAGCATGCCTATTAAGCTGTTCATTGTGGAATGACTTAACTTGCACCTTTCAGCAGTATTTGCAAATATGAATGTGACAGTTTCAGTTTTAAAATGTTTTCAGTTAGATCATTTAAAGTCAGGTTGAGACCTTTACAGATATTTTCCCTTTACAGATATATTTCCTCTGATATTTAGCATGTTTTCTGACCTCATCATTTACGCATCTCTGCCTTTTTACAAACCAGAGTGTATTCTAAAATACAAGCATAAAATATATTTTTCCCATTTCATCAAAAGTAGAGGAAACCACCTATTTTAGAATGTAATTCAAGCTGATACAATCACGTTGCTTTTTACACAGGAATCTCTGGTAAAAAAAATTTCCTAATATGTTGCTGTACACGTGATTTCATTGTGCACCAGTGCATTCACATGAATTTAAATTTTTTTTTTATTCAGAACTTGGTAAAGGGTACTATGTTTCACAAAAAATATATTAGACTTCTTGCTGCAGGCTTAATCAAAACCAAGAACTACTACAGAAGCTAAGTATTTGCCTTTAATCAGTTAGCACTCATTGGAGGGCATCTTCTTATGTGTTTCTACTCAAGACAGAAAGCTGGGACACAAAGCTCTGGTGGATTTCAGGATGCAATAAAAAGCATATAGAAATAGCTGAAGCCTTCAGTATTTATAGACTGGATGGGAAATCAGAGGACCTGAGCTCCGTTATTAACTGTGATTATTATTGTGAACAACTGGTACTTTGTTTTTTCACAGCATCAGAGTAGTAATGCTTATCTAACATAATAAAATCTTTTTGCATTGTGGATGAGAAGTGTTGTGTAAATGTTAAGTACAAATAAATATTTACTCCTTGTCTGCAGTGATTCAGTTTGTTAATCTCTGAAACACTGTTTCCTATTATGCAGAGGAAAGATAAAAATATATTATGGATAAAGCAGACAAGTTTTATTGGAGAGGGAAACATGGGCACCTCTGCTTATTTAAATCATGCTCATGTGGCTTTTTCTCTTTCAAACATGCAGGTGCCTCAGCTAGTTGCAAAATTAAACCACCTGGCACGGGTTTTCTTTCTGCTCAAGTCCTGAAAGCTGCAGAAAAGATGATTTGAACTTTGAACTGTGCTTTGTAGGAGCAGTAACTCTCTCTGCAAGTAACACATTACACTTTGTGATCTCTTTTGTATTTTCTTACAAAGAGTCTTGATATGAAATCTCACATGGTTGAAACCTTAAGTTAATGGCCTGTGAAAGGAAAAAAATAGTACAGGAGACATTATGGGATGTGTGCTTTCCTTTTCTCATAAAAGGTGCTAGGTTAAACAAAATTCTAAGGAAGTTCACTGTAGTCTAGGTCAAGTACATTTTTTTTTCATTCACTGTAGATGCTCAAACTGATGGTCCTTCTTGGATTTCCCTGTGATAGGCAATGACAGAAATTGTTTTCACCTGTCCTTTCTGTACTTAGACCAGAGGTTGCCATCCCCTCACAGAAGCATCACAAATGGCAGTTTGTCCATTCCTTAGCCATCATAAGTTGCAATCTGTCACATTAAATTAAAATGCCACTGATTTCAGTTTGCATTAATGCAGCAGGATAAGTAGTGTGGAACCCAGAGTCCTAGGATGATGAAGCTCCTGTAGGTCCAAGCTACCAGAGATCCTATTTTATATATCTTGGAACTCAATTCTTAACCAAAAAAAAAAAAAAAAAAATTAATTTGACTGTTTCTACATTGGTTTTACGGAGTAGCTTAATTGGGAGAAGCATGAAATCTCTCTTGCATGGAGCATGTTTTCTTTGCATTCATTCAATATTCTCCCCTCTGCACAGAAGTAAACTTATCTGCACTATGCACCCAGCAGCATTTTTGAATGGCAGAGAGCAAAGGGCTGACATCAGGCACAAGAATTCTACACTGTCAGAAATGCCAGAGTTCATCAAAACGACACAATTTCCCTGCCAACTCTCTGAAATATCTCTGCCTGCTTTTTTATCATCATCTGTCCCCCTCAGATGTTTTCCAATAAGATACTGAGGTGTTTAAACTAACTGCATACCCACAAGAAATTTTATAGAGAAATAGGAAATTCTAACTACAAAGCGGTTCTTGCTTGTGCTGGGGCATAGAAAAGTTCTTTTCCCCTTCCCTTGTGAATATTTGGCTATTTCAAGCAAAGAAATTGTGTTATTTTAAAACCACTTACTGCCTAGAAAACTGTGTTTTGAGAGTAGCTTGCCTGGATGTACAGCACTGTCTTGGTTATATTACTGAATTTCTGGAATATACAAATACGAAATTCCACAGAAACATTTAATGATGTTTACTTACCTTTCCTCTGATGATGGGAAAATCCTGCACTTGAACACAGTGTGTTAAGCTTCAATACAGAGATACAGGAGACAGAAGAATAAATTGTGAAGTATTTTACTTGTTTATTATATTAGAGATGTGAGGTTTAGCCTTCAGATGCCCCTAAGGTTCAATCATTATAGAAAATGGATCAGTAAAACATGAAATGGGCAGCAAAGACTAGGCATCTGAAATTAGGGAAGAACAGTGTTCTGTTGGACTCTTAGCATACTTTCCCCTTAAATCCAAGCTCACATACTCAGTATTTATAAACTCTATCTAGTAATAGGTTAGCCTGCAATTGCAAAAAATGTATTTATTCATTTAAATAGCATATTCATTTTAGCATATTTATAAGACTTGCTATACACCAAAGTACAATCATAGCTCAATATGTATAATGAACCAATACAAATGTACAGTTTATCATTCTGCTATGATAACCATTTCTCAACTATAATATTCATTGGCTATCTTAAACACCTGTCTTGAAACACATCCATTGTTTGTATACTGGTCCCCTGAAGGTCACTTGATTATAAAACTAAGACCTTGTGCAGTACAGAGGCATTTTACAACATGTTCAATACAACACATAATGACAGGAAAATCACATTTTAATTCTTGGTGAACTTTTAAAAAAAACTTACCCGAGTTATACCCCATGAATAAAAATGAAAAAAACCCTGATACTTGAGGCAGAAACATTGTCCTAAAGGTCTTCTAAATATTGTTCTAAAGGTCTGAAACCAAATCAAACCTGTTTATTGATTCCTTATTCTCATAGTTTTACCACTAGGACTGCTAAACTGAGAAGGTTGTATTAGCATTTTTAAACTATACAACTGAACAGAACTCCTGAGAAACTTTCTGTACTTAGAACAAAAACATGAGATATTTTTCTAAGACCACTTAGAAATAAAAAGTTCATCACTATATATGTTACAGTAGTCAAGAGTAAGATGGTAGCAAATATAAAATGTCATTGCAGAGTTACAAAACATGGAACCTGCCTGCTGTCTACCTTTGGAAAAGCTGATACTCTGCTCCTCTCTTCTCTCTTCTTATCCAAAGTCATTTTAATAACTGCAAAAGTAAATGACACTCTCATGTATTTGGGATCTATAGTTGCCTCATTTCAAATTCTCCAGCAAAGAAATTCTGAACCATTCTCTTCCAACCGCTTTTATTCTTCTTTGTTATGTTAATGCTCCATGAAAAGATGTCATGGAGGATCAAAGAATTTTGTGCATACGATTTATACTAAAAATAATTTTGATTTAAACTTGAAGATTAAAGTAACTTTCCATTTTCAATAATACAGAAAATTAAGAGTGAGATCAGCTGTGACTGCATGTGGAAGTGTGGGTGAATCCAATCGAGGACAAAACCAAAGGGGACCAGTGAGATGCTTCTGTTTCAAATATGGTTGAACCTCACATTTAAAAACAGGCAAAATAATTTTTCTTTATTTTTATTACCTGAATCTTTTTTCCTTAGACCAATAAAGGAACTTTTATGAGAGTATAAATTCAGAGATTTACCAGTCCAGGGTGGGCAGGGTTTGTGGTACAGTAGAGTCTGTTTATGAAATAAGTCTGTTATCCAGGAGAAAAGCATGATTGTGAAAGCTAATAAGATAAATTTAAATAAAACTTTTTTTCTGATCCATAGAAGCCAGAATTTTCCTTGCCATGTTTTAGAATATTGTATGGACAAATCCAGCCACACTGAAATAAAGAAATCACTAAAGATTATTGTGGTTCTATATTATTGCCACTGAATATCATGGAGAGAGTTTGATCATTGAAAGCTGAGTCTCATGCCATTCTTGCATGGAACATACTAATAATTTTCTTTCAACTTTTTTTTTGTTTTCCTTTTTGAAAACTGGTCATGAATTCAAACTCTTCCAAACAGAAGGAGAAGAGGTGATGAGGAACCTGATTTGGCGAGACGCAATCTCAATCCCAGCAGTGCTCAGAATTCTTACTTTCTGAATGTTGAGGGAGGAAGGAGGGAGATGAAGGAGGTGGACAATGACTGCTAACAAGTATTGAAATTAATTGTAATAATAAAATATCAGTTGAGCAAGTCAGTGGTGAAGGTCAGCTTTAGCATGGCTGCTAAGAGGGAAAGTAGAACGTCCAAGTAGCTATGGCACTTGAATGCTGGCTACTTCAGAGCTTCTCTAAAGATTAGATGAGCTTCATTGGAAGCTCCCTTTGTCAACATTGCACTAAAACATTTCACTGTCTGAAAGCTGTTAGAAGCAGAATCAGCCATTGTAACAGTAATGTGAAGGCTGGATCCTTCCATAAATATCGCATTAAACCCTCAGTGTTAAGTCATGAGTCAAATTTCATACCACAGAGCAGCAATAAAAAATGCCAGCTCTGAAATCTTGCCTGTGAAAACAGACATTCCATATGGTTTAAGGGGATGGGGTCAAACCAAAATTTTAATAAACCTCTGATAGTTACATTATTTTTACATCATAGG
Organism: Haemorhous mexicanus; assembly: GCF_027477595.1. Taxonomy (NCBI): domain Eukaryota; kingdom Metazoa; phylum Chordata; class Aves; order Passeriformes; family Fringillidae; genus Haemorhous; species Haemorhous mexicanus. The sequence goes on from NC_082341.1 coordinate 11,501,359, forward strand.
CGTGGGAGCATCAAAATCGCCTCAAGCCAGGGGGACCACCTCACTTCAGATATACAAAGATTTTTGTTATAATGCAATGTGACACTGGATAAGCTAATAAAAAACCTGTACAATTTAATCAGTGATACCCTGGGGAATAACAGTCTATTATCTGCATCTCTGTAAATATCAGAAGACTGAAGTTTAAACTAAACTGTAATTCAGATCAGTGATAACCCTTCATGAGAATAAAATTAATCAAAAAATTATACTTTTTTCTGTGAAAGCATCTTATATGTCCACATAAACTTCTGCCTTTCCTGCAAATATGTAATCAAAAATTCACAGATCTTATGAGGAACATTAAAAAAAAAATTACTGCAGTGTTCTTAACCACTCCTCATTTATGATATTAGCAAAAAATGAAATGTGGGGCTTCCTTTAATGGTTGTTTCCTAATATTCTAATGTCATCACACATGTATCCACTCTACATTGTAAAGATTCTAGAAAATTCAGCATTACATGGGAGGGACTCTACATTTGAAGTGGTTATCTAAGAACTTTAATATTTACTAGGGGAAGGAAATGGATCATTAAAAAAGGATTAGAAAAAGTTTTTCTCCTAAACTGATATTCCTATAAAGTTCTGTTGTGCCTAAAAAATGCCTGTAAGTAAAACTGAATATGATTTTTGTGGAATGCATGTGTGTGTTTAAAGGATCAAGAGAGATACGCGCCTCACTTTCTGTAGTTTGCAGGGAGGAGCAAGGGGAAGGAGAAATGAAATGAAAGTTATTACAGATATAAAGAATTTAGGAAAAATTTTTAACAACTGTTTATTAAGATAGTACAAAACATCTTTTTCTTGTGAGCTGCTCAGTTTAAGAAGATCTAACATGTTTTGTCTACCTCCCATGTAAAGAGATCTCTTTAGATATACCAACTTATGTCTATCCTACACTTGGCCAAACCTGGTCTACAAATAATTTGTCTCCCCCACCAGTTCTATTCTGATAAATTATCTGTTAAATATGACACGAAATCAACACTTGATGAGAGCCTGTGACTTGTGAAGATTTGGTAGACATTCAGATTTATCCAGACACTGACAGAAAAAAAAAAAATAAACTCAATCTGACATCCATTATTGCAGATTATGAAATTCAAATATTTTGTATGTGTTCTGTAAACTTAGTTTTTCACATAGCTTAATTATTCTGATTCATCTATTCATTTATACATTGTTGCTACTAGATGCTAGATCATCTAGAAAACTATAAATTCTAAATGTATAGGGAAGTTGATAATAATTATTTTCACAGTTTGAGTTGAATGAATTAAGGCAGATAGTAAAACACTCTTTTTTTACATGTCTCTATTTTGTTAATCTGCGTCTATATAACAGCTGGCGTAAATTTTGGTTAGTAGTTTTTTTTCTTGCCAGTCTTTCAACTTGATGCAGAAAAATAATTTGGCGTCTCCATGACTATTTTAAATACAAAGAGGATTGATTGCAAATACTTTGGGCTTATATTTTGTGTCGTAGCCCAATAGCAGGATTTTAATCCCATTGCAACAGATTTCTATTCAAACAAGTGTTTTTCTTGAAATAAAAGTGAGCCCCAGGACATGGTACTCGTGCATATGCTCTGCTGTTCAGAAGGTATTAAAATGTCCCACACCTGTCCACAAAGTTGTTACATGGTGGTGTCAGCAGAAGGGAGTGACATTTTTTCTTCAAATGCTGATTTCAAATCAATCCACTGGTGACTTTTGATCACTAAGTGAACTGGGGAGGAAGGAGAAGATGTTTCCTTGTGCTGACTGTAGAGGGAGAACACAGCAAGATGAGGAGTCAGCCTCTCACAGAGAAAAGGAACAACAGATGAAAATAGGTACAAACTAAAGATTATTGTAGCTTTGAAAATAGTATTCCATGGTTTTTAATTTCTCCAGAACAGGAATGGGTTAGAAAGCACATGTTGATGAATAAGCCTTTCTATTTAGAGTTCTATAGTTTGTTCCTTGTGGAAACCCAGGAAATTCCCCTAGCCACCCTGGAGGGCTCGAGAACCTGCCCAGGGGGCTCAGAGACCTTGGCACAGAGCCCAAGACCCCTGTACCTTTGATTTAGCCCTTGGAAAAAACAATTACCAACTTTTGTATGAAGGATTACAAGCCACGAGAGTTTAAGTAGAATGATAGTGAATTTATCACGGGGTGAAAAAGTAGATTTTGGGGGTTTTAGAATGGGGGTTCAGGGGGCAAGATGGAGGAATCTGGACATGTCCAGCCTTTCTCCATCTTCTTCTTGGCCCCCATCTTCTGCTGTGATGTTGGCACTTTTGGATTGGTTTAGAGTAGAAGCTCACTGTCTGACAAGTGATAGGTATTGGAAAGTAATTATAAATATTGTACACGTAGTTTTTAGAATATAAAAGTAACACCACCCCGGTGGCAAGCAGAGTGCCTTGGACTGTCTTGCTGAGTGGACCTTGGCTGGAGAGGAGAAAGAATTTTATAGATAAAGAACAATAAACAACCTTGAGACTGAGAACTGAAGAGCTCTGACTCCTTCTTCAAGTTCCGGGGTGGGAAAAGGGACTTTCCAACATATCTCGGGGTCACTCTGATCTGTTAGTGACCCTGAGACAATTCCTATGTGTAGCAAAATGTTGATTAGTCTGTTAAACACAAATCACAAATTTTCAATTCATGCGCTTGGAGATAGGAAAATAACTGCCACATGACAACCATAACTTCACATTTTTGCTAGTAACACTTGCTAACTCATGGGAACTGAACAAAAATCGCAGCTGAAACCAAGAAATAAAAATCTATAAATTACCATTCATTAAGAAGGGGAGTCAACTCTTCTGGTATTGGCTTCATTAAACCAAAGGGACTGATTGCATCTGACAGTAAACCATCCTTCAAAGAATTAATTGCCCATATGTTAGGTTGCATGGAACTAAAACAGGTCTCTGCAACACCACCACCTGCTGATAGATATTTTATCACTTAAAAAATAAATAAATGGAAACAAAATGTTAATCTTCATTTCAGCAACACTGCGTGCATGTTCACAATAACCCACAAAATTTTAATGTGGCACATTTAAAAAAAAATAAAAAAATCAGACATTTATAAATTAGACTATCATGCACAGTTCCACTGACTAGGATAACAATTACAGGGACAAGTAATGCTCATGCTCTGTAGCGTTAGTTGAGCAACAGACAGAATCAAAAAGCAATTTCCTCCCATGGTTAAATTCTGTGTGCATGCCAAGGCCTCATGCTTTCCTCTGAAGCGTGCAACCACTGCCTCAGGCAGGATGCTGGACTGGATGGCCCATTGCTTCTGTCCTGTTATGGAAATTCTATTGTTCTTAGCTGCAGTGCCAATGACATATCAAACCACACCATCTAAATTGCATTTGATATATACACTGTGTCACACTCCAACTCAGCCAGGCAACACGGACAGCGTGATTCATGGGGAGAATGTGCTTGAGTTGCTCTAGACACAAGGAAAACAATATCAGAGCTAGGTCTACAACCTAGTGCACACAGCAGGATCTGGAAATCTGTGATGTGTTTTGGCCATATGGAAGTGAAAAAGTATTCAAGTGCTATCAATAAAAACAACAGAATGTGTCTGTTTCTGAGCAGCACACAGCACCAAGCTGCAGCTCCTGAGAGCGAGTGTAAACACAGAAGCTGCTGCTCCAGTAGAAAAGACAGTCACAGACGTCTTTGTTACTATTCACTGATTTAAAAAATGCTCCAATTTCTCCAGAGCAAAATTTCCTTGCTGTTCCATTAAAATTTTTGTTCTCAAGTGGCTCTGTAAAGATGCCAAAGAGAAAAAGAAGCAAAGAAATAATCTCAGGAAATTCTTATTCTTTGTAATAGAAAAACGCTAAACAAACAAAACAAACAATCTCCCCATTATCACCATAACTTGTGAAACATATATTTTAAAAGTTTTGGAATCTGTAGAACTTACTTGAGCTTTTTACATTAAAACATAAGAGAGTGGAAATACTTTAAAAAGTGAATTATAGAACAGAATAGGCCTGATTTACATGTGTGTAACATTGCTCATAGTGATGTATAAGCATTGCTAGAATTACCCTTCAACCTGTGTATACAGAGCTTTAGGCATGGTTGCAACACTGAACTCCTTGAAGATTATAATTCACTAGTCTAGCTCCCCATGGCATCAAAATTACAGAGAATTGCATCCTTAGTAAGGCTCCCATCTCAAAGGATAAAATGTGTTTGCCTTTGCTAATGGTCTTATGGTTAAAGAGGGATGACAACTTCTGTAAGAGATGTGGTTGGTTTATTTCCAGTGATGTGTTTCATAAAGGCCAGATTTCATTCAAGTTGTCACCATAATCAACAGTTACATGGCAAGTGGTGAGGTACTGGAACAGGTTGCCCGGAGAATTTGTGAATTCTCATCCCTGGAAGTGTTTAAGGTCATGCTGGATGGGGCTTTCAGTAACTTGGTCGAGTAGAAGTGGATAGAAGTAGATGATCTTTAAAGTCCCTTCCAACAAAAACCATGCTGTGAACCTTTTCACAAACTTCTTGTAGATGATCAGGGAGAATTTTTAAAAATCTGCTCAGAAAATAGGAGAGGTAAATTTTGCATAAGAAAGAAATTCATTAAAATTTTCTTGGAGAGGAAATAACTTGAAAGCAGATACCAAGAAAACCAATTTCTAGTAGAATATAAAGTTTTTGGGAATAATTTCTTTATTTCCATTCAAAATATCATATCTTTTTAAGAGGGTATAACTAAACTAGAAATCCAGACTGACTACCTCCCTATAGAACTTCAGACAGCAAGAGTGCCTGTTAGGAAAAAACCCTCATATTTTATTTTATATAGATCAAAAGCAGCAGATGCCATATCATGGTGTATGCTGGTCCTGGCCTAGAAGACAGCAGTCATTTATGATCAATATTGTGCAATGCAAAATTACAGATTTCCACGGTGATGAACCATCCAGAGAAGGAAAAACACGGCTCTCTGGCAATATGGGAAACACAACTTGACTCAGACATTTCTAAGTTTTGGAGTTTCTGAAAAAATTTCATTATTTATTATTATTATTATTCATCATTCTTTTCAGTGATTGGTAGGTGAATGCTTTTGTTGAACCTTCCTTGCAGTACAGCTCTTTATGTTCCAGGAATTTGAGCACTGTTCCCTTTGCATATATAGTCTCAACTACAGAAAACACCCTTTTCTATCTAAAGTGATCTATTACTCAATTGAAAGATCCTGAGATTTATAGGAGGTGCTATAGAAAAAATGCTTTGGGTTTAAGAAAGATTGCATTTATTTTTTTAAAGTGCTCTAGAATAAGGTGCCACCTACCAATCCAAAACTGTCCCACTTGTAACCTAAAGCAGCATCTTCATGGGGCTTTAGAAAGAGATTTCTGATGAATCAATTTTTTCTAATGAGCCTGAAGTCTAAGAATGTATGATTTCTGATTTACTACAGCGCTTCCTGATTCTCTTCCTTTTGAGTAAAATTTCAATCATCCACTCAGTAGTTCCCAGAGAAACAAAATACAACTATTCACTCATTCTTTGCTTGTTCCCTGCTCACTTACATAACATTATTCATCTGCTTAATTTTCTAACAGAATTTGTTATTAAAAATTAATCCTAGTGTTGCCTGGAATTAAAAGACAAAACTTTCTAAACAATATTAAGAGTGATGAGATAAAAAACAATAATTTGATGAAAGCTTTCAGGTGCACAAATAGGGATAGATGTGCATGTGTGATACAGGATTTCTATATTTTTTAATAAGGTTAATAAATTAGTTTGTCTTGCAGGTACATCAAATAGGACATCAGTTGCCCCAGTAACCCACTCTGGGGTCAGTTCCTTGGAGTTGGCCCAGGGGCTTCCTTGCCCTATTTTTGTAATGTCTCTTCAGTTCTGGTAGAAAACAAGATGTCAGAAATTCTCTTCTTAAGAGTAAGACTGAACAGAATTTTTAAGAATGTGTTAGAATGTGTTATTCTAAAATGTGAAGAAAATTCCTAGAAACTACATACAACTATTTATTAAAAATCCACAAAGCTAAAAAAAATATGAAGAAACTAAAAATATTTAGGCATCACTGGACAAAAAAAAAAAAATTCTGCATACTTTGGCTCTGTGTATTCGTGCCCCTAAAAAATGCAGAATCAAAATATGACATCATGAACATCAAAGCCACAAATTTTGTCTGTGCAAAAATGCTACAAAACAAGCAAACCCTGCTGCCATCTAACAGTCAGGGGGCAGAGAAAAAAAAAATGCAAATACATTTGCCTGCAGATACAATTGCCTGCAGATTCATAGCAATTGTGTTCTGCAATGGAGCACAGTTTTACTCTCAACAGCACATTTTCTCTATTCATCTGAATCATCAGAGACAGCTCAGACTTTGAACAGTGAGCAAACTTTAATCATGACTTTCAAGTAGATGCCTTCCTTCTGTTCACTGCAAAGAGGTTTTACTCAGGGTTAAAAATTCTCCAAAAGCTAGGATAACACTAGAATGACATGCTAATTACTAATTTCAAATGAAAATTCAGAATGAGAGTTATTCACTTGGCATCTCTGAAAGTAAAACTTAGGTTGCTACAACCCTGTGGATCCTCATCTTCAGGAAAGACCTATATGGGCTCTTTGCCTGTTCCCATTTTCTGAGGTTTAGCAGAGCAGCTCCAGAGCAAGCAAGGAAATATTCTTGTAAGCAAGAGACCAAAAGAAACAGATATTTCTGAGAAAAATATCATTATAAGAGTGCCTTCTCTTTAATAATCTAAAAAAAATTGCAACCTTTTTCAAGGAGCAAAATATCTACATCCTTCCCCGTTTCATATTGGCAATGGCTGTTTGATGGCCTCAGGCACTGGAGATGGAAAGGAGTTGTGTCAAGGTATCTTATCCTGGGGGGCTATTAGTCTCTAATTTGAGATATGCTGGAAGGAAAAAAAAAAGCAAAAAATAGTAAGCACTGACATTGGAAGCATTTATCACCTACTGTTATGAGGAATAAAAGGATCCTCTTTGAAGATAGTCCATTATCTATTTCTAGCTGGCTTCCTCCTGTCATATTTTCTTGCAGAAATAATAAATTTGGGAAGATCACATTGTGAGAATAAGTACTGCTATATATCTAAGTGTATACATTGTTCTTTTATTTGAAGTCACTTTTGCCCATTTTCTAGAAGAAAATACATGTTGTACATTTGTTATTTGTGGTTCCCTCACAGCCAATTTTTTTCCTTTCAGACAGAGAAAGGAGAGATGGTAGTGAAGGAAGCCTGGAATAACATAAAAGAAAATGCATGCAATATATTATTTTCTTACAAGGAAAACTCCAGCTAAAGCAATAGCAATTTTTATTCTGTAATGGCAGGAAAGGATTTCCATTAGGAAATGCATATTTACATATAATATGTGTTTTCCACATAATGTGTGTGACTCTATTGTATATCTACGTACATGGGTATGGATTTCTGTGCATATGCATGTACAGACACTCATATATGCATGCATTTCTGCATCTTTCTGATATAGCTCCATCTCATTTAAATTTTTTTTTCCAGATTTACTTATGTTTCAGTATTAAAATCATCATTATCAATATTTCATTATAATTTTGTATCCTAACTACTTACTAGCACTGTTCAAAAAATAATTTTGCAGATCCTATGATTCAGACAGAGTAGCAATAAGGTTGCCAGTGTGATGAGACCTTTCTGTCCCTGGGTGTTTCTTCATCTGTACATTCATCTGATTTGTATATCACTCCTCACAGTTTCAATTTTGCATTGCCATAAACTGCTTGGATACTAAAATTGATCATTTACTAAACAAAACCAAGTTTCAAAGACTTTCTTTTAGATAAGAAACAACTAAATTTGAGAGTAATTTACGCACACATGACTCATTTTGTTCAGGAAACAAAATAAAGATCAAGTGAGGATTTGCCAAATATAATGTCCTACAGAAGGATTAGTTTATCTTTCCTTTAAAGCAGAGTATGAAATCAATGTGTTTATCTACTTGAAAAGGAGGATTTGCTTTAGCTAGGCATCTTTTAAGATATGAAATTAAATCTATATTTGTGTTTATAATTATTATTCCTAAGGGTATCTTGGGCAGTAACCCTTTTTCCTATGAAGAAAATTTAAAAGAGCAATGAGGGTAAAGGGCATAAGTCTCTTTGAATTTTCCATTCCAGTTTGTTGGGGTTAAGGGCAAATCTACAGAACCCGTATGCCCTCTTTTTCAAATTCTCTGCCATATTTTTTTTTTTTTCAGCTTGTAGACAATTTTTTTTTGTCCTCTTTCAGTTAATGCATGAGAGCACCATGCTCAGACTTCCTGCCTTTCTTTCACACACAAACATCCTGTCTGCATCAGCACAGCAAACTCCAGCCATAACCCAGAGCACAGCTGGCCAGTGGCCCTGGCGGTGGTTTGTCTTTTTTAAGGACTCAGGTGTTACAACCTCTGTGTCAATGAGATTCTAGGGGAAAGATCTGTCTTCTGTCTAAAACAGAGACTTTGTGGTTTGTTGAAACAGCTTTTAGAGCTCAGAATGAGGTTTCTGAAAATCCTAGAATCCTTGTTCTAGAATTTTCAGAATTTCTTCTAGGCAGAATAAAATCTCTGCACTTACAACCTTGCATGGATAACATCTCATCCTGCCCACCCTTGTCCAGATGAAAGAAGCCATCTCCTCACCTCCTGTCCTGACACAATCTCAAAAATGCATGGATATATTTAAAGATTTAAATTAATTTTCATCATTTCCAAGAGCATCTCAAGATAGTGCAAAGAACGGAACTGTTTTATTGAAAGTATGCCTCCTAAATTTAATTTCCAAAATTTTAACTGGCATATTAGGAAAACATAATCAATTTAATTTCTAAAATTTTAACTGGCATATTAGGAAAACAGAACCACTTTAATTTCTAAAATTTTAACTGGCATATTAGGAAAAGATAACCAAGTTGCAGTCTAAGTTTGTTGAAGCACTATGGTGCCCATAGAGGCTGCTGAGCTCTCAGCAGCCTCTATGGCTGTGCTGAGAGTTCTGTGAACAAACTGAGGAGCAACAGGGAAAACAACCACAGACCTGAGGAGAGGAAGAGAGGGCTGAGGTCGATCTCTGGTGGTTTCTCAGCAGAAATTGCTCTGTGGCTATTCAGAGTAGCCACAGAGGAGAAGCTGGGATCATTGTGCCGCACTCAGATATCACACTGATATCTTTCTAAATTGCTTTAAATGTTTTATTTGCTGTTGTGACTAAAGACCACTTGTAAATTTATCATTACAGAAAGACTACAATTTTCTTTCTTTTACTAAACATTCATTCTTTATTTCCTTTATTAGGAATGGTATTAAATTTTATCACAAATTTCCACCCACTAAAATTTCCTGGTACTTGTAGCACAAAAATATACTTTTTGGAAGGAGTAACCTTTTGCTATCTGAAATTTGCTTTAACCAGTAAAAACTATTGATGTATCATAAATAATTTCCTTGCTCTGGCTGGGTGGCTTTAGGACCAGTCATGAAAGTCAGATTTCCTCATCTTTGCTAAGCCATGACTGTATTTGAACACTATTGCTTCCTGATAATGTTACAAAAATTCTATAAAATTGGCAAAAACTGTCCAGAATTTTCTTTCTGGTATATAGCATATTCTCAGCCCATCTTAATCAGTAGTAAATGAAGTATAAAGATTTCCCAGTAAGACTAGAGCTATTTACTGCAAGCTTTACATCCAGAGACATTTTGCCACTAAGAAAACAGTGTTCCTGCCCAAACCTGACCATATTTTCTGTTCCAACACCATTTTCTCCATTTTAATGATTAAAGCAATGAGTAGGTTGTCTGTTATTTTTCAGTCTAGTCTGTGTGTCACATTTAAGACAGACCCTCTATTTTAATATGAATATTTGCCTGCTATGAGTTTTTCTGTTGATGTTATTGTGAAATCATGGCATTTGCTTGGTTTAGAATGTGAAAGCACTTAAATGACACATCTCATTTTTCCTTCTGTCATTGCCTCATTTGAAATTAGAATAGTAGATTAATTGCCCCTTTAATGACAAGTGCTTGCCTAGATAAAGCTGAGATCAGGGTTAGCAGTGTACCAGGCAATTTAGGTAGTCAGCAAACCATGAATTTCACACTGACAGTGCTAGAGGCATTAATCACATATATTTTTCCTTTTCCTTGCTGTAGTCAATTAAATGATTATTTGGGTTACTTTAGGACTTTAGTTCCCCAATAATGTATGGGGTTTTTAATTTTACCTTCTGAGATCAAGAACATTTTTTACTTTGTCTTTCCTTCTTTTTTCCCCTTGGGGACCAACTCAGTTCATCTTTGGGATTTTTTTGGTGGTTTTTTCTTGTTTTTGTTAACCCATGTAGTTCAATTTAGCCTGATGTAGGGTGTTCTAAACACCACAAGCATCTGTGTGACTGGAGTGCCTTTGGCAAGAAGGTGCTTTAGATGTAAGGCCAGGAGAGGGGATAGTAAAGCCAAGCACCAGTGCTTGAGCTGCTCTGTGACAATACAAGGGGCAGTAACCCATGCTACATGTTCACTGTTGTATCAAATTTACCTTTGCTAATTCAAAACTACTCCCATTACAATCAACACAAGGCAGTACCAGGTGGATAATTCAAGAGACAAAATTGAGGGATGCTGGTGCTTGGTTTCAGAGTCAGACAATTAATTGAGAAATGAACAGGAAATTCTTTGCATATTCCCAACAAAGAATTTACATGGAATTAGGCTGTGAAGAAAACAAGCTTTTGTCCTCAGCAAAAACTCTGCCAAATACAATATCCCCACAAAGGCTTTCTTCCTCAAGTACCTGCACTTTTTTCTTCAGTAGCAGCACAGTCTGGCCTGCTGTGCCTGCTTGTGAAAGATGACACTGATGGTGCTGAGTGTCAGTGTGAATGGCAAGGCTGCCCTTGTTTTCCTTAGAAACATGAGGTCCTTAATTTGGGTGCCCTTGCAATCTCCCAAACACAGAGGCTGCAGTCCCTTTCTTATTTTGTTATTCTTGTTTATCTTTGAAAGGCAGAATGGGCATCTTTTTCCTGAGGCACTCTCTTTCCTTTCTCAGAATAAGGGCAGAGAAGAGTCAAGAAGACTATATCACCCCTCAGCTCTTAGGAAATGTGAAGTTTGATCTTCCCAGCCAAAATGCATGTCATGAGTAAACTTGGAGGCAATTCAACTATGTGGTCCTTGAGCAGAGCTGTGTAGGGCACAAGATGTGTATCCAGAGCATGTGCAGCTTTGAAAAGCAGCAGTAGTCTATTTCATAGAAGGGAAGATGCTCTAAAGTGATCAACTGATTAAATAAAGTTCTCTGTCTCTATAGATAATAAAATCTGGATTACAGGTCCTAAAGTAAAACTTTTCCAAAGCCTCTGAAAAGTGTGGTAATTGCATCTGTAGGTTGTATACATAGAAATAAAAAGCCTGGAGAATGGACTTGAACGCATGCAAGCACTTCATCACAGTGCTGGTCTTCAGTGCTACCTACCATGCTCTCATCTATAAAAGGACAACAGCTCTCATATTTGCAAGAAAACTGGTAGCTGGCAGCATCCTCTTGGCTTTTATGCATGCTTCTGCATTTTTATTCTTTAAACAATACCTTGCCTGTAAATGAGTGCTTGCAGATCTAATTCTAGGTTTGTTGTATAAGACTTAAGTATATAAGAAACAAAGTAATGAAACATTCCTAAGAAACAAAGTAAATTATATTGGGTTTTTGAACACAAGAATTGTTTTTAGAATTCAGTCCTATTAATGTGTTTCACGTCTTTATTGCACCTAGGCATCATTGGCATCAATTTCCATGTAAAGTGAAGGATACAAAAGGTTTTAGTACCTTCTGAAAGGCTATAACCTCATAGATGCCTCTAGAGAGATGAGGCTTTTACGGTGTTCAGACTTTCAGAATAAAAATTCAATAAGAAACATAGAAAGTAATAATCCAGATTCACCACTGCGGTCTCTATTGACTTTGAGGGAAAGATATCAGGGCCAAATTTGGCCCATCCTATTAAAATATTAGCAAAGGTGCTCCTGGAGAGTAATTCAGGAACATTTTTTTAAAGTTCAAAGAACTAATAGCTTCAGGATCTTTAATATAAATTCTAATACAATTACTATTTAATCCCTTTTAATACATTCCAGCTCCATTAATTTGAAAGCCCTGATGCTATCAGGAGCCTACCTACTCTTGCTCCCTGAAGTAGTTTCCTTAGCTGAGGATGCAGTGTCACTATCTAATACCTCTTCATTCACCACCTCTGTTGTTCTGCTTCAGATTAAGCTTTCCCACTTCATATCAGCATGATATAATTGTGCCATAGGTGACAAATACATTATTCCTTCTTGTTATACTGAACTTCCTGTCTTAATTACCAAACTCATTTTTCCTCCACATCCCACTTGCTCGTTACTCATTTTCAATTATGATACAGATTTCCCTTAGACTTTAATTACTTCTTGTGCTTAAAAGGATAAATTAATTTCCTTATTAACCCTTTGACATCTCATTAAGATCACTGAATCGGACAATTCTGTTTTCTCGTGGCAGGCCATCCACATTATATCAGTTTGCAAAAATATTAGAAGGCTTAAAAGGAATTTGCTAGAAACATTCATATCTCTTCCTGGTGTGACATCAGCATCTTTGTCATATCAAATTTTTTGCCTTCACAGAGCCACCAGTTAAACTGGAACAGTGTTTATCCCTGTCTGACATGGAGGAAACATTGGCTTCTAACTTTAGTGCTGTTGTGTTTACTTTTTTCTTTGAGTTTAATTTGCACTTTGACTTTCAGAAATGTTCCTAGGATGAGGGAGAGCACAAAGGATCTCCTCTGAGCTTGGAACAGCCTCTGATGGGATGGGCATCAGACAGAATGAGAAGTCAAGGTTTCTCTCCCTTCTGAATGCAGAAACTTGTAGCAGTGCCTTGTTTATGGACAATGAAAATAATATCCCTTCAAAGGCCTTAAAAGGAATCCAATGTTCCAATTCCTCTTTATCTTTTGGTACAAAAATCTCTACATTATGTTAGACCATTTTATCACCATAAATTTGGTATTACAATTTGTAAACTGCTAAATTTTTTCTCATTGAAATATGTATGAAAATTACTCAATGCTTTGGCTGAGTTATTCCTTCTGCAACATTCCCAGTGCTGTTGGCTCCTTGCTCCCTTGGCCCTTTTGGATTCTCCACTGTGGACAGCTTTGTCCACAGGCTGCAAGCTCCCTGTGGGTTATGTGCCCTAGCTTCCTTCTTTCCTCAGGTAAGCAGGAAAGTGTTTTCCTACTTTCCTGAGACCTCTGGATCAAGGCAGCTCCTCATGATCCCTGTTGATTCACCAAATGTGTGAATGTGAGTCACTGGCACAGAGCTGCCAGTGCAGCTGATTCCTGATGCAAAAGAGAATCATGAAATTAAAACCTTGCAACAATTAAAATGCAGTTTCTTTATTAAGACATCATAGAACTAGAAATAGTAAATATTTCATGTATCTAGTTGGTCTCAATGCCTAGGGATAGCTGCATGTTTTTCTGCCTATCAGATCTCCACTCACTGGAGACGCTCACATCTATTTTTTAAGAATGATCTGTCCCACATACAAGTAACATATTGGGTCTGTTGAATGCTCTTAAGCATCATACAGATGAATACTGATTAAAATGAGCAGATTTGGAGCTAGAATGGAATGAAATATGGATGGACAAATTGTTTTATGGATTAAAAATTTATTTTTAAGTGTCTTACAGAAACATCTGGCCACAATTGGGAAAAAATATTATTTTGATATGTCTTTATGCAGTAAACAGCTGCCATTTCAGAGGAAAAGTTCATTTCCCTTTAACAAAGAAAACAATGGAAATCCTAGGCCGGACTTGAAATAATTATGACATTTAAAATAGGCCAACACAGAAAAATGTCTTCAGAGTTTAGCTCTTTGAAAAAAATATTGAGGTTATTTAGTGATATTAAGATTATAGAAATGCTCAGTATATCTGTTATTGATTTTGGATGGCTGGCACAAAGAGGCTTGTATAAGGGTACTGAAGACACAGTCAATTATTCCCTATCAAACTCAGAAACATTAAAAAAAAAAAAAAGTGAAAAGTATATCACATAAAAAGTGAGAAGTATTTCCAAGTAACACAGTGTATCTATATCTATATATATATATAATATATATATATTTTCAATATACGTATATGGAAAAATTCTAACTAAAACATTTTTATTACAAAACACAGGATCCAGTCAATGACTTTGCCTTTGGAACAAACACTGAGGGAAAGATTGATAAAGACAGGCCTGCAGACAAAAAATAGGCTAATATTATGAGAGTTTTGCCAAAGATAAGTTGTGCCGTATGATTCTGTTATCTTAAATACATTAGTGACTAAATAAAAGTGATCTAAAATAAGCAAACTTCAAAAAACAGCCCTCCACCCCAAGCAAAGACAAAACCAAAAGCCTCAAAAAAACCACCAAAACATGTATTGGATTTGTGTCACAAGAAAATTTGTTGGTCAAGCAGTTTTCTTCAGCAGAATCCTGTTATGACTAGTAAAACCTGGGAGAAGTGCTGGCAAAGAGTTGTATTAAATGGGAAAAGTTTCTCTAGGAGAGGAAAGTTTGAGTTCCTTATTTCTGTAATGAACCTGGCAAAAGGATATAAAAGGGATCAAGGGATACCTCTGGTGTTTTCACATGATGTGGGAAGTGCCACAGAAAAAGAGAATCAGGATTTTATACAGGAGATGAGTTGGGGGACTGGAGTCAAAGGAATGGAATTACCTATGATATAAATGAAGTGAACTTGAGGAGCAATGAAAGCAGAACAAGGTGACTGTGCCAAAATTCCTGCTGTTGGCACATTGCCATCCAGATAACAACATCTGTGTTGTTGTTATGTTCATATCTGTTGCTGTGTTTTGGATGATACAAAATTGTAAACTCTTTTTTTCCCAGACTGGCCTTTTCCTTGCAGGTTTGAGGCTTGAGCCCCAGTGTGCAGTTTGTAAATACTAGTCCCAATACTTAAAAGTAATCTTATAATCTTTTTCTGAACAAATTATGAGACTGATTACTGTGGCTTGAATTTTGCATCCATTTTACAATTGCCTTATAAAACTTGCAAAATAATGTTTTTAAATCAATGCAATTTGTTTCCACTGCTTCAAAACCATAGTCTAGTCTAGTGGCCCCAGAATATAATCAAGCTTTTATGTATTGCAATTCTTGCTTTATCATAGAGATCTTGAATCTTTATTTAAAAAAAAAAGCCACATTCCTTTGGCATCCTAAATGCAGTCTAAAGGTACACACAGTGATATTGCCAAATACAATTTCCAAAAACACATTTCTCAAACCCTGTGTCCCTAGGTTCCTAGAAATGACATTCTGTAATGAGCTGTAGGTACTTTTTGATTAGCATAGGGATGAACATTCCTCTGTTTATCATTTTTCTTACACCAGTGTGACGTCTCTGCTGATTACTCATATTATGGTTAATTTGCAACTGATAATCAGTCCTAGTTTCTTAATAAACTTCTCATTAAGAGACTGGAGCTGTCACTTTACCTCCATGTTACTCTTCCTTAGTATAATCTGTGACCATTATGCAAAAGAAAGGACTGCTGGACGTCACACATGTCATTTGCAATCATGTACAAAAGCTTCAAAAGGAGCTTGTTAAGTAAATGCCCTTCATAAATGCCCTTCATAAATCATTACTTAATAGAAAGGTACAACTAATCACCATATTGCCACCCTGTTGCTGTATTTTTTTGAAGAGGAGGAATGTTCAGCCAGTAGACATTTTAAAAGATCTTTACAAAATGCTTTCAGGGAACTCCCTGAACATTTTTTGCTTTGCTTATACCACAAAACCAGCAGAGAGGCTCAAGCTGAGTCACTGGGAAGACCCTCTAAGATTCATTCTGACTCTGTTGCCTTCAGGAAAAAGTCATATGATTGAGTTTTGATGCCCAGGAACTTATCTTGCACCAACTGGTTCACAGTAAATTTTCAAATTAACATTCTGATCCCAGGGTAAGAATGAAGAATTTGATGTCATCTGCAAAGAAATAAATTGCAGATATTTAGGTTAGTTCATACAAGAAAAGAATAAATTTGTGTTTATGGATAACTGTCACACTTCAGAGGATGTGCAGGTGCAGTAGCAGTTAGGTAACACTAGTCTGTCAATATTGCTTGCATTGTAAAATAGCCTCTGGTATGGAGTCTTCCTGAATAAAATTCTTTGCTTCAGTCTTCTGAGCAACTATGTGACTCTGAAGTTCTACCCCAGGTTCTGCCAGTCAAATGCTTTGACAATTCCTCATGAAAAAGAAAAAAATAAACCAGGAGAATTGGAGTGAGATTTGAAGTTAAGACACAGTACTTTAAAAGATTTCTTTTTGGGATTCTTTTTTTTTCATCTGAGTGGGTTTCATCTTGACAGGGACAGCATAAGTAATAATAAATGCAGGGTAGGGCTCTGAAGGAGAATTAAACATGAAATCAAGAAGACAAATGAGCCAGAAATAATCAAAAACCCCTTCCTCTTCTGCAAGGGATCTCTGCCTCTGTGCTTCCTATGCACAACTTCTATACATCAGAAACCCTCAGCAACAGCATGCCACTATTATTTCCTCACAGAGAAATGTTTGTTAATGTTTGTTGTTTGTGGGCAGAGTTACTTCTAAAATATGCTTTCATGATGTTTACTCATTGTCTTGCTTCAAATCACAATTTTTAATCTGATTTAGCAAAAAACAACCAAAACCAAAACCAACAAACACCAACTAAAACCAACTAAAACCAACCAAGCAAGCAATCAAAAAAAAATCAACCAAAAAATTCCCAGCTAAACATTCAAGAGATTAGCAGAGAGTTGCAGTGCCTGTATCTGAGCTATGGCCAGACAAATGGTATCTTTAAAACCTGCTTATCTTTCAGCCTATGTGAATCTTCCTTTCTTAAATTATCTACAGGAGCTCATTTCCAGTGTGCTCATGTAAATTAAATGCTGCATCTCTGTATCTAACCTAAATTTGTTCTCTTTTTAATGTCTTGCCACTGCTTTCTGACATAAAGGTTCTTTGCCTCTGAAAATTTCTTCCTTTTATTCTTTCCATATCTTCCTGAAAATGGTAAAATATAACAAACAAAGAAAAAAAAAAAAAAAACCACCCAAAAAACCCACTAGACAGTATAGTCAGGATTTGTAGATTGTAGTGAACTAAATCAAAGTTTTCCCTCTTGGGTTTTCTGATGACTTTACAGAAATTGTCACAATAGGTGTCAGCAGGAAATATGGCTCTATACATTAGGACATAAGGTGTGAGGTGATGACACTCCATGTTTTTCAGGAACTACAAAACATTCAACACAGAAATGCCTTTCAACATCTCTTATTTTCTCTCAGGGATTTTCAGTTGATGGGACACCAACATTTATTTTTAATATGTTTTAGGAACAGAAAATCTTTCTTTTAGAATTGTTGTCGGTAGTCATTCTTCCTGTCTTACCATGAACCTGCTGTGCACTGGCCATTCCATGGTCTTTATCTCACATTATTAAATTTCCTTTTTTCTGCACTTTTAGCAAATAACCTTTAGGACTTTATCACCACCTCCACTCAAAAATTAAAGCTGATAAGAATTGATTATAAAATGCTATGTACTCTATTTCTCTTTACATTGTAAATTGAAATGTTTAACTCGGGAACAAGACTCTTGCCTAGTTCCAATGGTTCTTTGATTGTGGCTATAAAAATAAGCTAATTATTTCCAGAAACCAATTGCTTTTCATTAAGAAACAATTGCAAATATTCAATTGTCTATGAGTGTGTTGCAAACAAATTTTGACTGGATTAAATTTTTAGTTACACAGCATCATCAAGTTCCTGTCACATTTCAGCATTATTGATTTGAAACAGAAGTGGAATTTTGATATCATTTTTTCTGCACTGTATATTGTGTAATTATTCAGATGCTTCATTCTCATTTGTGCTTTCCTACTTGTTTTAAATGTTATTACTTGCTTCAATGCTTTTTCATTTTAGTGAATACACTGATAAATATTTCTATCAATTGCAGATGTGATTTTTGCATAAGTAACTGAAATCCTACTACCATGGTTTAATACAATATTAGACATCAGAGGAACTTGTAGAAGCAATTAGAAAGTCTATGCATGTATTTGTTTATTGAGTTACTTAAAAAATGTTCTAAAGGGATTGCTTAAGCAGAAAAAAGGACACTAAAGCTGTTAGTTTACTGTCAGATTTTCAGCTGTCCTTGCTGTGGGTAAAGTGCTATCACAGTCACCCCAGTTTGCCTGTAAACTGCAATTTCTTTTTATTTTCCCAAAGGAGGGATGAGCACATGTGTGTGCAGTGGGACTGACAAGGCAACTCCCCCAGCTGCAGGGGAAGGGCTGTGCTTCAGGTTACACTGAAATATAAATCTTCAAACTAGAAACATATCTTGGGTACCTTCAGCATTTTGTGCTTCTTTCACTCATTGAAATTGGGATATAATGTAAGGAATACAAGGTTGCTCCGTGAGCAACCATTCTAAAATCAGTTGGAATATTTAAATAAGAAACTAGCAGACTCAAACTTCCAGCTTTGTCTCCACCTTCCTTTCCAAATTTAGTCACAGAAAGGAGTTGTCTGTATAATTAATTGTCAGGTGAACCTTATTAAATATTACTGTTGTTTTTTTCCCCTCCATTTTTCAGACTAATAAAAAGCACAGTGGAAAATTTAAAATTTCCAGTGTATTTTCTACTTCTCCCTTGCTTGTGGGGCACTTGAATGGCTGGTGGGGAAAGCAGTGGGGAAATATGTAACCTTGAAGTTAATAAAATGAAGAATTAATGTGTTTGAATGAAAATTCATTCTGTATATAAAATTGGAAACACTTATTTCAATTGTTACTTAGTATATTAACTAAGGAACAGAGAATGCTCTCAAAATAACTTGAGGAAGTAACATATGGGCCACTTTGTGTCCCATCACAGACAGAATTTCTGTGTATTAGAAACCCACTTGGGTACTGTTGCAGTCAGGGGAGACCCAAGTGCACCTTTTGGTGGCCAGAAAACAGGAATGGGAATATCCTTCTTACTCAGCTCTCCACAGCTACTTGTTCAAAGAGGACTGTGAGACAGATGATGGCCACAGAACTCTGCTGGGAATCACCCAGGTATGGACTGAGCCTCAGGAGTGGCACAGCAGAGTGTTTGTGCCAAAGTTTAGTGTAGGGAATCTTCAGGAGACCTTCAGGGGACCTTCTGCAGGAGCAGAAGCCCAAAGCTGGGGCTTCCCTTCTGGATCTCCCCTTTTTAATCTCATATTTTAGCCTATTATAGAGCTCATGTCTATTAGGTTTTTATTAGTTATATAACACATAGTCCAAAAACAAAGAATTACAGGCTCAATACTTATTATCCATGTAGATGTGTTACTTGTAACTCAGTGGTTGGCATTATAGTATAATCATTAATTTCCTTTGCTTTTCTCTTCCCAAAAGGAAGTCTTCACAGCTAGCAAGGAAGAACTGTTTTCAGAACATCACTTGGTAATACTTTTAATTTCCTTTGCATATTTTAATGCAATCAGCACAGCTTACATCTGTGTAGCAATCAAATTACAAAGTCAACATAATCCAATGAAAAGCTGAAGAGCCAAATAATCAAATTCAGATTAATATTAATTGCTGTATCTTCTGCACCTGGATGTAAAAAACAAAAACAAGAAAACCACCACATATAACTTCCTCTATTTAATTGCAATGTTTCAAGTAAAAAAATCACAAGCAACAAAACCAAACCAGGAAAATAACCATGACCCCTCTCCCCACAGGCTCCAAACCCAAACCTTCAGATGATCTATTTTTTTCCCTGTATCAAGAAAAAATCTTGTCAATATAAATACATATATTTCAGACATCCCAGTGAATCTATTTATAATTTTTCCTTTCCTAGCAACTTTTATTAACTAATTATCAGTCTTTAAGATGAAACATTATCCTTATTTGACACAGACATGGATTCTTATAGAACATTTCCAGTTCTAGTTCTGGAACTAAATTAGCATTTTGTGTCCATTACTAAAGCAGGCCCCAAAGTCAACAGGCTTCTTATTTTCACTTGTTCACACAACCAACAGTGAATGCAGAAAGCCCAGCAAATAAAAAATACATTACCATTTCTAGTTCTCCTCCCCAGAGGTGACTTTGCCCTTCCATTGGAGAGCAGCTGCACATGCAATTAATTCAACATTGATCCTTGTGGGTCCCTTCCAACTCAGAAAATTCTGTGCTTTTGTGAAGTAAATGTGAGGGGTGGGATCTCCAGCACAGACAGAAATGAGCTCTTGGGGATGGGGGCAAAAGTCTAGTGATGCAGATTTAATAGCTACAAATGGAGAAAAATCACTCCTTTGCTAGCAAGTCATGCATTTTAGTTTTCTGCCCTCATTCATACATCCTCTTTGTCGGCAACACATGTCTGATGAGCTGTGTGTGCTGTTACACACAATGGGAGCAAAGTTTTCTAGCAGGGGGGTTTCACAGGAAAAAGGTGCTAATGGGAAGCTGGAGAAATGTCACTTTTCTGAAAACAGTCATTAAAAGAAAAAAAATATTCCTGTTTGTTTTGACTACAACCATGGGGGTGGTTCTGCAGGTTTGCAGCCTAAGCACAAAGTGGACTTTCTCCCTCTCTGACTTGCCTGTCCTTCACCCAAAGCACATAACCAAACATGCCATTGTTTTGTACATTTAACCAAAATTTTAATACCTAAGGCCAATGGAACTTTAATATTGTGCCAAGATTTAACAGTGGACCGTGCTGATGAGGAGTTTAGTTTTCACTGTTACATAAGTTCCTTACAGAACTAGAGGCAGCAACTGCAATTAAAGCATAATTGGATAGAAAATGCTTCTTACACAGGCAATGTGAGATGTTGGAACAGGACTTTGCTTCTTTAACAAGAGCTTCCACTAGTCATTTAGGGCTCCCTTTGAACTAAAGGAAATGGCTTCAGGTATAATTACATCCTCTTTCATTTAATTACTGTTGGAATTCAGAGAAGATGATAGCAAGTAGTGGAGAGGTTATCAATTACTACATTAACACACTTGTGACCAGTAAGATCTCACAGGTAACTCTAAATTTGAAGAGTTAGGTTTCTACAGTTATTCAGTCATAAAGAAGTATTTAAAATTGCTGAAATATGTCCTTCTAGCTCCAGTGAGATTCATAACAATAACCTGAAAGTGTTAAAGTGCAAAATTAATTTGCAGATTGAATTTCAAAATCAGGCAGAACTGTCAATGGTCAAGTGGTAAAACAGATGTATTTGCTCCCTTGCCATTACAGGTTAACCTTCTCAATTACATATAGAGCACACAAAGAAAGAGAACTGCAAATATTGCAGTGGTCTTTTCTTTCCAAAGAATGACTTTAAAAGTGAGGAGAAAGCATCCTGATCACAGAAGAAGGATTTGATTTTGAGTTTTCAATGCTAAGACTTGCCTCTTGCCAGTTAAGTTTGAGAACAAGAATGTTCTCTATGTGAAAATTTGAAACTAAGTCAACCTGAATTTGCAGGGCAAATTCACACTTACTTCCTGTTGGCAGCACTGTGAGTGCCAGCCAGTGCAACACTTTCTAGGACATGGGTCCTTTCTCTTTATGCCTGAGGACCTCCCAAATCACCTCTCCCCTTTCCATGATGGGGCTGAAAGTAGGAAGAGAATAGGGGAGTTTCCCATCCTTCCTGATGAGGTTGATTCAGTTCTATAACAATTTTCATCTGACAGGAAAATGAAGTGTAAGGAATAGGGATGCCAGATCCAGATCCATGCAAGGAAATTCATAAATGCATCTCATATTTATTAGTAATGTTAAGACAGACTTTAGATAATGACAGAAGGTGTTTGAAAATAGCATAAAAAATTAAAAGTTCTTGTCACAAGGTGTGTATTAAATGTCAAGTTATTAATGGGTATGCATGAAAAACATCTCTAAAGAGCTGTGCAACCTGAAGATAGAAACAGCTTCCTTGAAAGATTATCAGCTTTGGGGTTCAGTCCCAGCTCAGTCCAGATTCTCAGCATCATGTCTGTGTGTTTAAGCACCAAAGACATCCCTCAGATCTCAGCCTTCTGTCGACAACTGGACTTTGAGAAGTCTCTCAATTCCTGCATTTGCAGAACAAGACAGACAGACAGTAGCACCATTACTCACAGGTGTGCTGTAGTGCCTGCAGGACTGCAGAAAGCCATGGAGTTAGATACACAGCTGTCAGTAAGGCCTTCTGTAAAACTGTATTTACACAATTTTATTCTTAGTATTTACTATCCTTATTCTTGGAAATTATTATTACAAAAAATATTGGTTCCCAGAAGACTGAGGCCCTGGGGATTTGGTAAAACCAGCACTAACAATGGCAGTGATCATCTGACCTGTGTGAAACACAAGTTATGCTGTAAATTCAGATGTGACACTGCAGACCACTGACCAAAGCTCACAGGACAAAGAGATTGCCTTGCACTTTGCTGATCTGATCCTTGCTTTACTGACTCAGCCTTCTTCCTTATCACTGTGGGCTGGGAGGGACCAGCCCTGCTCTCTGGGTCTGCTCAGGGCTGCTGGATGTGCTCTGCTCCTCTTGTCTGGGTACTGTGAGAGAGCATCCCTGTTTGGTGAGGGCACTGCCCTGCTGTCACCTCCATCCCAGCTCATCTTCTCTTGTGGAGCAATCTAGTCTTGTTGCTCCCTGATGAAAAAAGACATCAAGCACCTGCTCTTGCTGCCTGTGGATGTGTAAATCAATTTTTACAAATGTAATTGTGGTGCATAAGCTGTTGGTACTTTCTCCAGGGCATATGAAACTCAAAGGAACCACATGTAAGGGCAGAATCATTTGCACTGTGAAATCCTCCCTGGTTAGACTGCTAATCAAATGAACTTTTAAATCATCTTTCTGACTGGCCTGAAGTGTTGAAGTATATGGACAAAAGCTTCTATCCTTCACATCATGCTTTTCATTTTTCAAGCTGTTTAATAACTTTAACAACTGAAACTACTCCTTCAGGTACTCTTGTAACAATTAATCCTTTATGCTTCTATTGTGTCAGCCACCTGATGTTCTCAAAGTATTTTATGTATTTAATGGATAAAGCCTCATGCAGTTTCTGTGTATGAAGTCTTACAGGGCCAACTGAGTTTTAGAGCACAAACAACTTTAGAAAAAATCTGCAGTGTCTTCCTTGCATAGCAAAGGGAAATAAGGGTGATCTTCATGAATCTTTATTGAGATATGAAACTTTACAACTTTCAGGAATTAAATCTTGTGGGTTTGTGTTTTTCTTTTGTTTTTTTTTGTTTGTTTGTTTGGGTTTTTTGTTTTTGCAAGAGGACAAGTTGAAGCACAGAATGATGAAACAAATAACTAATATCTGAAAGCAGAATTCCCATTGACCCATATGGCCTTGCCTGTGATAATTGTCCCCTAATGGGATCAGGGGCACTATTCCTGTCCTCATCAATAAGGTCTCAAAGGACTGTGAAGGTGAAGAGTCTCTGTGCCACAGGACATTAAGAAAAATCCCCATATTCTCTCCCTGTATGATTTTTCCACCAACACAATATTGGGAAGGTTTCTTTAGCTCCTCCAATTTCCCCCAATATTATAAATAATGCAATGAATGTAGAGTTCTGGCACATGTTGAAGCACCTTTGATCAACACCAGTTTTTAGAAAAGCTTGGATTAAATATGCTGTATTACACACACTTCCAGATTCAAATTGGCAAAATATAACTGTGGTAAAAAAATTGGAAAGAATAGAAGCAAACATAGAGCACACAGGAAATCTCTCAAGCTGAAGGCCCAGCTGGTAATGTGAAAAGTGGAGTAGTGCCAGAAGTCCACCCTTCTTCTGTAAAACAATGAAACACTTGTCTTGGTGTGAGACAGAATAGACCAAGCCCCAAACTACTGACTCTCCTAGGAAATGGGAAATGCTGTGCACCATGGTGATGCATCAGGGCCCCTGCTGATAACGTGGCTAGCCACACAGATTGTTTTGCTTGTGCAACCCAATGCTAAACCCTCCCAACAAAAAGCTATAAACCCCTCTTCCATGCAGTTAATTTTTTTAGAGCACTTCCCAGGCTTGATTCATTGCTGAGATGATACAGCATGCCTCATTGCACTGTGACACTGTGTCAGCAGCACAGATTGCCACCAGCTTTCTCCCTCCCTTCCCAAGTACAGGACTGCAGCTCAGTGTCACTGTTTTCTTTTCATGAAATTGAGAAAGAATAGAAAAGGAAAGCAAGTTCACCAGGAGCACTGGAAGGAATGGGTTCTTTCCTCTCTAGTATGCACAATAAAATTATTCCATTTTTTACGCAGGTGTCAACAAGTTCCTCTCAACACACCAGCTGTCAGAAACAAATATGTAACACAACTGCTGGCTCACCCTTCACACAGGGCAATAAAGTAGCAAAGGAGCAGGGCAAGATATGCAGTGCGCTGCTAGGAGGAGAGGAATCGGGCCTATACTTCACTTATATCCACTTACATCCCTCTGCCTCATGTCAGACTCTTCTCAGGTCCACTAGAATGTGCAAGGGAGAGAGGACACAGACAACCTTTAGACCTCAAACTTTGGCTCATAGCTTTGGGTTTTGTGATGTTTTTGCATAAGCCTACCTGCCTGGGAGCCTGCAGAGCTGTAATCATTTCACAGGAGCAGGGAAGCAGCTAGAAGTTCTCTCTTACTGCTCCATCTTGCTTTGACAGGCTGGTGGCAGAGGGGACACCAAGAGTGGCACCAGCAAGACTTGTGAGATGCTGCAACTTGTGGCAGCAGGGACCTCCCTCCTGTCTGAGCACAGGGAGATGTGACATTTTTGGGAGCACTGATTAAGGAAGGCAGTCATTACAAGCAAGTGAATAATCAGCGTGACTGCATTTTAAACAAGGCACAGGGAAAAAAGTGAAATTATAATTACACTAGTAAGAGTCATCAGTTGATAGCACCACCACAAGCCCTTGTTCTTTGAGGAGCCAGTTAACAAAGCTTGAGGGAGGGTGAGTTTTAATGACTTCAGCTTAAATGGTGGCACTGGTCAGACACTTGAAGCTAAGAAGGTGCTCAAGCATCCTGCTGAGTAAGGCTTTGAATCTCCAATTCCTCAGGTTGACTAACTGGGATGTGATCCAGCTACAGCAATCCAACAAGCTTTTTTCATGGCCTAACGTGGGAGAAATTAACTCCTCTGATGTCCAGCCTCACAACTGGCCATGCCTGCCTGCTGACCACAAAAAGGACCTCCAGTATTGGCAGAGGCCTCCCAGGGTATCTAACAGAGAGGGCAAGCAGGTGCACACAGTTTGTTGGAGATTCAGTCATCAAAGTCTATTCATGTTAGTAAGAACAAGTAAGGGTAATACTGGCACATGTATATACCAAGAATATTTTGACAGTTCTGAGCACCCTTTATTCCAAAGTGAGGGAAGTCTCAAGGAATTCAAATGTCTTCTTTGCATTTGGCTTTTTTTAAGAAAAAGCCAGAATTCCTCTTATGCTACAGGGAAATTATATTCTCTTCTGGTTTTGCCCTGTGCCAAATATTTCCATTGCCAAATTTTCCAATGTTTTTATAAACCTGAGTGAACTATTCCTTCTTTCTACCTGCCAAGATCAAACATTAAAACCTATGTCTTTTTTCTTCACTTATAAGATTTTTCCTTTTACAAAGCAAAAATTAGAAATATATTTACTCTTACTATTAGGCCTGATATAGCTGAGCATAAAGCTGAAAATATGTACCTAAGAACTGAGAATTCTCTAGCAATTTAATTTTGGTGTGATTAGTTGTTGAATGGTTAGATTAATTTATATTATTCTGTGAGATTCCTTGTCACATAAAGGCAATTCTCAGTGACTTAGGGCAGACTTAGAAATCTGTTCTTAATGATGTTGGAAACATTGCAAATGCATGAATTAAGGAATAGCTTTATACTTTAAAGAAAGCATTTGATTTTATTAGCCTGGGGCATTAGAAGACATAAAAGATGTAGTGAAGTTATTCCCCCTCCTCCTTTTTTTGTCATGAGGAACTGAAATGTAACGTATGTACTTCTAGCATGCATTTATCTCATCTTCCTGACAAGCCTTTAAAGAAATGCTTGACCTAAATGTCAAAAACTTGGCTATAATTTTTAACTGAAAGACAAAAGAGGAGAGATGTTCGTAAGATGCTATATCTTAATTTTTCCAGAAGGAAAAAGACAAAATCAACATGTGTTAAAAAAAAAAGTTGCAAGAAAATTCAGATGAGAAAGTAGAGGTGAGAAAATCTAATTGGCTTACAAGGGTCCAGATGCACTGCTGCCCTGGAGGTCAGTGCCTGGGCACTGCTGAGAAGAGTTCAGAGCACGAGCTTGCTGCCTGTTACTAACCAGTGCTTACCATTGCAGAGAAATTTCACATGTGTCTGTGTGTACTCATTCTGAATTCTGGATCCAGGGTGCATCCTGACTGAAAAGACTTCAATTTAATTTTAATCTATTTTAATTGCTAAATTTTGCTCTGGAGATGTTTGATTGGTTCAGTCTTTTTTTTATACACGATGAAAATAAGAAAGGGAATGTTCCACACTGGGCAGGAAACACATCCACAAAAATAACAGGCTAAGATCCTTGCAATAAAGGACAAGGGATCACCCTGTAAGTTACATGTGATCAGAGAATCTCAGAGAGTGAAAGAACATTTCTGCTGTGAGAAATTTGTTTGAAGAGAACATGGCATATCCTTTGTACATAGGTGATTGTCCATAACAAAGATATAGATAGACAAGAAAAGATTTTCCATTCCAACAAGTTGATTCAAGATATCTGTATGCTTCCATAATAACTGATGCTATCAAAATGCATTGTTTGCATTCTTTACTGAAGATCAGCATCCAAATCATACAGATAAAATAGACATACAAACAATATGCTGGGATATACTTACAGTAGCTACTCTTTCTGATCAGATTTAAGCATTCCACCTTGACATGGGGCGTCACATATCATGGATAAAGTCTTAAGTAGGTGAAAATGGTGGAAATGAGAAGCAAAGCATTAGATTTGAAATAAGCTTGTAAGGTCAGATATCTTTTTGGTATATTATTGTTTGGGACATAATACTAGTTTAAGTATTTCAGCTTAAAATTTTTACAGTAACAGAAAGTTATATGAAAGGAAATATACCAGAAAAGTATATTTTTACAAGAAACTGTATAACATCCCAAATATTTTTTCCAGCTATCATTGCAAAATATCATATCATTGTTAAAGGAAACTAGTCAAGAAAATATTAAGGATGAACACAAGGAGAAGAAGGAGGAAGAGACATTCTGATCAGATCAACTTGAAATAAAACATATATATATTTATATATTAAAAAAATCAATTTAATTTTTTTTATTTTAATATCACAGATAAATATCTGCACACACGTATGAAAAATGCCCCCAAACCAACAAAATCATTCACACCAAATTTAGTGTCTGTTAGAGTAGAAAATTCTGACAATCCAGATGCAGGTAAGTGGAAGCTAGATGTGTTTTCTTTTTAAATCCTAGGAGGTACATAACTCCAGCTGAAGGTGGTGAACTGGAAGGCACTGCAGTGGCCAACCAATTGAAGTAATTTTTCCTTAAGGTTATTTACTACTTATTTCAGTACATACACTGTCTGAAATATATGTAAATGCAGCTGAGAGTCACTAGGGACTGTTTTGTTAGAAGTGATAATCAACCTGAGCATTACAAACTTGCTGCAGGCTAAACAAGTTGGCCTGTAGCACTACAAGAGGCACTTTGCTTTGAAAATCCTCATAATCATTGCCAATACATCTATGCCACAGAAATTAAGCAGAAGAAGGGTACAATCAAGCCAAGCTGAGCATGTAAAGAATCATATGGGACATGGGAATAGCAGCCACTTCTGTATAGAGAACTTCTGTGCTCCAGCCAGATGTTTTACTGACAGCACTTTCAGAGGTTGCGTGAATATTTCAGTGCAAATGAGCCCGAGCTACAAATGAATGAGTTCCTTTTTCAAAGCCACTTAGATATGCTATTACAGCTCACAACATTCTCCCTTTCAGACACAGTTATTTTATTTGGATGAGACAGAATGCCTTATTCAGCTCAGGAAAAAATCTCTATTAAAAATATATTGGAATGCAAAGAAATTTGTGTAAGCATTTGTAACAAAAGACCTTTAAAAGTAGAGAGACTCTCAGATGAAAATACCACAGATTAACAAATACAGGGCAAGTTAATGATATCCACAGAGCAGTATTGTCTGAAGTTGCAAGCCTTTTCTTGTCTGAGCAGTTTCCTTGTACCATATCCACAGTCCATCAAATATCTTTTGTCCCCATAAGAAAACAAACAAAGAAATGCCTCTGCCTCTTTAATACATGAAGCTGAATATTTCAGCTGAAAGTCTGGAACTAAAATCTTGAGCTATGATAAGATTTACCCCTCTTAAGGCAGATGCTAAGACAGTAGACTTCTGCTTTTTAGTGTATGTTGCAACAGTTGTCTGTATTTCTAGGACAGAAGCTGTAATCTTGGGCCACTGTATTCACAGATATTTTTGTCTTGGACACACCAGATGCAATATTTTACACATGAAATTAAATTTTAACACTGGTATGGTAGAATCTATTTTTAAGAATATCATGTGATATGATTATCTGGCTCAAACAGATGTGTAAATAAAGGAAATTGGTCCTGATTAAGGAATTCAGTAACCATCTGTCAATCAACTTTTCTGCATTACTTCTTTAATGCAATTTATTTGTATGGTGTATTTGATAAAATCTTTTAGATACCCTCAAAATTTTTCCTGACTTACATTTATATCAACTATATATTCATTAGTGGACTACACTTTGAAGGTGTTTTCTATAAATTAAGGAGTTATTCTATGTATCTTAATGGAACACATCTGCTAAATTAGGAAGGGAAGTCTGTAAGTCCATAATGTGGCTTTTGCTCTTATATTACTTTCATTTATAAAGTCTGTTGAAGGAAACCCAAATTTCATTGCCTTGAAAACATGAGATTTTATTAGTGAGAAAAAGAAATCAAGTTGCTATGATGTGATCTCCAAGAAACAGGTATAACAAAAATATTATTTTTACTGTAAGCCTAAACCATTAGTGTATATTTGCCTCCTTTTCCTGACGTAAAATACCAAAAATGTGATTCAAGAACCTTGTCCCTGCCAAACCCAGCAGTAACTGTTGAGGCTTTACCTGTGCAGGTCTGACAGCAAGTTGTTCTCCTTTGTTGTCATTACAGATAAACTTGGGACAGGTGATTTGGGACAAAATTCTCCATCTCAAATACAGAAATATGGATGATTGGAAGCTGTCTAAGTCCTGTCATTTTCTTACAGCATTATGTTACAACATGGCTTCTCCCTGTTTAACCTTCCAGTTTTGTCTTTACATTTCAAACCTGGCTAATTAAAGGATTTCTCTTCTTTGTGACACTGGACTCCCATGTCACACTTTAATTACAAGGACTGTGGAGTGGTTTATTAACTGTGAATTTTTGCTTCTTAAATTTGTGTGTTAATTGGTAATATCAGCATTCAACTTTTTCTTTTTTTCCAAAAATATTCTTCATTATAGTAATTAGCCATGTATCCATGACAGCCAAAATTAACCACTTATGAACTTATTTCCTCAGCCAACATCTGTGAAGGTCTTCTATTTCCATTCCTGCTTATGCTGTGAAAATGAAGAGCAAAAAAATACATGCCATGAAAATAATTTAACTTTTCAGAGAAAGCATCTTTTGAAATACTCATGCATCTTGCTTTTAAAGTGCTCAGATCACTTAGGTGCTTGATTTTGTTTTGGTTTTAATTATAGCAGTTATTTTACATTTTTAATTTTATTTGAATTACATCACAGAGCTTTTCTTTCCAGCTATTACATCCCTACATTATAATCACTCTATGTGTATTAAGCCACTCATAATCATAAAATTTTGAAAACTGTTGTCAAAGGTGAAATCAAAAATTGTCATAAAAGCAAGAATAGGCAACAGAATACTGAATAAACACATACAATTACATAATTTCTCTTCCTCAGTATTGGTATTTTGAACTGGAAAGCTTTTCTTGTAGTCTTGCAGTTTGCAATCTCTGTCCAATGTCTTTTTCTTTCTTCCTGCCACAGACCCTATCATTGAAATAAGGTAATTTTCCTTAACTGTATCTACCATGTTTGTTTCATGCAATTCCTTGGAGCAGGATACACTTTTCCTGGGCTTGAATATGCTTTTCCATACAGTCTAGTAAAATGTAGCCTAGTATAAAGCAGTATTGTGCCATTCTCTAGGTGGTCTCATCACTTGTAATGAGCTTGAAATTCACCTTTCACTAACTGCTGCTTCAAGTTTAAGAAGCTGGCCACTTGTGTTAACAATAGAAAACACAGGAAAGGATATAACATGATGGACAATGTGTGTCTAGGTATTTTCTGTGGGGCAAGTTGCTCATTCAGAGCAAGATAATTTAAAAAATGGACATTGGTAACTAGGAAGCCCTTTACAAGGCTTTTATTATTGTTGTTGTTTTAAAAGGCACGCTTATTCCTCTGGCTGGAGAGAGCTGGGTTTGT
The DNA here is from genome assembly GCF_027477595.1 of Haemorhous mexicanus. Lineage (NCBI taxonomy): Eukaryota > Metazoa > Chordata > Aves > Passeriformes > Fringillidae > Haemorhous > Haemorhous mexicanus. The sequence continues at coordinate 11,532,197 of NC_082341.1, forward strand.
AATTCACCTGTGGAAAGGTCAGATGTTGCACACAAAGCTCAAAACACGACTGCAAGATGCTCAGAAATTGCAATAATACACTTGAACAGAAAAAAGCTGAATTTGGAAAATGTACGCTATAGATACTGACTGGATTTTCAGTGGTACTCAAATTGCTGATTTTCTTTACTTCAATGGAGGAGAATAAAATTCTTGAGAAGAAACATAACTGCTGACTAGACTTTTCTTTGTAATATGTACTAAAATGTTACATAATCTCAGTGGAAACTCAGTTTTCTGTACCTTTCAATGTGACTAATTTATTTTTTTGATTTGTTTTTTTTTTTTGAATTTAACAAGCAGTCTTTCTAATATGTTCACATTGTGAAAAAAAACAATTGTTTTCTAGGCACCCAAAACATTCTTACAAGGCTTTCCATGAGCACTGCTTTTCTGTCAACTCCCAAACAACCTTTAATCACAAAGTCTATTACTCTGAGTCATTAAGAAGAAATTTTACTGCCAAAACCTGAAGTCAATTAAGTTTTTAGACCAGAGTTTCTCTCTGGTGTACAAAACTTCAAGCAGCTTTGGGCAAGCTAACCATGCTTCTGATTATCTAAGTAGGAACAGTCAAAGGATCATAATTAGGTGGTAGCATACTATATAACACAAGACAATTTTAAATTTTGCATATAAATTTCAAATCCATGGCTCCAATGATACTTGCAAAGAGTGGAGAAATATAAACAGAGGAAAAATAACAAGGGAACTCAGTGCTGCCTGGTAGAAAGGATGGAGATGCACAGTCCATATGCTAAAGGCCATAAAACCAAGAACTATGGCATATTTATATATTTACTATTCTCCTGGAAAAAAGAAGGCTGTATCTGCTTTTCTACAAGCTGAGTAGTAGGAAATATCAAACTACATTTTCTTTATATGCTTATTTTACTTTTGTCCTTGAATTGGTTATAGTGTGGATGTGATTATCATGCATCAAGTTCTCTTCCCTTTAATTGAATACAAATGAACATCCTCAACCATGAAAAGACTTGCTTCTCTAGAGTAACAGCAAGGCTAGAAGTAAGTAAACCTAGCAGTCTGAAATATATACATATATATGTATATTTGTCTGTGTGTGTGTGTTTGTACATATATATTCAAATCAGCATTCCAAGGGCAGCTGTTGCTGTTAAGGACATTTCACTTACAAGCACAATATTAAATTAGATTAGCTTACAGAACCCATAAACATGTTGTGTCGGTGTGTTATAACAAAGATAATAGAAGCAATAACAAATAGAATTTAGAATCACATTTTAATTAGTCATATGAGCAGTTTAACACAGAAATACTGACAAAGCAGAACTAACAGTGTAATGAAGCTGCTTAAAGGTGTAGATAGGAGTCATCCTTGCAATATAAATGCAGGATTTAATAAGAATTTTTACTTAAAATAATGATTTCACTAAATCACTGTAACCAAAAAAGGTCAAATGAGAAGAATGTCCTGGTTGACTTTACCTTGGGTAACAAAGACCTTTATTTCCTCACTGTGAAGCTACCTGTGGAAAAAAAATGCAATTTATACATTAAATTGTTCATATATTTGTTAGAATATCTGATTTGGAGTTCAAATGAAGAGAAGTCATTGAGCAGTGCTATGTTTATCTCTTCTAGAAAATTTCTTTATTTTTGAATTTGAGTGGCATTAATGATTTGTCTGTGTAACCATTACAACTATTTCAGAAATGGCCATGTGTTAACTGTATTTTTCTGTTTAAATTGTTATTATATGGTCAATGTCCAGACAAAATTCAGCAAATAATACGTTGACACATTTAGGTCTTATCACTAAACAAAGTAGTGAAATGGAAGGACTCAGCATTTTGTAAAACATTTATTGTGAAGCACACACATATATACTGTCCAAATGATCCAGTTAGATGAAATTTAAATTAATTTTTTGATATTCTAAATGTTTCCTGAAACAGGAATATTTCTGCACCATACTGGGTGATGTGGTACGTAGCCATAAGTGTATGAAACACAAGGATATTAATAGATAAATGAAATAACAAAACAAAAGGAACCTTTTTCATTAATTAATGTAGCTGAGTTTTATGTAATAGTGATTAGCATATGTCTAAATCCATCATCCTCACTAAGGGAGTCATATAAATAAAAAACTGTAAATAAAAATGCAAGGAGTAAAGTAAGAAAGAAAAAATGAATCTAACCAAAGTAATAACCTATAAAATGTAGTAACACTATCTTTTTAATACACCTAGGGGGAATCCCAGCTACCACACTGGGCACTGCCAAGTCCATTTTAAGATAGAAAATGTTACTATTCCCTTTGTACAGATAAGTCACTGGGGGAAAACTCCTCAATGATTTGCTCAGGATTATATAGACAGAAGCTGCACAACAAGGAACCCCAAAGCTGATACTTTAACCTCTGAACCTGCCTTTCCTTTAACAACCTATAATAATAAAAATAGTTTTTTCAAAAAAGAAGGAAATGCATATCTAAATGAACAGCAGGCAAGAGGTGAACTGAGAATGACTTTCAAAGGAGTGGGTGTTTCTTTTTAAGTAAATTCTGCAGTAAAAAATGGCAGGTGAAATGTACTTTGAAAACACAGGCTAAGAGGGATTTTAAATAGTCAAAGGCTCAATAATATGTTATTAGAACCCATTGTCACAATACAGCATTCAGACCAAGAGCTTAGCAGGAATTAAAAAAGGATTAAACCTTTATAAGGATAATGAGAACATTCATAGTTACTTTAGATAGGATATAAAATAATATTAATAGAAAGAGAAATGCAGGCATTCCTTGAGGCATAAGTGAACCAACAGTTTAGGAAGGTAGGTAAAAAACATCACCAATAACAAAATTATTGTGCAGATTGCAACTTCCTTAGAAGAAACTTAGAAGAGGATTCCATTAGATATAGAAAAACATTCAGAAGGTCCATTTGTAATTTAGAGATATTTTATTTTCCTATGTGACCAATTGAGAAGACTAAAGTAAAACCTCCAGAATCACCCATGTTACATCCATACTGCAAAATTAATCCATCTCAGCTTGGACAGAACAGCTTGTACTCCCTCTTCATCCACACACACTCACCTTCCTACACACCACACAATATTTGACTCTGGATGTAATTTGGGTCCCATATGCTGCCTCTGCAATCCAAAGGAATAATTATTTTGTGTGTATATGGGCATTTGGGTGTTTTTCACTTCTAAGCACCTGAAAAATTAAGTATGCATATTTTGGGATAGCATCTGGAGAAGGGTGTTTGGAATCAGATGAGGTGGACTCCTCCACACTACCTCATATGAGAAATTTCTGTGGGGAGCTGTGTCCAAACTAAGAGGTTTTTCACAAAAAGGGAGGCTGAGAATCAAACAGTATTTTGTGCTCAATGCACACAGTAGGGAACTAGACCTGATAACGAGCTGAGGAGCCATCATTCACCAATGCCATTGTACCCACAAAGAATATTTTCTGCTTCCCATTCACAGGGAGACCACAGAGCCTTCTGACAATCCAACTTATTCAGAGACTCAGAAAATGCCCTCCTACACAGCAAACTGAGCTATGAATGTCTCCCATGTCTCCCACATTAAGGTTTTGTGCCCTAAATGATGGCAAAACACCCAAGACAACACCAGTCTGTGAAGAATGGCGTCTTCTCTGTACTCAAAGAAATCAGCATTGTGAGCAGAATTGAAAATTTTCTCACAGGAAAATAATTCCTGAGGTGGTGAGGACTTCTGAGCTTTGCTTTCAGGAGCAGTGAATTGACTTGCCACTGCAAATTATCCTTTAGCTGGAAGACAGGATCTCCTTCAATTCTGTTTCTTCAGGGACCACAACATGCACCATCACAAATTTCTGACTTCTGAAAATGGTTCTTTGGGGTTTTTAACATTAATCACAGTAAACAAAGCCATGGCTTGTGTCTTGAAGTTATGACCTTTGCCATGGTAGCACACCTGAACAACCACTTTGTGTACATGGGAAAGTGGTAGAGTTAAAAACACATTTGTTCTGCATAGTACAATTCACCAAATATTTGAAATGTATCATATTTTTCAGAACATTTTTACACATTATAAATTACTGGGAAATATAATTTAAACATCTGTCTAACAATCTCTGGTTTAGATATGTCCCTACAATTTTTTGAAGTTAGTTCTAAGTATTTAAACAAAATGTGAATGTAAATGACCTAGCCAGCAGATGAAAAGGCTAATAAGATTTTGATAATTTTTCTTTAAATGAAATTAAATTTAATTTTCAGCTGCTCTGAAAATACACTTCTATTTACTTCTATTTTTTTTTTCTGGAAATTCTGTGAAAATGTGATTATACATGTAGGAAAAAGCTGAACGATGGATGCCAATATCCAGATTGGTACAAGAGAAAGTACTTAACACATATGGCTTAAGAATAGGGTTTGCCATGATGGTTTTGATCCAGGAAACACTTTGGATGCAACATCAGGTTCCCAGAGACCAGGAATAAGCAGCTCCATATTTTTCCCAGTGAGTCCTGAACCTGCCACTGCAAGAGGCAGAGCTGGATCTCACACACTCTGCAGCTGTTCTTGCCCCCTTCTATAGACTGCAACAACTCATACTACAAAGTTGTCACAATAAACCAATCAGTTTTCTTTTTTTTTCTTCTTACTCCAAATATTCCAGGCACAAGTGATTTTATGGAAGTTATTTACATTTAGACTAGCATGCAGTTCTTCATGAGAAGAAACTATTTCACTGACTCATAAATCAAGTAAAAAATATAAGAGTCTACATTGTGTAATGATGTTTGTAATAAAAAGATTTTGACTAGTCAAATTTGTTGTTTTTAACCTCAGAAGCTGTTGATGCAGGGGATTTTGTTGTTTTGTTTTGGTTTTTTTTCTAAACAGCGACTACTATTTTGGTTTAGATTTGCTAGCTTAAAAATCACAAATCCATTTTCACAGCTCATATAAAGCTCACTGTACAATTTCTAGCACAGCAAGGAGAAACTCAGAAGATAAGTAGAGAAAATGATTTTGAAACTAAGTCAGCATTTTTAAGGAATTTGATTTATAAAATGCAATTTTTTGCCTTCAGCAAATCCTTGAAAGTCATTATGGCTTATTTTTTTTATCTAGTTAACTTTCTCCAGCACGCCTGGTGATGGAAATAGCTATTTACAATATTTAAAGAAGTTTTATAAATGCTATATGAAAACCAGAGTTACCTTTATTCTTCTGGTACTATTTTCATTAATATTTTGGGAAACAAGAAATTATACTTTCACAAAAGCAAAACAGGATTGTAGGAGCTAAACCCAGTCAAATTAAAATCAGGGATATAAATATGAATGAAACAAGAGCTCTGTATGACTATACTGCAAAGGAACTACCATTTTATCTTAGAGAAAGCTAGAATAAAATTTCTACAGGATGCTGTGGTCTGGAGAAGTTTGGATAATTTTGTGGTCACAGTTTATGAGCATATTCTAGAGCTGCTCTGAATGACATAAGCCTGTACCAGGTCCAGGAGATGCCAGGCCTGCCTGGATGTGCCTGGAGGGTGATGATACCCTCACAGCAGTCCACACCAGCAGTATTCCCCCCTAGAGCTTGTAAATTGGAAAAAAAAGAGTTGGTACAAGAAATTTCTGATGTGATTTGTTTTTGTAAATTTGAGCTTAGCATCCTCTCATATAAAAAACTGTGGCAGAATTGGAGGTTTGATAGGTCTTTGCTGTATGAAGGTCTCTGTGACTGCATGGATACACCCTCCTCATGTCTGCAGGGATGATGGTTTTCCCTGAATACTGGAAAACCAGAGCACAAAGCCAAAGAGGACCAGTGATGTTAGCACTGTGGGGGGTGCATAGGCTGTATGTACTCTTGTTGCTGCTGCTTTTACTAATTTATTTAGTGTTCAGACTAGAATGTAGTGAGGACTCTTTTGACACATCATTTTTTAGAGGCAGACACCAGAGAGATGGAAGTTAAACAAATTAAAAACCTGTTCATTGCCCCAGGCATGCTTTACTTTGCCACTCGGTTCAGTTCATTTCAGCATTACACTTTTAATGGCTCACTTAGTTAAACTTGAACTTATGATTACTGTTACTACTTCTAATAAAGGCCTGTTTTGTGAGAGCTTCATTGCTGTTGCCTCAGGATAACAGCTGCTAATTTGTTTTATTACTATAATGTATTTTATTTAGATTTTTCTCTTAAAAACTGCTGGCTATGGTGCTTGCAGTCAATATTTCCTACTCTAAAAGCTAGTTTGCAGAGCTGGCATAGCCTGCAGGACATTGCATATGGCAGGGGTGTGCACTGATGAGTCAGATCTACAAATTGTCCAGTTTATACCATAGGCTTTCTTCTTGACTTTGACAAAACAATTTTTTCCCTCCTGCAAAACAGAGACAGCAATATCTGTATCCCTTGTTAGGATAGAGGTGCTTGCTGATGAACACTTCAGGTAAGACCAGCATATTTTCTAGCAGAGGTTATACACTGCTTTTCTATGCCACTTGTACATTTGAGCCAACTCAGTGTTCTCAGTCCAGTTATTAAGGATTTTCTTTGGTGTACTCTGGTGTAATAGGTTTATGGGACAAATTCAGTTCTTATTTAGATTGGTGCAATAATTGCAAAGTGTTGCACTGTTATCATGCAGCAGTTATCTCAGAAATGTAGAATTGAGATATGAAATGTAGAATTGATAGAATTGAAATTAATAACCCAAGTGCAGAAGGACACCTGGGCTCTGAACTAGTTATTTTGGCACCTGTGATTTTCCCTCATGTGCTGTATAAACACATTATTATTCCCTGTTAGACTCAAAAAGTTTGGCTGCTCTGGCTATGCTTAGCAAGCATAAAAGACTCACATTGCCCAAAAGGGTCCTGAGGCAGCATAACAGAATGGCAAGAGCCCCACCACAATCCATCCCAGGACATCTGGGTGCCCCTCTGCGTGGAGCTGGGCCTCCAGCCCAGAACCTTCTCTCAAGGTTGCACAGAAAAGTTGACCTGCATTTTCTGATCCCTTGCTCAGAGGAAAGAGATGACCTCGACTGTGTTTCCTATACTTATATCTCTCTGTGCTTTACCTTAGGATCAGGCTAAAAACTGCATTTCTAATTTTTATTTTTTTCTCTGGATGTATTATGCAGGTAGTTGCCTATTTTATCTAGAGCTGTCCATTGAAGTCTTCACAGTAATTGAAGATGAAAACATGATTCAATGAGCCAAGAGCAGAGGAGGAAGACTTTGTAACAGTCAACTTTGGACTTGTACTTTGGGCTAGAAGGATTTGGTCTTCCTTAAATCACTTTCTATTTAGTGGACAGATTTCAGTCTCTCCAAAACACCTGGATGAAGCACCAGGCAACTGCATTCATGTTCTTGTGCAGAAAGAAGGGATCCAGTGGACACTATTCCCCAGCACACCATCAGGACCAAAACTAAATCTAACCTATGCAAAAATCCAAGCTTGCATTCACTGAGAAGTGGGGTAAAGGACCCTCACAATATAAATTAACACTCTGCACAGTAGAATCTTGCAGATTTATAAACACAGAGAAAGTGAATAGTATCTTGTTTAGTGAGAGTCTGGAAACTTGGGTACATGCCTTAGGAACAGAACGTGAAAGAAATATCTGCTGTTTATTTGGTAACTAAACCTTCCCAAATCTTGTTATTAAAGAGAACTGATTGTATCAGTAAACCTGGTGTGATGAATTTGTGGCTATTCATCTCTGACAACTCGAAGACAAGTGATTATGAGCCTTAGGCCACCTGGTTTAGATAACCAGTTTTGAGAAGCTTGGTCTCAAGGCACTTTTGGGACAACTAAAATCATAATAAACTGCACCACTGACCTCTGCTGAAGATAATCAGAACTGCTCACTTTTTTAAATAGTTTCTTATCAGTAAGAACTACGAGGGGTTCTCCCTTTAGGTTAAACTGGAACAGCTGGAGATTGAAGCTAAGACTGTTTGGCAATTCACTCAAGGAAGTAAAGAACACAGATGGGGGAGAATGACCTGAGCTAAGGGAAAATATTGGCATAAAGCCACTAAAGAACACATTTGTCATGGAAACATTCATGCTGCAAGTGGAAAGAAATATCCCTTTGTGCAGCCAAAAATGTCAAACTGGATAGTGCTGGAGTTTGTGAAAAGAACTATTTCATACAGATATGAAGGAGGCATAGCTTGAAGCTTTGGTAAATCCTTTCCAGGCTTAAGTTCTTGTCACGGTTTCCAATGAGTATCACAGTGCTCCCTTTGAGTTTGGCTGCTATGCTAAGTCACTGTAAACCTCTCACTGTTCTAAAGTGACTTGTAGTCACCAAACAGCACTGATACATATCAATCCTCTTTCCTCACAGGTGACTATGAAAGGAATCATGTATCACACAGTGCCTACTTTGAGTACTATTAAAAACTTCATTTTCTGATCTGTCAATACAACCTCAAGTTTTCCTTTCAGACAGTCAGTATTTACCAAGCCAAGAGAGACATATTGTGCACTGTCACTACTAATCTATTATTCCAAAGCTGGAACTTCATTATGATTCATGGAGAATTCAAACTTGGATGTTCCTGCAGCAAAAAAAGGTGGGGAAAAAAACATAATGTAACACCATGATCATCTAGTAGGTTGCCCAGGTTTTCTTGATTAAATCCAGGACACAGAGAGTCAAAAGCACTCAGGAAGCAAATGAATGTAAATTAAAGACTAGGATAATATTTTAAACACTTTTAAGAACAGGCAGAATGAAGAAGATGGGATACACTCTGAAAGGAAAAATGGATGGTTATGGAGGAAGAGCTGCAATTTCCTTCTGAGGGCTCACCCTCCCACCGCATGTTTCCATTTCTTCTTTCTTTTCAACTTCTTTTCCAACCCATTTCCTTAAAATATAACACTGAAAGAAGGCAGCAATATGATGCAGCCATTTTTTGCAGCATTTTTTTCTTCAAGCCCCTGACATTTCTCAAAGAAGTCTGAGCAAGACACAGCGCTGAATCCACAATACTCAGTTTTCACTGTGGAAAACAACATTGAAATAAGGCTGTCATAATAGCTGCATTTTGGTCCGTTGGTGTGTAAATTTTAGAAAAGCAGTGGCAATCTTCATGTTTTAGCGAAAGAGGATAAAACAACTCTCTTCCTTGTTCCTCCAGGGAGCTAAAAGAATCTGTCACTGATAAGGAAGTCATTTAGAAGGCATTTCTAGGATATCAGTCAGGCTTATAAGCAGCCCAGCAGGAACCATATCAAGGAGACCAAAGCAATTAGTAAGAAAAAGTCAATTCCCTGGTGATACTGAGAGATGTCTGAATTCTACTACTAGCTGGTGTAATCTGAAGTTTTGACTCCGTCTTGCCTGAGTTTATTCCTGATGAGAAAGGCCATGAAATGTTGTCCTTTTGAAAAGTGGCTAAAATAAAAAGCATATTTGACAGTCAAAAGCAATATATTTTAAATGATTAAGCAATGCAGCTCCACCAACCCTTCAAGGAATTTAGGACCTGTATTTTGGAGAGTTTAGAGTCTCCAACACCTATTAATTCAATAGTTGAATTAACTATAATGCTCTGTATAATCCTTAATGGCCTATATCTCCAGAAAATAGTAGGAATAGGCATTTCAAGTTCTACATTGGTTTGCTGCTTCTTCATCCCAATATAATTCCTTGCAAAATCTTCATTCAAAATCCACTTCCTCAATCAGTGCAGAATTTTTTATGAGCAGAAGCTTCTTCAAAATGATGTCATTTTACTCTCAAATATTTCCTAACATTACTGTTTATTACCAACACCTGAAATAGTTGTCATATTGTTGAGGATGTTCTTGCACTTGTGATAAATTTTCATTTACGACAGTTGCTGAAATCAAAACAATTTTTGAGCAATCAAAGGATTCATTACCACATGCAGTCAAAGAAATTTTGTAATTTAATTACAGGGAGCTTGGGCTGTTCAAATATCTAGACCTGAGCAGAATCCTCTCTCATTTTCTTAATTAGAGATAATATATCCTCTCTATATCTTCCTTTTTCCATAGGTTTTTCGGGACCAGGACAGAGATGGAGGGGAAATGTTGGACTGTAGTTAGAGTATAAAAGAAACAAAAAGGTGGGAGAAAAGGTAGAAGAAGGAGAGAAGATCTATTAGAGAGGGAAAGCCAAAACCACATTTTGCATGTGCTGGATTTGTCACAACACTAAGAAATTTCCATCTGCATGATTGTTGGCCCAGATCTTGATGGAGCTCACCAGTGAAGCTAAGAGTCCTGAGATGGCATAAACTGTGAGGCCTTTACAAAAACACTACTGAAAAATCTGCAAGAGAGTGACCATTTGGCTTCTCTGGTCATTATTTATTCTAAAGTATCTAATCTATGGAATTTAACTCTTTTTCATTCTTATTCCCAGATTTATGTTCACTTATGTTATCAGACATAATTGTGGCATAGCTCTGGTACTATGTTATTGGATATTTTTTCATGAATTGTAGACTGTTTTGGGTTGAAAGGGCCCTTAAAGATCACCTTGTTTCATTAACCAGCCCTGCTGATCATGTTTCTTTTAAAGCTGCCCAGGTCACATTTGGCTTTCTGTGAGTCCACTTTTCTGGGTCATGTTGAGCTCCCTGACAACTAACACACTAAATTCTTCTACTCAGGGCTGCTCTTAGTCCATTCTCTGTCATGTTTGTGTTTTGAACTGCCCTGACCCAGGTTAAGGACCTTGCAATTGGCCTTGTTGAGCCTCAATAGGCTCCCATGGACCTCTCCAGCCTCATGACGTCCTTCTGGATGTCATCCCTGCCCTCCAGGGTGTCTGTGTCATACAGCTTGGTGTTAGCAAATTGCTGGAAGTGTGCTGGATCCCACTGTCCCAATGTCACTGAAAAAGATACTAGTAGTGCATACCCTAATACTGATACCTGAGGGGTTGAGATTTTTAATTATTTCAAACTAATTTAGCCTTTAAAGACTGTTTTTCTAATTTCAATTTTTTAAGTTCATGTCTTGATTCAATTTGTAATCATTAGCAACCACTAACATTTGAGATATTCTCAGGTCTCCTGTCAGATTTTCTACTGCCAGATTACTCACAAATCCAGTGACATGTTATCCTGATAAAGATCCCTTGAATAGCACTACTCACCAATGTTTAGGAGACTGAATTATGTTCATATCCAGTTTCCACAGACACTGAATACTTCCACAGACATTTTGACAAAATTATTTGTTCTACCTACCTTAAATGTTATATTTTGGTGCCTCAAAATATGAGAGACCAAAATATTTATCACATCTACATTCCACTTCCTGGGCTGCCTAACTGTCTCTATGAAGCATAGAGTAATTTAGCACAAATTTTATTTTTGGAGAGTCAAAATCAGTTTAATTTAAGTTTATCCCATTTGTCTGTCTGTCATACTGGTTTTGCTGACATTCATTGTTTTAGGTTACAAGTTACAGTGAACTTGCACTCACTTCTCAGGTTTGAGCTGCAAATTAATGCAGCTTTCCTTTGGTAATCCTTCTGAGTAATATTGCACCCAAAATATAGCAGTTGAGGCCTTGTAATTGTATTCAGAGCGCATCTTAACATCTTAATTCTTTGCTTCCAGGTGTTGCTAAACTGTCATGGAATACACATGACACTGTAAAATTAGGACATAATTAATGTCAGAAACTTTCAGGGAGTCTGTTACTAGATGGTTAAAGCATATGAAATGCTACTGATGTCCTTCCTTTGCTTCATATTAAATACTAACAAAAAAGTAAAATAGTATTTAACCATACAGAGATAAATTTGTTCTTACCATATGGTAATCCATAAGTAAATTTGCTATAGTCACTTAAGCATTCCACATGTTACTCTTAGGATATGAGGATGTCAAAGAAAAAAATATGAGATTTTTTTAAATCAACTACCAGAAATGGAGGGGAAAAAACCAAACAAACAAAAAAAAAAAAGCAGAAATTTTAAGAAGAATTTCCTTGCCTGTGTTGTATTAATGCTTTAGTAGTTTTTGTTCAGTACAGGGATGACCTACTTAGCTTAATGGGAGAAGGCTATATGGTGATCAAACACAACAAAAAAAATCTGGTATACGCCCTGTATCTTGGCAAGAAGCAAAGTAAATTAGCCATATTCTTACCTTGATGTTCCACAGAAAGACAATTTCTGTTGTCCAAGCTAGCTTGTTTATTTCAAATGTGAGAATCTTTCCATAATAGTCATTCTGATCTATTGTTTTAGTACTAGCTGTAGGAGTTAATTCCCCAGTGATTCCTGGTTTTTTATTTGGGTTTCTTTTCTAACTAAACAAGACAATTATGATGTCTGCCTAAATAAATCTATCTGTATGTATTGGTCAGCATCTGACATTTGCAGGCTGCAGAAATAAACCAGAGATGGAAAGATTGCAGCTACCCCAATGGAGCTGTTCTATCTGGCATCACCTGTATTGCCAAGGGCTGCATAAGAAGTGCCTTGATGCATTTATTAGATCTTTGTGTTTAGAATATATCTCTTGATACTGGATGTAAAAGGTTATTCTGCATCATGTTAATGTGCAAATCTAAAATAATTTGTAAATACCTCAGTCAGGCTGACAAATAGGGCTGTTGACAGTGCTGCAGCTGGGGGAGGAATTCCTCACATAGAAAACAATCTGGCACCAAAAAACTGAAATCACCTGAGACATGAAAATGCCTCCAAATTACACTGTCCAGTGCTGAATTCTGTGCAATTATGTCTGTAGATCTCTGAAGAAATGCTGCATAGTGACTGGCTTAAAATTGCCACCACAGACATGTTGTGGGCTTTTCTTTGTCATTATTTCACAACCAACTTCAGCTTTGAAATGAAATGTGTTTTCAGATATACACCTGAGAATATCTAACATGGATAAACAGAGGCAAAGAAGAGAGGATGCTACTGACACAAAGGGTAATGCACAGTTTAAAATGAAGTTACTTACACATAATTTGCCAGTAACACAGTTCAGTTTCATTATGTTCATAAAGAGCCCAAGGCAAAATTTCCCTTGTAGATACAAGGGAAATTTTCCAAAAGAAAACAAATGCACAGATATGCAAATAAAAGAGACTATACACATTTCTTAACTGGTGAAATTTCCCTATAGTCTGATTCCAAACAGAAAGTATAATTGGACAATTAGACACAATATTAAAAATATTTATGGATATCAATGTAGAATTAATGTACTGCATATAGCTGTATATCTTACTGTGTTAATATGTAATCAATATATTGTTATGACTATCAGCAGTATTAACAAACTAATTTTCTCTTCCCAGGTATTTTGTTTGCATTAATTCACTGACACAAGGTAATGACATGTCATGCAATGCAATTATTCAAATCAATACCCTTCCACTTAATAAAGACAAAGTATAACATTAACATTGGATACTAGATCCTAGTTCATCCTGTTTTTTAACCTGGGGTGAAAAGGCAAAGTTTTCAGATTCTAATATGGAATAAATTACAAAAATTGTAAAATTGATTCACCCCAATGAGGGGTATCTGTTCTCCATTGATGATTGTCTCCTTTACATATCCATGGTCTAGACACAGAAGGGACACAAGTATTATGGTGCTAGAAACTACTGCCAGAGTGAAGTATGCAATCCTCAGTCAGATTTCTCTTTTTATAAAGGAGGGGAAAACTATATATCACTTTAAGCAGCTAACCCAATAAACCAGAGCATATGTCAACCTAATTACACTGGGTGATGGACTCACTTCATTTGCCTAGGAGTGGTAACCAAGTGCTATCTAGGATGTCCTCAGGTAACATTGTCCAGAGAGACACAAATTTCCCTTGTGGCTCTTTTTTTTTTCTTATTAAATGTCCCATAGCATCCCAAATGGCACTCCTAGTATATCACTTTTCTGCATTTCCCAAAGGATTTCTCTTAAAAATGTGGCAATAAAAAAGGGATTTTTAGGTTCTGTGCATCAAAGAAATGCACAGAACAGCTTTCTACTTATTATCTGCAGCCATAAGCATTAGAAGGTATATCTTCTTCCTTTAAAGTGAGGATGAAAGTTGTGAGACTTGCATTATCTCGTGAATCTGAAAGTATATCCTTAAGAAGTCATCAAAATAACTGCAAGGCAAGCAGTGAAGTGACATTAGCAGAAGGAGTTTTCTTAAATCATTTATACAGTAAAGCTTCTGAGATATCTTAGAATAAAAACAGCTAAAATTCTGTGAGAATTAATGTCTCCATCCATCCATCATTCATTCATTATCTGAAGCTCTTTCCAAATTTCAAAGTACTTTTGGACTTTTGTCCCCCCTCACCCCACCTTTTTGGCCCACAGACTAAATATTAGAAGAAAACATAGAAACATAATTTTGGTAATATAATTTAAATTCACCCCTAAGTTAAAAGTCATCCTAATCCATATCTCCCTAACTAGAACCCTCCCTTAAAAGCACATTAATCCCTTTGTGGGAAAAAGATTTCACTGGAGAGATCTTTCCTATTTGATCCCATGATTTGACTTTTTCAGTCTTAAATGATTCTGAACAGAGGCATCACACCCAAATACCTGGAATGACCCCTGCCTGGTAATTTAGGTCACTAGCCTGTTTTTTGCATCTGTTCAATTACTTCCAGGCATTTTGGACTTGCTACAAGAGATCAATCTGTCTGACAACTGTTACAGTGGTACTACACTTACCTAGCACATTGTTTGTTTTTCAACACTACATTTGCTGTTCATAATCACTTATTTGCACAGGACTACAAGAGCATCATAGAAGCAATCATCAAGAAAAAAAGCAAAAAGAATCCAAAGAGTGATTTAATAAAAGCCAGTATTGAGACTTTAAATTCCTGAAAGATTTTTCAGTCAGGTATTCAGAATTTAAAAACACACATTATTTTTTGCCCAATAAGGAAAAAGTTAAAGGAAAATAGAGAGAAAGGAAGTCTTTCTGTTCCCTAGCTCTCTAAATACTTAATTTTAATTTTTTTTTTTTTTTGCAAATAAGAGTAATTTGTGAAAGAAAATAAAGCAGCTGAGAAGGATGCACAGTGGTTTAGTAAATTATTCATTCAAGCATTATTGATCTCAGATGAATTAGCAAATGGCATGCTCTAGCTGAGCACAAAGTTATTCATCTTTGATTTTAATCTTAGAGAAAGCTGAGTTACATTATATTAATGAAAACCACAACAAAATACAATAGCCAATTTCCTCACAAAATGTTTAACAACATAAATTAAGAAACCGGTTATGTTCACATAGTTCAATAGCAAAATCAGAATTGTGACATTTGTGCTCCAATCCAGTCAAAATTATTAGGAAAAGTACAATGTCATAGAAGTACTTTGAAGAGAAGGTGCAGCCCTATGATTGTAACTTTACCAGGAGCATGGATTAGTTGCTATTATAGATTAGGCATCAGAGAAAGTCTGGAACTCAGACTTTCATGGTTTTTTCTAAAGGGATGTAATATAATTTCACTTCCAGCACAGTGAGGGTTTTGTTTGTTTTGTCCAATGATCCCTGAATCACAGGTAAAAATTGCATTATCAAAACTTTGTGTTAGATTTGCATTTTGAGTGCCTCTGAGTATTTCACTGAGCAGATATTTGAAAGAATATCAGTGGCAGAAGCAGGGAAACAAAACAAACCCAAACAAATCTAAACAAAAAGCAGATAAGAAGGCTTGTTGGATATTAGGCATATCAACAAATTCAGTCCAATAACAAGGCAGAACCATCTTGGTAGGTATGCACAGAACTTTGCACTTTGATGAAGCACTTTGCAGCAGACCATGCGGAGGAATCAAGGAAGATGATAAATGTTTTTATTTTAACAGTAGTTGGCCCACAGATAAGAGAGGACTATCGTCTAACCCAGTGTCGTGCCTGACCTCCAGGTGCTACCCCAGTGAGTTACACATCTCCAGCACAGACTGTGTGATATTCATTGATCCTTTCAGAGGGTCTTCAGGTACCCTGAAATACCCCAACAACAATAACAAAAACAAAAATTTAAAAATTAACTTTATGGATCAAAAATTAAAACTCACTCTTCAGGCTCATTTTCTCTTAAGCTTGAGAATTTCAAAATACAAACAGCCAATTGTCCAAAATTTTCTGATCACTTGGCTAGAGCTGAGAACAAGCTTCACCCCATCTTTGAATGTTCTGCAGCACAAGATTTATATCATCATAAAAACCCCAACAGAACTGGACTTCTGAAGGGTTTATTTTTGGGTGGTGTTTAGTTAACTCTGCTAATATAGATAAATCTTTGGATATGATCTTTATAGGAAGAAGTTCTCATTTCTATATGAAATAATCTTAAGCCTTATGACAAGAATAATTTTTTCAAAAGTACTTTATCTTAGTTGAATTCCCTAATTCTTGTGCTACAAAATCCATATTATTCTTTCAACGGACTGAAAAGGAATTTGTTCTTCCTTTACCACATTTTAATAATTTTAATTCATTTTTAATGCATAAATCACAATAATTTTGGTTCAATCAAGACATTAAAAAGTTTTCAAGTGCAAGGTATTTTCTAGATATTTGCTATATTGGCTAGAAATGTTGTGGTCTTTTAATTTATTAGTTTATTGAACTTTAACATCAAGACACCAAAACATTTGTAAAACTTTAGCCCAAACAGCAGATAATTTGCCTCATTTAGTACAAGTTTTACATATGCTAGTGTGGGTAGCATAATGCTATTTTAGATATCTGTTTTTGTGACTTTTTTCATAGCACTCAACTGCTATAGGAGATGATATAAGGTTTGCTGTAGATTTACATCCAAAAATTAGAACCTGACACAGAAAATGGTAATGGAAGAAAAAAAGGATGAAATTCTCGAGAAAGAGCTTTAACAAAAATTCAATATCACAACTCTTGCTTTAAGACTTGAAAGATGTTGTGGAAGTCAATCAATAAGGAAGACACTAGGAAACTGCAGCAAGTCTGTTTAATGAGACTTTCACAGCTTCTTTGCATATGAAATCCAAACTCTTGTTACTGCAGTGGCTGCAATATACGGTGACTGTATTATGTTAGGTTATACATACTACAGAATGGGTTTTGTGTTGCTCAAGTTTTTGTGCAAAGGTTCATATCACTGGGGCATCTTCTTACATATTTGGAACTTGTTTGTAAATTGATGAGCAGAAGTAATTCAGAGCAGTTACAGAAAAATACTAGCTGGAGAAATCAGTTTCCTACTGCTGGTAGTGGCTGTTAAATTAACAGAAGAAAATTACTCAGTGTGAAAACCATCTGACAGTTAAAAAGATTTAGACCAAAATTATTTATTTTTTTATTAGTGAGTTGGTATTTCCTCACATAGTATATACCCACTTCTTCCAGTACTAAGAGAAATTTTATGCATTAATAATGTTTGCTCTCTTTAGTGATGGACTGCTGGGTCAGAGCACCAGTGACTTGAACCATTTGCTGGCCTTTCCTGCAGTCCACTGGCATGGGTAGATTGACTGGTCCATGTGCCCTAACAAAACTTTTCCTCCTGGATGGGAAACTTTCAAGTGGTTGTGAAGCATGGCTGGAAAATAAATGTGAACAAAACTCAATCTTGTCACCTGATAAGAAGAATGCTAGAGAAGTCCACAAGGATAAATTCAATTGGAAAATTACTGCACTGTAAATGCATAATATTATTTTCATGACTCAAAATAAATGTCAGAGGTGACTCAGTCACTCCATATCTCTCTATCTCTGCTGCTGCAGCTACATGGTTTGAGAGAGGCTGGATGCTGAAATGTCAGGGGGAATATCAGGTAAGAAGTCTGTGCCCTCTGTTTTGTTCAGCAGTTCTCCTGCCTTTTTATTTCAAAGTTTCTAGTAAAGCACGTTCAGTTAGGATTAATGGACTTTTAAGTACTAATATATGGAATCCAAGATAAGCTGCATAAGGCCAGAGAAAGGGCTTTACCTCTAAAACTCAAAGGTCTGTTGAGCACTAACTGCTCCCTTTGCTGCTGATCAGAGGAAAATGAAATTTGCCTTAAATGGGAAAAGCCTTTTTTTAATTCTGTATCAGCCTTTGCCTGTGGTAAGAGTTAGGCTGAGCTGACACTGCTGTGCACTAGAGATGTAGCAGCTATTTGGTCACCTGTCAAGGACACTGGAAGACATTGATGTCTGGGCAGCTGCTCCTGAAGTGTTTCTCTAATAATCTGCATGAGTGAATGATCCATTCCCTGGAATATCTCTGTTCTGTTCACTCACAACAAGTCACACATATTGGCACATAAATATTACTCTGAGATTTTTATCTTGGTTCACTGTTTCTCTTCCCAACAGTTAGATATTGATTGACATTGGAAGATATGCAAATGCATTACTTCAAGAAACTTTATAAGAATAGTCCATTACTGGTGTTAACCTTCTCTCCTGGAATAAAAATCCGAGTTCTTTTTCTAGTTTTAGCAAAATCAGGTGTCTTTCATAGCATGCATCAAATACTATAAAAGGCAATGTTGAAAAATATTTCTCTGTTAATACTTCACAGTTCCATTCCCAGTTCACGACAATGCTCAATACATTGTAGAATAACTTTAAGAGAGGAGAAGTAGTTGTGACTAAAGTAGTTGTCAGATGAAGATGAAATTTTGCTGTGTTGTAGGATTTTGTCCTTCTACTGGACCTTATAATAAGAACTGAAAACACATTAAAAAGAAAAAAACCAATAAGTTAAGATAATACAACTTTGCAGGGTTTGTTTCCAAGAACATCAGCAGTTCCCTTTAATTTTAGAAGGCATTAATACCTCTCAGATCTTTAGTCTTTTTCAGAGGGCAGATTTCCCAAGTGATATGAGTTGGATTTTTTCCACCAAAAGCAATTAATGGATTCTATCTACTTTGGTCAGTATAAAATATTTCAGATATATATTAACTTAACTTTTAGAAACTATAGATTTCATGCTTTTGACTTTGAGATTAAATTTAAATTGGCTTTAGAACAATTATATTGTCTATACAACCTCATATTGTCGCATATTAGTTTTGACTTTTGTTATTACAAAGACTATGCACATGCAAGAATTGCCAGTTTAACACCTTTGACTTTTAGACAGCTCTTGATAATGGCAATCTATAACTATGTCTCTACTGAGTCTCCAACCCACAGCACTGAAGAACAGCAGAATAATCCTCTTCATGGCAGTGTTTTACCTCTGAGCATTTAGCTGCCCCCACTCCAATCATATAAGCATGAGCCAGAGGTTGTACAAGCTGTTGCCACCTGTCCTGGGTTGCAAGATGTAGGTGGAGGTGTGTGTTCTATTATCAGCTGTTAGAGGTGGGGCAGTTATCTTCTGTTAATTTGGAAGTTTATCTCTTCCACAACCCATCCCTCCCTCTGGGGAGATATCTTCTGTTAATGGGCCAGTGAGTCCCACAGCATGACTGATAAAAGTACATCATCCCATTGGGAATGCTCTACGCAGGGGGAGGAACCAAGAATTCCTACCTGGATATAACCTGAGATCAGGAACACCACAGTCAGCCTGTTCTGCTGCATTCCCAGAGGAGCAGCTTTCATCTCCATTAGATTCCCAGAGGAAGACCAGGCCCATCTACAACACCACTGGACCTTCAGAGGAAAACTCCATCCTTCTACAGGATCTCTGCTTCAACAGAACCACACCTGTCACTTCAGGATGGCTGCAGCCACCATTTCAATTGAAAGCTACCAACACCCTGACCAGCAGGGTGTCAGGTTGTATTCTGACTCTGTCAGTGGTTTGTTATCTTTTCTTTGTACTATTGCATGTGTATTTTTAATTTTCCTAGTAAAGAACTATTATTCTGATTCCCATATCTTTGCCTGAGAGCCCCTTAATTTAAAAATTATAATAATTTGGAGGGAGGGGATTTACATTCTCCGTTTCAGGAAGGCTCCTGCCTTCCTTAGCAAACACCTGTCTTTTCAATCCAAGACACCACCATAAACTGACCTGAAAACTAATGTAAACAAGACAATGGGAAATAAATGACTCATTAGAGAAAGCTCATGGCTACACAAAAGTCAAGCCAAAATGTGTATTTAACAGTGTTCATAACAGGGAGATCAGATGCAGCAGCCCTAAGTGTGGCATTTGTTAGTTATGATAGAAAGATGTTTTCTGCACAGTGTAAGCACATAAGTGCAAAGGAGACTGGTGAGTGGAACTAAATTCTATTGAGCTTCATGCATAAAAAATGGTCTTAGATTATAAACATCATGTGTGTTCCTCTTTTCTCTGCCTGTGTTCATCTGCTCCTGGGAATTACCTCAAGGAAAAACATGGCTACATCCAGGTAGGTAAAGTGTGTATAAACACTATGTCAGTCCACTTTTGTGCAGAAGGTTTCTCTTCACCCTGTGGAATATTTTGGCAGTGTTTCATGCAAGGAGACCAGGAGAAACAGAGACAAAAATAAACTCAGCCACTCAGGAAATTGAACCCAAAATCAAGAGAATTAAATTAAAAAAGAAAATACAAGAATTTTTCCACTAGGAAGGAGAAACCAAACATACAAACACCAAAAAAAGACTATAAAACAGAGAAAAGAAGGGATCTGGATCTTAAAGCAGATAGATAGCAAAATAGCAGTTAATGTTAGAATGATGTTGCCAAAAAGGAAAAGCCTCATTCTAGCCATATAAAAAATCTGATATTAGGGTAGATTGTGAAAGAGGTAACATAAATTCCTTAGAATCAGGTTAGACAACTGTTATAGTAAGTGTCTAACTCTAGCAACTTTAAAAAATATGTAAATTAATGATGCATCCTAGAGTAAACAAATACATATTTGTTATAAAATAGATTTATTTCTATAAAAATATAAAGATTTAAAAGGAAAATCAAGGAAAAAAGTTGGAAGAAGAGATAACGACCTAGCATGTAAAAAGCAGGTGTCAGTCATTCTTTAAAGATTCTAGGGAAGAAAGTGATCTAAGTTCAATGATGGTTTGATCTAAGTTTAATAAAGATTCAACCTAGGAATTAGGAAAAGTTTTTGATTAGGTTCCTAAGACCGTGGATCAAGCTACCTGAAGTTACCTTCCCCAGTCCATTTAAACACCAGTTTTTGTCCTGGAAAGATATATACAAATACATAAACATTCTTAGCAGGTTTGTAGCATTTCTCATAGCAATTTAATCTATCCAGTATTTTTAGCTGTTTTTTAGCCATACAAGACACATTATTGTGTAAATTTTTATGGAGTCAAAAGCCAAAGTATGAATTTAAAGTGCATACACTTCTTCTCTAAAAGAAAGAGAAAAAAACCTACCAGGGGTGTAAAATGGGTATAAGCAGCCGATTGTGGATGAATTAACTTCTCTTTTGCCTCTTATGGACTGCATCAGGCAAAAATCCATTGTAGTTCAGAGTCTATAATCCAAATGAATTACTGACAAAATTTAAGACTCCATTGAAGTGGGTTTGGTAACAGGAAAACACTTAGGTTAAAACACAGGACTTTAACCTGACTTCCATTCTATAGTTTTTTTCTTATTACTGGTTCTTAGTGCATATTGTGAGATGTGCATGTAGAAAAACAGCATGTAGGGATGAAAGATAAAATGACACCAGCAACAAAGGCATGGCACAATAATCAAAATGTTCTGCCCTTGCTGCTACTGCTGTGAAGTGTCTGAATTGTATGATTCAAAATCAGAACCATTATCAGATACAAATAGGAGGCATAATTTCAGCCAATAAGACAGAAATAATGTCTTTGAGATGACTGAACATTGCAATTATGGAAGCCATACACAGGGTAGAATTCTCAGAGGATTAGCTAAAGAGAGCAGAGCTGTTCAAAACAGCAAAGCTGTTCAAAAGGTGATAGTTTTGCATCTCAAAATCTGATCCTTTCTTTAATAGCATTTTGGTTGTGGGGTAGTTTAACCCAGCAAACTTAAATAAAAACCATATCCAGACAACCTTAGAAAAACCCAAGCCAAACCCAAAAACAAAGAATCCAAGACAAAACCCAAACCACCCTACGAAAACAAGAATATTCCTGTTGCTTATACTTGATGTCTATTCCACACCAAGAGAATCCACTGGTTTGAGTTTTGTTGTTTTTCTGCAGCTGAATGCAAATAAATTTAAAGAAGCATCACTAACCAAAATAATGACAACATATGTATTAATGTGTCCCAATAGCAAAACTAGGTCTAACAATACTGAAGACTCTGTTGCAAATATTGTTATGAATACATCCTACAGTTCTCAGCATGATGGGCTTTCCCTCCTGCTCCTTCTGCTGAGTGCAGAACATTGCTGACATGAGCCAAGGTGAACTTTGCTGGGCCCCCTTATCACCCATCAAGACTGAAAACACTTTTCAGAATATAATTGAAAGGCTTTTTGATCCTGCACAGTTCCTCATGTTGAACCTTGTCATGGGTGACATGAACTGAATAAAATCCTGTATGGATTTGAATATTGGGATTTACTTAAGACCTTTCAACCCACACACTCATAGATTTTCCAAAGCCACATTCACTCAAGCCTTCGCTTTCCATTGCTGGGAAAGCTGGGCAGAGTTGTGTCAGTTATGTGCCATGAAGTTTTCCAGCTTTTTTTTCACATTTTACATCTTGCTTTATTCAATGTGAACACTCGGTAAATGTGCAATGTAGCTGAACTGGTGGTTCTGCCTCATGTCCAGTAATAACCACGATTCAGCGCCTGTCACTTCTTTTGGTTCCAGGTCTTGCCAAAATTCACAACCAATCTGTACCAGTTGCAGATAGCAGACAGCCGGATTATGCCTGGGAGTTCAAACATTCTGTTTCAGTCATTCACAAATAAACACAATTATCTGCCACATTTATCAGCATTCACAAGCTAAAGTATTTCTCACCTACTCCAATCCTCCTGATTCCCTTCTCCTTTTGAGCCTTTGGGACCTTTCAACATCTTGAGTAGTTGCATTTACTTCTCAGGGAAATCCAGAGGTCAAGTGGAATTCCTGGTCTCTACCCAGAACTGAGGCTGGTGGAAGTCACTACATCCCTTAATGCAGGACATTGTGTGTTCCTAGTAATGGTCTCGAAAAATTTTCTTTCTGGACTATGTAGAGAAACTGGGGAAATGAGCTAGGCCGAACTTAGCTTCTGTCAATACTCTTCCCTATGTCACTTACACTAATGACCTCAATGTAATGGTTCTCATGAAAATTATGATCTTTTAGGCATCTATTCATATTTTTCTAAATTTGAGTTTGCCTGTTTCCGATCTAAAGAGTCCTGCACTGCCTAAGCCCTTTTGAAAAAGCTACAAGTCAAAACAATTTATAAAGAACTGCACAGAAACAGGCCCATTTAAATATGGCCAGGGAAATTAAGGCTTAAAAGTCCAAATATTAAACACTTGGAAATATAGCTTTAACTATTATATGGTCCTACTTCTTCCCCTTGTAAGTGGTATTTCATTTTCTGCTTGTATGTTCCACCCGCAAGCAGCAATACTGAGAAATTCTTGATGTGGTTGTACTTCCAGGCTATCTTATATGATTTACTATTCATCCCTGAAAAATATATATCTTAATCTACAAACTTACTGGCAGGTGTGCATCAAGTTAAATTTATGCAAGAACATTTGCCTGAAGAGGACATTAGAAGTAAATTCTGAGTGTGATCTGTCTGGGATTTTCTCATGTTTTAGTGTGCTTTGACCTGCTCATCTCTTTTAATGTCTGCAGACAACCCAGGGAAACTGCAAAGAACTCTGACAGGCTGCTCTTTTCTGATAAAAGCAGCAAGAGGACATTCAATTTCAAAGGTTTGTTTCTAAAGGACAGTACTTGTTGCAAGGTGGCTACAATAAAAAATAAAACTATTTTTTCTGGACCAGATTTTGCTGTCAGGTAGAGTCTTGCAATTTCAGGAACAGCTGAGATTTGCACCTCTGCAACTGATAGGAAACCAGCTTTTTATGTATTAAGGCAGAAGAAGCAATTTCCATTTCAGGTTTTTTCCCCTCTGTATTTTTTTTTTCCTTTTCAAACTCTTTTCCTTCAGTTTCTTGGAAGAACTTGAAGCTGTTACTTTTCAAGTTGAAAATTCCACACTTCAAAGACCTAGATGCCCAATATTGTACCTCTTGAGCCTGCATTATCTCTGTGTATCAGAGTGCATCAAGTGTTTATCTCTGCTGTTCTGGTTTGAGAAGATTGGTGCTTTCCTGTTCCTTCATAAATTGTTTCTCAAGTATGAGAAAAAGTGAGAGTCTTTCCAAAGTGGATTTCACAAATTAGTTTTTTTTTGTAGAAAGCTAAGAAAAATATTTGGGAACTACTGCAACATTTCTATTGAGTAATATTTTAGATAACATTTTGAGCACTTTAACCATTCAACTACTGAAGCCCACTACACTGTATGTTGCTTTTACAGGTATCAAACAACTCAAAAGCCATAGAAATCACTGATATGAAAATAAGGCTTCTTAAAAGTAATGGCATGTTGCAGGGGTGATGTCACTGCACCTGAGGACACAAGGCAGTCAATCCAGTATCCAGAGCTGTTCCTCTCTGCTTCTTGTATTCACAAATTCTCTTTTGTCTCTGACCTCTTTGGGGAGCAATTTTTTAATAGAAATAATCTTAATATGCCAACTGGAGCATAACTGCTTAACTAGTGACCCTCAGACATTGCTACAAATGCAGAGCATTGAGATGTTAAAATAGTAATAGCAGTAAGCTATTCCTAGGTGTGCTCTTCATGTGAGATGGACATCACAGGGTGGTGATGCCCTCTGTGCAGAGACACTGAGGTCCTGTGGCTTATGTGTGTTTGTAGGAAAGTTTTACTGCACTCTGAATGTACTCTGTAGGAAGTTAATTGCCTCCTTCCTGAATTGCACCTAGAAGCTCTCTGGAAAAGAACTACACTGGACTTCACTAAATTCCCAATCTGAGCATAGCTCTTGTAAGTGCTTTTAAATGAATGAAGTGCAAAACTCTTGAGTTTATTTTTAGAGCATCTAGGAAGTGGAATGAGCTTGGAATAGCTCCAGGCATTTGCAGTCTAGGACTATTTGAACGTGTTCAGACAAGGTCCCCATATCCAGAGGGACACAATTACAGACTCATCCATGTATAGGTGTTGCTATTAGCATATTATGCTATTAAACCATGAATTCTCCCATTGGGCCTTGCTGCCACTAAGGGACATGCTTTCTGAAGTGCTATAAATACAAATGAATTTTTGTGCTTGCTAAGGTCATAAATGGAAGCACAGCTTTCTTTAAGTACACTAATGTGCACAAAGTTTCTTCCAGCTCCTGTATTATTTTCCTATTCATATTTGCAATTTTAGGCTGTACTGCTGTAAGCTTTTTAGGATTCCAGTCAAGACCTTTTGAAAACAGCTGACTGTAGGATATAATAAGAATTCAAAAGGCATTGTACTCTTTAGAGTGCCTTGAATTTCCTGTATTTATCATTCTTATGTTATTTTGACACTGTTTTTCTGTTATTAACCTGAAAAAAATCACTATTTCTTTGCAACTATTTATAAAATATTAAGGTGTTTTTAATAATAAAATAAAGGCAATATTAGTTTAGATTTTACTATGTAAACAGTAGCTTTAGTAAACATACAAAACATATAATAAAAACATTGAAACACTTTTCTAATTTATTTCAGTGAAGTGCCTAAACTTGATAGATAAGACCATAAGCTTCACTAAAAAAAGTATGTCTGTAATGAATTGTTCAGAAATATCTAAGCCACTCCTCAAAAAGGAAAAAGACTTTCTTCTCTGGATGTGATCCTGTGTACTGCAAGGTCATTTAAGCTGGCTCAGATCTTCCCATAAATGTGTCGAGAACCACATACAACAAGTAATAATCATAATAAGGCCACTCTACAAAAATGATTGCCTGTGTGTTGCAAATTAAAGTCTTTCCTGGGAGCTATACAAAATATATAGTGACAGCAAATAGATGTAATTCTTCAGTTCCTTGCTTGGAACCAGCCAGTGCTTATGTTCACACAGAGAGAAAAAAAAATACCCATAGCAGCTATTCAGTGCTGAAGCTTATAAAGTGGACTGTCACTCTCACAGGTGCACAGGGATATTAGTGAGGCTCTGCTCCTCCCGAGGGCTCCAGAAGTAATTGGTCATTTTTCTCCTTTCTGTGTCCAGCAACGGAGAAGTAACTAGATCTGTGTCTGAAAGAGGAAGGATTTTTAGCTCTTTTTTGCAGAGATGACCCTGAGCTGGATGGAGGAGAGCTGAGCAGACACTGCACTGACGTTTGTGGGTGTTCTGAGCACTTCCTCTCCTGCTGTCCCAGGCTGATACCAGCAAAGGCAGCATCATCTTCTCTGCAACCATGAATGCTCTTATGGGTGCAGTCTATTTTCTATAGATTTATGCTTAGAACCACTGTAATACCTGCTTCAGTTGACAGTCTAAAACTTTGGGCCATATCTGACAAATCTTACCTGCCCTGCCTCTACCCTTCCAATCTGACCCATTCTGAATACCAAAGAATAACTGCATACACATAAACTCTGTGATCCTTTTCAACATTTTCTGCTTATTTCCACAGACAGTCTTCACACTGGCATCTGGAATCTTGGTTTTAAGAATGTTTCCTACAGGCTGTCTTGGAGAACTTCTCTAATCTAGGACTTCCACAGAAGTTGAAGATTGCTGAATTAAAATATTTTGCTATCTTTGTGTCTCTGTGCACCAACTACTAAGATGTTCAGTCATGTGGTGGATTTGGAAGCAGACGTTCACTCCTTTAGCCTGGGTGTTGAATAAATTATCCCCAGAGGTGCCTTCTAACCCCAACTATTCTGTGATCAAAGCTGGTATTTATTGAAGAGAACTTATGCAGCTTAAATAAGGTTTTTTTGTTAATCCTTTTAAATTTTTTCACAAATGAGTCCTAATCTAGAAGAAAAAACTCTTTTTATTTATGCCTATTATTTAGTTCTCAAAGAAACCAGTATGAAAAGTTAATTTCATGACTGTGCTTTGGTGGTGGCTAAGGCACAAGAATAGATATATTCTTACATGTACATGAGAGGAGGAAGATGATGTAGCTAGTTTAATGAGTTATTTATGGTTTTGAAGTATCCTCTCAAATACTGAAACTAATGTGACTTTAATGAGCCACGTGCAATCCACAGCTTTTGCTTTGTTGAATATTTCCCTCAGGGTAAACTGAGTCATTAATAGTAATTAGGAATTGAGTATCCGGTTGCAGGGTTGAGTAGGAAGTGAGGTAAAAACCATTCTGTTTGGAAGCAAACTATCTGCACATACACAGTGAGGGAGTTTGAGGTCATTAAAAGCTGTGGGCTGGGATTAGTGGGCTCCATCATGTGCATTATTAATGAATCTACCTAGCTCATGCAATTGAAATTTCTGATTAATCATAAATGAAGTATCTGTAAATAGAATAATTCAGCATGAGGTAAACAACCGGATTTTAATTTCTAGTGGATGGAAATTGTAGCAGTGGATGGGAGATGGATTTAAATTTAGATTATATACAGAATTAGATAAGGATAAATATAAATCAATAGGAAGACTGATTGCATTTCCTTTTTTTTTTAAATCTGCCTGCCACTTGCTTCAGTCACTGAGAAGCTTTTTGTTAAGGGAATGTCTTCATGCACTTCACCTTTTCAAGATTTTTCTACTTTTACAGATTTCACAATGAAAACTGAAAATTTGTGCACTCTCATTTCTTTGCCTCGGGAAACAACACCTCTTACTAGACCAGGCTGCTCAAATCCCCATCCAGCCTGGCCTTGAACACTCTCAGGGAAGGGGCACCCACAACTTTTCTAAAAGTGTTCCACCACCACCTTCACAGTAAAGAATTGCTTCCCAAGATCTAATCTAAATCCACTATTTTTCAGTTTGAAGCTCTTCCTCCTGCTCTTACCATTATAGTTCCTTACAAAGAGTCCCTCTCCAACTTCCTTGCAGGTCCTTTCAGATACTGGAAGGTTGAGATGAGGTCTCCACACAACCTTCTATTCTCCAGGCTGCTCCCTTATCAACTTGATGGTCCCTCTGGACTTGCTCCAACAGTTCCATGTCCTTATTGTTTTGGTGGCACCAGAGCTGGATGCACTGCTCTGGGCGGGGTCTCACCAGAGCAGAGCAGAGGGGCAGAATTCCCTCCCTTGCCTTTCTGGCTGGGCTCCCTTTGATGCAGCCCAGATTCCACTGCCTTGCTGTGCCCACAGTGCTGGCTCTTGTTGAGCTTTTCACCACGCTCAAGCTCTTTTCCACAGGGCTGCTCTCAATCAATGCTCCACCCAGCCTGCAGGTGTGTCTGCAGTTGTCCCAAGCCAGGTGCATGATCATGTAAAATTGAAAGTAATATAGTGGATTTTTTCCCCAGATAATTCTTCTCAAGACCATCTTTAAGCAGGCAGGGTGTTAAAAACCTGACCAGATTGTGCCAAACCCTATGTCTGTAAAGCATTCAGGTACTTCTTTGAAGAGTGAGAGACCACAAGAAAATTTATTATTCTGCCTTTTGAGCAGATTTAACTTTCCCATGGTACATAAATCCTTGGGCCAAATAGGGGAAATAACCCCCCTGACTAGCTGTTCATTAAGTAATCCTCATTCATTCTATTCACTAAATGATATGAGAGTCTGAGGGAAAATTAGCAAATTCATAGAATTTCATATAATAAGTAATACATATCCACCAGAGGGGCAAATTATGGTAACATTTGAATTATTCTGTTCAGCAATTTTATACTTCTCTTTCTGTTCCTTAAAACATTTACATCTGATAGCTATTAATGGGTAGTGTTTTCCTCAGGAGTTTTGCTGATGTTTATTCATAAGTCACCATATTCTACCTGATTGCTTGATTTGTTAGCTTGGATTTCATATAATTTTTGTACTAGTGCCTAAGCAGCTTGGGGACAAGGAGACAGGTAAGGCCCAAATCCAATCTGTTTTTTTGCTTAATTACTGGATTCTCATGGAACATGGCATCTGGAAGCTGGACTGTGATTGAACCTAAGCAACCATAGCATGGGTCAAGGATATGTCAAGCCTCTGAGGTCCAGGGCAGGAAAATAACCCAAGCTGACTCGGGAGATGCACAGGTAAATTAACCTGGATTAATTAGGGATCCTCCCTGTCTCTGCATCACCTTTCTTCATCCTCTAGACAACCATTGGAGTTCAAATGCCTTGATGTACCCACTGCTCTGAGACAGATGAAAACCACTGTAACTTACCTCTGACTGCCTGACATTTCTGTTTAGTAAATACCTAATAATCTCTCTAGTGAGCTCTTAGTGGTGGCTTAGATGACAAAACTGATGTTTCTAATGGTAAGAATTTGAGTATACCTCATTTAAACTGGTTATTTCAGAATGAAAAACCAAAGAAGAATATGATTTGCTAAACATAAAGAAAACAATTTCAGCAATGGTAGTTAATTGTTACTGCATGGCATCTTTTAGCAAAGGATCTCCAAAGAAATTATAAAAATTAATTCCTAAAATTAAACTAAACCAAGTTGTATCAGACAGGTAGAAGACATACAAAATTTTTATCACTTTCATCCAAATTATACCACTTTCACAGCACCTAAAATATAAGGTTCTTTTCTAATTTGAAGATACAATGTAAATTCATTGTCTCACAGGAATTAGATCTGCATTATTTATTTGTCCAGTTGTGGTATTTTGACATGAACATACTGCTTATAAACTTTCATAAGACTTTTGAAAGTTATAAAACAAGGTATTGTCTTACATGCCCTCTGAAATAGAGCTGATCCAGTGCATCATTAACATGGTTTACTTTTTCATTTATGTGACAGTCTAGTTGTAAGGTTATGTTATCAGAAAACAAACATAAGACTATTTAATTCAGTGATACAAATTTTAGGTAGAGCTAGAATTGATGCTTGATAATTTTTTAATTATATGCATTTTATTGGAGTGTCAAAAGTGGCAGTTCTTATTCTCAGAGATTTTTTTCACATAGGTCATGTGGAGAACAGCTGCCACCACAGAATCTATGTTTACTTTTGAAACTCATCATGTCCTCTGTTCTAGGTGCTGGATTTATATCAGCTCCATGCCTAATTGCAACTTTGGTTTTACAAGACAAAAAAGATGTATTAAAATAACTAAATGCAACTGAATACTTCTTTTGTTTTTTCGAGGTGAGACAATACCCTCTTAGCCAGATCTCCAAGAGCACCAGAGGAGTGGAGACCCTGAGAAGAATCCCTGGCTCCTTCCCAGTGCTCTTGTCAGTACCAGGCACAGCCCTGCCAGCCTGGCAGCACCAGGGCAGGAGTGCAGCCCCACATTTCTCTTCACAGACAGAAAAGCAAGGCACAATCCTTCCCAAGAGTATTCTTATCTCATTTGCTGTGCCTGTGCTTGTGCCATAGTAGAATGCAATATGGAGATTGTTTGCCCAAAGTGATGGTGTTTTGCTTCCTTGGCCTGTCAGGGCCAGGTGTGTGTGTGTGGGACTGTCACGGGACAGTCACGAGTTCTGTGCAGTGGTGTGCAGAGATGAGTGCTTGGCAGATTTAGCTTAGATGTAATGAAATATAGTGTAATATAGCATAGAATAATATAGTATAATACAGTATTAATTAGCCTTCTGATAAGATGGAGTCAGGTGAATCATTTCTCTCCCCTTGTCAGGGTTGCTTGTGAGTTTGATACAGGAGGGAACCACAGTGACCTTCCCAGTGCCCTGTGCAATTCTCCACAACCAGCAGGAGGCAATGGATACAGGAAGAGCCAGGCAGGCAAACACAGCCTGGTTTTATCAGTTTTACAGCTCAAACCAGCAATGAACACATCTTGGTGAGATTTTCTTTTCAGGGGCAAGCCTAACACTTTTTCCTAGTTGTAGAGTCTCTGTGCAGTAATAGTTCTGAAAGGTTAAATTTTTACATGGAGTAAAAAAAAAGTAGCAGCCATGAAAATGCAAAGTAAGACATCAAGTGTCTTGCTAAAATTGTTGAGGTGTCATTTTATGAACCACCCATTGTCCAAATTACCATGTATTAGGAATAGGCTCACATTAAAGAATCTGCTTAAAAGCTGGCATTTTCTTTCCCCTGAACTGAGGTGTTATTTAATAAATCTAGCAGAGAACTCCGCTTTTTGTGTCTCTTTAAATGGCTGTATACATCATATGGGTGTATCTGAAAACAGAGGCTTTCCTTTGTGAAATTAAGGTGAATTTTCCCAGGCATCACATTGTTTTGAATGTACTAATAAGCAAGTCCACTATTCTGAAACATACATAACTAAATAGGTAATATTTAAATCAGTCTACATAAGATAGGAAAGGAAAATTTTCTAAATTTTAAGAAAGATTGCTTATAAAATATTTCTATTTGAAACTTGCTGCCCTATCTTAGCAAATTCTTCACTACCTTTGTAAAACAAAAAGGTCCTTCCTCAGTGCCATGCCTTAAAGCATTTTCTTTCACAATGGCATTAATGGAGTGATATTTATAAGTGAATTGATGTGGTTCTAATTAATTTACTTCAGTCAGGGCTGAGCCTCTTTCTATCAGATATTGTAAATACATGCACAAGTGCTCTTTCTGTCCTTGACTTATTAGAAACCTGAAGTATATTTTTAAAATGTAGTATTCAATAGTTATCATTTAAACTTTTTAGAGTCCATTCCAGTGTACCCTAGTGTCTCATTAAAAAGCTCTAAATTTTTGCTGATGTCTTTGCTGATGGCCTTTGTGACAGGCTATTCAGACAACATTTGAGAAATACCACTGAAGAGTGCATGGAGCAAGAGGTTATGTTTGGACTGATAGCTTGTGGATATAGTGAATAAAAAGAAAAACATCTTTCAGTCACTTTAGATGTGTATTATTATAAAAGAAGTGCTCATATAGTGCTGCAAGGTATAGGCTGCTAAAAAAGAAAGCAAACAAAAATATAAAAGAAATCCGAAAAACCCAGTAGTTACAAAAATTATTTCTTTGATCACTGGAAGACTACAGTGCTAACTATTAAACCCCATGAGTGCAAGAAAACAATAGAATTTAGATTACTTCCAGCAAGTAGAAGACAATTTTCAAAAACATTACAGTTACTGCAAACTCAAAAGCAACAGGTAATTAGGGAAAAGAGCTGAAAGCTCCTGCTCTAAATCATACTTTTAACTTCAAAGCATCACAGAGTCAGCTTTTACACACAGAGACAGAACTCATTGCAGTGTTAGCTTAGGGAACTATATTGTAAATAGTTTTCTTGGAAAATACCCTTTTAAGTGTTTTGAGCTTGAGTAACTTATTCCTTTTGGTATAAGTTACAATCCCTGCACACGGCACTCTGCAAGGATGCAAAAACATGAAAAAATTTTTCCCTTTACAAAAAAGGAAATTAAGCACTTAGTGAATCAAAAAATCACAGAATGGAAAAAAAATCTAAATTTATTTTTCCATATTTTAACTTGTGCCCATACTACCTGCCTGTACTGTTCCTGGGCACCAACAAGAGTCTGGCTGTGGAATCTTTCTTACCCTGGTATTTACACGCATTGGTAAGATCCACCAAACCCCCTGAGTCCTTTCTTTTTGAGCTGAGAAGCCACAGTTTGCTCAGCATCTCTTCATATGTCACAATCTCTGAATCACCTAATCACTCTCATGGCCCTTCACTGAACTCACTCTGACGTCCCCGTGCCTCCTGACCCCTGGGAGTCACTTCTGATCATTCATCTTCCCTTGGTCTTTGAGCCACTGATCACAATGTTACCTACATTCTTCCATAATACAGAGTAGAATTCACACATCAGCTTGTAAATGTCTATAGCAAATACTAACTCTTGTTTTCAATTTTAAATGGCCTCATTGTTCTATGCTGCAACACAGCTCCCTTCACTCTGAATGATGTGTTTCATATATGAACAAATGAAAACATAAATCTCATTTTTAATTTTCCTTGGACGGTTTTCCAAGATATTTTCCAACATATTTTTCTTTTATTTAATAACAAATGGCACTTTGGAATTTTCTCTCCTAAGGTGCTTGTCCACAAATGTTTATTTCAGATGAGGCATGCACTTTTGAGTAGA
This sequence comes from Haemorhous mexicanus, assembly GCF_027477595.1. Classification (NCBI taxonomy): domain Eukaryota; kingdom Metazoa; phylum Chordata; class Aves; order Passeriformes; family Fringillidae; genus Haemorhous; species Haemorhous mexicanus. The sequence continues at coordinate 11,565,374 of NC_082341.1, forward strand.
ATTTCTAATTCTCCTCACATCTGTTCACATCACTGAGTAATCTGAGCACACAACATGGGTTTTTCGTGCATGAAGCAGGACTGGAAGATGTTGTCCAGTAGCATATCAATTGTGTTTCAGTTGCTAAAGGCATTGAGTTAAAGAGATTTGATCACATTCAGTCTGAAATATAACACCATGAAACACATAGGGTCCATGTTATGTTGATATCAAATCAAAGTAATAAGGCCCATCAAAGTGAATAAGGCCTAATCAAGAATAATGTTTGATGCTCCCAGACAAAAAAAAAAAAAAAATTGCTACATAATCTTTATGGAGATTTTAAATACAATACAAAGTAATTGCTTGTGCATATGATGTAGGAGGATGGCATTCTGTAGTTCCCAGTTTAAATCTAAAATTAACACAAAAATGCCGGAAATTTTTATTAAGTCATAATAGATGATTTCAAGTAACTTGTAATTAAATCTATTGATTATTGGCATTAAGACAAAGAATGTGATAACTTATCAGTTATATTTAGGGGAAAAATATTTGATTATGAAATATGTTTGAAAAATAATTTTAAAAATGAGAAGATATTCTGAACAACTTTTAAACCAGAAAATTTTGCTAAGGTTCTCTGGAATTCTCCAAAAACCTTTGTGGGAAGCTTTGGGGTCTTTGTGGTTTACCACTACAATTTAGAAGGTTTTAGGAAATGTGAGTCCTTTTTGGACTGGCATTAAGGCAATTACTAGGAACTAACTTGGTACATTTTGGAAATGGAATTAAGCTGGTCTCTGTGTATCTGCAGATCCCAAAGAAAGAGGAGGATGAACTGCACACACCCTGTGTCTTACAGCAGAACCTTTACACTCTTTGTGTGGCATTGGGTTCTCAAAGGCACTTAAAGCAATGAAGTTCCTTTGAAACTCCCTGGGATGTGGTCATTACACTTGCAAAATCCTTTTAAAATCCTGCAGCCTCAAGTCCCTCTTTCACTTGTTTCATATTAATTCATAATATAAATGATACCTGAAGTGATCTTCAGGCCAAATGATACCATTCACATTATGAGTGAGCAGTCCTATACTCTTTCACTTGACACACTCCCTTCAAATGAACTGCTTGAGACTTGTAAGGTACCAAAGGAAGCTTGACAAAACCTGACCAAAGTATGAATTTTTTGGTTGTCTCCAACAGGCGTTAGGTGAAGCCAACTGAAAGTAGGTATCAAAACCAAGTTCTGTGAAACAATTTCGATTGCCTGCTTGGAAAACAGGGGATAGTTTTGAGCATGAGTCAAGTGCCTAACCATGTCTTTCACAGATGTGCCAAAGTCCATCTTAGAGATTTTCAACACCATAACTCTACTTGAAAAGGTATATCAAACCTTACTGTAAAATATCCTTTTTCTATTCCATATGTTAGCTGTTCTGGAAAGCACTTTAGCAACCTCGGCCTCCAAAGGGAAAAAATATTTTTCTCACTCTTAAAAAATATCTGTTTAAATTATCAAAATCTTAGCATTTTGGAAACTTTTAAAGTGATCTATTTCAGTAATTGTAGGATATTTTTCTTAATTCTTAACCTCAACTTCAATCTTGGCTACATTAAGTAAAATGTTTTTTCATCTCTGTATAAATGAAGAAATTTTATTCTTTTTCTGTATTTTTAATGAATCTTTTATATAATATTACCTATATTCTTTATCTTCTTTTCTTTAGCCTAAGTAATCCTGGTTTTCTCAATTTTTTCTTGTAACATTCAATTTCTGTTAGACAACATGAGCATCTTTATTGCTTCCATCTCATCTCTTTTCAACTGATCGCATAATTTGTAAAATATTGTGATCAAAACTAAGAATAGTATTCCGGCTTATGATTCTTGAGTACAAAATCAGATTATTTATTTCCTTTAACTTCAGGTGTTCTGCTGAAGCAGGCTAATAGGGTGTTTGAGTGTTTGCAACAGTCAGACTCAATTGGCTTAAGTTCAGTTTCTGGTCACAGTATAAGCCACAAATTCCCTTGGTGGCATTGTAGGCTGTTGGTTCATTCTCCATCCCATATGGAAGTAATTTTCCAGTCTATAGTTAGAATTTAACATTTTCATAATAAATGGAAATTTCGCATTTCCATTTAAATGGTCTAGTGAAAAGTGCCCCTGTTCACAGCAGCTGACTTGAAACTAGACGACCTCTAAGGCCTCTTCCAACCCAAGTCATTCTATGAGTCCATGATAAATTGCAACATATATTATCTCAGAGCATTTAAATGTTTCTAGATAATTTTATTATGACATATGAAACAACCAGTTATGTCATCTGTTGAAGTGTAGATGAACATTTGTGATACAACCACATGCCAAAGCAGATATTTGTACACAGCCACTCAGAATAGCTTTGTAGTATGGTTGTGCTGGTCAGTTTTGTCTGGACTTTGTGATCTTAAAGAGAGTTTGAAATCTTACTATCATTATGTGTATGTCTATGAGTTGTTTATTTACCTGTTCTTAATGCTAGTTTTAGAAGCAAATCAGATTGTCTTTCTGTGACTTTTTCCTGACAAATACATGCTGGCAGTTAATCATCTCCTGTAACAATCTCCATCAAGCTTGATTCTTACCTTGGGGGTAATGGCATCCATCCCCACCAGAACCATATAACACTTGGTGAAAACTTTCTGAGTCTTACTTCTCACTCGTGCTTAGTTCAGAAGGTGCACCTGGAAGGTAGTTCAGCTCCACACAGGCTGTGCTTGTGCTGTAGCCCCACTGGGAATTTCCCTGGCTAGCTCTGAGGTACCCCTCAGACATGGGACTGAACACTTAAATTGATGGACACCCTGCTGTACCTAGGTTTTTTTTTCAGTTGAGTGCAGAGCTGGATGCTCCTGGTTCCAGGGAGATTAAATGAGGCAGATTTTCTGAGCTGACAAATAAAACCAACAAGTGCTCCGTGGCACTCTTTTCTGCCTTGCTCTTGCACAGTGTCCATCAATGGACATTTTGCTGGCTTACTCCCTAACTCTACAGAGAGGGATATGTGGCAACCTGAGAACTTAAAGAAGAGAGAGCATTGACAAGGTGCTTTAAAATATAGTGACCTTTTTTTAAAGTATAATAAATAATCTTGTCTTGGGGATGTTACCTAGACAGAAATCTTCACTGTCATGTTTCCTTTGCTACTGTCCCCTTAGATCTCTGCTGCCTTACATGCACACACACACTCAGCACACACAATCAGGCAAACATGCACATCTACTACAATATTTTCTGTTGCACTCCCCACCAGGTACAAATATTAGATCTGTCACTTGTCTAGGTGATAACAGCTTGTAATTTTCTGTAACACTTCCTATTCCCAGGAGTTGAAAGTAAGCTAGTCAAACCCACAGCCTTGGTTTTCCAGGTTTCCTTTCTCACTACCACCCCTACTTTTAAATAAATCAGATTGACTGGATTTGGAAATTCAGCCACCTACCTAAGTTCTTAGAGAAAATTTCCATATATAAGTAGCCCCGGTAAATTTTATCAAAACTGGGCATTTGAAAAATAACCAAATATTCTGATGTTCTTCCTTCTTCATTTCAGCCAGGAGCTGTATGTTTTTGTCCATGATGATAAACATGTTAGCCAGCTGAGTTCAACTCCCCTGTTCATTGGCCAAATAAGGCATAAAAGTATTAAAAAAAAAAAAAACCAAAAACAGAGATCTCAGTGTTATAGTTTGACAGATTTTTCTTGCCACAGAAGAGTAACTGTTTTTGTTGTTTAACATTTTTATAGTAACACAAGACTTTCCAATGCCAAATAAATGCATTTTTGAGCTCTGACTCCCTGACTGGTTTTGTATTTGTAGTCTAAATGTATTCATAACCATGATTCTATATATCCTTTTGCTTGAAGATCTTCCTCCCAAAGCTTAAACCCCTCTCTGGAAGGTTTTGTAGACAGCAATATTATCCTCTCTCAGCCTTTGTTTCACTAGACCAAATAGGTCACACGCTACTAGCTCACACTTTGATGACAGATATTGCATTCCCTCATTCATTTAAGTACCTTGTCTCAGCATCTGTTCCACTTGGAGCTTGCCTTTCTTTTTTGGTCCCTTGCATACTCAGTTTCCAGACCCACTGCTGCAGCTCTGACAGGAGCCCTCTTGACTTTCTCCTAAGGCAGTTGATTATCTTCTGCATTTGCTTTTAGGCATGAATTATATCCATGCTCTTTGAATGTAATCCTTTTCATTTTTTCCAGTGAGGTTGTTTTAATGAGGAGGATGAGGAATATATCCACTTAGCAATCAGGATAAAATCAGATAACATTAAAAATTGATACAGTACAGATGTATTTTTCTGACTGTTATTTTTCACACCAAGGTGCTTTGACCTTGTTTCATTTAATTTTCCTACATAAATCATTTTGAGATGGCTGGTTAAAGCCGGTCCACATTCAGATGACTGTCTGTATCTTGAAAAGGAAACAGAATATCAGAAAATATCAGATTTTTTTTTTTTTTGAAGCACAATCTCCTGAAGTTTTCAAATGTTCAGACCCGGCTCTATCAGACTGCTGAAAAAAAAAAAACATACTCTGATCTTGATTTTTCCATCTGAATACTGATGAATCTTATTTAGTTTTTAGTCACGTATTCAGTGTCATTTGATGTTTAAGTAATAACTTCACATTTAGATGCATTGTAATTTACATCCTTACATCACAATATTTTAATGGGTTTACTTCTAAGAGGAATGGTTGACCTTTAAATAAACAAGTATGATGTGATTGCAAGAATCAAAGTTCAATTTTATAGTTATGTTATGTATGGATAAATTGCACAAGAATATGATATGGTAAGCAACATTGGAAAGGGGCTGTATTTCATTTTGTTTCTTCAAAAGTTTAAAGATTCAAGTCCTGACTTATATAATAGAAAATGTATCATTTTTACTTTCACCCATATATGTAAAGTGCAAATTTCATTTATCTTCAGGAATGTTAATATATCGCATATAATAAACAGGTTATAAAAATATACTTATTAATGAGGATGGAAAATGAACTGCATCATCTAGTTTAATCATGCTTACTTTTTTCCCACAGTACAGTTTTCTTTTTTTTTTTTTTAATGGATGTATTAACTGGATATTTAGAAGGATAATTCCAGAGTTTTGGGCTGCTCATGAATTCACTTTATTTTCCACTAAAAACAATTTCAGAATTGAAGATAGTGAGGGCTTTTGAGCTTGAAATCTGTTATATTATTTGCTTTTTTTGCTTTCTTTCTTTTTTCTTAGTGGGCTGAAAATATTTAGTTGAATGCTTAATAGAATGATGAATAAAATAAAATAAGTCTATTATTCTGTATTAGACTCTACACTCAACTATTGACTCAGAATGCATTGGATTTTTTTTTTACCAAATCCATTCTCACAAATTCACAGAGCATGAGAAATCCCTTCTCAGTTTTGCTTCCTCTTCTTGGAACCTGTGAGATTCCTGTGCTCAGGATGTGCATAGATGCATGGTCAGCTGTTCATGCTTCATCTTGTGATGCACTGAAGCAAAGGGATATGAGCTGCTCAGTGAGCCCCTGGCACCTCATGTAAACTCCCAGGGTGTGCTCCTTATAAAAATAATGAACAACAGAGAAAGAAATCCTATGTATTCTTAAAAATCCTTTAATTTTGAAGCAAGTCTTTGTATTTTATTTCATAGAAGCTGGACAGTGATGCCATGTAAAATAATGAAGCCACAGGGGTTAGCTTCTTAGCTGGACAGCTGGTTCCCCATAAGGTCAAAGCGCCCCAGGCAAGCGATCTCAAGGCCGGATACCTCAGCCCTTCAGGAGCTGAGTGCCCTAGCCCCGACTACCACACAGCTGTGGCCTCTTAGCAAGCTCAGTGGTTGTCAGCTCTTAGTGATATCAGCTCTTTTATGGTTTCAGCTCTTAGCTTGCTGGAGGCTCTGGCTGGTCGTGGTTTCTAGGAAGGCAGACGAAGGAGAGAGGAGAAGGAGCATTGGCTGTTCCACGATGGTTTATTCCGAGGGTTTCGCGAAGGGTCCAAATGCAGCTCTTCTAACAAAATGGGCCAAGGCAGCCCCTTTTATAGGGTCAGGGGGGCTTGGAAACTGACCTGTTGTAAGGGTTAAGGAAACTAGCCTATGGGGTCACAGAGAGATAAGCAGGCCTGGAGGACCAGAGTGAGGATTCCTGGTTCAGTTCCTACGACTCAGCAAATACCTATCTCTGAACATTCCTCCATGGAGCTGTAGCCGGCCCTGCGCCTGCTACGATGCCACTCATTTAAGGATACAGAAAATCATTACATCCTTCCCATGGCTCCCATTCTTGGAGCCTTCCACTCCTGACTGAGGTATGGTGCTCACATTCCATATCTACAGGAGCTACAATGGAGTGTCCAATCTGTGCTCAATACACATAGGGAGTAAATCTGTCAGCTAAAGTATGAACAGGAAGAAAAATCTTATCTCTGATAAAAAACTGACTTCTGGCTGTAACAGCACTTGAAACTGCTCATAACAGATTAAACTGCAACTTTCTTTTTTTTCAAAAAAATTAGACAAAAAACTTTTTTCCACTCTCCCTTTTCCACAGAAAATTTCTTCGAATCAAGCAGAATAACTGGAATCTAGGAAAAAAAAATCTCTATGTATATAAAGAAAGCTTTGGTGAAGTGTCAGATACTGTAACTCATCTAAGCTCTCAGAGAGGAACTGTGATGATACTCCCTGTCAAGTTCACAAGAAGATCTCTTACCCAAAGAGATAAACTGTCTCTGCTTTCATTTGAAAAAGCCTGTCATGATTTGATGAATCAAGAGAAGTTGGATGGACCGTTTCTTAGGAATCTTGGAGCTCCTCCAGCTAATCAATCAGTTCATGAAAAAATGAAAACATAAGGTCTTTTTACTCTTATTCATCTGAAAAGAGGTTAACAGTGATGCAATGTGACCCTTGGTTGATACTGGCCCACCTATAAAAGAGGAAAAACATCCAGCTTATATTACACTTCTGCTGGTTAACAGTAGTCAAAGTGTCACTGACCCCACCACTTTGTCTGTCACTGTGAGGAGACATGGCAATCCAGATAAATTATAACTATTAGACTAGCAGAACGAGTTCTGTGCTGAAGGCAAAACAATTACAAACAAGAATTCAAGGAGATCCACATCAATGCTGGTAAAATTTAAGTAATAACAACATTAATTAACACAGGAAAGTATTTGAAACAAAAGTATCTGCTCTCAGAAAACAATTCCTCATAATAACTGTGAAAATCAAACAGTCTAAATATTTCAGATTATCCATTTTAAATTAGTGAATTGGATTTAGAGTTTATTATATAAACACTATGATATATGTAAATTCCTAAGGAAATAAAGAATAAATATTAGTGTGCAGTCAATATACAAAATCCTAAAGAGTCAGGTTCAGTGTTTTAAAACACATTTAACTGAAAATAAAGACTTCTTAAAGTTGGGTCATTACGTAAATGCTTTTCAATTGGCACTGTTAGAGAAAATTATAGATATTTTGATTCTGCATCTAGCATTCTTCTGTAAGTATTTTTCTGCTTTTCTGGGTATTTTTAACATTAGAGATAAATTCATGCTTTTTGGCTTCCTTGTAGCATCTGTTTTATGGAAGCAACACACAGTGTGTGTCATGTATTATAGCCAAGGAACATATGCTGCGAATAAACAAGAAATGTATGAATTTGTATTTAACACTAGGCATCTAGAGGTTCTCCCATCAGAGATAATCCACCAGAAATAAAAATGCTGCATGGTTCCTGCAGAAATTATATGAGCAATATTGAGAGTAGGACAATATATTCCTGTATTTTCAAGGTTAGCCTTCAGAAATCCCTGCCTAACAGTATGTTGCCAAGCTTTACTGCTGAAACCAACAATTAGGATTTTTTTCCCCTGGCACTTTGGCTGATGCATAGTGCCTAGTAAAGTGGGTAGTGTATGTTTACAAAGTCTTTTGTCTCTACTGTGATGATTTATATCAAGATCAAGACAGCTGTGATTTGTGATTAAAAATTCTCCCCTTGCCTGCCCTCATGTGCCCAGCCCCGAGGCTGTCCATGGAGCCAGCCAGCAGAGCAGCTATGGGGTGTGGCTCTTTGGTTTGCCTTGCCAAACCCTCCCACCAGGTGATCTAAACACTTGAGATAGGAAAAGAAACTGATCACAGAGATGACCCCATTTCCTTCCTTTTACTGTGCAAAGGGTTTTGTGTTTTCATCTTCAACACCAAACCCCAAAAAGCAGGCATTTAAGGAGGAGAGTCTGTTACCCCAAGTGAAGTGAGTGGAGCACCAAAGGAAGGTAAATTATTTATAGACAAATCAGACCTGCTCACATCAAGAAATTAGAGATAGCTCCCAATCACAGCCTTTTACCTCAAGGAACCTCATGGGCATGATGCAGAGAAGAGACTGGATTCCATTCTGGGAAGTTTTCCATCTGTCCAAGATGAAAGTCTCCCCCTATGTGAGATTGAGATGGAATGATTGCCAACCTAAAAGGCAGTATGTGAGGTTGTATTTGAGAACAGGTTCATTTGGATTTGGAAATAGGAGACTTTTCTTTTTTTCTCCTTTTGGTGTTGAAAACAAATAAATTATTAATATTTACTGGGTATTTAATGGGTATACACATTACTGTGCCTAGTAAATTCTTAAGTATCAGTTTACAACCAAGACTAGGCGTTATAGATTATTCTTTATTTTTTCTTTATTTTGATTCTTTTGTACTGGATCTCCTATACCTTCTCTCTGTAAGCATAAACAGTCTCAGAACTGTGTGAAAGACACACAGTTTATAAACTGATTCCTAGAAGGATTCCACTTTTCAAACAAAGAAACACATGGCTACACCATGACTACACCACAGCTGATAGTTGTATTGTGGGCAGGGAAGGGGACTTTTTTTCATTTGAGGTTTAAAGCTAGAATGAATCTTGATTTGAAACAATGTGCCTACAATGCTAAGCATACCATTATATACTTTTATTATCCAGTATATTCATAGGAAAGAAAAATAACCTCACACTTTACAGAGAGTATGGATCATCAGACATCTCAGGTCAGTGTTTCAGCTCCCCTGAGTATGTAGAACATGCAACTTCCACACTTGACAAAAAGCTCAGTGAGTCAGTCTACAATTGCTATTAATTTTCATAACCCAGGAACAAGTTAGATTCACATCTGTGTCTCTACCTGGTTTAAAGTTTTTTCCCGTGCGGTTTGACTCCTAGCTACATTTTATATGTAGATTCAACAATGAATTTAATTATAGTAAGCTCATTAGGAATGGAGCCTTTGCTTATCTTAAGTTTTGTAACATACTGTATATTTACAGCAGTGTATAAGCAGTACTTAATAATTAAATCTCTTTACTCTGTTATATTAATGTGAAAGCATAAAAGGATTATCAGAGGTAGGGAGGCTTTATACTTCTGTGAGGAATACAGAGATGAGTCTCTTTGAAAATGAGAATGGAAAATTAAAGCCTGATGAAATGTGACCTCTTTCTGTTTCTTTCCAACAGCTTAGAGCTGGATATTTTATTATAAGAATAGATTTTTAGTTCTTTATCAAGTTTAACTTCCCTTGGAATAGTGGCTGACAATGATGGAAGAATAAGCAAATTTTTCCAGAAATACTTATTAAAAGATCAGATATCTCTAATACTTTATTACTGTACACTTGATCAAACATATCAATGGCCAAAAATAAGATAAACAGGAATAGCTTGTGTGATTATATAGACTGAGGAGAAAACAGACTTCAAAAGCAGAGAATTGTTGATGCAGCTTGTGAAGAGCACAGAAAAAAGATTTTCCTTCCTTCCTTCCTTCCTTCCTTCCTTCCTTCCTTCCTTCCTTCCTTCCTTCCTTCCTTCCTTCCTTCCTTCCTTCCTTCCTTCCTTCCTTCCTTCCTTCCCAAAACTTATTCAATTATTTATACTATCAAAAATATGAAGTCTTTAAACCTTTCAGAATACTGTATGAGAGGTCAGTGTTAAATTTACACTGTGATCAGTGATGTAGCTAGAAGAGGAAATTTTTTTAGGTTGGAAGTTGGTTAAAAAGCAAAAAAGAAAAAAGTCAAAAATGACATTTTCAAGAGCATGAATTGATGCAATGTGTTCAGGTCAGAAGAAATGTGTATCACTGTACGTTTCCAGCATGAAGCTGACATTTCTGTCATGCTGCAAAGAAATTTAAAGTGACATTCCTTTATTTTCCACAGAGACAGCTGATGTAGTTCCCAGCTGAAAATTGGCCTCAGCTGGCATGTAATAAATGGGAAAACATGTAGATAATAGTCATGAACTAGTGAGCACTGCTGGCTGACCAGATATCAAATTTCTGATAAGCTGTAGTTTCAGCTGCACCTCAAGATGACACATGTGCTCTTTTCTCCTTTTGTCTGTTATCATTTACATTTGCAATAAAATTATGACTTAGAGCATATTAAGACCTAGCTGTCCACCATTGTACTTTTGGTGCAAGAGGGTTGATGAATATTCTTTTAAAAGAAAAAATGACATTCCTGGAAGATTTTTTTTTTTAGTAAGTATCAGGAAAATGTCAAAATGTAAGTTCCCATACAATAACCAGATGCCAACACAGATATCTGCTCTTATACAGCTCAGTCCTCTGCAAAAAACTGTCAGGAATTTTGCAGCGCAATTCTATGTGGAGAATGATGCTCTGTCAAAACTGAAGTATTGCACGGAAATAGATTAATTTTGATTGAAATAGAATGATTTTGATGCACTTTTGCCAGTGCAGAGTTTGGCTGGGAGTTCATATTTCAAAGAAACACAGTTTCAGACCACTTAGGACCTGTAGATCAGATATGGTAAACCCTCCTACCGTCTGCAGCTGAGCCCCATCTTTCACCTGCAACTCCTGGGGATGCTGCTCATGTGCAGCAGGGCATTGCCCCAGGGAGCTGCAAGACGTTGAATTTCATTTCCATGGAACCAAGTTGAAATATTAGTTTTCCTGAATTATTTTTTTAAATTTCCTTTACATGGAAAGTGTGGAAATAACTTCTTTTCTTTCTAATGAGAAAGCAAATGTGAATTTTTTCTACTGTAGAAAATTGTATACTCTTATTAGTCCTAATTCCAAAGGCGAGAAGTGGGTGATGGTTGAATGAATAAAGCAGAAATTATTCAGCAGCAAACATTGATTTCAGTGACAGATATATAAGAATATCTGGTTTTAGAAATCATTTAAGTGGTGATGAAGCGAGCATACAACCTGTGATATTTCTACTGAAGTAACTCAAATAATACTGAGGATGTAATTCTACTTTAAGGTGACAATGCCCTTCTTGGGCTGACCCTATCTCTTGCTGTGTTGGATTTGAACTTCTCTCCTTCACAGCCTTCTGCAGCTCTTCCTCATTGTGCTTGTCTCCCTCTTGGCTCCACAGAGTGTCTCCTGCTCTCCTGCTCTGTTCTTGTACTGACTCTGAGCGACGTGTCACAGTAAAATCTCAGTCTTTTACCTGATCCTGACTCTTTTGCTGCAACTCTGTCAGGTGTAATAATTCTTCCTCTGCATCTTTATTCAGGACTTCACTTGGTTTTCTTTTCTATAGGCAACCATGACTGAAGATAGCATACAAAAATTGGAAAATTAATCAATGGGTCTATGTGTGTATATATATATATATGTATGCGTGTGTGCATGAATGTAATTTTAATGCAAAAAGTGGATTAAAAATACTATCCTTATTTGAAAGTAGATTCCTTCTCCCTCCCCTCATCACCTCTTGTCTCTTAGTGTAGATGGCTGGGAGGAAGGTTACCCTGCAGCACCCAGCACTCAGGTTCACATGCCCAAATTCCACACGAGCCCTTGAGTCCAGCGTTTCATACCAGTTTATTGCCTTCAGAGGTCTTGTCTAAACCATTAGGAAACACTGTGCAGAAGTGGTCTTTATTACTTTTGCCACATGGAAAAACAACAGCCCAGCTACCTATAGAAATTTATAGGGTAATTTATAGAAAGTATTCATGCAAATCAAATGTCTAAATCACACATTCATATCATGTCTAATGAATGTGAGAATGAAAATAGAATTGTAGTTTTTTATTAATTGATCAGATACGTTTTTTGGCATTTTCATCAACTAAATGAAAAAAGAGACAGAAAACGAAATAAATAATATTAGCAAAAAAAACAAAGAAATAGTGAGTTTAATTGAATCAATTTTATTATTTTAATATTAAAATATTGCAATATTATAATAATTAGTTTCTTTTGACCAGAAGTTTTATTGTGATTCTTCTTGTCCACTGAAAATGCTCAAGGATATCTTTATCAAACTGGAAATAAAACCATTATCATTTTTATGCAATGTGCATTTGCAAAGAGAAATTCCCTGATCCAGTCTTGTCTTCTTTTCTCTCTTTTTTTCTCTCTTTTTTCCTTTTTTTTTTTTTTTTCTCTTGTCACCAAACCCCATGTGGAATACCCACAAGAATGGCACTGGAATTGATGGGTTTAAGTAAGGATTTTTTCTCTGCAGAGTAATCCTGCTGTGGAACGGCAGAGCAGATCTGCAGAGCTCTGCTCCCTAATGAGAGACAGGAAAAAACAGGTGGAGGCCACACTCCCAGCGGTGGCTTCAGGAAGGCTTCAGCTGGAGACTGAAGGTCCAAAGACCTAAGTGCTGCAAGGGAGTAGCTGGATTTTGATCCTGTTGACAGGTTTGAAATCAATGTTTCCCATACATTTCAGAGGGATAAGGCAGAGATTAATACAAATGTTCAGGAATTATGTTGATTTACAGCTCTTAAGTACGTAAAATATTGGTGATACCACTTAAGTTCACCCCAAAAATTTTAGAGTTATTATCTTCACCCCAGGCTTTTTCTGAAAAGCTTAACCTATATTATTGAGAAATAAATAAATTCTGAGTTTAAAGGGAAATGGATGGCTTAGATTAGATTAATAGGAACATGATTTTGCCAAGAGTAAATGCTTTTGACTGTAGAGAGGTCAAACTTCAAATTTAGGAAGCCTCCACAGAGAGAAAAATGTCTATCCTTAAATACTCTTTCTGAGGTTTTTTGTTGCAATACAAGTATCCACATGGTGGAAACTGCACATTCGTTTCCTGAGGAATTCATGGTGTGATAAAGAAAATGAGAGCCTCTGAGGGAATAATTGCTTCACCATGGGAAACTCATGCAACTTAACTTGAACTTTAAATCGATCTGCTTTCATATTTGTTACTGCTGGCACACAGCATTATGAGGAGGAAATAGTGCAGCCATAAAATGGATGGTTTTTATATTATGCAGCATGGTAATGCTGTGACTATTTCTATAAATGTGTGTTTGTTGGGTGGTAAGTTTTTGCCATCTCAGTTCTAAACAAATTTACACAAACCACAAAAATATAGAGTTAGGTGCTTTTAGTTATGAATAGCAACAACTGTTCTGAGCTCATTCAAAAGACTTGAATAGGAATCTCTTCCTATTTTTAAAAAGTTTTCATTATTTTGATTTGTTTCCTGGGCTGCAGAGCTGTGATCATTACCATATTTCGATAGGTGCCCCTGTGTGCTCATGCTATGACTGGGCAGAGGGCTTACAGGATTACATGCTTGATTTCCCCTGAAAGCCTCTCTTTCCAGTAAATATTGTGGCAATTTGAAGGGATTACTTTCTTATGTCCCTTTCAATTTTTCCAGCCATTTTTGATTTGATAGCAGCAGCTGGTAGTCACTTAAGGGTGACAGCAGCACTCACATCATCTCCTTGTAAGGTGGACACACACTGTGCTCCCCACATCACGGTCAGGGTTCTCAGGGAGCTGAGGGACACAGCAGGTATGAGAGGAAAGAGATTCAGTTTTGTCTCAGAGTCTGTAAGCACATTCTTCTTCTTTAAGAAAATCCTACCTACTATATGCCATAATTTCCAACTATTAATTAAGATTTCTAGGTATTAACAATAAGTTCAAAAAGCACATTTAATTCAACTAGGAAGAAATTTTCATATTTAAGCCATTTTACAGCATCAATTATTCAAGGACGATGGAAGATTTGCTGTCTTTTGATCTGTGTTTTCACTAATTGTCTTTTTTTTTTTTCTGGAAGACGTTTCCATAATTTATTCTCCATCCTTAAAAGCTAAAACACACACATTCTCCTGTTCTTGTAGAACAAGACTGAAAAGAAGAGTGAATTATGTGAAGCAAAGGGAGTAAAACTATTAAAATATTGCCCCAAGTAATTTTATGATATGTATAGAACTGATATTTAGCACTGTTATTTCCCCTCCAACTGTGCTTCATCAGGACATTTAGATTAACTGGAAGATTGGGGAATTGATCCTTATTCCTCACTTTGTTTTAAGGATTTATTTGTTGGATAATAAAAATGCAAAGAATCTCTATTGCAGATTAAGAAGAGAGGTGAAGTAACATGTGCAATTTCACATTAGAAATCTATGAAGGAGTTTGGAATTTGACAAATTTTTTCTTAATCTTGGTACTGGAATTTAATCACATACACCCCTCCTTGCACCTATATCACTGAGTCTGAATGTAAAGTGATTGCTGTTAATGCTCTTAAAGAAGAAATCCTACTCATAATTTTCATCCTATGGATGCAATTTCTTACTGTGAATAACTCCATATTCTGGGGACATTTATATGTAAAATACATGTAGCCAAAATAACAACACAAAGGCACACTACTGGTTTTGACTCATCACCAAGGCAGTTTTTGTCCAAAAATGCTCAGACATCTCATCTATTTATTAATTAAATTTTCCCCACTACACCTGGGAACTAATTTGATCCCCCTTTTTTAATAAATGGGAACCTCATAAATGTTGTTGTGGTAAGAACCATCAAATAGTACTTTTTTAAATCATTTGCTGGACTTGAGTAGCTCCATTAAATGCACAAATGAGAGATCTTAGATGCTGAGTAATCCTTTGAAAAGGCATTTTTTACTGAACAGATATATAATGCAAACATTTAAACACAAATATCTAAGGTAAAGTAAAGGTAAGTCTGAGTTTAGGCACAGCAAAATTGTAGGTCTAAGAACATCCAGGTACAAATACCAGTGGTGCTATTTCAATCTGCACAAGTACAATTTAGAAAATTTTAAAAAATGAAATTTATGTTTAAGAATGTCAATTTTCTTCTGACAGGTCTTTTCTTTTATTGGGAGTTCTGTGTTCAGAGGCAATCCCAGACTGCAACGGAATTGGAAACAAAAAATGTGTTATTTAAATATTTGTGGTTGGTGGGGTTTTACCACTTTCAACCATAATGTGAACAGTGAAAATACTTAGATTTTCCCACTTTAACCGATGGTGTGACTCGTGGGTCACCCACAAATCTCTTGCTGACTGATTTTATCTTGCACAGAAAGGGAAGGAAATGAAGAAAATTCATCCAATGTTGATTTGGGAAGTCATTTCAGAATCTTAAATAAAAGAGAAATAAATTCTGGCAGAAAAGAAGAGGCTGTCAGGCTGGATACACCCTACACAGCTTACGCAGCAGGAACAATGAAATAGGCTTATTACATTTTTATGCCTTTCCCAATTTTTGTGTTCTAGGGAAAAGTAGAAACAGAATTATGAGAACAGAGTGAGAAAAAACTGCTTGTATCAGCCATAAAGACTTCAATATTAGGTTTTGGTTTAGCTTCCTGTTATTCTTCTTACTATTCTTATTAACTTATACCACATATTGTTGATTTATTGCCGTTAGTAGTTTCAGATAAAAACCAGGTCAAATTTACATGTATTTTAAAATGAGTTGGAATTTGGAATTTATCTTTTTAATGTTTGCTTGTCCCAGTTACCATTTCCACACACGACCTGCGTTGTGGCACTTTTCTGTCAAGCCAGTCTGGGTCTGCCATCATATCAGGTGTAGAAGCACAGAACAGAACGAGATGTCTGCACTTCACACCATATACAATTTGCATTTTCAAATTCTTGCAGTGTAAGTAAATAATGTTAAAATGCCACGGGGATAGTATTTACTGTTTATTTTGTGAGTTGAAATGCCTTTCAGATGTGTGAATAGTTAGCAGACTTCAACGCAAGTTATTACAAAAAATATTTTGTCATTATACTACATTAGAAGTGCTTCACAGTCTTGCTAATATTTAATTACTTCAGTGCAAAGTAGGGCAGGAGATAATCATAACTGCATTTTGCACAGAGATTCTCATGTTCTTCCCTTCTGCAATCAGTCATTATCAAGGAAACCCATGTGGTTAGGGAGAAAATCACAAATATCACTCACCTTTAACTGTAAGGGACCATTACTTTCCCTGATAATTGGTAAAACCTGCTGAAGTGGATGAATGATTGAAAATAATTTAAATGAATCATTAATTGATTCATTTTAAACCCTAATCCTAAATCTTTCAATGCAAAAGAAATCCCCCTAGGGATACATTCTGAAGAACTTAAGTATTTTCAAAAGTCACTTTGGCAGTACTCATGGTTTCTCTGCCTTAGACATGTGCAAAGTTGGCAGCTGTGTGGCTTTTGCTGGGAAAAAAGCTGGCTTTGCTGGGATGGGGCAGCTGGGAAGTGAGAATTCCAGAGAGATCTGATGAAAAGCATAAGAAATGGGAAAAAAGAGCGTATCCCTCTGTCCTTCCAACCCTACGTCCCAGCTCTTTATGGTGTCCTGAAACCACTCTGCCCCCCAGAAGCTCTGCTGCCCCGTCCTTTACAGCAATAAACTCTGCTACTCTCACAGCACACAGGTCAGAACACTGAGGTCAGAATCCTTGGGCCAGCCAAGGGGTCCTCATAATTACTTAAAGATTGTGACAACAGCAAAAAAATCCGTTTTCTGAGAATGTAAGTGGAACTAAAAGTAAGAAAAGTAACATTTTCCCACATTCATATGACATTCCGTATAATTTTATTTGACCTGGCATTTGCTTAATAATCTCTTCTCCTCTTAAACATCTGTTTAAATAGATTTTCTTTTATTGCCGAATATGATTAGAAAAGTTTCAGTCTCTGTGATGAAGAAATTTAAAAAATCTTTAATCTGACAGATTTCATTTTAATCTTAAATGAGAGGAAAAAGTAGTAAGTTGTAGCTGTCAGTGCATTGCACTTTTTCTCTTTTTAAGAAAAAAGTTTCTTAATGTGACTCAAAAATCAAATATTTATACCATTCATCAAACGATTTGTTTCCAAAAGCACTTTTTCTTTACATGTCCTCTTTAGATCTTATTCTCCCATTGTAACTGAAATATTTCCCCTCTGGTCATCCAAGCTGGCAACAATTATTTGCAAATTCTAGCTCTGTTTTCCCCATCCAGTCATTTGCTAAATCCATCAGTTTTTAAAAGACTACCTTTCCTGCTCACCCAGCATTCCAGCTCTGTCTTACCAACTATGAAACATGGATTTCTCACCTCTCTGAATACTTTAGCTCATATTTCTGGCATTTCTTTTATCCTACAGTGATGTGTCCACCTTCCCATGAGCCACAGCTATACAATATGCTTTTAAAACCCTGTTTATTTGCTTTTCTTCTACAAAGTTCTAAACATATAGAAGATAATATTTTTATCCAAAACCATTTAAAATAATATTTACAATGTACCTCTTTAAATATATTTCTGAAGTTTCCTACTTATAATAACAATGCCCTTTTACACCTATTTTTCATATAATTCCTGATTTCTCAGATTTCATGTGTTCTGTTCTTGCAAAGCCACTTCTGTCTTGACTCATACTTCTTATTCCTATATATTCTCTAGGAAACCCAAGAGTAAATGGCATCTGACCTAAACCAGAATTATTAATAGCAAAATAAACCACTTCAAGTCCATATGTCTTTATATATAAAAAGGTTGATTTCTCTTTGCATAAGGTTAATAATCTATAAAACCCATATTCAGTATCCCTATAAAAAATCTCATGTAAATTAACCTAAACTAGTTAATTTGATCATTCCTTCACCTTGTCCATAAGATTTATCATTAGAAGTTAAAAACTCCTTGTGTGGAAACATGGTCCACCTCGTAAAGTCAACTGTGTAAATGTTTAAAGGATGTGGTTCTTGAGCATAGTGATAGATTCTTGGGAAAGCTGCAGAATAAAGACAGCTCAAAATGGCTACAGGCCATGTAACTCTAACTACCTAAAATACACCTGGTGTTTTTCTCCAAAGGTGGACCAGTTGAGGTTAGCCTGACATCCTATTAGCCTCTGGGAGAGCTGTTTATTTACTGGGGTTTTTTCAGATATGAGCTTGAGGAGTTTATGGATATTTTTATATGATATGTGTTTACTGCCCTACATGCAAAGAGTTGGTGGCAGAAAGACCTCACTGCCCTTGATGAATCTCATATCATCTTCAACATTTTGACAGCTTTGAAGACCACTGAGAGGAGAGACACCAAGTGGAAGAGCAAGTTTTCATCCCCTTCTTTCAAACCTTCCACAATAATGATTTTGACACCCTGAAAATTATATGAAGAGGGTTTTTACTCAGCTATCCCCTGGATTTCTTAAGAAGTCCAAACATATCTAAAATAGAATTACTGATTACAAATGCAAAACACTTAGGAAGTCACTTTTCAGAGAGCACCAAGATGTTGTTTTTGGGATCTAGCAGAGCTTTAATCAGTAATGCCATTTGACATGGTACTGCACTCATTTTGCTATGCCCTGTGATAAGGCTGCACTGCTCATGGGCTGCACACGTCACACTGAGGTTTGCAGGCATGTTTGACTGACATAGAGGTGTTCTCAAGTCATCTGCTCCATTATCCTGAGTAGAAGTGAATTAGGATGCAAACTCCCATCAAATTTTCATCTGTACTTGAAAAATAAAGACTTTCTTTTTGGTATTTGACTGTGCTATATGTTAGCTGTCAAACTTTCAATAGAAAACACTGTAATTAAGCCCTCATTTTATGACATGTGATTTCACAGACTGAGGTAAAATAACAGAAGTTTTGACATTTGATTTTACCTTTGAAGAAATCATCATCTGAAAAACTGTTTGTGATACCTTGTGTAGTACAGGGTCCTGTCTGCATAAATCAACAGTAACCTCTCCAGCAGTCTAGAGCTACAAATATATTCACTTGTCCACTCAAATGTGTTTTCCTTATGTTTACTTTCATACCTGTATTGATTTTTATCAGTAAAGCATCCCTTGCTTTTGCTTACTCCACACCATATATTAGAAACTGAAAATGAAAACACTTTGTTAAGTTTCCATTTCCATTCAGCATGATGTTCAGCTCTTTTGCCTAGCAGATAAGAAATAAAAAAAAACAGGTCTTTGACCACGTTGAAATAGGGATTTTTCCCTTTCTTAAAACACTCTAATTGTTCTAACAGATAAATTGTTCTGTGATTTTCATTTTTATTCCATAAAATTGATTTTTAAAATAGTTTGTAATGTTGTTTAGGGTTTTTTTTTGTTTGTTCTTAACAATATCAATTTTATTCCAGCAGTTTCTCACTTGCTATTTACAAGGGAGCTTAAAGAACATACAGCACTTTCTTATTGCATTATAAATTATTACCTACTTGCTCACCAGAAAACAGCAGGAAATGCCCAGAGATCTCAAGAAAAGCAGTCTCTTCATAGAGTTCTGTTCAGCAGTTACTGCACCCCAAAGGCTGTATCAATTTCCCCTCTTCCTCCTTTGGTGAAAAATACTGATACTTTATTTAGCTCATGACTTTGAGCCTGGCTGTTCTCACTGGCCCTGCCTGTAGAATAAAGGCTGCACTCTCTGGAGTGAGCTGTCATGGGGAGAGAAGAAAATCCTTTTTAGAATTCCTGAGCAAGGGCAAAAGGAAATGCAAAAAGGGAAGGATGTAGTTGGTGTGTCCCAGAGGTGTTTCTAACAGCGTGTGTGCTTTTCCTTTATTTAATAATTCAAAGGAACAAAACTAAAAATCAGAAAACTTAAGTCCAGTGCTCAAACAGCAAGAGAGAAAAAAAAAAAAAAAGAACTGCCTTTTCTGGTTCTTGCACAAGAACAAGCAAGTAAGCAAGCTGCTTTTCTCAAGAACTGGTTTACCCTGCACACACAAAGTTGCCAAGTCCCATCTCCTCCACGAATGCTGAGGAAAGCTGCTGCAATGTCAGAAAAAGCTTAGGGTTTGGACAGAGGTGCTGGAAAAGGGGTGTCTACAAGGCACCAGGGAGACCAGAGAGAATGTGTTCTCATCTCAAGCCTCAAGCCTCACTCAGAAGGTGCCATCCTGTACTGCAGAACAATACGTTTCAAGTGATATTATTTCTACTGTCTTTAAAACATAATTAATCTTTGTTCTTTAGCATAATTTTCACTGTACACTAGCCAGTTCTATCAGACTAATAGGGAAAGTCAATGACTTATATTCTTCCTTCCAGATAAGATATAATCACTAAGGAAGCAGTAAAAAGAATGTACGGGGAGTGTGCAAATATAGTAAAGAATGAATCTTATACTAAGAACTTCAGCACTTCAGTGCTGAGCTAATAACTTCAGCTACAGAACAGCAGGTTATTCTGTAAATCTGAATGCATGGACAGCAGGATGTACCCTGAGGATATATCTAACTGAGCCACTTGCAGTTTGCAAACTTATTAGGCATCACTCATATTTCCACCTAAAGCTATTAGCTGCTGTTTAGAAATGTGTAAGTGCTTCATCTGTGCTTGTCCATAGGTATGAGGAGCAAATACTTCATACTGGGAATCCTCTTATTGAAGATGCCTAGAAACTCAGAATAGAACAAAGAGAGAGCATTTAAACAGTGCAGGTTCCATCTCCATAAGGCTTTTTGAGGAGATTTGTGCTGACAGTTTTTCTAAAGCACAGATTGATGCAGGTCTATTTGTGTTGAACGCCAAATCACAGTTCTACATTATCAAAATTCATCCTTCTCTGCCACATGCACCTAAACTGTAGAGACTTTCCCATGGACATTACTCATGCACACCGTGTTCAATAACTTTTATCTTGGGTGGGCTAAATTTTAATTCCCTCCCTATTATCTAAAATAGCCAGGCTACAACCCCCTGAATCATCTTATAGCAGAAATACCCACTGAGTCTTTACTCTGGAAACATACATGACTTAGTGGTAGCATCAATGTTGATGACAGATGTCATTAGTTTAATGACCATGGTTATCTACTGTCATATTTAAGTGAGGTTACTTAATGGAGTTAAATCTACTTTCCTTAATGGCTAGAATTAAGGAACTATGTCTCATCTACATTAAGCTTATTACGTGTAATTTGTCCAAAGAAACCCCTAACTTGAATAATTACCCCTACTTAATATACCATTAACCAAAAATTGATTGAGACTTAGTAGAGTCTATTTGTGATTTCCAGATTTGTTTAGCATTCCTGTTTGGCCCCTCACATGTGACTTCATTAATGTTTTATATTTAAATTGGCTGAAATGCTCTGCACTGAGAAGTAATTTGATTGGTGTACTGTGATTATAATGCAACTTTGAAAGTGGATAATATATGTCATATGTTTAAATTCTTGCATGTTGTTTTTTCTTCAAGTGCTCTGTTATTTTAGTGATTTGACTCTGAGTTCAACAAAATTATTGGTAAGACAATAGTCAGCTTCTCTGAGTTCTAGATCTCTTACATAGGTAAGCCCATTGACTGCTCTTCCAAGTTCCCTTCTTCTCCCTTTAGTCTTCTTCCAAGTACAGTAATAGCTTGAAAACAGTTTCTTTGAAAGAAATAAAATAGTTCAATCAAATTATTTTTCTTTTATAATCACCATTTTTGCATTTTATTTTTTTTATGTGATAAAATATTTTATGTGTAATATTAAGCAAAAAGTAGAGACAGGCATTACACAAAGTAGGAATAAATTTGCAACTGACAAGGAGCACCATGAAGAACATAACCCGTTCCCAGGCAAACAAAAACCTGTTCACTTTAGCCTAATGACAGAGTTCTTTTTCTCTCTGGCATTTTCTTCAATAACATGTGAAGAAAATTTCATGTCAATGTATAAATCAGCCATTCCTCCATCTCTGGGTTCAGCCCCATCTAATGTTAAACTTTTTTACTTTTGCATCCTCCTTCAATCCAAGATGTAAAACAAAGGAGCAGCATCTGTTATTTGCATGAATTGTAAGACTCTGATCAGAGCTAGTTGATAAGAAGGAAGGTCACCAGGGTTGCTCTGCTGTCCCCCTGCAGGCTCTTTCAGGCTCGCTGAGGTGCCATAGGCTGTCTGAAACACTGTGTGAATAACTTTGTCACTAAATTTTGTCCACAGAATAAAATTAGCTCTTTCAATACATTCATTTACATAAAAGGACTTTTTTTCTATCATCCTTGTACCATTCCTTCCCCTCCCATAGTTCAGTGAAGCTGAAGATATCCTTCACATGTCCTTTCTCTTCCTTTTCTCATCTAACTAGAAAATCTCTTTCTTTCAAAGTCTTGGCTCTGAACTGAATTGTCTACCAGGGAAAGAAAATCTATGTTCTGACCACATCATATTTGTTTTAATATATATTTTCCATAAATCCTGCCTTTTCTCAGCATTTTAGCACTTTCTGAAATTTCTGTAGTCAAAGTGTATTAAGTGCACAAAATAAAATGAAAAATGGAGACCATAAAATATCATAAAAATATCAACTTTGAAAATAAAATTAATAAAATTTTCTCTGTCATTTATTTGTATTACTTAACTTTTTGCCCCATATCCTGGGCAACACAATTCTCTGTGGTTACTCAAAGAGGAGAAAAAAAGTAGAATGGTTGTGGGAAAAAGCAGGAATGTGTAACTGACTCTTTCATATTTCTAAACAAGATAAAAAAAGGTGGAAAAAAATTTATCATTTCACACACAAAAAAAACCCAACCAACAAATGTTTTAAGTCAATCTCTGAGAATTTTAATGAATGATGATTTTCAATAGATTTCATTGCATAATCTGGCAAGAAGACAGAGAGGCAAGTCAAGTTTCTGTTTGCTGTTGGTTAGGGCTCTTTCTTCATCCAATTTTTCTCTTTATTGCTAAAGGATATGACAAAAATGTGGAGAATCTAATAAATTATGTTTCTTTTAACAAGAAAATTATCTGTAGACTATATTTTCAACATATTCCTTAAACAGAAGATTAGCATTTAATATGAAAAAATATTCTGAATTAAACTTTTCATTGTGTTGAATAGAACAAGATTGTCCCTGAGTCTAAGACCAAATTAAAGGGTTTAGTCACACTGCCATTTCCACATATTTTAATGGGAAGTTTGTCTGAATCAGGATTAGGGCACCAGGTATCTTACTAAATTATCCCTTTATGTAGCATTATTAATGTAGGCTGATCCTTTCATCCATGAACTGAGAAATTAAAAATATATTAATATCAAAGCCTCCATAATAACTGCATTGATGGACAACACATAGTTTATATTTAATCACCTCTTATTCATAACATGTCATAATCATCCATCATGGCAGCAAGAAAATTGTCCAGCCTAACTCCTACACCGAATGTAGTAATGAAAATATAATAGAGGAAAGAAGTTCAAGGGGAAACCTCATTGCATAATTGATGTCATGGACTGGTGATCTTACAGAAGATGATGTCTGTATTGTGCACTAGGGTATTTTATTCAAGCACAGACCAATGTGTGAAGATGCATAGAAATTACATCTCTCTGACATCTCATGCTAAGCTTCTCATATGAAAAATCATGGATAAATTTTCATGATGCATTCAATTTCATTGAACAACAAAAATCATTATCAGCTTGATATTTTTAGTTTTCTTTTGATTTCTAGTTTCAAATATGCTTTTGAATTCTCAAGAAAAAAGGAGTCTCCTTCCTTTTTCTCCCTTAATCTTTTATTTAATGTATTGGCCAAAGTAGATTTCATAAACAGTCCTGTATTCCTTTAGAGCTGTCCTAACCAGCTCTCTTGAAGTATATTCTGTAACTATAACTTATTTTGCATATTTCAGAGGGGTTTGCAGATGTAGATGACAATGATTGTAGTTTATTAAGTTCTTGAGTGCATTACCTTGTAATATATTATAAGCAACAATAAGTCCCTTTCCTTTTGTTCTCTTCTCCCTGGCTTTGGGTTTACGGTGTCATGTTCATCCTCTGACCTCCAGCAGTGTTTTAACTTTCCTAGTTAGGGCTCTGTTGCCATCTTTTTCTAGGCAAAGGAGAGTTCATTTCATTCCACTTGATATTAAGTTGATAGTGGTAGCCTTATATTTTTTGCTGTCAGACTCATCCTTTGCTGTGGTTATTTCATTCTCATCAGTACCCACTTTATCAACACCAGGCCCAGTGTTACACTGATAAGATCTCTCTACTTCAATGCAGAAGCTCCAAAGATCTCAGTGAATGATGGTATGAATCATGGAGGCTGCAAATATTGCATTAGCAGCACAATAAAATCTGTCATACAGTCATTGGTTTAAGAAATTTATGTGCAAGAACTTCCACGAGCTTCAATGGGCACATCCACACTTGTGCAGCTGTCTATATTCTTCCATCAGTCAGAGATTTGGGAAGGAAACTATGACAGTTACACTGGTATGATCTACACAGTTTCTAAATTCAAAAAAAAAACCAAATCAAAACAAACCAAAACTAAAAAAAAAAAAAAAAAAAAAAAAAAAACTTAAAAAAAAACCACCAACAAAGAAACCCAGAGGTGTTAATCATCTTATTCAGCAAGGACAAATAGAAAATAGATTAAGAAATTCAACCTTCTTGATCTGTTAATATACTACTTATCATCTGAAGAATTTGTACTGAAAAGGTGATTTCTTGCACTAAAAATAATTTGCACTGTAAATTATTTCCTTTATATTCTCCCTTTTTCTAAAGTGTATGGCTAATCCAGCCTATGAAAACTTCCATTTAGTTTAGAAATCATGGCCCTTTATGACTAATTTCCTGTGCCAAACTATAATTACTTTAATTTTACATTGCTGGAGAGAATTCGAAAGCAGGATTTCTTTAGAACAAAATTAACTTATATAATGAGTGAAAAGATAAATCATATTAGCTTAATTACAGTATATTAACATTTTTGTTGCATATGAATAAAAAATCAGACACTATGAAAGCAGGTTTTTCATAAAAAGAAAATTTATGGAGATTTATGAAATTTTAGGAACTTGTAAAATTCCATTACTTAACATCTCTATTAAGATCTTTACAAGCATACATAATGAAAGACTTAATAAAATATTTAATAAATGGACTTCTGTTTGAAGTCACTTTGATTCAATATGAGCAAAGGATTTGAAGTTAATTTGGAAGAAAGGGGTAATCAATAGTTAAAATAAAGATAGTATTTTTTTCAGGAATGTAAAGCAAACATAGAACAAGCAAACAGTGCCTTGAAATGCTTTTAAAATCACTCTGGCACTGATATTTTAAGCATTTATTTTACTTGAAGTTTCAAAGTATCTTGGACCATGGATTACCTGAAAATCTACTTGGACAGCAAATTCTTTTTCAATAGAAATTTTAATTTAAAACTGAACCCATTGGAGAGGTTACCCATCAATAAGGATGATTTACCTGTGAGGACTATTCAGGCTAATGCATATTATCTCAGGGTTTCCTTGTTGTCTTCCAGTAATTTGCTTTCTCATTGATTTATGCCTAAAAAGTAATGAGCAATTTTTTAGTTTTGTCTTTATGAAATATCCTGCAAAATGAAGTCGTGGTTCACAGCAAGATATATTAGTTCTCCTATCACACATAAAAGTAATATCAGTGTTGTATTCCTATATTGTTTATGTCCAAATCTTTTTCTGCTGTTTTAGCTAATTTTTGCTACTCATTTAACTCAGAATTCTCCTGATGCATGTGGAAAATGAGCTGGTGATGTAGGTGAACATGTGACTAGCATAAACATTCCATTGTGTCAACTTGTTTTGTCCAGTGAGGTACCTCTAGTCCACAAACATCTTTTTTATCGTGATGCTCTAAAGCAGTGGAATCTGCAGTATTTGTCCCTTTTGCTAAGGCATGTAAGATGGGGAGGTGATGCTGGAGGATGAGTTGACACTTTAGTTCTGTCACAACTTCAGAATATTTTTGAGAATCTTATTGTCTGGATAAAGTTGTCTTCTAGAGTTTTGATTATACAGTGTTATATCTAGTAAAAAATTGCTCATGTGCACACATCTCTTCCTCTGATCACTTGATTGATATGATCCATAGGCATTAATCTAGTTAGTTAATTCAGGAGAACTGGAAAACTTTTTCTGCGTGTCTCGAGAGAAACTTCAATGTCTTCAGAATACTTACATGGCAATATCACACAAGAAGTCTCTTCAGGGAGATGGCCTCAATTCCTTCTTCCTATCTGCTCCCCAGCCCTGAGCAGGTATCTGGTTGTAGTATCCAATTTAGCAAATGTGTATCTTGTCCATAAAAATTTGGAGTAAGAATAACATTGATTAAACAAGATATCTAGTGATAACAAGGTACACTTCCTTTCATTTCATGTTCAAAGGGAATATAATGTCATTTTTACTTTCAGGTTTGCAACTATGCAATTATAATGTCAAAATTCATTTGACAGAAACTATCAATCAGAATAGATCCTGAAACAGACAAACCCTTTTATCTTAGCAGATTCTAAAATATTTGCAAATTATTCAGTTTTGAGGTTTCTGAGACTATCTTCCTGGCATAAAGGCTTTGTGGAAAAAATCTGTAATTAAACAGATTAACATAATTCAGACGGACTTTTTGATCGTTGTGTTGAGGTACCCTGAATCTTTTTTTGCTATTAAAAGAGCATCCTTTGTCTGGCTTTGTCAATGTCATACAGACAATGGCCATTAATGGAAAAAAGGGAAATAATCCACTCTACACAGAATAAACAAACTGTAGCATAAAGAATGTAAAAATATATGGCAAAGCACCCTGCCTGACAAAGTGTCGAAGATGAGACAATCGTCAGGTCTAGATCTAAAATTTAAAAGCAGATACAGAAGGAAGAACAGACTGTGGGATAGAGAGAACAGAAACCTCTGATATTGCCATTTCACTATTTAAAGGGCTGAAATTGCCTTCTGTCTTCAGGAAGCTGCTTCAGCTGGCCAAGGGCATTTGTCTCAACAGCGTCTAGAGAAAACATTCATGGAAAAACTTGAAACATCTGTTGTTTGTCAGAGAATCACAAAATGGTTGGAGTCAGAAAGGACCGCTGGAGATCATCCTGCCCAATCCCTCTCCTAGGGCAGGTTCATTTAGAGCAGGTTGCACTGTTCATGTCTGGGTGGGTTTTGAATATCTCAAGGAGACTCCACATCCTCTCTGGGCTGCCTGCTCCAGTGCTCCATTGTCTTGGTTTGAAAAGACAGATGTCTGCTAGGGAAGGTAGGAGTTTCTTTTGGAAAGGAAAATGTAAACCCCCTTTTTCTGAATTATTATATTTTGAAATTAAGGGGTTCTTAGGTCAAGATTTGGGAGCAGGAATAATAGTTTTTTATTAGGGAAGAAAATAAAAATGAAATAAAAAATGCAGTAATACAAAACAACACTGACAGAGTCAGAATATGACCTGATACCCTGTTGGTCAGGGTGTTGGTAGCAGTCTAATTAAATGGTGGCTGTAGTCTTGGAGTGACAGATGTGGTTCTGTTGAAAGAAGGGTGTAGTTTTCTTCTGGAGATCTAGTAGTGGTGTAGATGGGCTTGGTCTTGCTCTGGGAATCCAGTGGAAAAGGCTGACTGCAGTGTTCCAAATCTCAGATTATATCCCGGTAAGAATGCTTGGCTCCTCCCCCTGGGCAGGGCATCTCCCAATGGGATGATGTAATTTTATCAGCCATGCAGTGAGGCTCAATGGCCCATTAACAGAAGGTATTTCCCAGAGGGCAGATTGGTTGTGGAAGAGATAAAGTAAACTGCCTAATTAACAGAAGATAACTGCCCTACCTCTAACAAATGGGAAATAGAATGTACACCCCCAAACCATATCTTACAATCCAGGACATCCATCAAAGTGGTTTTTCCTTGTATTCAGATAGAACTTCCTGCCTTTCTGTTGTGCCCATCATTCCTTATCCTGTCATTGGCCCCGTCCTCTTGTCCTTCCTTCTACATTCTATTATTTAGAGCAACATCTTTAACCAATGTGTAAATATGCTGAAAAATCACAAATCTCAAGGACTAAGCCCAAGGAACTCAGTGGCAGTAGAGATGGCAATAATAATACAGTGCTCTGAGCTAGCCTACTAACAAAAAATGAATAAAAGCAATTTCTAGGTTTGAAGTACCAGTATCAGTTCATGACCTACTAATATCTCACTACTGGTGTTGCTTTTATCTCCTGTTATGTGCTCTTTGGACTGAGGTGGGAACAACACAAATATTTGACCTCCAAGCATCCTCCCAAGGAATGAAATCCTTCCTCTGAAGGACAGGAGGAGACAATGAATTACTTACTGAAGCCCTTCATATCCACTCTGGAGTTATGAGCCTTTCTCTTCCTCTTACTAGACTTGAATGGTTGAGGTGCTTGAAAAACCTCACAGAGGTTCACAGTAAACTCCATGTACCTGACGGCTTCAGGAAAGACACTGCTATTAACATTCTTTGCTAGAGAGAAAAAAAAAAGTTAAATTTATTAAATAGAGTAATTATATCATCCTGGCAGTACTGAATGTGAGTTCTCAACATGTTCATAGTGATTTAGAAATTTTTGAGTATGATCCCCCTGTAAAAAGGAAGGGAGAGTATATATAAGGCATGAACTGCAATGTATTGCAGTATATATTCAAAGCTATAAAGCTGAAAAAATATTTATTGAATATATATTTGAGTTATTTAATTCACTAAATCCTGGGATGGTTATCTTCAAAAGAGAAGTAAATGTCAATTTCCAGGATTTTTGTGCACTAGGAACTCATCTTTTAAGTGTGCTGCAATGCTCAAAATTTATAAAATTTGATGCTGTTTTTAAGGGTATAAGAACAGTAATGTTTTTGGGGTTTCTTTTCAGTGGAAGGTATCTCTTTCAAAGTAAATTTTGATTTACAATTTTATATAACCCGTGTTTATGAATTGGAAACAAGTATTAGCAAGACTATCAGAGATGATGACTATGGTAACATTACAGTAATAAATTACTAACCTCATGCTAAAAAGGTGGCATTTGTTTTATACTTTGTTTCACACACAAAAAATAGAAGAAAATGAAAATATAAAATTTTTCACGTTAATAATGTTAATCAACAGATTTCCTAAAAAAACTTTTACAACAGGATTGATAGCCACATTTTCTTAAATATTAGCAAATTTTCAAATATTTAATATTTTACCACAAACTATAGAACTCTTTAAAGTATTTTGAAAGGCACTTGAAAATTGTAAGAATAATAGAAAAAGGAAAGGAAAATCCCCTCCTTGTCCTAGGCTTTCTTACCCTTACTTAAAAGTGTAAGGCGGGGACAAGGTCTCCGACAGACTGGAGCGGCTCAGGGGATTGGTAATGGGCTATGGGGTTATATACCTCTAGGTCATCATTTCAAATCTGGAGTGTTACTAATTAAAGACATAGCACACTCTGTTATTTGTATTTTTAAGGTCTATAAACTTCTTTGGGCTTCTTGGTTAATGACTTGAATTAAATTGATTGTGAAAAAGAACGTCTGTCCTTGAATGACTTTACTGAAGCCTGAGGTAAGAGATAATTTCTCAGTAGAATAGTAACAATTCTGTTGTTAGATGTAGCAAGTAAATATTTCAGCTCTTAATAGCTTAATTGAACTGTTGAGGGGATGATTTGTTCAAAGTAAGGGCAACTAGGAGCACCCTGGAATATTTATAGGCATCTAATGTTACCTGTCCAGTTACCTCCTACTTTCTTCCTATAACATTAAGAATTCATTTGCACAAAACTCATGTTCTTGTAACATAATGCTGAATATGGAAACATAATCCAAGCAAAAGAGAGGTAGAAGAGTGGAAGAAAACGGCAAGTAGACAAATACCTTCCTGTAAACTGTGAGAAAAAGGGAATCTGAGAGAATATGACAATTCCTGTGTTCTCAGTTTAAAATTATTTTAGGCTACTGCTGTATCTTAGGGAGTATTGACATTTTGAGGTAAAAAACAAAGCAAGTTTTTCTCAGACAGGAAAGTTGATGGAGGGGAAACTGTATAATTTTAATTGCTTTAGATCTCAGAGTAATTAGGAACCCAGCCTTGCACACAATCACAAAGTTGTCTCTGGTCGCACAGATGACTGAATTCACAAGTCATTTCAAAAGGGTTTCAATTCACTCAAATGCCAAATTAAGAAACTTCTTAGATAAATGATTATAACAACACTCCTTTGCCTGTCTTTCATGCCACTAACTACATCTTTTATGACAAAAAAATATTTTATCTCTCTGTTGGAATGTCTGCTTTTGTAAAGAAATCTCAGGATTTGAAAGAAGACCGTCATGAGTCTTCTTTGATCCCCTGGGAATATGAGGTATCTCGTCTTTCAGAAGCTTATTGAAATTACATGTTTAATTTAAAAGGGCCAAAATTAATATAAATTCTCAAGTAATAAAAAACATTAGACCTGAATAACATGATAGTACTTGTGTTTCCATTTTCCAGAGTGTAGAATAGAGCCTTAGTCACAAAATCAGGAATTCAAGCCCTTAAAGGTTTCAGGTTCATCTTTTATGGATGAAAGATGGGGAAGATAAGGAGAAAGCGGGGTATGTGAAACTCTAGGATTCCATACTTTCCCCAAACATATTCTCTTCCTTAGTTTGAGTTTACTTCTAGCAGCTTAATCAAATGCAGAACACTTCACTGAAATTTATATACTGCTCTAAATAACAACCAAATAACCATCCAAACTGCTCTAACCATCCAAAATTCCCTGTGTCTGTTTCCTCAAAATTCTAAATCATTCTTGAATACAGATTTACTAAAGTATTCAAAACTATGCTCAAAAATATCCTTTCTCTTAACTTGAACTCTTTCATCATCTTGCCCTGAAGTTTTCAGTTATAACCTGCTCTTCTGCAGATACCAATTCTGTTCCTGCTATTCGTTAGAAGAGATTTTCATTCATGGCTGCTAAGATAAAAAAGCTACTTCAATCTTTTCATCCATGCTTTTAGAAATGTGGACATCTTTGAATAATGTTAATGGTTCTTCATGATTTGCTTCTGGGGACAGATTTTGGCCCCTTCTAAAAATGGCAAAACACACAACAATTCTTACTCTGTTTGGTCATGCCTGTGTACAATGAAAAGACAGGAGCAACTACCATATGTCCCATCCACTCAGATTTTCTCTGCCAAAAGTGGAAAAATAAACCTATTTGCTTTCAGACATTTCTTGTTCCCTTTCATGGGATCCAGGCAGAATCTGCCACAGTGAGGAATGAAGACAACATGTTCCCCTCTCCCCATGTCCAGCTGGATCCAGCCTCTGGACTCTTCTTTTTGTCAGGTCATATCTTCCCATCATGAGTCCAGATGGTACAATATTTTCCCTCTTACATTTCTTCCTCAGTTCCGAAAAAAAGGAGCCCAAAGCAATGTTCTACTATTTTAGTGTGAGAGCTCTCTCTAGTGGCAAGGATGTTATTTGCCTTTATGTTTCTTTGAGTTATAAAACATTCCAAAAGGTTGCCTGAATTTGTCCACGCCGTAAGCATTGTTGTTGCATTAACGCTGACAAATATTTTTGAATAGTCTCATAATTTTTATTCCAGTTTTTTTTTTTTTATAGTAGCATGGCTACAAACTGTTTTCAACAGGATTTATGTCTGTTTTCATCTCAGCCACTAGAGCCTTTAATTGTTTTCAGTTTATAATCTAAAACACTCTGATGTGGAGAACACGAGGACATTGAGAATACACACAGGCATCCTTTGAGTCTTCATGGGAAAGTACAGAGGGAGTAGGTTTGAGAGCAGCCCTCATACTAAAAAAAAACCCAAAAAAACCCCAAACCCCAGAAGTTTTGTTAAGATTCTTCAGTACAGGTGGAATTAAGATCAGGAGAAAGATTTCAGGTGGATAAAAGTGGACCTCCTTTAGTCATTGCTGATAGTCAGGACAGAATTTCTCCAAAAAAATTTAGGGATCTAGTCAAATCCTATCATAGAAAAATGTTCATCAACACGTAACAAGGGAAAATACCAAAATAGGAGAGAGTTGCAAAGAATCAATGAAAAAGTTAGATACAGCTTTTATAAACAGGCAGAATATTTATGCTTTATATTGCATGTAATTCATCTCTGGTCTTTTAAATTAGGAGTAAATTCAATTTAGAAAATATTTTTCTTGAAACAAGAATAAAAACTCAGAAAAAAGTACTAATGTTCAATTTTATCCTCTTAATGTTAGAGTTTCTGTTTTAACATTGACAAAAAGGAAATTAAACTCAAATAAAATGTTTAAAATGTAAAAATATTTCAAGCTGATCAAAACAGTTATTCTGAAATAAGCTTTTTCAAAAAATTTTAGTTGAGGAACCTGATCAAAATGCAATCATGTGAATAGCTGTATGTGAAATGCCATTAAAATAACTTCTGCATTAAACCTATGTGCTGCTGTATCTAATTTAAACTTCGGACTTCATTAAAATTAGTGTGGTCACATTCAAATAATCCTCTGTAGCAGCAGTTGACTGGAAAATTACCAGAATGTCAAACTGAAATTTGGCTTCTCTACTTCACACACAAACTAAAATCCTCCCAAACTCTCAGCAACAATTCGAAGGAATGCTAAGGTGCATACACAATGCTAAAGATAAGTGCATTTGGATTGTATTTCACAAATCAATTCCTTATTCAAAGGAAATTATTCAAATTCCCTTTGTACTGTATTTGTTGATGCTCTTTAAGCATCAACATTTGTTGATACATTTGTTGATGCTCTTTAAGCATGGAAGTATGTTCTCATATATACATCCTCTAACAATTTTAAATTTCCTCCAGACCAGTTACCAGGTCTTGGCTTAGCCTTGGCAGGAGGAGAATGGTTTGTGGGAGTGAAGGTCTGGGCTTTGCTCACTGAGGAGCTCATGCTTCCCACTGCTGCATTTCATTCCCCAGAGCTGTTACCCCTGCTGCTATCCCCTTTTGCAGCCCTGCTCAAGGGCAGTGTGGTGGGTATGGATATCCTTGCAGGTTTCATTCAGAAGCCCCCAAAGCCTGAATCAGCTTGTTCAAAGAACGCTCAGACTAGTGAACGTGTCTGAATGACATATTCTCCCTGACAATAGTAAATTAGCACATTTTTATCTCTAAATCATCTCAGATATTTCAGTGATGAGTAAGTACTTGCAGTTTCATTTCTGCTTATCCTTGCTGACTCTCAAATTATTCTGAAGCCACCAGCATTTCTAAAAGCAAGACACATTGATTTCCTCATTATATTAGGAAACGGCAAGTTAAGCAAATTTCAGAAGTCTTTTCAAACTCCAGAGTCTGTTCGGAAGTGATAAGACAAGACATCATATTCAGCTCTGTAAGCTTTTGTGTGGAGATAGTTCTCAGCAAAAGTATTTCTGTCCTAAGGAAAAAAAAGGAAAAGAAAAAACTATTTCCCTTTTCCAGCTGGAAAAGGAAGAGGAGGATGGAATCTTCAAATTTTAATTCCTGTACTACAACTGCTTTACTTGCTTTTTTCTATTTTAGGGAAACAGAGAATTTTGTATGCTAAAATCGACTTTTACACTCCACTCACCATGCAAAATTCTCATAACCTCAACTGTGCTTATCAAAGACATACAGACAAAATAAATAAGTAAATAAAAATTATTATCACTATAACAAATTACTCCTGTTCAGAAAATAAAATGGCAATGATTTTTCACCACTAAGACGATTCTAATATTGTATATGTGAAAATCATTCCAACAGATGAAATCTTTCTATATTTGCCCAACAAATGGCTTACAGCATGTTCATTTATTTAATATAAATTCCCCAGTGAATTCACAATAATTACTGGTTGTATTAGTAATAGTATAAATAGTACAGTGATAGCATACAATAGTATCTTAGTACAAGTCATATAGCTACATGATTATTGCAATGACTATTGCTATTGACAATATCACAAATACAAAGCAAATGCTTCCTACTATTTACTGCAGGTTGTTGGAGCCTGGTGGTGTGTTGTATTTCAGGTATTGGGTATATGGTGAGCATAAAGAATGGAGATTACTGTGGAAATCATAATGGTTTGTACTGCAACAACACAATCTCCTAAAATTGTATTAATTTTACAACAAATTGTGTTTGAGAAAGATATCTACCCAAAAGACAGTCTCAATTTCTACTTTTATTTCATCTGATTCTGCCTATTATGTTCCCAATATCTCATAATCATGAGTATAAGCAGAGATAATACTATCCCCTCTGGTTTTTGGGGGGGTTGGTTTTGAGTTATGTGTGTGACTTGTGTAGGTTTGGAAAAAATATTGATCTATCTAAGTTTACTTGTGAAATAACAAGTGGCCTCAGGTTTGCTAGGGAGGCACTTGACTTCCTGTGGGTTTTCTGTGACCTCTGTGTGGAGAAGGAAATGCTACCTGCAGCATTTACAGGGTCACATTAAAACCTCACACTACCAAATAGTTTGAGTAGCATCCTATGAAAGATAATTCATTTATCCTTGTGTTTAACAGTACAATGTGTACAAACACAATAAGAGCAGAGTATATGCAAAACAACATGGCTGAGAATGAGCAAATTAGTCCAAAGGGAATAATATAGCTGTCTAAGCATCATTCCTCCAAGAGTTTGACTTGCAAAACAGATGTTTGAAACCTTCTGGTTAAAGCAAACTGACCTTCTCTTGGAGTAAATACATTCAAAAACACATATTTATCTCGATCTTTGGATGAGTACTCACTCCTTAAAATAACAGTATGCATTCATTTGCTCATGCAGCGGTGTAACTCCATTCTAATTTTAATAGACAAAGGCATCCACCCCCATCAGTTTACATTGATTTGCTGGGAAAAAAGGCTGTGCTGCCCTGAAGTGCCAAACATCAACAGAATACAAGGCTGTATAGAGATAAACCAACCTCTCCTCATGTTTGAAAAGACACAGTGTAGTCGAGGTAAAACACAGCTACACAGACTCCAGGTGCACTGACCTCTGCTCCTGGAGGCTTTGGCATGTGCTGAGTACAGCAGCAGAATGTCTACAGCCATATTAGCTGTGGGAAACAGGGCTGAGCTGACAAGGAGGTCAGCCAGATCCCCGAGCCTGAAATCTTAGCAGGCGAGGTAACGAGAAACAACAGCAGGTGAGCTGGAAGAGGTTTCACCTACACATGTCTGTGCAGCCACTGAATCTTAATTTTTAAAAGATGAAAATGACAGCCCCTGGAAAAATATAATAGTTATGTAAATAACTATAAATTACAAGAAGGTTGTGAGTGATCTGAAAGGTCAAAAACTGATTTCTTTGGTGAGCTGTATGTTTCTGAACTGTGGGAGAAATTCTGCACCTTAAGACAAAAAGGGCAAATTTGACATTAGTATAGTTTTCTTTGACAAATTGGTCTTTCATCTTTGATCAGTAAAGAACTTAGTGTGTTCACCAATCTTGATTTTTGTGTCTGTCAATGCTGCTTCAAAAATGAAATTTTCATTAACACCTATGTTCTTTCTTTGTAGAACAGAACATACACAAAGACAAGAGGTTTAATAGGATTTACAAACTTTACAAATTTTAAAAACTTGATATGCTAACAGTACAAAAAGAACAAAACTAAACTCCAAAATTACAAAATGCTAACAAACTTTAACAAAACCAATAATGAAGTTAATTTTTTTCCCATGTCATAGGTTAAAATGTCAATTCTTCTGAAGGGTTGCTTTTTCAGACTTTTCTTTACATCAACATAGATCTCAAAAGTAGTTTTACTTTTAGTAAATCACTTGATTTATACTAAAGGAATGACTTTTTTTTCCTGTTTTAATTCAAATGTGTAACTCTTGCATATAATGTCTTTAATCATCCTTATGTATCTTCAGTCAAATTACTAATTTTCTATTACAAAATAAAATTACTTTCTGGGCAGGTTCTTCACTCCTAATGAAGGAAAAATGATCGGGTACTGGTTTTGATACCATTAGGTTGCTCACCTATTCATGTAATTTTACTAAATTTTATTAAAATTTTGCATGCAAATTTACAGAGTTTATGATCATTTGGGTCATATGCTCTATTGGATCATTGCTGTTTTCCTCATTTAGATGCTACTTCACCTTTTTGAATGATATCTTCCTTCCCTTTTCCACTTCTGAAGTCTTTCCCAACAGCATTTTGTACTGCCACAATGCTGCCAGTATGGCATCTTCAGTAACATTAAAAACTAAACAGAGGAATGCAATTATCTTATCTATCTTTTAGAATCTTTTCCATTTCCACATCATTCCTCTTAGTAAAGTTTAACTTACCTGAGGTTATTTCTTTTGCTTCTTTAAGGATGAGCCAATTCTTGTGGCATTGCTGGGGTGGTCCTTTGCCCATGTGGTTTTAGTTACCTGTAGCAGCAGGAAAGGCTTTTTTTTTTTTTTTTGTTTTGTTTTTTTTGTTTTTTTTGTGTTTTTTTGGTTTTTTTTAGATATTGCTGTTAAATCTTTGGAATCATAGAATCAGAATATCTTGGTTTTGAACCAAGTCCTGCAGACTTCTCTGAAGCGAGTCCAGGGCTGTTGTGCTTTTCTGGGCCTCTTATCTGGACACTTCATGAAAATACCTAAAAATTTAATCTCAGATTCACATTCCAGTTTGACATCTGACCAGTGTGCATGGGGGTCATTGCAGTCCAGTTGTTTTTTCTGCCCTTGGTACCTCTGATTTCTCTCAGCATATCACAGTCAATGAACACATCTGAGTCAGACAATTGGTAATACAGACTCTGCTTTATTTGCTCTTTTGAGGCTTCTCACACAGATTCTGTGCTAGTTACTGAAGTGGTTAAAGTGTTTCTTTCCTTTGCTTTGATCTCAAGGTCGTTTAAGACACAAGAAAATTTTTCTGACAGCAAAATTACATCTCTTTTCTGTATGTTTGGTATCATGATATTACAGTGTTCTCCTTGTTCTCTCCACGTGGCTTTCTGACAGGTCTTGTGTATTGACATCTTCATTTGAGGCTAAAGAGTTAAATCACTCTTTCTTCACCTACATTTCTAGTGTTTGTAGAAAACCACAATCATGCTGGAAATTATTACTGATTTTGATTTGAAATGACAATATGGATTGGACTGGGGACATTATCCTCCTGATTCGACCACTAGTTCTAGCAGCAGACAGTGAGCTCCTTTAAACTGATACAGGGAGACAGAACCAAATTCTCTTTTGACTCAACAATAAAAGGTGCAACAGTCATTGCCTGAAAGCAACTCAGTTGTACTTCCTGGTGTCATCTGCTCCAATGATTTTATATGCTAATAGCAACAGAACCTATGAATCTATTAAGCAACAAAAAACATAAGAAAAATAATTCTGGGCATGGTAAGTAAAGCAAAGACAAAAATACTTTATCCGATAGGATTTATTGCTATTATTATTATTATTATCTCATCTAGGCTATTCCTAACTGACAATTAAAGTCCAAATCATGTGTGCCAGTGCTCATAATTATTCTGCATGTCTTTCATATGCCTGCTTTATCAGTTCATTATTGATCTTTAGAGAAACAGAGCTAAGAAGAGAATTATCTTCAGTCCTGAAGTAGGACATGGTTGTGAAGGAAAAAACCCAAATGTTAAAAAAATCAAAATGAAAAGAAATATTGGCATAGATTTGGCAAGGGAATTTCATTCTTTTATTTCATCCTCTAAGTACTCAGGAAGCTTTCCCATTTTAAGAAAATCATGCAATTTTTGCAGATATTTTTATATTTTATTAGGAAGTTGAAACAATTATAAAAGCCCAAGATTGATTGATACACACACACACAAATAAATATAGACAAATATAGATTACTATTGAAAAAGGAAGGAAAGGGCTTCTGAAGTGCAGCAAAGAATCCTTCAGCAAGTAAGTGAGATAAAAAAGAAATCCCATTTCCAGGGGGATTCCATCTGCATCCCATACACAAGCCCAGGTCTGCAGCCAGGCTCTGCAATCAGCAGCTGCCTGCATGCTGTTCCTGAGGTGCAAAACCCCTTTCTTTGCTCTTCACACAGCACTTTAAAAATAGGGCTTTTTTAAGCCCTATTTTTATAGGGGTCTTAAAGTCCATTTCCCGTACACCATTCCAGTGGCTACAAGTGTAAGATCTTGGGTTAAGGGTTATGGGTGCAGGGGCTGCTGGGGTGCACAGGGGCTCTGCTGCCCCTACCAATGCCAAAGTGGCTGAGTCCCAGACCTTGGATCTCTTCAAAGAACACGTAGATGTGGCATTCAGGGACAATGTTTGGTGGGGGATATGGCAGTGACAGTGATGTGTTTATGACTGAACAAATGATCTTAAGGTACTTTTCCAACCTTAATAGTTCTGATGCTAGGTGTCTGACACCAGCTCTCTGAGCACACTAGCTTGCTCTGAACCCATCTGCTCTTACAGATATGAAAACTTCCCATATCTCTATCCCTGGAAATTTGTTTCGCAGCTTCCTATGGCTTTATGCCTCAATCTTTTCTTGTTGGTTTTTTTGGTTTTATTTTGCAAGGGACAGTTCCCTGAGCCACTGATCCCAGTCATTCACAGATTTTCTTAGGCCATACTTGTCCTTCATTCCTTTCAAGCTGCCCTGCCATGGTTCCTGAAGATAGCTCTGTTTGTAATAAAGAAATACTCAAGCATGAAAAACAGGCATGGCCCCCTCAAAACATTGTGTGAATATTTATTTGATGCTAAAGGGCGTGGAGGCAACAGCCAAGTAAAAACTCAAAAGAGCAGAAATTTTGAATGTGGAACTTTGAAATAGTCTGGCTGGTGGCAGATCTTCCTTTTAGAGAGATTTATCTGATTTAGCTGCAGAAAGTGTAATTAAATAAAAAAACCAAATAAACATAATTGCCCATTCCAAATTCACAACACCATTTTTTGAAAAGGTTAAAAATATTTTCATTAGAATATATCTTGCAGGACCTGAGTGTATTTTGCATTTGGACAAGGGTCTCAGCTGTTTCATACCCAACTTAAGCAGTTCTCCAGCATTCTCTTGCTGTAGTTGGATCTAAAATTCACCTCTGATGTGTTTCTAGGCAACAGAATTATTTATGAAGTTTCTGCAAATCTGAAATATACATTACCCCGAATTACTTAAGAAGCAAAGGTAATTCATGAAGAGCAGTACAAGAGTATCAGGGTGTGGTATTCACATACTCTTTGGACAGAGAGAGGCATGATTCTCTCTTCCCCTTTTCCTGGGGAAGGCAGTGAGAAAGCTCAGAGAGAGAAGAGAAAACAAATCTTATCTCTACTTGCTGCTCCTGTTGTTTGGTACATGTGGAATGTGTTATGGAGATTGTTTACTCAAGAGTGATTTGTTAATTGGACTCTGCTGATGGTTGTTTGGACTGGTTGACCAATTAGGTCAAAGCTGTGTCATGAGTGTCTGAAAGGGTCATGGGTTTTTCTTTAGCAGAGTATAGAGTTTAGTTAAGTGTCAGCATAGTATAGTATGTAATATAATATAATATAGTATAGCTTATTAAAGCAATTGTTCACCCTCCTGAATCATGGAGTCAGAGCACGCTATTCCTTGGCTGGGAGCTGTTCTGCATTGATATTGGAGTGTTTTTGTTAAACAGATTTGCTTTTGTGGACAGCTGTTCAGACTTGCAGAATCAGAATACCATTGAGAATATCATTGAGTCCAAGTCTCTGCTCCTCCCGGTACTGCCCAACACTGAACAGAATCACCAAGAGTATTCTCTAGATGTTCACTGGACACTGACAGATTTGGTGCTGCAGTCATTCCTTTTGGGAACCTGTGAGCAGCCACCTTCTGTGTGAAGGATCTTCTCCTAGTGTCCAGTCTGAGTTTCCCCTAATGCAGCTCCATTCCATTTCCATGTGTCCTCTTGCTGATCACCAAGAAGAGAAGATCAGCACCCCTCTGCTGGCCCCCCACCACCAGGAAGCTGTAACTGCAATGAGGAACCACTCAGCCTTTAGTTCTAATTTTATTGTGTGCCACTGCAGCAGGGTGGCAGTCCCAAAGCAGAGGTAAGGATTTTAAATCACTTCTAAGAAGATCTATGTTGGAAATTATGAAGAAAAACATTTTGCAACAGAATCACTTAACATCACAGACAGGATCTGGGAAGGGCCCAGAATTTGTATTACATAAACATTTACATAAGACAAGCATCTGTCAGGAAAGGTTTGGTTTATGTGATGATCTTCCTTGTGGGGCCAAAAAAGAAAACAAGGCCATGACAATATTTGATTCTGTAAATACAGTATGAATAATTGACATCTCAGCCTTATGCTAAAACAACTGAATGTAATTAATAAAACAACAAAAAGATTCAGACTCAATTACAAGCAGGCAAAACAAGTGTGTTGAAGCAGAGAAGGTAACATGCCTGTCTTACCTGCTGTGTTGCTGTATATAACCTTGAAATTCTGGAAATGAAAATTACTTCCACAGAGCTAGAAGCAGATAACTGCGAGGATCAAGAGAAGATTTGTGGCAGGATTATCCATAATACAAAATGTGTAGGTAGCAATATGGTTCTTAGCTCTGGTACCAAAAATGATCAAAGCAAGCTCTCAGAAAAAGTAACTTCAGTGAAATATGAAACAGTCAATCCAGAAATGACAAATAATGGACACCTCAAAAATCCCATAAAAATGGTAAGAAAATAGATACTCAAAGAGGTTCCAAAGGGAGCTGTGGTATAAATTGTTATGTAACCAGCATCAGTATACTTTTTCTTGCACCATGTCAGAAAGTGTTTGAAATTAATCAGAATTTTGAAATAGATTTGATTTATCAAGATAATGAAATGGAAACCTAAAATGTTATTTGCTTTTGTAATATAATTGAAAACCATATTTATTAAAATGTCAGCATGTTCAAACAGCTAGTAGTTTTGCTGTTTCTGAACATTTTTTCCCTCTACTCAGCTAAAAGGTAAATATTTGCCTTACATAGTGCTGTATGGATACTATTTGTATCTTTATAGCTATGACGAGAATGAGTTGTCCTGTAACAGGCAAGGGTTCCTCTTGCATTTTGTGATTACTAGGATTGGATGCTTGGGATTAGCACAGAGAATGTAGTCAAATACAGAGAAATGCTTTGCTTCCAGTATGCTTCCCTAGTTTTCAAGAAAATTTCTGTCTGAAAGAATTCCTAACTCTTTTGTTTAAAATACTTTCTTTCAA
Source organism: Haemorhous mexicanus (assembly GCF_027477595.1). Lineage (NCBI taxonomy): Eukaryota > Metazoa > Chordata > Aves > Passeriformes > Fringillidae > Haemorhous > Haemorhous mexicanus. Next base: position 11,606,753 of record NC_082341.1, read on the forward strand.
GAATTTGCATAGTCATTTTTTGAAACTATCTAAGATATGGTATCAAGACAAAGTGTTGCACAGTGTAATTGAGTGATCCTGATGTCTCTTTTAATGGCTACCTGACACATTTCTCCAAAACACCTCCATCCCCTTCATCTCTGTTGGGGAAACAGTGAATAAATAATTCCCTAAGTAGGCTCTTCATGGTTCTAATTTCTTTCCTCTAGTCATGTCATATTTCTAGTCACCTCTTCCCAGACTAAGAATGGGACTTTCCAGACACAGATTCATTTTCCCTGCTGTAAAAATGCAGGATTCCCTACCTTTGATCATCATCTTCATTCTTCACTTTATTATTTTCAATTTAGTGTTTCATTTTTGGAAGTGTGACAATCACAGGTATCAATAAGATGTGGGATCAACACAGAATTTCACATTGTCTTTAGAACAACAGCAGACTTCTACTATGAAAGCAGCTCTGTACCAGTGTAGAAAGGTTGTTCAAGAACACATTATTAGCTCTTGCTATGCAAGAGCTAATAATAATAATAATAATGCAGACACTATTAATGTTTAAGAATAAACCAAAATTTAAAGTATTGAAACTTGTAATATCAGTTACCCATACACTTCTACAAAAGCTATCAGAATGTGAAAACAATTGCATTTCTTGAGGTGCCAATGCTTCTTAATTCAAATCATACACAAAATATAAGTTATTGATTTCTGCAGCTACTACTCCCCATTATGTCTCCATCTGTCCAAAATGCATGAGCATCTACTCCCAGCCATTATCTGTATACTACTGCAAATACCAACAGGTTTTCTTTACCTTATTGCTCAGGAATGACTGCAGCAAATCTACTTTGAAAACAGAATAAATTATATGTATGCCTGGAAAAAGAGGAGTAAAGAGAGAAAAAAACAACTTTTCTCTTTTTTTTTTTTGGGCTTTGGAAAAAGTTTGAGTTTTAGCTGAAAGCATCTCTTGTTATCAGTTTGTCCAGACTCATTTCTCAAACTAAAGTTTCGGTTTCTGGTTTTCTTTATGTTAAATTGCACCAGCTTTCTGCTTCAAAGACTGTCTCTCTTCTCCTGAGTTTGCATCTGAGTCTGCTCTCGTCTGGTAAAAGATTCTCTAGGAGAAGCCCCATTTATCTGAAACAGTTCTGTCTATATCCTCTCTTTTGCCAATTTTGTAAGTTCATTTTTGTCTTAATGTTTTGTTCTCTGCTTCTGGTAATCTTCATTCCTCATATTTTTAGAAAATTCAGTTCTGTCACAGTGAAGTATCCTCTTCTTAAATGAAGAAAAAAAGCTGAACTTCATTAATCTTGCTTCATAACTAGTATTAATTTAGCTTATTTCACTTGCATTCCTCTAAAGAAATTATAGCCACTCTTCTTCTTAAGTGCAGATGCAAATTAGGATAAAGGCAGTGTGGATTTTCCTCCCCACTTTTTATTCCTAGCAATTTGTATTAACTATATATCCCCACTTTCCTCCTTCCATGACTCAGAATGAAACATATACTGTATCTTAAATTAGAAAAACGTAATCTCTAACAACCGAAGTACAGTACTTAAATGTCCTTAATCCCTGCTTTTACTTTCCTTGTAGCAGTTGTTCCCTCCACAGAGTTTCATCTGACAACTTGGATATTTGGCCGTTAAATAGCCTTTCCAAAAACACTCATGCTTTTGTAATCAAACTTTTAGCCAAAGTTTCCAGTGCTAACCTGAAGAACATTCAGATTTTATGTAGAAGATGGTAATTTCATCCCCACTTTCTTATATTTTCTTGCTTAGTTTTTGACTTATATCAAAACTAACAGGTGTCCTATAAACTTATTCACCATCAGCACTGTATCAAGCAGGCATGCACAAAAAATATTTGTAAACTGCTATTTGGGACCACTCCATACTCAAACAGGAAAAATCTAGTTGCATTCATTTGTTAAATAAAAGGTTTCAAAACAATATAGTTTTCACTTATTAAAAAAAAAAAGTGGGGAAAAATTTAAATTACTTTTCTGGCAATTTGAAATAATTTCTTTGATCAGAGAGTTTAGATGGGCTTTTTAAAATGAGTTGTTTTTGTTTGGGTAATAGCTTAACATTTACCCATTGTCATTTCTCTACAATTAACATTTTAAATTTAAGAATCCCTGACAAGAAAAGACAAAGAAATGCTGACATATATTTCCTCAGAAAATAATTTAAAAAACAAATGAGAATTGCTTGTCTCACAGGAGTAATTCTGATTTTTTATTCCTTTTAAAAATATTTAAATATTTAAAAAAATAAAATGTAAGCTCAGAGTTCTAAATAATAAATTTTTCCTGTAAAGACAGATTGAATTTTGTATTTTTTATAAACTTGCACTAAGCAGTTAAATGTCAATGGGCAAAAGAACAAAGTCACAATTAAAAAAATTCTTTAAACTACATGACCAAGGCATTTGATATGCATCTCATTAAATATTATGAGCTTATAGAAAATCATGAAACTTGATCTAGTTTCCTGGTTTGAAAAGAATATATTTTTTATTACCTCCCTCCCTGAGACTAATAGGCTGGGGTGTATAAACCTAGGGTGTTTTAGCTATCTATGTTCAGGAAAGGTTTTGCCAAGGAAACCATTTTAAAGTTAGCCTTCCCAATTAAGGCTGAGTCAGGGAGGAACAGCCCCTTGAGTCCTGTGCTATTAATAAACTATTAGATATCAGCAGTTTGTCCCTTGCAGGCATCACAAACCAGGTGATTTTTGTCCTCTTCTACTCTCTGCCCCCTTGTCCCTTGAACAATTGTTTCTCATGTTCATCCTGTTGTGAGCTGGGTCAGGTCAGCAGCTATTCACAGAGCTAAGTGTGTAACACACAGCAGTCATTTCATTAACACATCTTATTCTTCCTATTATTGTCATACCTTGGTTTTGTTGAAAAATATCTCCAACAGAAACATCCAGCAAATATGATATAAAATAACTCTCAACACTTCTTGTTTTCAACTGCACATACTTCTTCAAATGTTTAAATCTTCACACTGTTGTTGCCAGAAAAGGATTTTTAAAATTTGCAATAAATAGATAGTCCCATTTTTTAAATTCAAATATAAATATTTGAAAATAAAAAAAGATTAAAAAGCTGAACTTTTCCCTTGAGACATGCTGCACAGAGAGAAGATTCTTTCAGTAAACTTCCTGTATATCTTCGCAGAAATGGATTACAAAAGCTTTGCATTCCAAGCCTATAAAATATTCCCCTCCTTTTTCCATTAAAATATTTCTATTTTTGCACAAGTCAGCATCTAATGCACAAAGTTCTAGACAAACTGGATAAGTACACAACTCTCCCTATAAAAACTTGCAATGGTACATAATGTTGAGGAGATTTTTTGGATGTAGACATGGACTTAAACTCACAATTGCCTCATCCCACCACTTCATCTACACAAAAAAAAAATCTCATGGGACATTACCTACTCTTAATTCAGTGTATACCTGCCACACTCACAGAAATTCTCATTCTGACTAAGCCGCTAGACAAAGCCAGAAATCCAATTCATCCTTTCTGTAGTTTATTACTGCAGTCTTGTTGGCAAGTTAACAAGAGAAGCTGTAAACTTCTGTAGCAGCAAATATTAATTTAATTTGGAAAACTGCCAAAAATAATAGAAATTGTAATACTAATGGTAATAATAATTATGGATGGCGCTATTCAGATTGCCAAAAGAATAATTTTACAAAAGGCCTACCTCTGAAAAATGAAAAAAGAATCCTTTAATTTCTTGTGCCCGATCCCCTCATCCATTACATGAGCCCAAGTCCACTGACACCAGTAGCAGAATAGTCTTGTTTAAAGCTGATGCATTTCAAGAGAGAATCAAGCCTTTGCCACAATCCTCACTGACTTCCTATCAGTAATATTATTCCCAGAATGCCTGATATAGTCTCCTTGGCTGAGTATTTTTCTTTGTTTGCTCTTAGCAAGATCCTATTAGATGTTTTACTTTTGATAGCAGCCATGTGAGAATGGGCCCTGAGCAAACTGATCTAATGGATGGAATTTCTTCCCATGACAAGCGGATTGGAACTGGATGGATTTTGGAGGTCTCTGCCAACCCAAATCATTCTATGATCCTCTGATGATCCTGAGCCTTTTAATGTTAACAGCCAAAGTTTCTTGGCCCTGACTGCATCGAGTCAAAGCCAGTGATAAGGAGTTTGTGTTTCTTGCTCTGTAAAGTTTCCAGCAATTTCTAAAGCTAGTAAGTGCAGAAAATTTATACCACCAAATAAGCTTATGCTAGGTACTCAATTAATCTGAAACCTGAAAAATATCACATATTGCTTCATGCCCATTTTCTTTCCAGCTCTGTCAGTCCTTTCCCAAGCAGGACTGATGGTGTTGCACAGCCCTGTTATGACATGTGGCCAGAGAACATCTCAATCTGCAGCATGCATGCGACACAAGCACCCTGAACATTGGGCTGAAACTCTCCATGGGAGCTGTATGCCAAAACAGACAGGGTCTGAAATGAAACAAAATACTTTTTGTAATCACTGATTAAAAGTGTGCAGAATTTCACATTGTAGTCTTCTCAACTAATACACAGTTCAGCAGCAAGTTTCAACATTATTGTGATAAGAATTATTTCAGGGGTCCTAGTTCCATTACTGGTGTCTAATTGAGTGTATTTTTAACTTTCAATTTAACTTAATAGGAACTAATTAGTAAAATCTAATTAGATACCTACTAGACTTTCTGTATCACTGTTTGTTCCTGAAGTCTTATTTTGTGTCACTAGAATCCTAGTGGGAAAGCAAGTTGTCCTGAAATAGATGGGACTATTTGAGTATCCAGGTACTACTCTGTGTCAGTAAGGCCTTAAATAAAATGACATGGTCATAGGCACATAAAATACATAATAAAACTTCTGGCCTGAGAAAAATGTGTCTCAAAAATATGGCTACTAAAATTTTCTTCTATTTCACTATGGTTCTGACCAAAGATGTACATATTGTTTGAATTACCTCTCTCTCTTTTTTTCATAAACCTCTAAGTTACTGCTGCAGAAAAGGCCACTTCCTTCTGTTTTATTACATGCAACATATCCTCAATAGAGTATCATTTCAAGAGGCTTCAGAGGGTCAGTATATTTTCCATGTAGTTTGTTGGGTTTTTTCACAAAGACTGTTTTTGGAGTGACAATAATAATAAGTTCTAGGTGAGAAAAGAAAACAAACTTCAGATCCTCTTTATTATCAGCATCTAACAACCACTTTTAACTTAATATTTTTTTCTGTTGTTTTGGGTTTTCATTGTTTTGGTTTTTTTTTTCATGGTGTCTCTCATTTCTTCTAATCTGTATATGAATATAGCTAAAGTGCAGAAGTGTTTCCCCAGCTGCTGCTTCTTCCTCTTGAGGTGCTCAGATGATGCTGCAGCCCACTGCTTCTTGGTTAGTGGGCAGCTGCCCAGATGTCTGTACCAGTGTGCACTGCTCTGCTGGGAGCTGATGGTCAGTGTTAGTAAGTCAGCAGTGGGGGAACTTAAGCCAACAAAAGTTTAGGAAAATCATAGATTAGAGGCATTATTTTGTATTTCACATAGTTCCCTCAGCAGTGCGATGCCAAGAATCTATCCAAGTTTTTATTTCTTATGTTGTAGTTACTAAAAATTCCATACCTCTAAAAATGATAAAATTATTAAATCATATTATATTCTGCATGAGCTGTTTGGAAAAGAGTTTCTTTCACTGACAATATTTCTAATAGGCATTCTGCACTGGGAAATAGGTTTACTTTAAGGTTGACTGATGTATTATAGGCAAAATCCCACAAATAATATTTCCAGTTCCCAGATTCTCAGGAACACTGCTGCATTTCTAGGTACATGACTAGACTTGCATTCCCAGCTGTTAGCCTGTTGCAACTGAATTTCCCTTTTTAAGTGATTCAATCTGGCTCAGACTGGTGTCCAGCAGCTTGGAAAGGCTGTTAATGTGATGTGACAATCTTGACATTAACTGCCTTGGTTAAGGCCAAGAAACAAATCACACAGAGCTTAACAGATCAGAGACAGCACCTTGAATTTTACATAGAAATGGACTGAAAAAAGTGGAGATTCTGGCTAAATGAAACTGATGCTTCCTGGATGGGCAAATGTATTATGAGGAGTTTTGTTGTTCTTACAGTGTCTGCAGTAAATTGAGCACTGTGCAGTCATGCAGTACAGCACTCTCAATGACTTGGAGGCATCCTTTGAAGGCTACATTTGACAGAAAAGAAGATAAATGCCAGGAAAAATGGAGATTTAATGAAGCCTTTGGGCACTAATGACAATGGATTTCTGGAAGAGGTTTAATTCCATTGGCATGCCCAAATTTACTCTTTCCCTTTACTGTATGTGAGATTTTATTTAGCTACACTCTGGTGACCAGAGGTTTTAAGCCCCATCATGGCTCGGTGGGTGAGTGACAGGCCCACAGCTCAGATCCAAGAGAGATGCAGACCAGGGCACTTGGCAAAGGGCAGCTGGGCAGCCTGCCTCTCTCCATTAGGCAGCAGACACTGAGTGAGAAACTGGGGGAAAACATGGTCTGGTGAATAATGTGTGAGAGATGATCACAGGTGATCAATTGCTCAGGACACTCACCCTGAGGTCTTCCCCAGGAAGGGAAGGGAGAACCAACCACTCCACCAGGCTCCAAACTGACAGCAGCTGACAGAATCAGAGTACACAGTCCCAAGTTGTGTCAAGGGAAATGTAGGCTGGATATTAGGAAGAAGTTTTTTGCAGAAAGGGTGATAAAGTTCTGGAATGGCTGCCCAGGGAGGTGGTGGAGTCACCATCCGTGGATGTGTTTAAGAAAAGATTGGATGTGGCACTTGGTGCCATGGTTTAGTTGAGGTGTTAGGGCATGGATTGGACATGATGATCTCTCAGGTCTCTTCCAACCTAGTCATTCTTGAATTCTGTGAAACCTCCCTGCCTGTCCCTTGCCACAGACACTCTCAACCAGGCGGGCTCAGGGCATGCACTGCTTGCTCCAGCCCCATGGGATAAGTGTGAAAACAAATCTTAAATCCTTTTTCTTTTTTTAATTTTCAAAATAGGACCAGTTAGAAACTGAAAGTCTTTCCACTTATCCTGCCATTATACATTGTAGGGATGCCCTTAGGTGAGAGCTAGAAGTAATGGATCTGAGAGGTAAACTAGAAAGCTAGAAAATGTTCTGGTATTTCTAGCTGTTCTTTATTCTTAGTTTGGTAAACAATAACAACCACAGGAAGCCTTGACCTGGCAGTTTCATTCACTGTCTATGCCACTACTCTAGCAGAAGAGAAATAGATTGGACTGTAGTAATGTGGTTTGTCTCTATTTTGTTTCAATGTCTGGATGCCCAAATAAGCACAGAGGATAATCTCAGCAGAGGTGTAAGTGATAGAAGAGCTATGAAGAGGTACATTTTACATTTAAATTTTTGTTTGTCTCATGATATTCTGAACATTTTTTTCTATTTCTTGAGGCTAGTATTATCTGCAATAATAAGATGCAAGAAAATTAAACTGGATGCCTTGAGTTCTTTAGATTGGGGATGGGGGCAAGAATGTAGGTGTCCATAAAACATCATGTAACTTCTGAGGGGTTACTGGTGCTGGCTGAAAATATCAAGTCCAAAGCAGTGGATGCATGTCCAGGTGAGAGTCTCTTCTGCCATGACTGCATTTCAAAGGGCACAGAGGAGCAACTGCTGCTGTGGTCTGATCATGCCTGATAAGCTGACAGATGTGCACTTGCCAAATGCCCAGGGTCCTTCACAAACCTCATGGATTTGTAATGGGTAAATAAGAAAACATCTGGATGCCAAATCAAACATACTGGGAGAGTGATTCCTCATTAAGCATTTGGCCACAAACTCTGTTTGCACTGTGGTGACTTCATTTATTCATGAACAACTGCAGTCTAATCGTTTTGTCATATGAAAAGGTTTGCTGACTTCACTGCTACCCACAGAAGTGACAGAAGGGCTGGATTTCTCCCTTTCACTGTCTCATCAGATACAGGCCTTTGTAACAGCAGTATCCTTCAAAACTAGTAAGTCATGTTTTGGCAAAAGCAATTAGGAATTTTGCAAGCTATCACATGAGGATCGAGCATTCACCTCTAGGTGCAACTATCTTAAGAATGAAATATAGGAAACAACAGTGAACATGACAGCATGGCTTTTCCTTGGCATAAAAAACAACATTCCTGTATCCCATGCAGATGTTGAGACTGTTCTTTAATTTATAATTTAAAATCACACAGGTACTTTAAGCCCAGGGCAAGGATACTTCATTCATGCTAAATAAAGTGATCTTTCTTTATAAAAAACTGTATTGAGTCTGGCTATTGAAAAACACACTTTTGTATATGAACAATGTCTATACAAGAAAACAAAATAGGAGAAATTGAAGCAATAGCCTAATTTATTTGTGCCCAGGTCAAGGTGTTAACAGGAAAGGAAAAAAAATTAAATTTAATTGAATATAAATAATTGAAGTGTTCACAATATAAATATATTATTGTTATCAATATCTGCATTTTTATTATATTCACACATATCTGTAAAAATGAAAAGTTAACTACATATGCAATGTGTTGAATTCAACTCCTTAAGGAGAAAAACTTTTCCTTGGAAAGTCCTTTCATTAAAGAGGAGAATAACAGGGAGAGAAAAGAGGATATGTGGGGATATGAGAGTTTAAAAGTTAAAGATAACAATGTCACTCAATATATCAATAGGAAAGAAAGTTTTTTAAAGATTATAATCAGCAGCTATGCATCCTGCAAGATATTTGGTAGAAAAAACATTATGAAAGTACAAGCCAGGTTAAAAAAAAAAAAAGGAACACCAAAAATCCCCATCCTAATAGTGAACTGATCCAGGAAAAAAAAATCTCAGAGATTTTGAAAAATCTCAGTTTTGCAACTTGTTTGGTATTCTGTGCAGAAATAAATATCAAAAGTAGTTTACTTCAAACTGGCTTTCAATTCACATAATCAAAGATTTAGCTCAATACTATTTTTGACATAAAGCTCTAGAAGATGTTTTACTGGTTTTACTGTATTATGTTCTGTTATTTACAATGATAAACTATTTCTGTAACCTAAACTATATAGCAGTGATTTTTAGAAAATAGTATAGGCATTAAAGACTGTAAGACAATTTCAAGTATTTGGAAATATTAATTTCCAGCATGATTAAATATCACTTTCTTATATGTACCCTATACTGTATGTTGGAACCAGTGGCAAGAAAGCTAATAAGGAAATGGGTCACTTCTTCCACCTGACATAAGTCAGAAAGATTTTGAAGAGCTATTGCAAGACAGCAGCCTGAGATGTTCTGATTTTGTGTTTTGGGAATTTTTGGAAAAAAAATATGAAAAAGCCTGTAGATAAGTTTGTTGAGGTTTATTTCTGGTTGGTTGGTTATGGATTTATTTCCTAGATAGTGATTCTTCATGAATTCTTTTAAATAGTCCACAAGGACCTGGCTCTTTAAGTATTCCCTTCACACCACAGTCACATTCATCTGTGTATGTATATTTATGCTGATGCTCCTGCCACTGAATTGCTCTGCACTGATCAGTAGTTATTGGCACCCTCTTTCCAAACTGTGAAATCAGGTCCCTCTGACCTTGTGATGGAATCAAGTCTGCAATGCAATATCTCTCACCAGTGTGTGCAAAGATCTCCAGCTCACGCAATACATTTTATGCAGTTTCCATCTTCTCCATAAGGCATTAGCAGTGAGTGCCAACAGGTTTGTGGAATTTGGTACCACATATGTGGTATGTGGAATTTTGCTACCAGTGCTCAAGACTGTGACCATTCCAATCTTTTCCCTTAAAGCAGTCTTCTAAAACAAATACATTAATTAAGGGTCCAGAAAGACTGCTTAATTACTTCTTCCCATGATCACAGTGGAAGTCAGCACAGCCTGTGATGATTATTTTGCAAGACATGCTCAAGAGAAACAGCCTTGTGCACACAGCTCTCTATTATTTCTGTTTTTCAATTGAAAGAGAGGAGATTCTTCATTTTTATAGGCTTTTTTTCCCAGGAAATACCACCAACTCTTTGAAATTTCCCAACACTACTCTCATGGACTTGACCCAGAGTGTAGCCTTCAGAGAAGCTCTGGTCCCATGTGATGTGATCCCTTAGCCATGGCTTGGCACAGCAAGCTTTGTTCAAAATGGGACAAGGAAGCCTTGCTGACAGCCTTGGGGTAAATTCCTTGCCAGCTTAGAGAGCCATGGAACAGGGTCATTTTGCTGCTCCCACATTACTCTATTCTTTCTCAAATGTCCACCTGGGCTGCCTTGCTAACATGCGTTAGACTGTTTTTGTTTTCTTTACAAAAGGTGGCATTTGGCAAGATGTCCAGTGGTTTTTGCAGATATCCTGGAATGAAAGCTGTACTTTTTCTCTGTACCTGACATATGCCATGGAAACAACTCCTCTTGCTGCATCTCTTTGCTTTGTGGTACTTTCACTTAATATAAGTGAAAGATAATCACACAATAAAAGGAACACTGCTGCATTGTTTTAGAAAGCTCAATATGAAAGTAGACTGTGCAGCTAAAAATTATTTTGTGGGTTCTCTACATATACTTGATGATATTATATGTAAGATTATTACTGCTATAAAAATAGGATACCCTGAACTAAAAAAAAAAAAAAAAAAAAACCCAAACAACAGCATGAAAGTTTTTTTGTTTTTTTTTTGTTTTTTTTTTTTTTTTTTTGTATTTTATATGACTGTTTTAACAATTATGTTTTTCTTTCTTACCAATTTGAAAATTTCCCTGTTGTCTCCAGAATAGATGGAATGGACAAAAGTATGGAAGAGAATTGTGGAGAACACTTAATTTTTCCTTTACTATTTTACGGACAAATGATTCTTAAAAAAGAGTGTATACTTAATTCCATATACTTACAAGAAAGTGACACAATATTTTCTGAGAAGAGCATTACTGAGAGCAAACTATATGCACAAATTTTATTACTAAACCAGTCTTTCATATTTTATTTCTCATATATATTTATACATATAGGTATACCATTGGTAAATTATAATATAAATATACTTGCATACTATTGAATATATCTCTGTGGGTCTTCAAATTGTTAAAAAATCATGTCCATGGTCTTCTGGGGGGCTTTTAAATGTCTGTTTTGCCACCAAAAAAAAAAAATCATTGACATTTCAAACACAGAAAAGCTAAGGAATTTTAAACAAATTTGAAAGAGAAAGACCACAGCATGTGGTCTCATACTGAGAACAACATGCTCTCAGCCTTCAGCCGCTCACAGGTCTGTTTTGTAAAGTCCTGTGCAAGAAAGTTGTAAAATAGTCAAAGATCACCCTCTCCATTTTCAAGAGTAGTTCATGATGATGAATATGAAATGAGGCAAAAATGCCAGAAGGCCTTTGTGGACAAACAGAGCTCGAAGTCAAACTCAGAGACAAGAAGAAACCACGGAAAGGAAGAAATGAAGGATAGGGGATATGGGAGAAACACAGAAACATTCTCTGAGCACGCAGGGATGAAGTTAGAAAAATTAAAGGCCAAGGAATTTAAATATGGCCAGGGATGTCAATGCTAAGAAAGCCTTCAATCTGTACATAGGGGAAAGGATGGAGATTGAGGAAAATGTGGGCCCATTGTTTAACAAGACAGAGTACCTTGTTAGACAGGATAGAGAAAAGGCTGATTTACCAAATGTCAGATCATCTCCCAGGTATCTCAGGTCCCAGAGGCCATAGCAAAGGCTGGACCAATGAAAAGGGTGAAAGGGTGAGGTCAGGGAATGCTTAAAGAGAACTGGACATGCACAAGTCCATGGGCCTTGATGGGGTGAACTTACCTGTGTTGATGGAGCTCTCATTGACCTTTGCAAGGCCACTGTGGATAATCTTTGCTCAATTACGCTCATCATTTCAATTTGCGCACAAAATTAAAATAAGGTGCTCAGTATGGTGGTGTCACACAGGCCAGCACAGCTCGTGCTGAGGCCTGCACTGAGGATGGGAGCTGAACAAAGTATTCCATTCCAAAGACAAGGCTGAGCTCCTTGTGAGGGATCCTCCCAGTGCTCAGTGTACCCCAGTGCCCAGCAGGACTCACACACAGCCCTTACTGCCCCTCAGGTTTAAATGCACGTTTGCTACCAGGTTTCTTTAGCTGGTTTTTTCATCAGGAAGGCAGAGTGTAAATCCACTGTACTACCTTAAAATGAGCAAAACCAGAGAAACCATAAAAAGGCTTCAAAAACAAAAGGAATTGTTTTTCTGAAGATTGCAGAATGGTTAATAAGAACTGCACAGAGCTTCTCAGTAAATGTCGTAATAAAGGTTCATTGATTAAAAGAAATTGGTTCTATTGCTCATAATAGCATCTCATTGATTGAAAAGCATTGCCTGGAATGGTTTCCTCCAAAGCAGCATCTGTTATGTATTAACCTTTCAGCCTTCAGAATCATGGGATATGAATTTCTTGCTCAAACTACTGGTCAGATGACCCATCCATGACATTTAATAAATTGCAACTCTGCACATAGATTTAGGATTTCATAAAAACAGGGAAAAATACATTATAATGACAGCACCGTTTTCATGATGCATGGTATGACTGAGTTCTTTATATTAAAAAACTAAATTTTCTAAACTCAGAGTGTAAATTCTATTTTATTAAAAGCCTGAGACAAAGTTTAGGATTATCATCCAGCCTTTAATGGTAAACAGCAATATATTGATTGAACACTGAATTAAAGAAAACCCATCATGTCTAGTTTGTTAGGAAAAACTATACAAGGACAAGGCAGCTTTGATTTAATCTTTGAAGTAGTTAAAATGAATGTAGTTACCTATCACACTGACATTAGTCATAGCATGTGTACATGATTATAGAAATACATTCATGATTTTCTCTACTTTTTTTTGCTATTTTTTTAAAAAGATCTTTTAAAAGTGGTGCAGTTTATTGTCTTTATCAGATTTCATGAGAGAATTCATCCAATAAAACCATAATAAGGCAGTTCTGTTAAAGAGATTTGATTGTTTTCAGTTAATCCCTAAAATACGTTTTACATATTTGTTTTTCATTCTGCATAGGAGCTACTTGCATATCTTAGATTGAGATCTAAATTATCTGTACTGAAAACTAAATAAAGTGTGAAGAGGAAGATTTTATTATTAGGTCTATTCATTTTCTTATCTAATAAGATGTAGCTCAAAGCAGTTCACTGACTGTCCTGCTGTACAGTTGCAGCATAAGCAATAATTTAACACTTAAAAATTTGTATTTGTAACTTTACAGTACAATATCTGACACAAAACTATGCATCAAACTATTTGATAAAATAATTTATCAAAAATTAAGTCTTAAGCAGGGGCTCCAGTTCAGGAGTTAAGTGTAGTCTTACTTCAATAATGTTAAACAGTAGACAGACAGATAGGTTTTAAGCAGATCACAGATCAGTGGTGTCTGAGTCACACAAGAAGGAAAAACAACATTGTGCTGTTAATGTGCTTTGGTGCCAATTTCATGGCTAATACCACCAGGGTGGACTATAAGTAAAACCAGGAAAAACTAAGAAGAAAAAAAGGACTATCTAAACCAAATAGTATACAGAAAATCTGAGCATACAAGAAACTCAGAGGGTGCTGAACAAGGAAGCAGGAGGCATAAAAGTAGTGAAGGACTAATATATCCTCAAAGAGGGTCAGTCAGTGCAGTCTGGTCAAGCAGATTATCTGTGTGCAGCACAGCACAGAAACAGATAATGCCCAGCAGCATATCCAAGGCTCTAGATGGAAGCACCAGGGTGCTGAGCTCTTATAAAATCCTAAAGTATGTGGCCCAGATAGGCAGTAGTGTTTATATTCTTAAAGTGAGATGTACACTGCTAAATCTAATGGTATCAACCTGACCCCAGTGCTCAAGTAAAAGTTAATGAAAACCATCCAGACTCATCAGTGCCCACTTTGTACATGAAATTTTTATGAGTTCTCAGGGGTGTTCTTTGTACCTAAAACTGTGTCTTGAAAACTCCGAAAAAGGTGGTCATTGCAATAAGTTAGTAATTGCACAGAAATTAGATATTTCTCTTGCAAAGCCTGCCAAGGATTGTGTCCCGGAGTTGAGTTCAGAGACACCTATCACAAATCTGAAGATTCAGGTTCACCACCAAAAGCAATTGCAGTGGTAATATCTTTTAACCACCAGTGAAGAAGGAACAGCCTTGAAGAAAATGTTGCTACTTCCCACATTTCATAACCTTTCAGTGAGGAGCAACTGATTCTATATCACCTTTCTTCTTTTTGAGTTCAGGTCAACATACCTCAGCAGCAACAAGAATATTGCTAAAGCTACAAGCCTGTCATAGCCTGGATATAAGGTGCAGAGGTTCCCATGGGGATGTAAAAAGAATTATGCCAAATTTACAGATTGCTCTGGGACTTCTGTGCACTATGATTTATTGCCAGAAATACAACCCCTAGACTCCAAGAAAATATTTAAGCCAAGTATTTAGACAGCAAAATTTTCTTGATTAGGGTAAACTCCAAATTTGGAGTCACTAGGTGCCTTACTGTGATAGAGAGAATCATGTGAACAAATCAGGTTGTTCAATGTACATTTTCTAAATGTGTGTCAGGTGGAAGAATAGAAAATTTGAAAATGTATTTTCTTCCTATCAGTGATAGGAAGGATTGCTGATTATAAAACTTGAACTTTCTCTTAACTGCAGTTTATGATTTAAAAGAAAAGTCAAAAATATAAAATTCAGCTGTTGGATTACATACAACATCCCAAAATAAGTTTTTCACTTACTTAAATTATTTCTTTGTTATGTTTTTTCATCTTTTTTTCCAGACTGAATGTGTCATATATCAGCTTTCAACTTCTGGATCCTTTAATACTTTCTTTTCTGCTAGATTAAAAATTAATCTACTATCTAAAATACTTTTCCTGTAGCATGGGATCAAGACAGCTCTTAATCTCTTAGATAAATTAAGTAGATGCAGAATTTCTATATTTTATAGCAGACTTTCCAGACCTTGAGCATTCTTGTAGGTCATTTCCTTGCTGCATTCCAATTTGTTAACATAATCTTTGAAGTGTGGATTCCAGAACAAAGAACTGTATTACACTGACAACTTGATGACTGCACCATAATGGGCTATTGAGAGACAATCAGGTTATATGGTTATGGGTATGAGATGCATATTTAAAAAAAAGAAGTGGAAAAATGGTGAAATTTATGCTGAGAACTAGATCAAAGGCTAAATTGTGTCTAGATTGCAATAGTTTGGAGGTGTAATAAAGACTTGGGTTTCCTGTTGTTGCTTTACCTTTTAAACAATAAATAACACCTATACAATAAAAAAGAATCCCTCAGAATCATTAACAACTGACAGATTTTAGTGACTTTTATGTTCTACTAACAGAGTTTACCAAAGAAAGAAAACTTTCAACAGAGGGTTGTAAGTAGCTTGTCCTTGTTTCTCAGTATAGGGTGATGACAATAAATGATAGAAACAGACTTTCTGGGGAAACTCATATCTGAGAGGAAGTGTAACCAGAAATATTTTCTTGTCTGTCTATGCAACTGGTAAAATCAGTCTGCTACTAAATATATATTTGTATACCAAAAGAACACACTTTTCTGTATTTTGTTAACTTTTATTAAAAACTCACAGACATTTTTATCTCACATGATGTTATAAATCCATTAATCTGCTCGAATACTCCTCAATGTATAATTGTTGTTCTTGTTTTTGTTGCTTTGTTTGGGTTCTTGTGGGTTTTTTCTCCAACTGTAGGTAGTACTTTAACACACATCGTTTTTCTTAAATTCATAACTACTTTTACAACACTTGCAAGTTTCATCCTTGGATTCAGATAATTAATATTCTACTCATTCTCCATCATACTTATTAAATTTATTAAAGTTCTGCAGTTTAGGGGGAAAGAAGTTTGTGCAAAATAGAGAATGAGACACAGTGGACATAATTTCACATATCTCTGACAGTGTTGGGGACACAGCTGGTGCAGATAATTATTTGTGCATTTTTGTATCAAATAAGACTGACTAAAAAACCTCAAAATATGAAAAGTTTCTTTTGCACTCTTTTGAATGCTAAAACTTAGAGGGTCCTATGAGCATATAAGGGGGCATCCTACAAGCATATGAGGGGGCTTTACTATTCTAACCCATAATTATTGACATTAATTACTAATGCAGAAAGCAGGCTCCAGAAAGATGAAGAAAATAAAACCTTTAACTGTCAAGCTAAAGTAATCTAGTTGCATTAAGCCAGTGTGCCCTCTTCTCTTTAAATCTGTGTGGGGAGTGAGAAGTGGCAAAAGGTACTACTGACACATTTTGTCTCCTCTTGTCTGGCAGGAACACAATTCTTTTCTCTGGATACTTTAATATTACTAAATTACCTTAATATATCTAGATAATATTTTAAGTTCCTTGGAATCATAACCTTAATTTACTTCTCTGTAAGTAATTCCAGCCTGACATCCAGAACATGAGTGGAACTGACTTTCCTGGTGGTCTTATTTTTAAGGTTACACCAGCTATCAAGACATAATGTTCTAGAAATCAGATATTAATTTAACAAAATAGAAATAAATTATATGGAGAATATTAAATTGAAACTATGCTACATGTTCCCTCATGCTTATTACATTTCCTCTTTATAACATGCACAGCTGCTTTCAAGGAAGTCAGTGAGAACACTTTCAATGAATGAATGTATGAGGGAATGAATAAATGAATGAATAAATTTCAACCATGAAATACCAAATTCTGGGTTTAGTTCTACTGTTATTGTAACATTCTCATTAAGTTCTAAATTTCTCACACCTTGCTGGGCAGAGATCTGTTAAGCTGGTCCTAGATTTTATAGAATGCATATTACACAAAAATATGATAATAACATATTGGAAATGACACTGTGACTTAATTTTGGTTCATATTTCTCTGCATTCTGACACCATATATTAATTTGAACAGGCTGAGATAAGTTGAATTAAGATGACAAGCAGAAGAGGACTTTGGGACCTCCAGAACTGTCAAATAGGAAAAAATAGCTTTCCTCCAATTTCATTTTAAGGAACTAACATTATTATCTGGCCCTGTAGTATTGTGGCCATAAAATGATAAAATTATCCAGAAATGCCTCAGAGACATCTGAACATTCCCAGTTTGAACAGCAATATGCTGAGGAATAAATTTACATTTTTAGTAGCTTAGTTCTACTTTATATATCCCCTAAAGGGCAATGTTGTTCAATATACTTTGTTGAAGCAAAATATGGTTGTTTAGTGTGTTTATTTAACTAGCTAATGCTCGTTTGCTTATCTGACACCTAAAGACACTAATACTGCATTGAGCCTTGTGTCACTTGTATATTATTACCTACAGGGGAAAGAGAGAAATCCTATGGCTTGTTTGAAACCCTCTGGTAGAAAAGTAAAATATCTGATTTCGTGCTGAGACTGGGGCCTCTCCATGGCTCTGCTGCAGCAAGGGCTTTCACCTGCCCTCAAAGCCTCTTTCCCATGCAGGGGCTCAGCAGATGCCTTGTTCATGGAAAGATCACAAAGACTGGTCACAGAGTAATCAAGTGAAATGTCACAGCAGAGGCCATAGCACATGTCACAGTCGAGATGGCCACAACACACAGAGTAGCACCACACAGCTTCAGAAGGCATTAAGCCATACCTCACCATGCCTCATCAGAATGCTTCAGGCATCCACCCATACAGAGTATCAGCATATCACTTCAGAAAGCTTCAAGGATCTGCCATTCTTGTTCTTTAGCCCAACCTTTTACACCCCCCATGTTCATGCACTGCCCTGGGTGCCCTCTGTTCCCTGTGGTGGTTGGTCAGTGCCCCTGGGCACTCCATGGCTCATTGCTGTCAGTGCTGCTCACCTGCTGCTCACAGCTGTGCCCAGTGGGGATGAGGCTCAGCCACAGCCCCACCCCCAGCCACCACAAACTGTGTGCCTGCAATGAAACATGCACAGTGAATTCCAATCTGCAGCACATAGATGAGCATTCTGGGGCCTTCACAGTGCACACACCTTCCCAAACAGGCATCCTGAGTCAGCACAGTCAGACTGGCCCATCTCTGCAGAGTGGCACTGGGTATGCTCGTATTGATTCCCAGCTCCTCTTCCTTCTGCAGATGGAAAGTAGACAAAATGGATGGTAAAGACAAACTCTTCTAGGGAAATAATATTGTTGATAAGTGGTGTCTGGAGGATTCAAGGAAGAGTGGGCTATGCCCACCCTTTAAAAGCAAGCAAGCAAGCAGAGATAATTACTCTCCAAAAGAATTTCTGATCACATCACAGCTGTATGCAACTTGTGAGCAAAGAGCTCTGGAACAATGCCATCGACCTTAGTTAAGTGAGAACATTTTTGTGGTAGAATAGGCCTAGGTTTGGCTGCAATTTGCCTTTGCAATTCATGTCCTGCAGAGACCACCCTACACACAGGAAAGAATAGTTTCCTTAAGTTTATAAAATCTTTACTACCTTGTATATTTCTATTTACAGTTTTGTGGAGACTAGTTAATTTTTACCAGGAGAATTATAATACTTGAGAATTCATCTACAGGAGCCTTTAAGTTAACAGTGAAGGAATGTAGTTTGTTTTAATATGTTTTTTGCTATACGTGGCATACTTTTAAATTTGTAATCTTAGTGTCCTCTACCACAATGAAAAATCTAGGGTGAAGCAAGAGAAACTGCTGTCTTTAGTTTCCAGCATTTTGCACTTTATGCAAACATGCTGAAGTCCCACAAAATACTAAGCATAAAAATTCTACTGCTAATAGCAATTCTCAGTCAAATAATGTCTGAAACATTCTCAAAATATTTGTTTACACAGAAAGGAAGTATATTTTTCACAGGCATTTGTGCTGGTTTTGGCTGGGATGGAGTTAATTCTCTTGAGAGTAGACAGTATGGTGCTGTATTTTGGATTTGAGCTGGAAATAGTGTTGATGGTATAGAATGTTTTTGTTATTGCTGAGGAAGGCTTACCCAGAGCCAAGGCTTTTCTGCCTCTCACCTACCCCACCAGCGAAGAGGCTGGTGCCTCAAGAGTCTGGGAGGTGACACAACTGTTTTGATGGGATTTGTCTTCCCAAGTCACACTTGCACATGATGGGGCCCTGCTGTCCTGGAAATGGCTGAACACCTGCCTGACAATGGAAACTGGTGAATGAATTCCTTATTTTGTTTTGCTTGTGTGAAGCTTTTGCCTTCTCTACTAAATTGCCTTTACCTCAATTCATGAGTTTTTTCACTTTCATTCTTGCAATTTTGTCTCCCCATCCTTTGGGTGAGAGGGGTGAGTGAGTGGCTCTGTGGGGCTCAGCTGCCAGCTGGAGTTAAAACACAACAGCATCTGTGAATACTTAAAAACTTATCTCAACATAGTTATCCTACTCTCACATTTTCTCTTTTTTATTGTTTTTTTTGAGAAAGAACATTTCCCCTAATTTATATTCCTTCAGATTACTCATTTTGGCACACAGAAAGACAAGCCATCAAGAACTGAAACCAGAAAGTATCTGTTCTACTTAAAATTTTCTGAGCTGCAACCTATTTATTACCCAGACCTACTCTCCCCAGGAACTTCAGTGAAACACAGAGCAATTCACTGCAGTGATGGTGTAGGAGATTTTGAAGTGCATTGTTCTAGACAGCTCTAATCTTCAAAGTCCTTCTTGTCCACTTAGCAGGCATTTCCTCCAGGATTGCTCTTTATGTTTCACAGATGTAGGGTGAAATGAACCAGACAATACATGGAGCATATAATATGTGTCCTGACATATGGATACACCACTTCCACATCCCAACACCACTTCCACTCTTCCAAAGTACACGTCACTGACACTTTAAAGTCCTTAGGGTGAAGTTAAAAGTCTCCTTTCTCTTGGCCATCAGCCCAGTAAAAGGCTCCAAAATGCATGGAAGCAGGGAGCAAACCCGACCTTCAAAAATGATTGATGGTCTCACAACACTTATGGCACCCTTGTCTACAAGGCAAAAGTATTTCCTTTCTGATTCCAGAAAGCAGACAGAAAGGTGACAGTAATCTGATCATATCTAGATATTTGGAATGTAGAGATGAGTGTTTGAACAGAGCTCCATGGAATTCTTCCAGAAGTGATGACCTTCCATAGGATGACCTGTGCCATGATTAATGTGCAGGGCATGCATGGGGAGAGGATCAGACTGGCAGAGCACCTGTTTCTTTATGTCTGAGGGTTTGTGCTCAATAGACTCCTATGGCCTTGTAACACTTCATGCAGGGTACAATCTTTATCTTTTCAGTATTCTATATGGTACATACAATGCTGCCAAGCTAATGGGCACTTGGAAAGGATGACTGGAGTTTGTGATATTGTACTGTAAATTGAAGCCTCCCTGGTCTGCTGGTAATTGTTTGTGGTACACTGTACATGATATATTACAAGAATAGATATAAGGATAGCTAAATTAAAAAAAAAAAAAAAAACAATATATTTGTATGTATCAATTCAAAGGAATCTACCTTAAGACTGCATTACAGTGGTAGTCAGAGTTTTCAGTTCAATAACATTAAATCAATGCAATTAAAGAGAACAAACTGGATCAATGTGACACCTTGGAGAAGACATGGCCTTATTGTTCATTGCTGGGAAAAAATCCTTTTGAAAGACCTATTCATTTAACTATGGGGAAAAGGAAAAATATATAATTGGAAAAAAAAAAATTATGCCTTTTGTTCTTTACCTAAAAGATTATTAATAATTTGTGTGGCACTCATGTAAACACTCTCAGAGCCTGTCACATGTTAGTGCCAGCGATGCTAATTTTATTCAGACTGAATTGGCATCAGA
The DNA here is from genome assembly GCF_027477595.1 of Haemorhous mexicanus. NCBI lineage: Eukaryota > Metazoa > Chordata > Aves > Passeriformes > Fringillidae > Haemorhous > Haemorhous mexicanus. The sequence continues at coordinate 11,627,713 of NC_082341.1, forward strand.
ATAAATACAGGAGAAAACATATGGTATTTTTGCAACAAATAATTGTGCATAGTTTCATCACACTCCTCTCCTCCTCCTTCCTACAAAACCATTTTTAAATATCTCCTCTCAAATGCAGATTCTGACCAGTTCTTACTACTATGTGCAGTTGTTTCCATGAATTATTAAAAAATATTTTTTTAATTAAAGATATTAAAAGAGATCTAAAAAAACCCCTCACAAACTCCAGTAGTTATTTCAAAAAAATGGTATTGCCCAGGTAGTTTTAACCTCTGAAGACTTCTCTTAGCAACTGGTTGTTCTTGCCTGTTCAACACAAAATTTCTGCCCAAAGGAATAATTCTCTCTGGAAATAAGCCTCGATACAGATTCCTTAGCTTTAGACCCTTAGGTGCAGGTAAAAGCACCTATTTTCCATCAGGATCTTGTGCAGAAGACAAACTGTCAGAGAAAATATATCTCCTGTGCAGTGTGTATGCCTGTGTTCACATCCTGCATCTCTACAGACAGCTTAGCTGGATTGCCACCTATGCTTTTTATAAACATACCAGAGCATCTCCTGACCTTATTCACTTTTTGACTGAGCTTAGGCTAAAAGCAATTCCAAGTTTAATTTGATTAATAATTAGGTTTATGAGTCCATTCTGAGACATCCAGGATGCAGCAAAGCTAAACCTGGTATTCCTGTTTTACAGGTGACCTGAACCCTTTGTGGGTACAAAATCTAATTTCACTCTAGTAAATAAAAAAAAGGGCTGTGTCATGAGATATGGTGTGATAATATGATCATTACCATCAGGACAGAAGGAGGAGATACAAGCAACTAGACTCACACTGGATTCCCCTGGCTGCACAGAGGAGGGGCTGTGGCATTTACTGAACGTGCATTTGTGCCAATGTGATACATAATAAACACAGATAATATCTAGTAGAGAAGAGCAATGGGAAGAAATTAATTGCTGCTTTTTGTTCCCAGCAAGTTTACTGTAGAAATGGATCCTGCACTTTTGGACAAAAGAGGAAAAAGGAAGCAAAAAGAAGAGAAATAATGAACAAAAATTGTGGCAAGAGAAATTCCACTAAGATCACTAAGATATAGTAAGAAAATCACACAATACAGGTGGTGAAACACTGAAACAGATTGAACTCCTCAACCTAGAAGACTCATTACTCCATTGGACACACCCCTGAGCCTTTTAATTTAACCTGAACCTAGCCCTTCTTTGGGCTGGGGACTCCAGGCATTCCGTTCAGCCTATCCAATGATGTCAGAGATGTTTATCCACCCCAGAAAGATGGCACAGATATAGTCTACTTACAGGAGAAGATTGCAGCATCTACTACAGCAGCTGTAGCACTCTGCTACCTGCTGCTCCTAAACACTCTGACATACAGAACACACCACAGGCCAGTTTGCCACAGGATTCAAAGGTTTATAATCCCTTATCTTCACTGTTTGATATTTCTGACATCCCTTGTGACAGGATAGGAAAAAGTCTGTGGATTGTGCATCCTTTCTATCAAAATTTGTATGCATTCAGGCCTTTGTATATCTTTTAGAGAGAATGAATTGTAGAGAGTGCCATTCAGCATTTCTCTAGATTTAAGTTGCAAGGTGCCATAGCATTGTTGTTGAGGCATGTTATGTTCCTGAATGAGCTTGCAGCACGTTTGAGCATGATTAGAAAGGTAGTTTATGACATTCAGCACAGAATAAAACAGATTATGAATTCTGTCCAGAAACAGTTGCTATACTGGCTTTTTCCCAATACTATTTAAAACCCATTATTTAGCTGTTGGCTCCAACTTCTGTGTTTTGTTGTTCAGTGGGGTTTTTTTTTTCTAGCACTCTTTTGAGAACAATTTGAAAGAACTTCTGCTGCAGAGGCTGGTAGCTGTTTTAGAAATGCTTCATAAAAGCCATTGCATCTGCTGATGAAAGTGTGGCTGTGTGGTGATACCATGCAATGCTGTTAAGGAGGATATACTCAGAGTGTAAAAATAAAGTCTTCCGAATTTTGCATTTAAAATAAAATTAGAACTTTTCTTTAAGATGGAAATATCGTTCCTATGAAATTCCCAGGAATCTTAAAACTGTGGTTTCATTTGTAACTGGATAAAGTTTCAATGAAATATGGAACTCCTACTAATCTAATAAAAGCTGCTAAATTCCAGTAAGATGACATAATCTGATTTTTCTTTAAAAGTCAAGCAACATAAGCAAGTATGGCCTGAAGTAATATTCTGAATGCAGTAGTCTAGTTATATAGCCCTGATTTATAGCAGTTGATATTCTGGGAATGTCCTTACACTCCTCTTCCTTTTTGTTGACCCCTAAGGACACACTTGTAAAAAGAAAAGCATACTGCATGTTCTTTGCTTAGCCTCACATCAGAAGGATTAGAATTCCTAACTGGCCTGAGTGAAACATGTGTAGATATAAATCTTTGATTTTCACTTACTCTTTGGCTAAGGCCCACAAAATTACCAAGCCATTTGCAACTTAGTGAATTTTAGAATGTTATTTGGTTTGGTTGATCAAATCAAGTTAAATGAAATAACAAATACCTATAAACAATTCAAATACAATTCCAGAATTAAAGAAATTGATGTTTATTTAAATCTTATGCTGAAGATATGGACATTTAGTAAATCTGGAAGAGTGTAATGACCTCTGTTTTGGGAAGCATAAAGGTCTAGAGGTGTACATCACTGTACAACAGTTGAAAGATTCTGGATATGTTCAAGAATACCATGATGATTTGCCTGAGCTAGATTGCTGACTACTGTTTACCTTACTCTCTATTTTCAACTTTACTTGTACTATATTTCCAAAAAAAAAAAAAAAATCCACCCAAACTCAAGCTTAAAAATTGACCTTAAACTCCCCAAATTAACAGCTTCCTTTATATATGACATAAAGATTTATCACTCTTACGTGGACAAAGCAATGTAATCCCACCCATTGGTGAACCCACCAATGTCAAAAGCATGCCTACAAAACCTTTTATATGCATGCATACAAAAGAAGCATGCATATAAAAGAATCCCAGCATTTTTAAGAATTCCCCCTCATTCCAGAATTTGAGTTAAATCTTTAAAAACTATGCCTGTTTTCCAGTGTAAAACTGCAGTTTTAGAATTTGCAAGCAGAAATAGTTCTGTGTCTATTAATACATTGAGTAAAATGAAATAACACTTGAAAGTCATTTGAGCTGTACATAACTCAGGAGAGTTTGTAAATGAACTAGCACAGTGCACTTGAAGATGAATGCGAATATTTTTTTAGACTTTATTGTTCATCCCTCTGGCCAGTGTTGACCCAATAAAATGTTTTACTAACTGTCTTCACAGCTCTGATTTTGGACCTATAAAAATGGGTTGCTCAGCTGAACAAGAGGACCAGTTTCCATTGCTTCCTTGATAATGAGTGACTTGGCAAAGTTGACAGGACTGAAATATTTTATTTTAACTGCCCTTCTACTCTTCATTTTAACCTTCTTTTCCCCACCTCTGAACATGAACTAAATTCCCTTGCTGAAAATTTTACATATAGGAATGCAAGGACATAGAAACAACAAGCAAGGCTGTTTAAAGCAATAAATATATTTGGCAAGGATGCACCATGGACCACTACAGTCTTGATTTTGCAAGGAAAGTGAAGTCAGGATGTTTTCTTTCATTCTTGTTGCCAGCTCCTGCCCCACAATGTCCATGCTGCACACTTGGATATCAGTAAGCTTCTCTGTCCCAATCAACTACGTTCCCACCTTCAAAACATGAAGAATCAATAACATAAACCTGAAGGAAAATTATCAAAATATTATATTCTTCTATATTTACCTGGCTGTACACAGTTCTTCACAGATCATGGTAGATAACAAAGAGAAACATAGATATTCCCCATCTTCAGAATCTGGCTGTTTGTTTAAAAGTCATTAATTGTTAAATGCTTGGTGCAGTGGCTATTGCAAAAATTATTTTCAACTAAAGTTTAGATAAATGTATATAATATTCCAATAAGAAAAGGCTAATATTTACCTGTCTGGAGTAAAATATTTTCTTTTACAGCCTACTCAGGCCTAGCATACAGCAGGCAGTCTGTAACCATAGCAATCAGCTGTATTGACAAAGAACCCAGCTAGGCTAAGCAAAAAGAGGAATTGCAGAGCAAGGAAAGATCTGATTAGTGCAGCTGTGCATGCTATGGACAACATAAGGATATTGGCTTCTGTTGGCTGGAGATGCTCAAACAGTGAAAGATATTTCAGCAAATGTTAGCTAAACATCAGAAAGTGCTTGATTTCAGCTCTGTTCACTTTTGCTGCAGACCTTTGGGATTCGCTTGAATTTCTTGAAACTTTTAATTTGCATATCAACCTGCATAACAAGATTGAGTATTATAAGCATTTGTACAGAAAATAATGTAGGATAGATGGTGAGTAGATCTACAGATCATGTCACAGAAAAAGGATCTCCAAATGAAGTTAGGAGCTGAACATACCAAAGATAACCAATCACATCTTTAGCAACTGGCTCAGGTATGACCTGGCAGTAACTTGAAATGGTGTACCCCTCTGAGGCTATGAAACATTAAGGACAACTGAACAGGGACATAAAACTCTGCCTGTTGCTATAATTTTGATCAGTTATAATTAAGTTTGGGGAAAAAAGGATCCAACTAGCAGATCAATAAAAGGATAATTATAACAGTTTAGGGTGTCAGTGACATTACCACTTTCTTTTATTATGGTCATTCTTGCAGTCTCAGAATTAAAAATAAGAATTTGTTGATTTCTGAGGTCTAAGTTCCCCAGCTGAAGTGAGATTTTCTGGCAACTATATCTTCCAGGCTGGAGGTTTTTTTGTGTTCTAGTACAGAAAAGATCAAGTCCATCTACAATCTCCTGGTTGACAGTTTATGATGAAGATAAATGCTTTCAAGGATCAACCGTCTTCCATCCCAGAATCCATGAAAACTAATAAAAGAAAAACACAATCCATTTTTACTTTCTCAAGTAATTAATACTGTAATTATTTTTACCAGCTGCCCTGAAGGATCCCAGTTTTAGGCATTATGTTAGGTACATTACACTACATTACATTAGAAATAGATGTGTAAAGATCTCAAATGAAGCTCTACATATGAATATATTGTAAAGGCCAGTGACACAGGACACAAGGAGCCACCATCACAGACAGTGATTGCACAGTGTCATCTGGCTTTTATCCAGTACCAATGGCCCAATGGAAGGACTGGCTGGCAGAATGTGTAAGACTCAACAGCATCTGGAATATGGACAGGACCTACAGGCTATTTCACTTCTTCCTTCAAGATACTTAAAATCCTTCTTATTGGTGGCAAATTAAAACATGACTGTTGGATTTCAGCAGGGAAAATTTCCTCAAGGAACTTTAAATGAGTCTGGTAGGGTGGGAAGAAAACAAGACCCGTTTTGACACTACAGTCTCTGAGCCGTACCTAAATGTATGGTAAATAGAAATGTAAATATATAGTATATATATTTATTTTATATAAAAATATAAATATACAGTATACATACCACACCATATGTATTCCAGAACAGATCCCAAATGCCAAATTACCTGCATCTTTCTGTGTGTTTGGGTGCATAAACACTCAGATGTATGTGCACCTGTGAGCACACACAGTCACGCACACATTAGGCGCTCCTTCTTTAAATAAAGTCTAGAAAGCACAATTTCTATATTGCAGTTGAGAGTTTATATGATTACATTGATTTCTTACTACTAATAAGATGGGAAACAGATGATTGAGGATTCAAAAGTCACACCTTCACATCTTAGTGAAATTTAATTTAAAAAATGAACTTACGAATGTATTTTATACTCCTGAGTTGTACAGCAGGAAATTTTTTAAAAGACAAAAATAAAAAAAAGACAAAGACAAAATTTTCTAATTGCATATTCCTCAGTTAAGCACAGAAGTCATGAGAATATCTTTCTCCTGGAAAGGAAAATAAAAGAGCTACAGGATTTACTTCTACATATTTCATTCTCATTTCAGTTTCAATTTTGCTAAAGGTATGTGCTGTAGCATTAAACTTAGGCAAAAATACTGATAACAGCGTTAGGAATTGCAGCCTGGAAATGGCTTACAATGTGAGGAATTACAGCTGGAAGGGTCTCCCTAGATTAATTTATTATTGTCAAATTGTTCCTGAATATAAAAGATTATTTTCCAGCAAACTTCAAAAATTATTTCACTAGTTCATCAAAGATTTGAACACAACTGATCATAATTTACTCCAGACAAGACTGGTTCATGGCGTGGTTCTATTTTGTTAATTCTGGTAGAAGTTCATGTTAATCTTAGCACCTATGCCTTCCTGTAAGCTGACACTTTAAAATATCATCTAATAAAAAAGCTCTGCTGGTCTATTTAATGATCTATTGGCTCTGTAATAGTAAAAACACCCTTCATTCAAATTCAGCTACCTGTATTTTATTTCTTTTATCTGTGGCTCAACTATCAGGAACAAATCTATGTATAAATTTCAGAATCCCAAGTCTATGGAATCCACAATATAGAAAACATTAACACAGATAATCTAGAATGAAGATCTTGACTCACTGAAAGGAATAAGACAAGCATGGTGCTACAGAATATGCAACCATAGACTAAAAATCTGGTAGCGACCACATTGATTCCAATTTGAAATTTTGCACATCAGGTCACACAATTTCCCAAAACACTTCCCACTCCCACTTCCCACAAGTGTAAAGTACGTACCTGAGAAAAATACCCTGTTTCAATTGCTGCTGGCCTGCAGCTGACCAAAATTCTCCAGAAGTTTTTCGTGTGGTTAACTATGTTCACTAAAAACTGCATTAGCATTGTCATGTTCATCTGCCAGACTTCATTCCCAAACTCATTGTGTCTGTGTAAAGTAGATTGAGGATCCCTCTATTATCAATTTTCTTCTCCTGCATAGGAAGCACACCCTTTAACCTTCTCTTTGGTAAGACAAACAGCCAGAGATCCTTTCTTATTTTGGAATAGAGGCAAATTATACAGTCCTTTAGTCACAGCTTTTCTCTGAGCCCTCTTCAGTTTATTAACACCCTTCTTGAATTATGAATAGACCTGTGGGAAAAGGATCCTTCTGTTCTTAGAAATTCCACACACCTTTATTCATTTTCTTAGACTATTTGCTGACTGGAGTTGGTTTCAAAAACATCTCCATTGCCCTCTTCCCTTGTATTGGGCAAATTTCCCAATTTCTGTATATCACAATTATTTCAGTCAGCTTTGGTCGTTAAACATAATTGTGCAAAGTTCCCTTTAAAGGACATTGAATACAAACCTCATGTTTTACTCATACTTGCATTTATGTACTCTTGAGCCTTGAGCCCATTTCACACTGAAGTTTCTTGTTGAGTCCAGGGTTGTTCTGGCTTCCGGAGCTGCTCCGGTTAAGGAGACAAAATTTTGAGCCCTGCTTCACAACCACTGACTTAAAAAGGAGAAAAAGATTTTTTAGCCTTAGATATGGACCCACTCACCTGAAAAGCAGCACGATTTACCAGGAAGAAAGTGCATGGAATGTATGATGTAAGTTTGCACACACATGCAGATGCATCTGTTTAAGCATACAGGTTCATAATGGCATTATTCATATTGTGCCAATTTAGCGTGGAGAAAAAAAAATCAAACTTCTGCCATGGAAGTCAATTTTCACATTGAAGAATTAAATATATGCTAAAAAGCAGATTCAGTCTTGCTTGACTGTCAATGGAAACCATAACTTAAATCACGGGCTTATAAAATTCCTTATTATTTAGGCTTTCAAATATTTTCTAACCCAAGAATCACTGTCTTCACACAGTAAAGTACACCTACTGCATACTTATATAGCAGTGTTTTTATGAGAAAAGTGAATATAATTTTGATTTCCTGACACAAAGACTTGATTACATAAGATTTTATCAAAAATTAATTATTTCATTTTCCAAGGATGGAAGACAAGAAAAAGATACTGGGTCTTGGTATCTCTAGCTGGTCAGAGTGACCCCAAGAAATGTTAGACAGTCTCTTTTCCCAGCTGGGCGGTCAAACAAGGAGTCAGAACTCTTCATTTCTCAGTCTCAAGGTTGTTTATTGTATTTTATCTATAATATTCTTCCTCTGGCCTGCTGAGGTCCACTCAGCAAGACAGTCCAAGGCACTCTGCTTGCCTCCAGGGTGGTGTTATCTTTTTATACTAAAAACTACGTGTACCATATTTACAATTACTCTCCAATACCTATCCCTGTGTTAGACAGTGAGCTTCTACTCTAAACCAATCTAAAAGTGCCAACATCACAGCAGAAGATGGAGGCCAAAAAGAAGAAGGAGAAATGCTGGACACGCCCAGATTCCTCCATCTTGCCCCCTGAACCCCCATTCTAAAAACTCCAAAATCTACTTTTTTACCCCGTGATAAATTCACTATCATTCTACCTAAACTGTCGTGGATTGTAATTCTTCATATAAGGTTGCTAATTGCTTTTTCCAAGGGCTAAATCAAAGGCACAGGGGTCTTGGGCTCTGTGGCAAGCCCTGGGCAGGGGCTCGAGTCCTCCAGGGCAGCCTGATGAATTTCCTAGGTTCCAACAACTGGGAATCTAGGTTTGAGGAAAAGGGTTGTTTTGGAATTTATGGCCTATCCAAAATGTCTCCTGCTATGTTCAGCTTTTCAATTACAATGAAAATACGCTTCTCTTTTATGCAAATTCTCTGCCTTTGATGAATCCCCATCTAATGCATGTTTATCTATTCAATGTTTCAGAACATTGGAAGCTTTCTTTACCCTACTCAAGGAGTTGAGCTGCTACATCAGAAACGTTGCAGTGCTCAGCATTGCAATGACTGTGCTACTTTTCTGAACATCTGCCTGTACAGAGCCAATGCATCACACCTGACTGTAAGAAAAATAATAAAAGCCAAAACTATCCTGTGCTCATGAAATTAAAAGTAATAAGCAGCAAGTCTGTCAAACACAAGATGCATGGCCCCAGTGTAGCCTCCAGGGTTTCCTTTGTCTCAGGCATTGCCAACATTGCCAACATCTGCAGGTTTTAAGGTCTACCTGTCATCTAATCTACAAATATAGCCTGCATTGCTCAACACCCCTGATCATTGCCTTCCCCATGACAGCACCTGACTACCTTAGAATCCTTGCACACAGTGTATTCCTCCACGTGATGTGTATTTTTAAGATGGCTTTAGCTAATGGAGCTGTTTAATTTGCCTCATGGTTTCCCATCTACTCATGAAAGCATCTTGGCTCAATCATGAATTTTTTCAGCTAATCACCTAGATGTATACCTGTGGTAAAGTTGTAAGAGCCTGGAAAAATCTTCCTACTGAGTAACTTGTCATTAAGCAAGAAATAGCTACAAACTCCTGTTAAATCCCATGTGTAACTTAAAAGCAGGAAACAAATGAGGACAGTCAGGAATGAATTATTTAACAATCTTCATTCAAGTCAAAAGGTGTCTAAAGCTACCAGATTTCATGCTTCTCATCATTAATAGAATTGCTCAAATGCATCAGTGTTAGGAAAAGGTTTTGTGAAAGTTGTAATGAGACAATTTGGAAGAAGTAGACTTTTCCCACCTTGAAATACTCAAAGAATATCATTTTAGGTGCATAATGAACTTTTTATTGAACATTTGCTATTACTGTCAGGACTTGAAAATGTATCAAATCATTCCCACAAACAATATGAATATAAGACAGGAGAAAGATAGTTATAGAAATGCTTTGACCTGTCTGGTGGAAATGGATTTCATAATTATAAAATGCCCATAGCCACCTACTTAATATCAAAAGATATCTCTTTTATATCTCTTTTCACATGCACAGACACATATATAATCATTTCTTCTAGCCTCAGTTAAAGAAGGAAATTTATAAGTTATACTGAGTTAAAAGTTAGAACTGGAGTATTAGAATGGTCCATTAAATATTTACTTTTCTTTGTACATTTACATAAATTGTAAGATCCTGTGCTGATGTAATACCATATACATTAAACAGGACACTGTCATTTAAGCTCATGTCCTAATATTTCAACCAACAGTTTTTTTATACCTGTTTTCTCTCTACCCTTCTCTGCTTCTTTTAAATAAGATTTCCTGCATCATTTTTGCCATAAACTGGTCAGAAAGTCTTTCATGCAGACATGCTGGTAAAAATGTGGATTCTACATTTTGTATGGATTCTGTTATGTTGCTGCTCAGTCCACTCAGTAATAGCTGGAGACTTCAAAGAATGCAGCATAGTACAGGGAGGAAGCTGCAAGCAAAAGGTGCCTTTTACACAATCTTCGATATTTTCAAATCTCTTCTACTTTACTTTTAGTTCTCAATATTTATTCCAGAAAATGCCAAATTAAATACTAATATTTTCTAGAGATTTCATAAGTCATGTTGACTTTTAAGTTTAGAAAAATGTTATCTTGGGAAAAATCTTAGACTTCCTAATACATTTTTGTTTCTTGTCTACACAACTAGTTACCATCTACTTACTACTCTTTCAGATGGTTCATTAGACAGTCTGTTATATATGTGATAGATAGCAGTGAAATTTATTATTCTGTTTTATAAAGAAATTTACAATTAAAAAATAGCTACTGGTTACTTTGTGGGTTTTTTCCTTCTTTATTTACTCTGCATAACAATATAATAATTTTACCATGATTATTATCCTAAAATAGTAAACACGTGCTACTGGCAAGATGCCTCATTTTAACAGTATCATAAAATGTCAACTAACAATAGTAAGTGACAAAGCAGTGCTCAAAAATTGAGAGTTTAGTAGTCAATTTATTTACAAAAAATGTTAATGCTACTGACTTGTGGTGTAAGAAAAGAAACCTGTAACTGTCTTTAAGAAAAATGCAATATTAAATGCTGCAATTTCCTTTTGGAAAGTGCACATTTTTCTGTTGTTGTTTTGTGAACTTTGTCCTTCCAACTGTATGTTTTATATAGCTTTTGCCTTGGAACTCCCTTGTTTCAATCCCCTAAAACTGTCAAGTGTGACTCCACCTGCTTTATTGTACCCATAAATTCATATGAAACTAGTAGCTAAATCCAATTTGTGTCATTCTGTCTCTCTTTGTAGCCTATTCTAAATCTCCCAGCATGTTTCACAAAAGTAGAATCCTATTAAGGCCAAATAACCACCACTGTATTTTATTCCATGGTTATTACAGTCCTGCTACTGTCACAGCTCTTAAAGACTCTTGTCTCTCTATGAATCTGTGATGGTCACAACCTGAAATCTCATTACTGCCTTTTTGTTCTGTTTTTCTCCATCTGATATCCCTTTCTACTATACTATTTTTTTTTAAATTAACTTAGGTGTTATCTGTTTAAGCTCAATACTTTGTCAAATTTGCCAACCTGTAAAGTGTTACATGTTAACATGAAAACCATGTAAACTTCAGATAAGCTTGGCCCATGAAGCTGGTGTTTCTGTAGTTTTGCTTAAGTTCTTTGCCTTCAAAGTGGTTTAATGAAAGAATTAATAATAGTAATTTATTTTTCTTTATTATTTCCAATTAGAAATTGGAAAACATTGTGAATTTCAATGAAAGTCCTACTATCCGGATTAAAACTCATGAAATAGCTGAATTAAAATCCATGAAGAGCTTTTATAAATAGGGTAAATCCATGAAGTATTGAAATATCATCAATCATATGTATTAAATGAATGCCAGTCACTGTTTAAAATCGAGAAAAGAAAAAAAAAAAAAAAGAGAACATTTTAAAACACTGCTCTTTAATTTTTCAGTGTAAAATTGAACCTCTCCTGATGCAAATGTCTAGGAATGTAATCTCCATGTGGTGTCCTTGCTGACTTCTGCGAGATTAGGTAGATAGATGAATGTGCTCGTTGGAATTCTCATGCAATTCTAGAAATTCTAGAAGGTCCAAAACAGAAACACTTGGTTAGGGGAGGGTGGGTTTTTTTGGTTTGGTTTCTTTTTTTTCTTCTTTTTTTTTTAGGGGATGATGCAGGGGTTGTTTAAAAAAAAATTAAACAAGTGTCTTAATCTGTAATCATAGTGTGCAAATACCATGGCATATCTTGAATTCCTGCTTCTTTCACCCTCTGCACTCATGTCTCATGAAGAAGTTCTCTCCTCTTTACTGCAATATGTATAATTAGATTCCAATCCTGCAATCCTAAAAGTGTAATTAAGCTCATTTCAAATACATGATAATTTTCCCAGGAACTAAGAACACAAAAAGGATGTCCTAAGCTCAGGACTGTTTGAGAGAAGAAAAATCAGAAATAATCTCCTTTAAAAAGTCACAAGACAGTGTTGTGATTTATGAAATTTTGTCCTGTGCCAAATACCATCATGTTGTTTCAGGAAAGCCAGGAATAAAAAAGTGAGTCCATATCTACTGGAAATACTGTGTCCTAACAAAGATAAACTGGTTATCTAATATCTGAAAGGAGAAAATCAATTAGGAGCATGGATGGAAACTTGCTTCTTTTAGGCAGTTTGGTTAAATTTCATGAGAAGGATGTGCTCTGAACATTTTTTTATAAAATATATTGAATTATAAGATGACTCAAAGCAGTATGACTTTAAAAAATCTAGGAACTGCAAAACAACCTTCATAAAGAATAAAAGGAAGTTTATTATACTTCAAGTAACAAAGTGAATATTTACAGTAAATTTGATTATTTTGTAACCTCATGCAATGAGTAAAGAAAAATTGAATCATCTTTCCAAACAGATGATGCAGTCACATTGCTCACAGGCTTTAAAAGAAGCTTAATTTAGGCTGAATGATTTTTTTTCTTCCTATTATGTTCTGAATTTAATATGTTTAGGTCTGAAAGAAGGTGGCTTACTTCAGCTTTAAGCAGTGAAGATGGACCACAATACACAGGGCACATTTTGAACTTGTGACAAGATCAAACCTATATTTTCTGGGAAGCTTTTATGAAATGATATTTGGACAAAGAATCGCTATTAAGACATTTGAATAGTATTCAAATTAATATTTTAAAAACCTTTAAAAATCATTTAAGAAAGACCTTCATATTTTTTTAACACCAGAAATTTTCTTGTTATTCCTTTCTCTGCCCTGGAAATGTTAATTTGGTCTGTCTGAAAAAGGTGTCACACTGACATCAAATTTCAAGAATGGAAGGTTCTATTATACAGCTGCTCTCTGGAGAATAATTGACCAATCATCTTAACTTTAATACTTGTTCAGCAAATTACTGCTCTCCTTCATTATTCTATTCTGATTTTAGTTTTCTTTAGGAATAAGTACCTGCTTCCCTGACATGTGAATTTTCACAGTGGTTAATTACTTTGTCTTTTGCAACATGCTTAGGAAGCCACTAAACTCTGATTATTTCATAAATGAGAGAAAGGGAGAAAGAGAGTAAAAAAGAAAAAGAGAAAAGATAGAGGAAGGAAGGAAGGGAGGAAGGAAGGAAGGAATGAAGGAAGGAAGGAAGGAAGGAAGGAAGGAAGGAAGGAAGGAAGGAAGGAAGGAAGGAAGGAAAGAAGGAAGGAAGAGAGAAAGAAAGAAAGAGAGAAAAAAAGAAAGAAAGAAAGAAAGAAAGAAAGAAAGAAAGAAAGAAAGAAAGAAAGAAAGAAAGAAAGAAAGAAAGAAAAAAAAAAAAAGAAAGAAAGAAAGAAAGAAAAAGAAAGAAAGAAAGAAAGAAAAACCAAACTCTTAGGTCTATTATAGAATATATTTCCAGAAGACATCTTCTGCAGGAGACAGGAGACAAGATTCTGACAGGAGACAATCCTGAGGAGGATTTTCTGTTGGCCTCTGGGAAGGGTTATTCATGAAGACATTTTTAGATCTCAGACAAGAACACAGCCACATGAAGTAAAAAACAACAGAATAACAGCTCTTATTCTTCTCAAATATCTGGCAAAGCACACACACCTCACAGCACATCCTACAGCTAATTTCATCACCACTGCAGGATTAGAAAAATGCATCTGCTCCAGAAGCCAAGGATTATCTGGCAATTTTGTACACTGACAAAAATTGTATTTCCCACATGTAATATTGCAAAAGCCTGCCTTTACCTTTTATAATTACATACATACATATATATTAATGCACATGTGTAGGTAGAAAATGTCACATTAGCTAGAAATATAGTTTCATTCAAAAAAACCCCAAATATTTAAAGAACTTGAACCATCATTTACACATTTATCAACAATATCTCTTCCTGCCTCATACTTGTACTTTTTCATTCTTGCATTTTTGTTTGTATTGCTTTCATGAGCTTTAATCATCAGCAAAGAGAAAATTAGAATCTTCAATTCTTCTCAGATGCATTACAGTCTGCAGCTCTGGACTGTCTCTTTATGTTATAATCCTTCACAGTTATATCCTTAGATAGACTTTACTTCAGTTTTATTCTAGTTTTTGTTGTTATCCTCTCTTGAAACTTCTCACATTTCAGTGTGCTGAGGAGGAGGCCTTTTCTTTTCAGACTAAGATAATGCGATTTCAGAAATCTGTTTAATTTTTTAACATCAAAGAAATCTCCATTTCGTTCAGCATATTTTTGTATTAAACAATTCCTGCTTCCTTCTGTTGGTATTATATGTGCTTGATTTGTTAAAAGGGATATTTAATTATGAATTAAATGGATCTTCATTCCTTCCTGTAACCTGACTTTTCATGACTAATTTGTTGGCCGATAGAATTAACAACTCCCTTGCCATTGCTTTTTACTCTCCTCCCATCTTCCATTGTCAGGAGATTGATTCCAAACAAAGGGCTTTACAAAGATGCTACTTTGTAAATATCTTTAACTTCATTGCCACCCATAAGATGTTTTAAAAACAGTTTGTAATCACGGGGGATTGTAAAGATTTCTTTGGTTTTATGGATTTTGTCCCCATTTTCTATTGGTCTTTTGCATGTATTAAGATTAAGGCAAAGCCAGTAGTTTTGGGAACTTACTGCACCACACAGAATTAAAGGATAATGATTAGAATTAGGAGAATTTGAAGAATTTTCACTGGTAATGAAAGGGTAATGCCAGGTAAAATCTTAGACCTTTAGTAAAATCCACATATGCCTCTTTCCAAACAAAACTAATCTAATTCCTTGATACTTTTTAGGAACTGTTGCCATAAATGCTTGAAATATCTTAGTAAGTTCATACAGAGTCCACAGGGGAATATGGGAGCTGGAACAGCACAGAAGTGAAGCACTTTCTGCAATCACTACAACTAGTCAACTTTTCAGATATTTTCCACAGTAAAACTGAATGGCAATTTACACAGTGGTGTGCTGGGCCCTGGGTCTTGCAGGAACAGTGGCAATACACTCAAAAACATTGTCAAAAATACTGAGTGACAAAACACACTGTGTCACTTAATGCTTCAATCTCAATTTCACAGACACTTTCTGCTTATTTCCTGCCTTCTATTGTATGTTAGTAATAGGTAATCCACAGAAGCCTGCCATTTCAGTTTTAAATTGGAAACCTTTATTGACATATTGATGGAAGACAATTTAATATTGAAAATTATTCATTTTTGCTGTTCTCCATTTAAAGTTTTCCTTCCAGCCTTCCATTGATCTTACTTTCCTGACTTAGTTTGAGCTTTCCTTTCTTGAAACATATATTCACCAGTATTTGTTTTCTTGTTACAGCCCCTAAAATGTCAGTTTTTTTTTTTCTCTACCAGTGCTCCTTGAAAATATACAGGATGAGATTTCCTGGAGCACTTGGTCTGACCTGAGGCAGCTGGTCTAACTAAAGAAGTGGAGATGTAGGGCTATTAATTTTCTCTGAGAATCGTGACCTACTGTCTTGGTCAGACTGGCCTAAAGTTTTCTGTGCTCTCACTTTGGTGAGCATTTTAAAACAGTTGGATACCCATACTCACTGTACTTACAAGCAAGAAAATAGTTATTCCCAGGGCAAGAGAGGGAACATATGTATGTATTGATGTGCACTTTTGAAGCATTTAACAATTTCCTTTAGCAACTGAAACCAGAATTTGCTATGTTCATGGAGAATGAACTTTTATCTTCTGTTCAACACAAAATCTACCAAGGAATTTATATGAGGCAAAAATTAAATATGTCATTCAAAAAAGTTTGTTAAACATGAAAAATAATAATGCCTAAAAAACAATTTTCTAATTACTTACTGGCCCATTCTTCTTCCTTGTCAGCATGGGTTAACACCACACTACATGAACAACTACTGTCTTCTTTTAAGGTACTTGTACAATCAATTCTTGACATCCAAGTAAGGGCTGGTGACAGAGATTCAGTAAGACTCACTAAGATTTACTCCAGAAAAAGAGACCTGAGGGATCACACCTTACATTGAGAGAAACTGGTTATTCTCTTTAAATGATTACTTCTATAAGATCTAGCTGGTCTCCAGGGAGTTTTGCAGCACAGGCCTTGGCCATGCTTAAGTCCATGTTAGTGACAGTTAATTGTACTCTGGCACTGTCACCTGCAGATTCATGGGACACTGTCACAGGCTAGGCTGACCTTCAACCTTCCTGTTTCTCCAAAGCAACTGGCTTCCTCCTTTTAGAGAGGTCTTTTCTTTCCTCTGTTCTTTCTCACGAGTTTAAAGATCTTTTCCTGCGTGTAGGAAGAGCTCTTTCAATTTTAAAACATTATTTCATTGCTATAAGCTCTTCCATTACAGGAAAACGTGTTCTGCTTCAGTCAGGGTATCCTTATGAATGATTCCTTTGCCTCATTGTTTTCATTGTGTCTGTGACATTTAGTCACTGAGATGTAATTGTACACATCCCTGAGTGCTCTGAGACAAAGATCACAGCTTTCCAAGTGACATTGCTGTTAAATTAGTGCTCAGAATACTGTGTGGACAGAGTACTATTACAAGCACACAAATACACACAAAACATAAAAGGCAAGGCTACAAGTCAAGCTACATTCATGGAGAGATTTTCAGTTTATTAAACTGAATTGCTAAAAAATCCTCTGATTTTAATGCACCAGTTAGACAGAGACAGTGCAAGGCTTTCTTTTGTTTTAGTTGATTAATTAGTCAGTGTGTGTGCAGCAGTACAAGCATAAGCTGATATGTAAATGCTAAATGGCATTGTTCATACTGTGTTAAGCAGGCAGTTTAAAAATATGTTTTATTGATCAGATTCCTTCCTGGAGGCAAAAGTGATGATAAATATTACTGGCAGGGTTATGACTACTGGGAGATGGGCTGATGTTTGCCTCAGCTGCTTCATGTTTATGAAGCCAAAGACAAGGGGCCAGTGAAGAGCCATTCCCATGCTCTGTTTGTGCTCCTTTGTAACTCTTAGGTTGAATTCATTTTTCTGTGAAACTGAATATTAACAATAATATTTTCTTTGAGGTATCTTTTATGCAAGGTGTCTTCTTACCAAGGGAAGTCCATTGTGCTAGGCACTGTATATTATGGAATTCATCCAATGGTTGTTGAAGTAAAACACAGAAACCACCCTCTCAGCAACAGGGGGAGGAAGGGTGCTGGGACTGACCAGGGAGTGGTGGCTAAGCTCCTACTTGAGAAGTGAAGAGTTTTTCCATGTAATCTGCGCAGGAGACATATCAATAATATTTTACTTATTAGATATATTTATTCTAAATTTCATATTTTTCTATAAAATCATTCATATCTAATGAAGATATGAAACCCTTCACTATTTTTCACCTTTTCTTAATGAAGTTAGAGTCAGATGTGGCATTAGGTAAATATGAAGTGTGATGATAAAGCTCCTTCATAGAGGTGTGTTCTCAGCCCCATGAGAGGTGTGTTCTCAGCCCCATTTTCAAACTTGCCACACTCAATGTTTTACCTGTGTATTGCATCTGTATAAACATTAGCAGTATAAAAATATAAACTTATATTAAATTTCATTTACATGGAGTGCCACAGAGTGAGAATATTCAGTTGCACAGAAGCATAAGATTTACCCATGCAGTCCTAGTAGTGTTTTGATGTAAGGGATTAGATATATAGTAATTCAAATGGTTAATTTTTCCTCAATTTTGTGAAAAGGTTTGGAGTACTGAAATTCGTGTATTTCTGTAGTGATTTGTACAAGAAAATACCAGCTTTCATTTCACTAGGTAATACAGCAGAGTATAGTTGCCTGAACATTTAGTTACTCATTAAAGCATAGAGATATCATAGATTTCCTTGTGGCATTGTTTTTAGGAGAACAGTGAAAAAAGAAGGGTGTAGGAAACCAAGGGTTCATGAGTCCAAGGAGCCCAGGTGTTTGGCTAGGAAGGTGGCAAACCTTGAGGTGAGCAAAAGTCTCTTTACTCGTCCCTCCAATAGAAATTTTCTTGAAGGTATTTTTCAGAAATTTTTAACTCTGAAACTTTAACATTTTAATTTTAAATCTTTCTTTTAAATATTTTATACTTAAAAAGAGCTTTAAAAGAATGTAATTTTCTTTGTGGTAACAAGTCACAACTGCTGTGTATCCCAGCAGAAGGACCCCATGGTGTGCAAAAGAACTATTTCTCTCAGCTCAAGACCACGGGCTACTCCAGAACACATCACATTAGTTCATGTTTTGTTCTAATTTGCTGGAATGTCTTGGCCTTGTGGTTCTGCCTGCAAGGAAAGAGAATTGCCCACCTTGGTGAAATACACGTGTCAGATAAAGACAAAAATGGATTTTTTCCAGGCTTGTCATTTTAGTGACCCAAAGACATCAGGGTAACGTGTCAGCAGTGTGAGCACCATGCAGACAGGGAGATAATCAAAATGTGTGTGAATATGTATGACTCCCTTCACCCCTGTTTCCACTCCTAGCTCTGACACCTTCCAGCCTGCAAGTATACACATAATTCACCCTTAAAGGAGGTTTAGGTATTTGTTTCTAGGACTGTAAGCAGACACTTTGTCTCCTCCAGCTCCTTTGACAAAATGGCTGAACACAAAAGGAACAATAAAAATTAAAAGGCTCTATATCTAATGGAAATAGGATTACAAAAATAGAGTTTAGAGGAAGGGGGAAAACAAAACCATTCCTTTGCTTTCTTAAGAGTCTGGGATGATAGGAACTGCACATCAAGAGTGTGATAAAATATTTTTGTAGTGAGCGATATTCAAACATTCTCTTCTTGCTTATTTTATATTTAGGGGTGCATATTTTTCCCTGTATTTTTATTTTTTCTTTCTTATGCTAGAAAATAGTATCCAAAAAATGGTCTATTTCCCAAAGAACAAAGCACAGTATTTCTGCCTAGTAGTATTTTCAGTAAAAACACTTGATGTTTAAATGGCAAAGGGATCTGAAACAAATATACCTTATTTGATGATGTATAATGAGTAGATTTTTTACATCTATGTCTAGCTGTTACACAGATTAATGTTACACTATAACAATTTTCTCATTTTTCATCTTTACCTTTTTTGAGTGCATTTTTTCATACTTCATGTAATTTCTTATTGCACTGCAGTGTGTTTCACTCAAATAAAAGAGTAAGAAGCTGACTACAGAA
Source organism: Haemorhous mexicanus (assembly GCF_027477595.1). NCBI lineage: Eukaryota > Metazoa > Chordata > Aves > Passeriformes > Fringillidae > Haemorhous > Haemorhous mexicanus. The sequence goes on from NC_082341.1 coordinate 11,647,252, forward strand.
CAGCACACAACTGTCTGCTAGAAGCTATGACCTAAAATATCTTTTGTAAACAGCACTACTCTTTTTCACATCTTTCTTAGCTTTGCTTCATGTCCAGATCCTGAATTTTCTCTAGTGGGTGTGAAGGACTGGTTCCAGCTTTGTGTTAGAGACCACTACCAAACACCAGGGAAACAACTGCTTTGTGACTGCACAAGAGCATCCACTTAATGTATTCTGCAGACTTTAACCTGCTCGTGGTTAAGTGCTCTGGATTGTTATTCAAATTCCTTTATTATATTTAGACTACTCTTTCACAAAATCAACAGGCAACTGATATGGTATGGTTGTGTATCAGTCTAAACTATCAGGTATGGTGGAAAATAAATAAGTAGACTATACAGTCAAAATTCTCTCATTACAAACATTTAAACCTCAGATAAATGCATTGAAAGACTATATAACTGATAACTCTGAGTAAATAGAGTTAATATTAATACTTTTAATACCTAACTTCCACAGTTATTACTTCTCTGGAAACTATCATTGAAATTCTCTAGGCATTCAGGGAAATTAGGTTCTACAGCTGGAGCTAATGTGCTACCATGATAAATTTCTCACTTTCAATATGAATAGAAGCAAGGTTGAACATTTAATTGCTAGATTCTCAGTGACCTCTAGGATATTTTTTTAACCTGAAAAAATTATAATCACAAACTAGATAAAATATCGGCAAAATGGTCTCAAAGATACTAATGGGAATAGTCATAATTTTCCTTTAAAAATAAACACATCCACTTGGGTATGTTCAGTTTATATATCAAAGATGCTTGTTTTATTTAGCTACCCATACCAGAATTACCCCAGCTATTTTAAATGATGAATTGCACATGTCCATACACATGTTTATTGTACCTTTTGATGCAGTAGCCATAAGATTTTTGAGAATGCTCCTACTTCACTGTACTTGACTTTGAATCAGCATGATTGATGATAGTTGCTCTTTTTCATCAGCAGGGCCAGTTTTGAAAGCCTGGAGGACCTATAGCTGTAGGCTGCTGGGGAAAAGAGAGAGACAAGAAGTGATGGTTAGATGTTTTTGCAGTCCCAGTCTGAACTGCAATTTGTCCAAGTCGGTCTTTGCATGTCCTTACTTCATCCTTGATATCTCCTACCCTCCAGTGCTTCCTCTACTTCCTCCTCTTTCAACTCAAAGTTCTTGTGCATGCCTTTTTCATGGTATGCAGTGTCTTCAGAAATACCTGTGACCTTTAGAGAACTGGTTTATGAAGATACACAAAAAATACTTTACATACAAAAGTATTTAAGATCTCAGCTCTTTTACTTGGCAAAAGGTGCCTGAGTCCTTTAAGAAAAGGTGAATTTGAGATACAGCCTTTTTGTTTCAGCTGAGAAGTAAGAAGTGCAGAGAGATCAAAACAACATATGTGAAGATGATAAACTGAAACTCCAAATTATTATAGAGCAGGGACAAGCTGGGATCCCATCCTTATTTCATCTTAAGACATTTGCTTGACTATAAAGAAGGGTACACAGAGCTGAATGGAAGGCTTTTCTGCTAAGGACAGCTATGAATGTTAAAAGAAAAATATGATATTGAAGCAATAAATCAAGGAGAGAACCCCAGAATTTATTCTGCCACCATCATCACTGTCAGAAGGCATCAGAATCCTGATGGTGAGAGGAAGGCATCACCAAATGGAATATTTTGAACAAATGAAGCCTGGTGCCAGGGGAAATTAAAAACTTTTCCTAGAATGTCACCCTCACAGTCATGGAGCTATAGACCTGCAGAAAGAAAACTGAAGTTCAAGTAATATATATACTAAAAGTACTTTGACACAAGTGTATCAGATTTTCAACACTGTGATCATTTGATTATTACCCAAAAGAGACTTTTGTATACATATAAAACTATGTTTATACATTCACATTGAATAGATATTATCAGAAATAAAAAACAAAACAACAACAAAAAAACCCCTACCTAATAAAAATTAGTTAATGCTAAAATATTTAGTAAAGACAGGTATAGTGAGGAAGGTTCATTAGTCAAGTTTATCCACATTCAAGTACACCTTCCATAGTCCCCAAATTCAAATCAAAAAATTAAAAAAGGAAGGGACAGTCAGTGGAAAAGTAACTAGCAAGGGGACTGCTGAGTAAAGTAAGATAGATTAATTAGTGGTTTTTGGAAAAATTTCTTTTTTGTTTTTTTAACCAGAAAATAGCACTAAACATAGCATCTGGAAGCTATGAGAAGAGGTGGCTTTAAGTGTATTTTTTAAAGAAATACATGTATGCACAAAGTTTTAAAGATGACCATCATAAACTCTATCACTGAAGAACACTAATTTAAAATTAAAAATGCTTATTTTTATTTAGAAATTGTATTGTCTATTATTATCAGCTATTTTGTTCTACAGTTTTTAAAGGAGTTTTTCTATTTTACCAAAGATGTTTGAGAAGTTACCTATTTTTAGTAAAGTTTGGGATGAAGACATTTTTGCCCTTTAAATTTCAGTTTTTCCTATGTCTAAGAAAAACTTGATTTGCAAGGAAGTTCCAGCTGATGAAATCTTCTGCCAGTCCTCTGACTGTGACTTTGGGTGACACCTTTGTTCAAAGATGGAAAGAGAACAAAGGAATATAGTTACAATTTACTCATAAAGAATAAAGACAATGTGGGGGTCATGCCCTGGCAGTGGGCAACTTGTGCTCTAGAAAAGTGTGCAAAGTGTTTTAGAAACCTCAGTGTATCAAGTAAAGCACTTTCAGTGTTTGCTCACATGTACTATTAGGCTAAGACCTCCTGACAATTTTAGATTTATTTAGACATAACCTTTTCAAGCTATGCTGTGTCCTAAGCACCTAAGCAATGATTGTATATGAGAAAACAAATTCTTTTAGGAGTGAACAGACTGAACTGTAAGAGTGGTCGTGATATGAGGTGAGGTGAATAAAATTTTGGGCTGGTCAAAGATGGCAGACATATTTTCCAGTGACAATTTTTTTTTTTTTAATTTTGAATAGCAACCTCATCCAAATGTTTAAATGCATTATCTTTTAGTGAAGATTGCCAGAAAGAACAAGCTAAAATAAAAGAAATCAACCTTTTGCCATCTTGGAATTCAAACCTATGGAGTTGCATGCTAAATAATTCAGTTCCAATTAACTTGGCATTGTACTGCAACATGTTCTAATGTAGAATATAGAAAAACAAAATCCCCATAATCTACCACATCGAGTAGAATTATAAAAGACTTGTGCTGCAAATTCTTAATTAAACTTTAGGCTTTTCTGTAGATATTTGTTTGAAGGAAAATTTGGGAAAAGCATGATTATATTTTCCCATATCTGATTGCAAAGCCCAGCTGAAAAGTTTTGTGGGGAGAAGGTGAGATCCTTTAAAACCCTGCATCTATTCTTTCTGCTCAATTTTAACTTCCACCAGTCTGGACATATATTTGTTCATCCTTGCAATAAATTTGACATCACCCTATAGCATCAGCTATTTTTACCATCTACTATTATTGCCTCCTACTTATAACACTAACCCTAACAAAACACCACCTTACTTGTATCAGTACATTATTTATTTCTATGAAAGGAAGAAATGCAGCAAGCTGAAGAATTTTCCTAATGTTTGCAAAAGGTAAAGGCAAAAGCAAAGACAAACATTTATCCCCCTACAAGTCTGCATAAACCATAGGGAGAGCAGCTGTTGAGAGCCACAGAGTGAGCCAGGTCACACTACTGACAATTAATAACGAGCCTGAATCATTTTATCTGAGGTGGTTTGTGTTTCTTCTGCTGTTTTCTGCAAAGAGACAGCCTGCAGGAACCCTCAGTACGAGGGGAATGATTGTTAAATGTTGGATCAGTATCACAAAATGTACTTTTTTGCAAGGTTAAATGAAAACAGAATTAGACTATTTTCCCAGCCCTTGGGACTGAGAATTTATGCAGTGACAGCCTTGAAACCCAATTTGGATTAACAGAAATAACAAGTGAAGTTAGTGAAGAATTTTGTCCTCAGTGAATGATTAAGAGTTTGTCAGTGACTAAAATCTTTTAAATACTAACAATTAAAGATAGGTTTGTTGGATTTTGCATCAAATCCTCGCTGAAGTGGGAAGGTATCTGAACTTTGTCACTGAATTTTAGTTCACCTTTTGTATTACCTGCCTGATCTTTTGTGTTGTGATTTTATCTTGGTGATGAATTTTCTTTTTATAACACATAGAGGATGGGGTGGAAAATTAGTGTCAGCTTACCATTTACCCTCTTCCTGTCACTCACTCCTATTGCCATTTCTGTACAGATTGCTATTTATCACTGTGGTATTTCATTTTGAATTCTAAATTACACATATAATCAAAAATTAAATGTTATAGTCTTTAAATAATGGAACTTCCTACATAACCTCCATGACAGGCTGTAAATGTGTCTCTTTTCCTGAACTCTACTTTGTAGTTGAAAATTGTCAGGAATTCTTTTATGACTTTTGCGGGGGTAGGTTTCTACAGAAATATCAATTTGCTGAAATTTAAACTTTCCACAGATCAAATTTCAGTGCAAACATAATCAAGAGGAGGTTCTCATCTAAGGATGAGAGTTTGTAACTGGTATCAGAAGAATAATTGGACAGCTAATATAATTGACAACAGCTAAGGTACACTGCAGAACCATGGGAAGCCAAGGTTCAAACCTTTTAATTGATTATTCAATTCTGTAAACATAAGTAGATCTATTTCAAATAGGGAGCTCAAAATGCATATGAGGTGTGAGAAACCAGACAGAAAACCACACTTCATTTTGAATATGACTCTCAAATTCCTGAACCTACTCTACTACAAAGCAGTCCTGCCAAAAGCGCTGCCACTTTCTCACTTGTACACCTCCAGACCACACAATATGCAAGAGAATGTCACCACTGAGATGAGAAGACATCCAGATTGTAATGTATTCCACTCATAATTACCAGATATTTCACAGCACTCAAATGGCTGTATAAAGTGACAGCACAAACCAAGTTCTTCAAAGCACAGCTCTCCCATATGGGTGCACAAACGGGCCCATAGTTATGAGCTTGGGTTTTTAGTACTTTAAGCTACTACATGGAAAAATCTTTGTTCATACTTCATGATTCATGCTGGGAGATACTTTACATCTTCTGCAGAGTAAGAAAGCACACAACTTGTCTGTGGTTCATGGTCTGATTTGGTTCACTGTGTTTTTGTGTGTTAGTATGTATGTGTGCACACACACATGGACACCTATGGGTGTACCCTAAACACCTCTATCTACATACACATGCACAAGAGCCTGCACAAAAGATGACAGCAAACATTCTAGGGGTTTATGGTCTGTTTAGAGGGTTTCACCATCTCTCTCCTGTCATCCAGAGGCACAGTGATTAGTGCTGGAGTAGTGAATGTTAAGTTCCCTCTGATGATACACAGAACCTCAAGGCAGATATAGAGAATGCAGCAGTTCCAGGGGATGCTGAATGGAATTCTTCTTCCTATAAAAACAGTTATGCCATTTCACTTTGAACTACTAACAAAGTTTTCACAGAGATCTTTGGCCTGACATCAGTTTTTAACTCCTGTCTACGTTGCTCAACATCCTTATAGCAGGTAGTGCCTCAAAACTGGTATTTGCTAAAGAGTAACAATGAGAACAGTGAATTCCACGAAGGCTTCTGTCTCAGCAAGGAGGGAGTGTGATGTTCAATTATCAAGAAGCTGCAGTACCATAGAGGATGAAGAGGAAAGATACTTCTTCCTGCCATCCATTATGCTTGATATGCTTCATTTTACATCAAGCTTGATATAGCAAGTGCTTGATATAGCACCAAATTTTCCTAGTTAAACTACACCAGCTCAATACTTATTGTCCCCGTGGCCTCTTCTTGTATGTGTTAGATTCTTCCTTTATCTGGGGTTCATTTGAAAAAAATGCTGTGGAAAATGACATATCAAATCATGCTGCCAAAAAATCAGAAATGACACTCAAGTTCTGTTTTACAATAAGCACCTCAATGATTTTTTAAGTTCATTGAAATTCCCCATAACTGCAGGGAAAAAATCCTTTTTCTTCCTAGTAGTATGTGTTCACTTATATACAGGTGTATTATTGGTCAAAGCTTCCAGCTGTGAATAGATTTAGTTCCCTTCTGTCCTTAGTTCCTTGTTCTGAAGAAATGTGTGAATAATGTAGATCTAAAAAGTGAATTCAGAACCTCTCTGCTTTCAGCATGAATTGGTAGAATTGTAGTGTTGTTTAAAGAATCTCTCAATCTTTTCAATAGTTTGAGATTAAGATATTTGAAAGAAGCTTATGTGAGGATTAATGAACAAATATAGTTAGTTGTCCATTATGTTTGTTTTTTATCACTCACCATCTTGCAATGGACATCCAACAAAAGTGTTCAAAGCTAGGGATTATACCAGTGGAAAAATTGCCTGAGACCTACAGAATGACCAGGCTGTAATATTTTTTCAAGATGTGTAGATTTTTTTCCAAAAAAAAAGATTTTTTTTTTTTTTGCCACAAAGCAAATTTTTATTAATAATTCCATCAGGAGGACCTGTTATCCTGCAGAACAAGGAAAGTCTGGGTAAAAATGCAGTATACCATTCAGATGAACTTTTTCATAACATATTTTAATAGTTGAGGATCAGAAAGATCCTAAGGAAGTAAAAAAGATAAATAATAAAAATTTTGCTTTGTTTTTCTCCTAGAACTTCTGGTATGTGTGTTTTCTCTTCCAGTGCATTGAGGTGCCAAATGTGATGACAGAGTTCCTGTGGTTCTGCTTAGTGCTGGGGATGAGATTAAGAAAGATTCCACAGAAAAGAGAAGGTTCTCAAGACCAGTAACCCTGGGTAAGAGACACATTTGCTGCTTCACTCCTGTTTAGTTTCATCTAAACTAGTACTTAATCTTGACTGTGTTTGGTACATGATCTAAGATAATCATGTCTCATTTTTGTTTTGATTCCAGAACACTCTGTAATAAATATGAAAGCTATACATTTCTACTGGTACTTACTACCCTGAAGGAGTAAGAACTTTGACTAATTTAAAAGTGGTTCATGTCAAAATATTCTGGATTAGCAATATGATCCAGGAGTCAATATTACCTCATGTCTGTCTGTCTTTAGTACCAGATCAATTTTCTCATAATTCTACTGAAAATTTACATTTCATTTTTAAAATGCCACCTCCTTAGAGTGAATTTTAACATGGCTATAGATCATACTAAGGCCACACCTATATTTTACAGGTTACATTTTTTATGTGGTTGCCTCTGAGTTACTTGTCACAAAGTCATCATGGAATATTTATGAATTTTACTATGGTATAGAAATACTATTTTGTATGCCAAACCCAGCATTGTTAACAATCGAAATTATAACTCTGAGATAATCTATATAAATAAATTTTTAACTGCAGAAAACAAAAGCCATAATTACTGTGCTGCATTTTTGATAAGTTTCTGCCTTGCATAGTTTCTGCCTTCTTACATGCAAAGCAGAGTCACAGGACTTGCTGATACCTCAGGTGACAAAAGTGGCCTGCCTGGACAAAGGACAGATCAGCTGGTAAGCAAACTGACAGATTTTTCCATGGCACAGCTATAATTAGATTAGGAATTCAGAAAATCCATTTGTGATTCAAAGCTTTGAGGTCATCTAGTACTTAATACTGCCTCAAAATTTTACATTCTGTCTCTACTGCTCTAGTCCTTTGAAATGCAGCAAGCATTATTTAAAATTCAGTTGTTTGTTTCAATCAGATTTCATGGAGAAAGTACAATGTAGGTGGAGAGGTTGTGAATTGCCTTGCAAAATGCAAATATAAAGTGTAATTTAATCACTATAAATGAGAAAACAGTAACAATTAAAAGTGAATAAACCTTTACCATGGAAATCAAGAATTAATTGAAAGGTCAGTAGAATGACTATAGTAACTGAACCATGTAAATAATCTAACATTCCTTTATTGCAAATTAAAATAAAGTCGAAAACTGATATAGAGATGATGAAAACTGCTTTTACTCCTGAAATTAATGGAAAAGCATCTGCTGATTTTAATGGAAACAGAAAATTCATTTATGAATTGGTCATATCTACAAGGCTATTTGGAAAATCACAAATTCATTCAAACATGAGACATAAAGCACAGACTTACTTCTAAATAAAGCCTAAAATAAACTATTTCCTGTGCTGATACATAAAGATCTGAAATTCATAATTAAATTATTTTGCTAGTAACACCAGGGCAGAATCTCTGATCAATTATATAAAATGGAGCAGCTGTTCAAAAATAGTTTTCAATTTCATTTAGGGCTCTTTATACTCTGGGTAAAACTTTTAAGTAGTTCTTGATATCTGAAAATTCTCACATCATGTACTGAATTGTTTCCCCAGCTGCTGTCTGTCCCAGCTCCTGACACACTTTGCTGCTATCCTTTCTTTTCCCAAGTAAGACAACTGCTGCCTGTGGAGAAGGGGTGGGTAGACACATTTATAAGCAGGACACAACTGTGCAGCTCACATTTCAGCTGCCTGGTAGCACAGCTGTGAGAAAGAGTGGTGTGGGAATGGTGCCTGTTAATGCAGCAAATGGGAACTGAGTGCAGATGGGGTACAGTTAGCACAGGCAGTGTTACATCACAGATCTCACTGCAGCCACCCCTCTGGGCTGTATTTTCACAGGAAAAGCAAATGAGACTTTCCTGTTCTCTCCCTCCATCATCACTTAACCTCATCTGGAATTGCTATAAATTTTAACATGCAGAAAATAAATTATTTCTATTGAATTTCATCAAAAAGACTTTATGAATAGAATTTTGAGCTTTCTTTTCCAACAACTTCCAACATTAAAAAAAATTAAATTCCTTTCTTTTAAGAATATATGATAACAGTAAAAATGATTTTTTGGTTATGAAATCTTATTCAAGGCATTCTTTGGTCTTGAAAAGACAACATTGATTAAAAGCTTACTGTAAGAGTGACTTCTGAAGTTTCTCAGTAATAATTTGAGAATTCTTTATTAACCACAGTTACAGCAGAGTTGGAGGAAGAATAAGGCTGTGTTTGAGCATGGCTGTCTGTGGATAATGATATTGAATATAAGTGAAAATTAAAGTAATAATTTAACAAAGTACTTGAATTGGCATGGCCAACAGTTCCCTATTTAGAGGCCTATTTAGAATCAGCAAGAATCCAAATATTTTGACAGAATTTGAAAATTCCTTCTCTATATTTTTTTAGCTTTTTCTCAGAGATTGCATTTATTATTTCTGATTGTTCCACTTGAATGGTGATACTTGAAATATACTGTAGAAGCTGAAAATACATACTGCAGCTAATTGTGAAAAACATGGAAATGGAAATTATTTCTCCTTCTGCATCCACTTCTAAGGAACATTCTTGTAAATTGGTTACTGAAAAATGATTACTCTTTAAGTGGATGTAAAAAAAAAAATGATTTTAAGAGTTTTGAGTTGTTCTTAGATAACCTGTTCTAAAACAAGCTTGTCAGGTAAGAAAAAAAAAAAAGATGGTTTTATCTGTAATATGATGAGGAGAAAAGGACATGAGATAATAGCCTTACTCTGTAGAAGCTGGTGACTTTTCTATGACATTTTTTATTAATCTATGCTGCTTCAAGAATGAAATTTCAATTAATTCAACTCAGTTCAAGAATGAAATGAACACCTAACATCACCTAACGCTTAGGTACAGACATGGATATTGGTTTAGATGTAGATACTGATTTTCTGGTGTTCTATTTTTTATTTTCAATCAATCAATCAAACAAACAAACAAAAAGAATACAATAATAAATAAAGAAGACCTACCCACAAAAACAGACATCATCTTTAACTTTCGTCTCTACTCTTGAATATTTCTCTCTCAATCCAGTCCATCATTACTTTTTTTTAGCTTGAAGGCAGTATGTTTTAAATAGCAATACAAAAAATTCAAAATGCAACATATCTATTTTAGTAAAACAAAGATTCAGCTCAACATCAAAGAAACCAGGACAATTGCAGCATGAGGCAGCATGGAAATCAGAGAATTTTCTTCCTAAATTTTCTTCCTAATTTCTTCATCTGTCCAGTTATTTCTGATTAATTTCTCAATCACTGGAGTTTGCACAGCTCAGAAACAAGCAGTTTCATTAATAGTAGCAATAGAAAGTAAGAGTCTCTTTTCAAAGTTGTTTCTAAGATCTGCATGAAATGTAGAGTGTGATGAAATGCAGTGTTGCATTAGTTCCATGTTCAACTTTTCATGTAAAAAGGCTTTTCATTGCTGATTACTTTACCTCTTTTTTCTCCCCTTGTCCAATTAGTAACAGTTTCAGCTCCTTACCTAAGCTATAAATATCATGTTAATGAATAAAGTTTATACATCAATAACAAATCTGATAAACATTTCAGCTGTTCAAATGACTGAAATGGAATGAGTGAATAACCAGCACAGAACTGTCATCCAGAAGAAAAGCAGAAAGTAGAGTAAATAGACAAATGATTAAAATCCCAACTCTATTGATAAGTAATCCCTTCGGGAGTTAAAAGCTCCTTGCTGACCCAAGACCAAAAGTATCTCATAACATTTCTGAAAACAAAATCACAGAATTTGGACACTTGTGATTCAAAGCCTGGTTTCCCATTCTTCAGATTGAAGCATGGCATTTGAGGAAATATGGGTTAGAAATGAGAGCTTCAAGAAATTTAGCATAGCTGATGACTTATTTTGCAATAACTTTGGAGAGAGTTGCCCTATTACTCTTTTATTTTCCTTCCAGGCTTTCAATAAAGAACAGGAAAAACCATAGGTGATTTGACAACAAGTCACCCAATCTGAAATACATAAAATCCCTGAAAACATGTCCCCCTGCAATCATGATGTAACCAGATATATTTCATACCTTTTACTGTTTGTACATCACTTTTTGAAAAGCATATGTTCACTATGTGCACTCCTAGTAAAGTTATGAGAAGGTCATCACCAGAAAAAAAAAGGCCAGAACAGAGTGTTTTTAAAAGTGTCACACCATTGGATTTGTCCTTATAAGAATTCAGATAAATTATCAGCTCTTCTCTTTGGACATATTATGACAAAAGTTGTGAAATTCCTACCAGCTGGAACAGAACGGGGTTAAGAAAATGGCACAGTCGAGTTTTTCCCAAGATGCCAAGGCCAGGAGGAAGTTCAGGCTGGAGTGCCCTTCTTTGTACTCACCTCACAAAAACTTGTGGGATTAAGTGACTGTGCTGGGTATATTTCTGGCCCTGATAGTAAGGTTTATTCTCATTTTGAATCTAAAACCAAGCACTTTCTTCAGCTGACTAATGAAGTGATAATCATAAACATGTTTTCCAGCCAGCTCATAGTAAACAGTCATTACTTAAGAGAAAGTTTTTGCATTAATCAGGTCATGCTCTTAGTACAAGACCTCATTGGCCTGAGAAAGACATAAAATTTTATGTCTGTAATTTATACTCTTTGCCTAACCCATGTTTAGACTGGAAACTTGGTTAACACAGATATGCAGTTTCTCAGTTTTTTATAGTCGAGAAACAATTATTTATATGAGGAATTAAATCTATTTCTCTACTATCCTAAGATAAGAAAATGCTTTTGCAGAGGAGAGTCTTTGCCCAAAACCAAGATTATGCTCAAAGTAGATACAACCCTATGTACTTTAATTCATTAGTTACATGCCCACAGCAGCAAATTAAATGTGTAATACCTCTCTAAATTCCTTTGCTTCTTAGACACTAATCTATTATTGGAAACATTACAAGGTGGAAATACCCTTAGAGATTCTACCAGCTTACCTCTGATAATGCAGACTTGTTTTTATTGTTATCTCAAAATATTTAAATCCTTTTAAGACCTGTTATAAACATTCCCAAAATTTCAAGAGCTACAAAACAACTTTTAGTAGTGTTTGTGGTATGTCATTGCACTATCTAGTTATTAAAGGAAAACGAAAAAGAGGAGGTGACACAGAGAGAGAAAAAATATACTCTCCATGTTTAGTTTGAGATAGACTACACCACACCTCTGCATTCTAGCAAGATTAATATTTTGTGAAGGTCACATTGGTATTTTCCATTACTTTGCATTAATGCTGTACCTTAAAGATCATCTTTAAAGGCAATGGACTGTCAGTAATCCTATAAATCTGTTTTGGTACTATGTAAAAATACTAATGAAGAATATTATGTTTCTACAAACATTGTTTCTTGCATATCAGACCTTATTTAAAGTCAAGACTCTGTATCATTACAAAAGTGATCTCTAAACCCTGAAAAATACTCCAGGTTTTCTCCTGCTGATGGTTTTATCTCCTACTTTGTGTAACATGATGTCTGGAGTCCAGACCACTTCAGGCAGAGCAGAGAGGTCCAAGCAGAGAGGTTTGTCAATCAGTTTTGGTGCAGAGCACACTTAGGACAGAGCCATGTTTGAGTTTACAAAGCTGCTTGCTGGGCTTGCATCTCATCAATCGAGGGGATGGGTCTCCCTGGCAATATATCAACAAGTAAATTTCACTCCTTTCAGCATTATTTTCTTCAGCTTGAGATGAGCCAAGGCCTGTCCTTTAGAAAATACCTAATTTTGAGGAAGGAATAGTGAAAACCTTTTTCATCTTTTTTCCAGTTCTACTTTCAAACTCTTGTCAATGTTCTGTTGATTTTGTTTGAGTAGAATGCCAGAGTATAAACACAAGAAAAAATAAAGTTAAACAAAGGCACAACTTGCAGCTCAGGGAATCGATTGTCTCTGATTCCTTATGCCATTCTCATGTGCCTCCAAGGTAACAAGCAGGGAAAATGTGTCTCTGAGAAGAGACACCTAAGAGAAGATTAGAAAATGTCAATAAGAGAGTGAAGGAATTCTTCCATGTATACAAAAGTCCTTTAAAGTTCCTGCCTGCAGGTTACACAGCAGGAAATGTAAAATCAAGCAAATTAATAGAGACTGATAGCATCACACTGGCAGAGCATCAGCTCCTTCAAGTAGTGTTGTGATCCATAGCATGCTCTGTGATTTACATGCAGTATTTCAGTTCTCCTGCTTGCCTTGAGAATTCTCTTTGCTTTGTTACCTATTGTTTGGACCCTTTTTGTGATGTATTACATAGATCCTGGCAGTGTCACTGGAAGAGCCCCTGGTTTCTCTGTGTCACCAAGCATGTTCTGAGAGACATGCTGTCAGTGGGATAAGTTCTAAAGGCCTTTTGAAAGCATTTAACCTTCTAATCAAAACATAAGAAAAAGGTAAAATGGAAAATGAAGATGAAATGGCAAAAGAGGGCAGAAAGATTTGGCATGGTCTGCTCAAAATTGTGTGTTTTATCACTTCCACACTTAAGTTTAAAGATAATACTGTGTGATCCAAATTACAATAAAATAAAATACAGTATTTTCAACAAAACCAATGTGAAAAAAAATTAAAGAAAAACCAAAATTAATAGCAAGCAAACACTTTAGTTTTGAGGGAGATAATTTGGGGGATCAAAAAGCTGCAGCCCAGATGAGGTGACTGGCTAAGTGACTTTCAGCAGTCAAGAATACACTTTGCTTTCCCACTAGTAACCTTGATTTCAGTCAATGGGAATTATACATGCACACAAAGAGAATAACAGTAAGGATTTGAATTGAGTTTGCTTAAACTGTTACTATCTTTGTATTTTTATAGGAAATCCATATTATTGTCCAGACAATGTCAAACATTGAAGAATGATTATTGTTCTATTGTTCTTTTGTTCTATTTTTACAAAAGCCTAAAACAATTATTTTAGTATCGCATACCATTAATATTTTTTGTATGTTCTGTATTCACCCAAGATAATTTCAGCTAACATATACTAAAGGAAAAACTCTTTTCATTGTTATCTATTTTTTTTTTTTGCTGTTAAGAAACACCAAGTGAATAATTAATTATTACATCACTTTTCTTTCTCATAAATCCTTACTCATTACAGAATAAATTGGTGCCTCACGCAGGAAATGTTATGCACTTGGTCATGAACCAGGATTAATCTAGAAAAACAACTGTACCAAGCAAGGTCTCTGCCTCTAGAAGGGGTAACATATATGCATGAGTTCAAATTGAATTGAATTTTTAGACTCACCCATCCAAATTCATTAATAAATACTACAAAATTATTTCTTTGGTGGGTTTTTTTTTGTCTTTCTAGCATTATATGCAAAATTCTGTGCAAACACGCTCTCAGCAGCTTCTCCCACAGGTCATCTTGTGAGGAATCGATTCAGGATCTGAACATTAGCACTCAGCAAAAGTACTGTTTGATTTAAGAGATTAATATAGTTAATTGTCAGAAGTCCTTGTCTTTTTCTCTGTGAATAAGAAGTTGCTAATGGGGGAAAAAGGGGCCTGGTGACCTCTCCTAAGGTGGGTTATATGTGCACAGATGGACCTTTGTCTATTGTGTCATTGAACCACTCCCTTTACACCCTAAGAATGATTTAGGGGACTTGGCAGCCAGCAATATCTCCTGAGCTCTAAATACAAAAGTAATTACCCAGTTAAAACTACTGAATCTTTTTAGGAAAAAAGACTTTCCAAGACATAAGATCTGGACATTTTTTGCATAAGAAAGAGACAAATTGCAGTGGTTTACAGACACATTAAATCATGTAAGCATTACTGTCACAATACTTGCTATCCTCATTGCAAATACTTGTACGAAGTGAATGCACCTCCTGCCACCCCTCACGACCCAGGCTGCCATTCTGTTCAGATTTGTGCCATGCCAGAGGCAATAAAATGACCCCTGCTCTAAAATCCTTACTGCCTTCATCCACATTATCTGAATTGACTGTTCTGCTTTGTGAACTGCCATGTCCTTGGTATATGTTATTTTTATTAGTATACTATTTACAGGAACAAACCAAAGTTAATAATGACATGCCTGGAACAAGATGTACTAAGGGGTGAGATGGCAGAGACTGTCAGAGGGAGAGCCTCTACATCTTAAAACACGAGTAAGATGAGACAATTTTCTTTGGTTCTGATTCTAGTCTGCTTCCTAAGTCTCAGTTGATGACTGGGAAGGGGAGGCAGGGGAGGGGAGAGGAGGAGAGGAGAGGGAAAGCTGGTTTATTGTCAGAAAACAATATTGTGGAAAAAACCCCACCATTTCCCATTAGAAAAATAAACAAAAAAAAAATCCAAACAAATAAAATAATCAGGTTCTCTAGAAGCCTCAAAGTGCAATTTATTTGTTTTATCAGGAAGTCTGAGGTCAAAACAGCATGACCAGAGGTTTGCAGGAATGTGCTGCTCAGAGAGCTGCTGTGGCACCTCTGCTCACCTCTCCAAAGGTGCCTGCCTTGAATCCTGCAAGGTAGCAAAAGGGAATGAAAGGAAAGAGATTAGAAATCAGATTAGTTAATTAGAGATGTTTTCACTACATGGAAATTGAGGTGCTTCTGACAGAGGAGAGATTTTACAGGAAAAGTTAACCAATATTCAGTTTCCTTACATGAGTGTATTTTTTTCTTCAAATGTTTGTAAGGTGAAGCCTGAAATTTTGTGACTGTGTGATAAAATCATAGATATAATTCAGTGCAGAATTTCCCTGATTTTGGTTCTTTTCATCACATCTCAGTGAAACAATCTATAGAAGAAAATTACTGGGGAAGGTAATCATTGGAATGCATGTTCCTTCTGTGATAATTTGAAAATACAATATTTATGTTTTCATATAAACCCAGTTGTTTTAAACACAGAAAGAAGAAATTCTTCTTCTTCACACAAAGAAGAATTCTTTCTTCTAAAAAGAATTTCAGAAAACCTCTACTGTAACAAAGATACTAATGTAAAGGTGTGAAATGCTGTCCTTGTCTGGACAAAGTTTGTCCTATTCCAGTTGCAGGATTCTGTTTTTATTTTGTTTCCCTGCCCAGAAATCTTGCCCTTAACTGTGGGGAGAGGGAAGTGATTTTTCTGCTGCAGACTTTAGAATCACTGGCTTTTCACCTGCTTCTCAGAAAAAAATTAACAAAGAAAATAATATTTCAGGGAAGCAGATAGAGTAGAAAAATAATTAGAGCCAAAATAAAAACACACAGTGTTTTACACCTTTTTAATCTTCATTTTATTTTCAAACCCTTTGTAAAATAAGGGTTTTACTGAAATTGTGATTAAAAACAAAGTTATATGGAAAATTTAGTTTTTGTTCTTAAATATTTTCTTTTAAAATTACCTGCGGGAAATTCCCCAAAAATTCTTCCAGCTGATTTTTTTTTAATGGAAAAAAAATATTCTACCAAATCTAGTACAAGTTACCATGGTAGCAAAACAGCAATCAGACTAGACTAATGTCATTCTGCATGATTAGATCTGTTTCAAAGTAACTAGACAGTATCCATCCTAATGCTCTTAAGTTATTAAGCATTTTAATTTCATTTAAAAATAACATACAGATTTTTAATTTCAGAAGATAATCAGAGCAATGATGGTGCCTTAATTTACGTTATAGAGGAGGTGTACATATGATCAAGTGAGCCAGATGAACTGAGAAGAGAAATCAAAGGCACAGAGACACAGGAAAATGTTGCCAGACAATTTCAGCAGTGGCAGTTTGTTTAATTCATTTAAACAAATGAGACAATGCAAATCACAGTGCAGAACTGGGCCAGGCAGGGTGTTAACTACCTGTAACCCACTCACAGACCCCTGAGCATTGTCTCCACCTTCCCACAGAGCTCTCCATGAGGTTTCCATAGCTCTCCATGCACCACCACTCATGGTGGGAGGGAAGAGCTGCTCCTGTACCACCACCTCCTACTGCAGAGCTTTGGGCAGAAGCCACTCACTGACTTGCAGTGCACCACTGGAACAACAAGTTATGGAATTGCAAAATGGGTTTAGTGGAAAGGGACCTTCATCTGATGCCAACACCCCTTCCATGGGCAGGGATACTTTCCATTAGCCCAGATTTTCCAAAGTCCATCCAATCTGGACCTGAACTGTTCCAGGTGTTTAAGGAACACATTCCCAGCTTCTTTGGGAATCTTGTTTCTCTTCCTCACCACTCTCACAGTAAAGAATTTCTTCCTATTATCTAACTTAAACCTACTCTCCATCTATGCCCATTTAAAAAGTCTCTCCCCCTCTTTTTTCCACGCCCCTTTAAGCCACCCTCTCTTCCTCTCATGGGATTTGTTGTGTCTATCTGTATTACAAGCCCCCCTTTTCTCACCCTCCATTTCATCATGTGGGGAGCACAACTTCTGTGAGGAGCTGAGCCTGGGGTGCCCATCCCTGCTGAGCCCCAGAGAGGGCTGTGCCTAAAGAGCCATAGAATAGGTTAGGTTGGGAGGAACCTTGAGAGGTCACTTAGGACACTACTTGTCTAGATATTGTAAGAACTTAGCTTATGAAACTCAGCTACAAATCTAGGCAAAAGCATTCCAAAGTCAGGAAAATTCTCCATGGTGGCACATCTTAAAGCAGTAATCTCTATGCACCACATCCAGGTACCAATTTGCTGTTCCTGGTTTTTTTTAAGGCAGATGTTTATTGCTGTGTCTAATGTCCCCAACAGCATGTTAAGCTTGAAACATACTCAGAAAAATATCCTTAGGGTGAAAAAAAAAGACATGGAGATAGAAACACACAATTGTTTTAAGGTTGCTTGTTTCATCTGCCTCAGAAAGGGCAGTTTTAGTGACACTGTCATCTGCTGGTTTCCTCTGTTCTGAGTAACTACATCTGGGTTCTATAAATTGGCTGAGTGACCTTCTGTTTTAGCTCCATCACAGTATCCAAGACAGTGATGTGGGGCACAGGTGCCTGCATGGCTTTCTGAAACTCCAGTGCTCAGCACAACAGAGTGACCCACAGTCAGCAATCAGTGCTCACTGACTTGACTCTACTTTGATGAACATGGGGTGCAAGGAGGGAGGCAGAAGCATGGAGGAATGAGAGAAATTGTGAAGAGTTAAAACCAGATTTATTTGGTCTTGCCTTCATTTTAACCACTGTTGTTGTCATGCTTTAATGTACTTACTTGAGGTACCATCATTTTCAGGTCATCACAGGTGGGTTTTTTGCTGTTTCACTTCCTGGCTGAGTACATTCACATCAGCATTCACTTGTCAAGCTTATCAGTACTTTACCCGTTATTGCAAACATTGCCAAAATTCCTTCTTAAGCTCCAAAACTCAGAAGTGTTTTGCTTGAAGTTTGTTGCTTCTATTTCAGACTTGAAGGAGACTTGTGTGTCCAGAATGTTGTCTGTTTTCTTTCCAATTTTGTTGATTGGTTTATAAAAGATATCACTTACAAGCCTTTTCCTGCTTTAAAAAAAAATCTGTGTGTTTCTATGTAAGTTCTAATATTAGAAACAGTGTTGTTTCCCGTGGCAATACATGAGATAATTGAAATTAATTGTCCTTGAGGCTCCTGCTTTAGTTAAAAATCACCAGGGATCAAAAAAGCAAAGATGTCTGTGTATGATACATTTGTAGATATTATAACATCCTTTAGGTAACCCACCTGAATAGTTTTTCTCTGAACCCAGACACTCCAAGCCACAGGAGCTGTCCAGACAGTAGGGGTGGGATGAGTTTCAGCTTGACTGAATTCACTGCAATTTTTCAAAAAGCTGCTGCCTACAGAATGTGTGGGCAAAAGTATGTTAAAGCAAGGAGGGAAAAATTAATTGTGAAAAGTGAATGGCATACAAAATATTTGTCTGCCCCATCCACATGTGGCTGTGAAGATCTGGAAGAGAGGAAGAGCTTGTCAGGCACTGGCTGGGGAACAGTCAAGGCCTGGTTAAGATTTTCTCTGCCAGTGATGCCCCAAAGGCTCCAGTGCCTACCGTGGTCTGTCAGGCTGCAAGCTGCTCTATTCTCTCTTTTTCTGGCGTTAGAAAGAAGCAATCTCTTGAAGGAACATTTTGGATACCCTTGTATTTTTCCTAAACCCCCTTTCTTCTTGGAAGCAACCTGACCCTTGGGTTTACATTTCTCTACTAACACAAAAAAAAAAATTACTCAACTTAAAGGAAATTTCAAAATGATTACTAGTATGATTGGTATTGATGAAGCAGTAATACTCTTTCTGCTTCACAAAGTGCATGCATTAATTCATCTCTGGCTTCAAGAGCTGTGCTGCTAAAAAATTTAGCTGAAGTTTTATTGAGAGGTTTTTATGACTGACAAAATGTGTATTTCATATAGTCAGGGTGTTTCTGTCACAAATCCTGACTATTTTATTGCCAATATTCAATCTTTCATAAAAATTAGCTCCATAAAAATAGTCATAAAACAACCGTAAAAGGAATTTGTCTTTACATGAAAATATATATCTTGAAACAAACAGTTTTAAGCAAGGGAGATTTACAAAAGCACTGCTTCACTCACCATGCAATTTCTTTTTTTTTTTAATTATAACTGTCAGAGTCTGTCTAAGAACTTGGGAAATCAATTTGCTTAAATATGAATTTTATAAGTATGAAAAAGGATTAAGAAAAAATAAAGACATTTCATTCTCTATAATATGAGATATTTCCTCAACTGATAATATTGGTGATTAACAAACTGAACAACACTACATTTTGTTTCTAGTGTTCGGGGGGGTTTTTTACAGACTGATAACTGTTAGCTGTCACTTTGAGGCACTGCAAAATTACATATGGTAGATGTTCATTAAGAAGATGATTAGTGGAAAACACTTGCAGCACTTTCTTTTTCAATTTATCCCCATTTAAAGAAATATTTTGTGATTCAGTGTCAAAGAGATAGCTATAGGCATTATAAACATTACAAACTGTTGTGCTTCTCAGTTCTGTGAAAGAATAATGATCCTTTTCATATGCTAGATTTCCAGTCCTGTGAATTTTAAATTCTCTCTTCACAGTAGCAGAACAGCAAAGGGATGATTCTAACATGAACTTTCCTATTTCCTTTTCTTCTTACTTTCTAACAAAACAGTAGTTTAGAGCGTGACATGGTTTTGGGAAGCCAGAGCTATTGGTTTCAATTCCTTCAGTGAAAGGTGAGGTATGAATGTAAGAGAGCTCAGGGCTCTCATATCCTTGAGTGAAAAAGTTTGAGTTCTAGACTCTAGAATGCCTAGACTAGGTGCACCAAAAAAACAAACAACACAAAACAAAACAAATCAAAACAAAACAAAACACCAATCAAAAAGAAAACCAACAAAACCCCAAAACCCCCCAAAAAAACCAACAAAAAACCCAAAACAAAACAACAATAAAAAACCCAAAAAACAACAAGAAAAAAATCTGAAGCTCTGAAAAGACAGTACCATCTGTTTCTAAGGCAGCACTGAATGCAATTCCTGTTTCTCTGTTTGCTCTTTGCTCAAGAACTGCAGCCAGCCTTGCAGTGTTTTCTGACTTGTGGTTTATGTGTCCTGTTGGGTTCTCAGCTGAACTGGGAGCAGACAATACTGGAAACCATCAATTGCAAATGTATGTCATGAGCAAGAATTTGAAAGAAGGCTTTGTTATGAATACAGGATTGTTTTCTTTTTCTTGTGCAGGTGAATGGCAATAGTTGACATCAAAACCTCTTTAAGATGTTTGACAATTGAATAGGAAAACCTGCCAAGTCCTTGAGAAAACAATGTCTTTCTAGGCACCCTTTTAAGTGTATTGGCAGCAACTAGAAATAGCAGAAAAGGCTGACAAAATTTCTGGAAGTGCCACAAAGTCACTGTACCTTGTGACACCTTTGAAGATCAACCAGAAAAGGGAGAGCTACTTCCTCCCCACCCTACAAGAACTACTGTTGTAACATCACTGCAAAAATGCAGCAATCTCAGAGCTCAGCCTTGTTTGAAAATGGAAACCCATTTCTCCTATTTGGGCATTCTAAGTAAGACTCATAGACAATGTGCTGTGGAGGTGTTTGCCTTTCTGTCTTTCCTGACCCTGCAATCATTTCTGAACACAGATGTGTTCAAGCACACAAACATCCCATGAAGTTTTTTCTCAAAACATTGAGGGAGGATCAAGAGGCTCAAAGGACTTTGGCATTTGAGCTCTCAGAAAGATGAGGACCTAAGAAATGAGGGCTGACATGCATATCCATTGTACAGTTTTTTTATTCAAGTCTTTCATATAGATTCAAGTGCCATCAAGTTTTGTTGCCAAAGTAATAACTTCCTATAATTTATTTTTTCAAGGGTAAAAAGACAGACTTCTCCCAGGTAAAAACTGTGAAGACATTGATGTTCTTATTTCCTTCTGTCTGTGCTTAGATGATTTCCCATTCAGCACCTGTGTCTGAAGCTCTTTTCACTCTCTTTTGAGGAACCTGGTGTTTAACCCTTTGATATACTGTGATGATCTCACAGCTAATGCAGAGATGTTGCCATCCAAAGCCTAGAGTTACTTCAGAAGGAAGTAAAGACCCCTCTGACTCTGGTATCTAAAATGCTTAACACATGTTAATTTCTATGGCAGTTTGGCACAATACCAGCCTTAAAACTCTGCTTTATTTGTTACTAGGTTAAAAAGTTTGGCTGAATTTCATTTTCTCTCTATAATCTTAAATGACAGTATTTTACTTTTATGTCCAATGTCTATTTTGTATCATTAGTGAAAGCTTTAAGACTGTGACAGTGTAGGTTATATACCTTTAAAAACAGCCTGCAGAGTACAGTACGTGAAACCTTAAAGGTGGTGACTTTTGTAACCTCTCAGCTTACACAGACCATTCTGCCTCCATTTGAATGCCTCCAAGTTATTTTAAGATAATGTGCATATGTGAAATTAATCACCTTAATTGTTAGCACTTTTAAAATAATTTCAAGATTTATTTCTACAAGTTACAGTATTTATTTAAGGCATCAACCAACATTTTGCTGTTACTTTTTAAATAGCTTCAAAAATTGAAGGAAGCATTTGAAAAGGAAGGTGATGATGTTTCCCTATTCTTGCTTCAGGCACATAAATGTTATTTCCTCTGAAATGTCATGTATTGACCATCTGAATCTTGATAAATCACAAGATAGATTGCAGTGGAACTCTATGTATTTAAGTATCAAGCTGATCCATAACTTTCACAGCAACCAAAAGCCATTGCTTGTCAGTGCTGTCCAGAATATATCCTGACAGTTCAGTGGGAGTTTCAGTGCCATTTATTTTCAAATCAATACTCAATTACTAAGAGGAAGATTCACTCCCTTGCCCATTTTCAAGATGAAATTATGGACTAAAGCAATAACACTTAGTCAAGGCAAGCCACTGTCCATTAACTCATGATGCTACCAAAAAGCCATCCAGACACTTTATTAAAGCTCAGTCTTTTTTCAGCTTTTAATTAATCATTGTGAAAAAGGCCTTTCACATTGTGACTGATGACCAGAGAAAACAATTTTCTCCTAACTGCCTTTTAATTTCAACTCTGGGAGTGCTCATTGACTGAATCTCACAACAACCCATCAATACTAGTTTTTAATGTGTTTTCTCCTTTGTTATTGAGAAGAATGGAGTGGCAATGAGGCTTTGTGCTCCTCTTCATAACTCAAGTAATTGATTCAGTAAATGCCTCACATTTGCTAGTGGATAAAAAGTGTTGTCAATGTAGATAGTAGGTACTATATAAATTACTCCATTAACAGGAAATAAAGCTATTTACAATTTTTTAAAGTGTAAAGTGCAAGTGGCTTTAAAAAAAAAAGAAAGGACTACTACTTCTTACATGTCTGAATGGGCTTTTTACTTTTCTCTGTAAATACTAGTAATAGGATATAAAGGATCAGGAAAAGATTAGCAGACTAAGGCTGCCATCCTGCAGCACTGTGCCTATGTGAGTAGCCCATTGCAAACTATTCTTCTTGAAGAAACTGAGCACTATAAGTAACTCTTGTGGAGCTCAAAGTACTCCTCAACAGTGATCATATAGCATATATCTTGCTTTACTTTTCAGTTCTTTTGGACACTGGACACTGAAGGATAAGAGATGAAAGAGAGTTTGCTGAGAGGAAAAAAAAAATTAAATATAAGCAAAGAGATGCATTCTGTGTCTGCAGAAGCAAAGCATATACTGAAACTACTTTGTGTCTTCCAGAAAAAGAATTTTCCTCTACATTTGGCAGTGATTTCCAGGAAATGTAAAAAGCAGTAAAGCAGCGTTCTCATTAAAGAATGGCAGATAAAATACACTACAAGTGGATGTGTTGTGTATACTACTACTGTCCTAAAACAGTAACAAATACTTGGAAGAGTTTTAATTTTACATATTTTATGTAAAGATTCTTTTATGTAAGCCTATGTTTTTGTACTCACTTGCAAATAAAACAAAAATATTTACAAATGGTAATATAATAAAATATATTACTTTAATATAATGAATAATACAATAAGAGTGGAATAGATAACTGCAGCTTTAGATATAACTGTTCTGAGACCATAGTTTAAAGATTAGGCACCTTCTTGACTTTGAACCTTCTTAAATTTTTTGGAATGGATTCCTTCAGAAATTCTTGTATGAAGGTAGGTCTATTGATAAAAGACCAATTGCACTGCAAATTAGGAAACATGCCAAAATAAAGTGTTCTATCAAAACAATCCAGGTTGATGAACCTTGACATTGACAATGGCCTATACATGAAAAAATCCACAAACATGACAACTGTTTAAGGGTCTTGGTCTCATTTAAAAGGGATTATCTGTAGATATTTCCAATACACAGTGCACATACATTTTGTGACATTGCAGAAGAAAAAGTTAGCTATTTATCAGTGCACAGTAGAAGAATGACTGGGCATAAAGGAATGATTTACAGAAATTAAAATAATGAGTGTCTATTTGCAAGAACTCAAAGAGTTGAGCACCCTCCCTAAACAGAAGGGAGGACAACCATGGACTGATATGGGACACGGATAAAATACAGAAAATCCCCCTATGTACAAGTAATCCCTGGTTAATCCTAGTTAATCAGATTACTGAATTTACTGAAAGTTCCAGTTTACTGTGCCTTTCTTTGTAAACATGAATAAAATTAGCTATTAGTCAAGCAGTGTTTTTTTGCTGGAAAAAAAAAATATGCTTAGCAGAGTCTTCTTCTGAACTCGAATAGGTTCACCAGGGATGGTTCCACATCACAGGTAGTGCAAGGCCAGGGCTTTGAGCAACCTGATCTAGTTGAACATGTCCCTGCCCACGGCATGAAGATTGGAACAAGATGATCTTTAAGGTCCCTTCCAACCCAAATGAGTCCATGAGTCTGTGTTTCTTTTTTATTACCAGAAGTTCTAAATCCCAGCATTATTTCTCCAAACTTCTTGTTCATCAAAATATAACAGATTTTCTTTCAAAATCCTCTTTTTTTACAGTTTAGTCCTGCTATCCATACCAGATTTAATTATAGTTTCTCAGACCTTCCCAGTCTGAAAGTATTAAATAAATGGACCTTTTTTCCCTCCATGTAGGGAAGTCACAGAATAGATTTGTCTGATTATCACTACAGTGCCCTTTTCTAAACTTTGAATAAAGTTTTCTGGCTTCATAATTCTTTCATTTATTACAGAAAGAAGAAAACATTCCCATGCCCTTATGTTACATGCAGAAGTCTTTGGTATATTGTGTGTAGTCATTTAATATTCATTCTCCCAGTAGGGAATAAGAGAATTGAATGAGATTTTTCTGGATTTATTTAATTTTATGAAGCCCCATAATGCAGCTCCAGAATGAGCCTACCAAAAGGGAAGGATTGACTTTTGTGATATCCCAGGTGATACTGGGGTTCTCACACAGCTCTTGTGTGCAAGCAGTGATAGATTCTGCATTTGGTGAGATCACCAGTGCCCATCATGCATCAGTGCCCTTAGAAACATCTGTGAGGAATTCATCTAAAGTTGTATTCACACAACTATTCCTGGGTTACCATGGCAATTCTCTAGACACTCTCTGAAAAGGATAGCATTGCTGAAGTGAACTTGGACACCTTATCCTGAATTCTGAAGTTTAGAAGTCAGAAGTTCACTACCAGGCATTGTATTTAAAAAGCTTTCTCTGAACAGCAGAATCAACATTGTGTTCAGTACCAAGGAATGTTACAGACTAAAATATTTTGTCTGTCTTTCTTTCAAGAATCTTCACTGTTCAATCTCTACCATGCTTTACAGTTATATACTTTAAAGTAAAGGAAATACTCCAAAAGTTCTATTTTATTGTCCAATTCTTTGAATAAAGTAGACAAAACCAAACCCCTGCATTACATGAGTGTATAAACCAAAATTATTAGTTGTCCAGGTCATTATTACATGTTTCTTTTTACTGTGTCTTACTTTGCAACACTTATTTAAGTATCACTCAATCACTACTTCGTGCTATTTCACAGAATCACGGAATAGTCGTGGTTGGAGGGCATCTCTAGAAGTCATCCAGTCCAAGCCTCTGCTCAGGGCAGGACATCTAAAGCATTTTGCTTTTGGCCATATCTTATTGGTTTTGAATGCCTCCAAGGCTTGAGACTTCACAACCCTCTGGGTAACCCATCCAAAGATTTGACCACACTTACAGTAAGAAGCTTTATCTTATGTTTTTAGTGTCCAACAGGAATCCCAAGTTTTTTTCTGTAAAGTTGCTTTCCAATCAGTCAGCCCACAGCCTGTCCTGCAGTATGGAGGTATTCTTCCCAAGGTGAAGAAGGACTTTTTTATTTTCCTTTGCTGACCTTAATGAGAGTGAGCCCATTCTAGAGTCAGCCCATTTCTAGAGCTTAGCAATGTCTCTCTGAATGGAAGCACAATTATCTGGCCTATCATCCATTCTATCCCCTTTGGTATGGCCTGCAAAGCTGTTGAAGATGCACTCAGCTTCATCATCCAAGGCATTAATGAAGAAGTAAGCCAGTGTTGGCCCCCAGTATTGACCTTGGAGTACAGCTCTAGTGCCTGGCATCCAGGTGGACTTCATGCCTCTGATCAACCCTCTAGACCCAGCTGTTGAGGTGTTTTTCAATCCACTCCACTGTTTATTTGCAAATTCTGCGCTTAATTAGTTTGTGAATAAAGACATTATTGGAGGGGGTGTTGAAAGCCTTAAAGTCAAGAAAAACAATATCCACTTCCATTCCTTTAACCGCCAAACCAGTCTTTTTCTTGAAGAAAATGTAAAGTTTTGCCATATAGTCATGGATTTTTTTAAGTTGGGAAAAACCTCTAAGATCATCAAGCCCAAATGATGGTAAGGTGTGATTTGCCCTTTGTGAAACTATTCTGACTACTCCTAATCATTAATTCCCCTTAATACATTTTGGATTTGTATTCAAAATTACTCATTCCACCACCATCCCTAGTATCATTGGAGGTTTACTAACCCAGAGTTTCCCTCTCTTCCTTCTTGAATGCAGGCAGGACATTTGTTTTACTCCAGCCTTTGGGAATCCTCCACAGTTTCCATGACCTTTCAAAGCTAATCATAAATGACTTTCAGTGACATTGTCCAACAGCTTCATTACTTGCTGTAAACAGTTTATACTGTTGTATACTGGTGATGTTGATGAAGACCATGAGCCCTTTCTCTCTTGTAATACAGAGATGGATTATTACTGGTATTGGTTATTCTGCACTATACATAAATGTATTTTAAATTACCCCATAGTTTCCACTATACTAATCTTAAAATATCAATATGGAAAAATCCGTTCTATGAAAACTACAGAAGAGTTTGATTTAACATGTATCTAACAGCTGGACTTAATGAAAGTGTGTAATAATTTCTTGACTTGGAAAATTTTTTAAATCCTTTCACATAAGAAAATTTATTTCAATTCTAGTCAATAGTTTTGCAGAAGGCCAGGTGTAACAAGACCACATTTATTTCTTTTCAAGAATATAGGAATTAAATGTGTTTGAGCTTGTTTTCAGAAACTTTTGCATATACCTCAGAGATCACTCGAGTATTTGCCCTGGAAACACCTGACAAAGTTCAACAGCCCAAATTAAATCCCCCTCTTTTTTGGCCTTTGGCCTTGTGATAAGGCAGAATTTATGAGAAATTATATAGATCTTCTCTACATGAGCTCCTGGCATGTTGTCTTATCATGCACTCCCACCAGCCAGCTCTGCTTCCAACTGTTTGCTCATGGTCAGGGACAGCAGACTTAAGACAGAATGTGTATCCATCAGCACACTCACTATTTTACACACTTTCTAAATGAAAGTGTGTTTTCAACACATTGGAATTGAGAATGATGTAACTACT
The DNA here is from genome assembly GCF_027477595.1 of Haemorhous mexicanus. Classification (NCBI taxonomy): domain Eukaryota; kingdom Metazoa; phylum Chordata; class Aves; order Passeriformes; family Fringillidae; genus Haemorhous; species Haemorhous mexicanus. Next base: position 11,674,506 of record NC_082341.1, read on the forward strand.
TTAGACATTATTTTCAATTAGATAGTGAAAAACTACCCATGTCAGCCTTACAAGTCAGTTCTAGAACATGTTTTTAAACAACTTTTGCATATGATTTGCCAGAAAAGACAGCTGCATTTGGAGTAGTGCACACTCCCTAGCCATTTTAAAGCTTTATCATCCTTCAAATCTTATTTAAACAAAGTTTTTGAGACACAGCTAAAACAATAGCACAGGTGATTGATTACTGAGGACTGCATACTGTGGACAACTTTCATACAACTACATTTGAGGGCCATGTGGCATGGCAGGTTACTCTAACTAACAAATTAGAGGAACAGAGATATACTATAGAACATACATATCAAATGTGGGGGTAGAAGAAATTGTTTTAAGGCCAGCAGGAGCAAGTAAATGAGTAAAAATAGGAGACAAAATTATTGTCAGACATACATTTCTATTTGAATCAGTATCTATGCCATCTAGCCCATGTCTTTTGGAGGAATAATCTCATCTAAATCTTCTGTAAAGGCTAGATTAGCTCTTTTCTCTCATTCCTGACATGTTTTTCTCACCTGTTCTTAAAAGTTTCTGAGGAGGCAGACTCCTTAAACTTCTCATGAGATCTCTTCCAGTCATTAGTTAATCCATTTTGTCAGGTAGTATTTGTTCTTGTCTAAATCTGAATTTGGCTTGCTGCAGTTTAAGTATCAGCAATACTTCTTGCCTTCTCGAGTGTGGACACAGAAAACAAATTGAAAGGTATTGAAGATGTGAATCAGCACACTTACATGTAACCATCTGCATGTGGATTCCCATGTGTGAGGCATGTCAGGTCCCATTATAGTTATTTATAAAAGAAAGTGTCATTCCTTGGACAGCACAGAACATCAGATGGAGGCCAGGCATGATGTGTGGAAGCTTTTAAAATGGTCCTGAGTTCCAAGGTTTGGTTGACTGACTTAGGCCCTTAACCAAGATGACCAACAGCACAGGAAACAGAACTGCATTGGTAAAAAGTAGGCTATTTAAACCTTCAAATAAATTAGAAGTTCAGTGCATTTTTCTCTTAACATTTTAAGCCCATCTAACCAGCAGAGGTTATTTCTGTGGATCACACAGAAAACATCAGGATGAGCAAACCAAGATGGCTAATTCCCTAAGCTTAGCAAAGAAATGTTTAGGAGTTGTGAGGCAATCTGTCATTGCCTATCATCTCTGAAAAAATAGAACATGTTCCATATCGTGCAATTTACTAAACTAACAGATTAAAAGTTACTTAGGAGCTTGAATCACAATGCTAAAATTGGGAAAACTAATCACATTAGTAATTTTAACACTCTGCAACAAGAAATGTATTAGTGTTGGCAACGCAGAACCCTAAATATTAAAAAAAAAACAACAGAAAAAGAAATTAGCTTGAAATCTAAAATATTTGGAGATAAATGTCTCTTCTATAAGGAATTTTAGAATTAATTTAGGGAAAAATGTTACGTTGGTTTGACTCAGTTTGAAGTGATATAAAACTTAGAGAAACTGCTAGGGCTTCAAAATGATTGGTTTCACAAATTGCCTTATTTATTTGATAGTTTTGAAGATCTGTGCCAAAATTTGACTTCATGCATATCTTTAAACCATGATACTGAAATAAATTTAGTGCAATTAGACTATCTTTCTAAATTCTTAGCAATATTTGGTATATGATATATTGGGTTTTAATAATACTATAGTATTTTTGAGTTTCTGTAGTGTGACATTGACATAAAAAAGCCGACTTAATTTATAATAGAGTAGAATAAAAGTTTGCATTTTCAGCAGGTTATAGAAGAGAATATTTTAAATTCATGGAAATTACTTATGGCCTTTTCAAAACTCTCCCTTCCCATGGATCTTTCCTATGAATGCCAAATATCATATATGTTGATCTACATTGCTGTCATTGCAAATTTGTCCTCTTGATTTCTAAGAGTTTGTCTCCTTTCAAGGTTCCACTGTCTAAAAACGTCTGACTTGCTAGCTTAGGAGTATGTGCTCTTGCTAAGCAGCACATGTACAAGAACAGTGACAATAAGTTGATTAAATTGTTAAGCAGGGATCTTTTTTATGTAATTAGTAAGATATTTATGAGCAGGATGCCACTACTTTACACAGACTTTGTTATATACTTACAGCAGATTAACTATAAAGTGTGGAGAAATCTGTTTTGGGTAAACAACAAAGATGACTTCCCAAGATAATTGCTTCATTCAGCCTGTGCCCAGAATGCAGAGCTCAAGATGTTTATTTATCTGAAGCTGCTTCCCATAAAACCTACAGAATTTTGTTTAGGTGCTAATTTTAAACACCAGAATGTAAAGACAAGCTAACAAGAAGGATTTGGGCTGAAGCTGTTCAGCTGGCATGAATACAGAGCAGCACAGGTCACTGGTAACCAGCTGAACTCTGCTGCTGAAAGGACAGAAATAAAATAAACAGTGCTGATGCTACTGCCTTGCCTCATTGGAAATAATGGTGTAGTTGGTGTCAGGACATTATTTTAAATATCAAGCAGACTGAAATCTCTGTGAGGCATAAAGGTCAGTAAATGAGGAAAATATATTCCATGTTCTACCTATTTTAGCATAAAATCTTGTAAAAATAATTTACAGAAAATCACCTTAAGAAGAACAAAAAAAAAAAAAAAGTAGACCTGCATCGTGACATCTTTTCCAAAATAAGCTACATTTTTTTTCTACTTTCAAGAAGTTTATTTACAAAGAATAAACTAATTTAGGAAATATTAGCAGCGCTGAAAATGTAAAATACATCAGCCTTAAATATTATAAATTTCCAAGTAAAATGAAACACAAGTGTTTCTTTTTATCTCTTAGCTTACAGTTTACTCAATCTGCATTAAAATATTACCACTCAAAATCATGTATACATGTAAGGATTTGATTTTGATGGTATTAAGATTTCAAATTATGGGAATCAGACTTCTTCTCAAAGTCACTGCACAGAGAGAGACTGTGAGAGAGTTTTGGATAAGAAACCCTATAGCAGAAGACATGACTAGCTTTTCATACAGGAAGAATAAGAAAAATGGAGCTTCTTTCTTCCTTTCTCACTTTCCAGAAAAAGAAGGAAATGCAGGAACATTTTCACCTTTGAGATGATTATTTCAGCTTCAGGGTGTCCCTCTAGCACTGGAGACAACATTTATTCACAAATGAATACTCATGTGGAAAGATTACTAGCTCTCAAGTTAACCCATAGTAAATGGAAGAGATTGCATTAGGTACTGTATGCTAGAAATTCCAGAATCACAAGCAAAATATTTTAAAATTAATATTATTTCTTAGAAAGATAGTCCATCAAAAGTTTATGTCCAATGAAATTTTGATGACTGTGATGGCAATATGCAGAAATAATCAAGCTTTCCCCAGATCTTCAATTCCCTTGCAGCCCAAGGCAGCTCAAGCACAGTCCTGTGATAGAGCCTGCACTACTGGATTGCAGACACAAACTGATTTGGTGCTTTTTACACCACAATGAATATTTTACTCTTTTGTACCTAGGGGCCTGAAGGCAAATAGAGATGTGCAGGTACTTTCTCAGCCTGATGGGTAAAACTGTTCCTGGGGAAACGTGGAACCATGTAAACTGCCACAGAAAACAAATCTGAATCTCTCCCTCCTAATTTATTGAACTAGATCACAGAAAATAGAGAGAATAATTTCACTATTTTCTCCATGGAAAAGCAGTGCTGGTCTTGGCCTCTGGTCTGGACATAGAGAGTACAAACAGGTGAAGGCAACTCCACATTATCCTTCATACAGAAGCCTGGTAGGAGCAGGAGACCATATATGCCAATGAACTTCATGCTTCCTGCTCCAGGCAGGTAATTTTTAATTTGGGTCAGTTTTGGATTGGCAGTTGAAAAGCCACATCTTCCTGTGCATTACAAAAAAACCCAAAAATTGGGCCTGCCTACCACTCTGAACATTAATAGTCAAAATCAAAAATGCTGTAACACAATATTTAACTTTTCTAATGCTTAATGTGGAGTCAGAGAGACAAATCCATGGTTAGGGAATATTTTAAACTAATTCTTTAGTAACTATTTTTTCCCTTCTTTTATATGAAAATCTTTCTTTCAGAGATGCAATATTTGCAAGATAAATAAGATAAGCGGTTACATTTAAAATTAAGTTAATTTCTTGTCTTTGGTTTTCTATAAATACAGAGAATAACTCACAGCCTACAGGATGCTAAAATAAAATAACCACAGAGACTGAAAATCCACAAATCATTATGTATGAGCTGGAGTACAAGGAGACGTGCCTATTCCAAATAAAGAATTTATTATATGAGACTGATGTCCAATTAAATAAAAATAATTACATAAAGTTTGGAATTGCTCTGCTTAATACTTACCACCCCCTACATGGTGGTAATACATGGTGTATTGTTTAAATATGTTAGCACAGAATAATCCATTAAATATTTATTAGTAAATTCAATCATGGCAAATTATTTCCCCCTCATTCAATGTATAATAGTACAGCAATCAAGCTTCTTTTGTTTCACAGCAATCACTGCATCAACAATCAGTAATTATATGTAAAGCTTCTGAAAAATTAGAGGAGCAAAGAAAGAGACATCTCTTTTGGTAACTAGTTCCCCTTCATTTCTTCTGAACAATTAAAATACCCATATACATTAACAAGATGAACCACTCTGAGACACAGGTCTCCAGTAGCAAGCACTGGAAACTGCATTATATTTGCTTGTTTTACTTTGTGGGTGGAAATAGATTTATTATTTTTTTCTTTATGAATAAACTGCCAACACGCTAGGAGAGTTTTAAATGTTGTTTATTCTTCCTTCAAAGTGAGATTGACTACAAGATTTAGAAAGAACTTCAGATTTCTTTACGTTTTTACTTCAATAGAATAAATCTTTTCTAAGCTTTTGCTTAACTTCAGAAAGCCACAGATTCTTTTGGAAGACAGATTTGCCTAAAAGAAGCAGAGTTTTAGTTCACAGAGGGCTGAATATCTGAAAGCCAGAGAGAGAAATAGAACTAGGTATTTACTATCCTATTACTGAGATGGATCAGCTTCTCATCTTGGGCCAGCAAAAAGCCAAGAATGAATACCAAGTTTTTCAGGTACAGCTTAGGTGCCAACATATGGCAGAACATAAAGGGGAGTATAAAAAAAAAAATATTGATATTAATATTAACAATAACAATAATAAAAACAGCAGTATCTAAATATAATTAGGAATCAACAAAAACCACCACCAACAATATGATTAGTACCCTATGAACAGGTAAAATTAATGAAGAAATTTTTACCATGTAATATATGTTATCCTTTCCTTTATAAAAAATGTTTTTGAAAATAACTCCTTTAATATGGTTATAGTTAAGTAAATTGTAAAATGTTACACATATCCCTTGTAAGGTAATTTACTTGCTTCTCTAGCATTTGCTTTTCAATTTCCTCCTTGATTTACTTCTTCCTTTAGTATCTGGTCAAAATCCATATTTTAAGTTTCTGAAGGCAAGGAGCCTTTTCAGCATCTATCACTCGGGGTCTGGATTGGTATTAGTAGGTGCAATAGTTGGTGTAAATTTTTTTTTCAGGATTTAATCTCGGGAGTTGCTCATCATAATCTTGTTCCATCGATAAAGCTGAAGCACACATGGTGTGGATTTTCCCATTTTCCTATGTAAAAGTAAGTATTCAAGGACAGGATTGTGAAACATTTAAGATTGTTGTGAACTTAACATGAAAGGCACATGAAAAAAGCTAAACATTACAATGTTGTTATTTTTCTCAACAGTATGATTAAAATTAAACCTGTTAAATTAATCTAGTTTTTACAGTTGATCTTTCTTTGGCCATGTGATTTGTTCATCTCACTTTTCATTATGCTATACCTTCACGCAAAGCAAATCTAAGAATTTTAGCTGTGTTTCATTGCTCTAAGAATAGAGCAATGAAACACAGCTAAACAAGATCAAGTTTTCATTTTGTCACGCTTTTTTTCAGAAAACTGATTTTTTTTTTTCCCTTTCTTCCTCTCCTTTTCCTTGTCAATAGTCTAGGTTTACCACTTGAAATACTGGAGCACATTGTGGTATTTTCAGGGTCCCCTGTGGCAGGAAGGAAAATGATGAATCTGACTCCATGTTCTTAGAAGGTATATTATGTTATGTTATTATATATTATATATGCTAGACTAAAACTATACTAAAGAATAGAGAAAGGATACTTACAGAGGGCTTAACAAGATAATAATGAAAAACTTGTGACTCTCTCCAGAGTCCTGACCCAGCTGGACTGTGATTGGCCATTAAGCAAAAACACGAAATTCACATGAAACCAATCCAACAACCACCTGTTGGATAAACAATCTCCAAACCACATTCCAAAGCAGCAAACCATAGGAGAAGCAAATGAGATAATATTGTTTTCCTTTTTCTATGAGGCTTCTCAGCTTCCCAGGAGAAAAAAGTCCTGGGCAAAGAGGATTGTTCAGAAAATATGATGACAGCACATCTTTTGAATAACACCTCTTTCCATAAACCACTAAAACAAGAATAAGTTATTTTAAACAAACAAGGGAAAGAATAAAGGAGAACTTCCATTTGTACAAATTACCAAGTGAACATTTTATACAGTGGAATGCTCAGCTGGAATAGCAGGCTGGACATGAGCACTTCCAGCTTGCCTCAGTACCTGGGAATCATCCCAGTTATGTTTCACTCTATTAGCATTCTGCTTTGAACATAGCTGCATTTCAGGTTACTTCTACCACCACAAACAGTTTTAAATCTCTTCAGCTCAGCTCTCAACTGCATGATGGAAGATGGTAGCAAATACCCATTTCCATTCACATCTGCTCATTCCCACTCTAATTAAATGTCTTGGGCAACTGTGACTTTAAACAAACATTTTTATCTTATTTTCCCAGTTGATCAAAGGATGAATAATATATAAAATATCTGCAGAAAATCTTTGAGACTACATGAATTGAAGCTATAAGATATCACAGGTAACCCTGTGCATTTCATGGATCTCTAAAAGGTCTCAAGGAGAACTCCAAAATCCCACCTTAAAAATAAGCAGTTATTGTAACAAATCTTGTTTATAAAAAACCTTTAAGACATTGTTTTCAAGCAGTATCCATTTCAATCTTCCGAATCATTTTCCACCTTTTAAGACTAACTGGAGGGTTTATGTTTTTTAAAATTATTTTAAATATGGATTTAGAACAAAGATAAAGAATAATAGCAAAATAGACTTTTATTGGGAACCAAAAGAGCCTCCTGCGAGTGATTAAGTGCCTTTATTCAGTTCAAGGGTGAAGTAGAAGATATTAAAACTCTGGGAGGTTAACACTGCAGTTTTGTTCACACAGACTCATTGGGCCTCAGGCAAGACACTGTTGTTATAGACACTTTCAACCCTGCTAAGTTTGTGTTTTGTTTAGTTAATTTAACAGATGTGCATAGCTTGCAATCATGATTTTGTATCTATTGTACTTTTTGATAGTCTGGAAAGAAAAGAATTTATGGTCGGTCACTTCATCCTTAGACAAGTTAGATAAAAATTTGACTATATGAAAAATGGTATTTCTTCTACTAGCAAATCCAAAATTACAAATGTTCCTTCTTGGCATTCTTCTTCTGCCCCTTTCAAAACTATGTAACATTCAGGAAAAAAAATTGGTTTTTTTAACTGTATTTCAGATTTTAAACCATTGTCACATTTTTGCAAGAAAGGAAAATCAAAACTTCTTTTTTTGCTGAGCAGTTCTCCACACAAGCAGGGGATGTTCAATCTTATTAGTGTTCAAATACTGTTAAAGCACAGAGAAGGGTTTCCTGCAGAAATGAATCACTACATGTTTTTCCTTCAGACAAGGCCAAGCCTTGTCAGTATTTGTTAGTTTTCCTCACTAAAATGCTGTGTATTTTTAGTTTTGTTCTGGTAAAAACCAGTACATATCTCCAAGGCACATTTTTGTCAGGATATTCTGATTTTTGGAACCTGATTATTCCAGTGGTCTTCTATCCTCTGGCTGCAAAATATCTGTCTGTCTGTTTTAAGACCAGCAGGACCACTATCCTGTATCTTAAAACTTTTGACACTTGAAACGTATTTGTGAAGCTTCAAAGCATCAAAGTAAATGCAATGTGAATATAAAAAAGCCATCTCATAGAGTTTCTTGTTTGACATATACCAGGAACATCAAATATTCAAAAAACAAGAAAGCAAAATAAATCAACGTCATGATTTAAAATGATGGCTTATGTCATTTAACAGAAACATAGGAGCAATGCAGTATCTCTGTGCCATCAGTGAAGCCATCAGTGGGCATTAAAGAAATGTGCTCCCTTGGAAAAGCATTTCTATTGATCTAAATGTCAGAGTGTGTGTAGATTAATAACTCATTTCATCCTTAAATTTTTCACTAAACAAATCCCTAAATTAGACACACAGGTATACCCAGGAGAGTCTCTTTACTAAATCAGTGACTGCTAACTAAGGACTTCAGCAAATTGAAATTGTGTAAATAGAGGAAAGAACCCCAAATTTTACACGAGTTCCTCCTTGATCTATCCTTTAAACATCTATATCACTGGTGAGGAATTTGAGGTAGGAGGAGAGCTGCCATTGAGGCCAGTCTGGCTGGACATGGCAGCACCCATCCATCCTGACAGAAAGCTGCTGGGCTCTGACCACATCCTGCTCCCAGCAGTTCTGCCTCTCCCCGCTACATGTGACTCTACTCTGTCTCCCATTTTCCATCTTTTCATGAGTTCCAATTTCCAGCCTTCATGTTGCTGTTGCTTTTCAGTTTATGAATTCTTGTTCTTGCATTACTGTCTAAGGTCTCATCTCCTCTGTCTTTCATGCCATTTTTAGGACTCAGAGAAAAGTACTGAAAAGAGAGGTGCAGTGAGATAAAGCCTCTCCTGGCCCTCCTAGGGGGCACAGCCAACTCTGTTACAGTGAACCTCAGGTGAGACTTTGGTGAAATAAGTGTGGGAGGAAGGGCTGTGAGAAACTATGTCTGGGTCTCCCAATCTTGGCTAAATTTGAGTATTGTTTGAAGAGAGAGACAGACCCTGGTGTTGTCACTGAACCACAGATGACTGCAAATGGATGAAGTTTTCATGGTGATAACCACAAAAGAGTGCTATGTGAATGGCAGCTCCTTCTGCAGTTTTTGTGATCAAAACCAAAAACAATTGGTAACTATTTGTCATCAGCATTGCAGATATAGGATAAATGTCAAGAGAGTATCTGATTTAACCTTCTCTGTTAAAGCAGGCTCACAGATTATCACTGGCAGAAGATTATCTAACTTCTCTTTAGAAATCTGCTATTGATGTTCCATTGCACTCCTCAATAATCTGTTCCACTGCTTTAGTGTTTTTATAACTAGAATTCATATTTGACAGAATTTTACCTAAAAATGTCTTAGGTGCACGCTATGTGCATTAATTTCTAGCTTTATTGTCCAATGACACATTGCACACCAGTATCTCCTGTAAAGAGCTTTTTGTGTACTGGAACTACACCAAAATCATCCCCACTTTTTTGTTAAAAGACTTCAAAAATTCTTTTGACCTTTTTCAAAAAGTGTGTTCAACAGCCTCAGCATTGTCACTCATATTTTGCGAACTACTGCTGCTATGGCTTTAATCTCCTTAAAATAACATTTATAAAACCAGACAGAATGCTCAGCATGAAGCCTGAGGAGTCCCATCTAAAATGGAACCATTAGTTAATTTTTCTACATCTAACTTTTTTGTCTTGAAAACAGAAGAGCACAGAACAGGACTTGACTTCCTTTTTTAAAAGGACAGATATTTATATAATAAATGAAAACCTTGCTCTTGGATGATAGGGGGGCTTTTTTTTAGAAGTCCAAGTTTCAGAAGCTAACTTTCTTTGCAAGTAATTTTCTGCTTTCACCTTCTCTGAGAAGATTTCTCTGGTTTATTTTTTTTACTGATTATGGATAGTTTTGCCAATTTATTCAGATAGTGTTTATTCCTAATTTTTCATGCTTTCTCTGAATTTTTAACAATGAATGGCATGTAATTGTGGAATTAAAGAATAATTTATTTTGGAAAGCACTTCTGCTCTCATCTCTTTCTCCAGCAAGAGCATTTTCAAAGTTAATTGATGTTTATCAGGGCCAAGTCAAGTTGTGAATAAATCCAAGGATAGAGAGCCCACAACCTTGCTGAGCAACCTATTTATTTTTGGATATGTTTATTGTGAAAAAAAAAATCCCTTATATTAAAACAGAATTATCTTTATTGCTACATGAGTCTTTGTTGTGTTTTAAACACAGTCAGCAACCAAGCATCAAGACAGCCTCTCACTCATTCCCCCACCAGCAGGATTGTGTAAAGTATCAGAAGGGTAAAAGCAAGAAAACATGGGTTGAGATAAAGAGAGTTTAATAGGGAAAGAATGAGCTATATTTGCAACCAAAGCAAAGCAAGGAATTAATTCACTGTGCAGGCAGGTGTTCAGCCATTCTCCCCACTCCTCCTTCTTCCCCCCACTATATATACTGAGCATGGTGTCTGAGAATACTGAGTCTGGAATGTCCCTTTGGTCACTTGGGGTCACCTGTCCTGGCTCTGTGTCCTCCCACCCTCCCAGACCCCCCAGCCTCCCGGCCACTGTGGGCAAATGAAAAGCAGAGAAGGCCTTGGCTCAGTGTGAGCCCTGCTCAGCAATAACAAAAACACTTCTGTGTTATCAACCCTGTATTCGGCACAAATATGAAACATATCCCTGTACCAGCCACTGTGAATAAAATTAACTCTTCCCCAGTCAAAATTAGCACAGTCCTTTAATTGTCCATCTTTTGGCACATTCTGCTTGTAACTAAATAAAATCTTATTCTGTTAGCTAAGTCATTAATGAAAATAATCAATAGAACAGGGTTCTTCCCAGATCCATCTGACAACTCTTGAAATATTCCTCTAGTGTGGTGTTGCATTGCTAATAAACACTTGGTTAGGTTTTTGAATCAGTTGCACATGAATATACTAGATTTGTATTTTGGTTTTAAGGATACAATATAGGATAGAGTATCAAATAATTGGCTGTTATACCTCATCTGATTTTTCACTAAATCAGGAAATCAGTTGAGGTTTGACTGTAGCTAAAATTACAAATTCATGTTGTTCTGGTATTCTTGGAAGTTTAAAAAGGTAAACTGGTTTGTCATATGCTAGAAAGTTCTGAAACCTCAAGCCCTCTTATTTTATTTCTTGTTCTGAAGGCCACTTGGACTCCCCTCATTCTTTATGTGTTCTCAAGGAAATAGCTCAGAGGTTGTTGAATAGCTTAGGTATTTTAAGGCCTTCTGGGACTGAGAGTAAAATCAAAGTAAACTAAACAGTTCTTGCCTCTCATATTTTTTTTTCTTAGGAATATGCAAAGTTTCAGGCCCTTATTTCATTTATTTGCTGGTTTATAAAAATTAAAAGGTAAAACGTTATTACTATTGCTGCCTTATCTATGAAATGCCAAATTTGCTTTCCATCCTAGTCGCATAATGGAACTTTCATTTCTCTCTTTACATTTTTTTGAAACTTTCATTTTGCTGCTTCTATTTTTGTTATCTACAATCCATTTTTTCATATTGTTCATTTTCATTTTAGTCCTACATCATGAGTATGTTTTGGGGGCTGTTTTTGTTTGTTTGTTTGTTTGTTTTCCTTGTATTTGTTTTGATTGTGAACCTTTTGTTCTAGTTTTAGCAAAATATCATCTTATTTCCATATACTTAAAAATTTTGGTAAAACTCTTAGCTTTCCTTTTTCCTTTATGCCTCAGAAGGCTTTAGAATATATAGATTGGTTTTCTGCTTTAGTAATACATATTAAAAATGCAAATTCACCTTTTGTTCCTTAGACCACCTTCCCCAAAGATGCTTTCTACTCTATGTGCTGAATTCTGTTCTTTCCTTTTTCCATTTTCATTCTTTCCTATTAGTAGAGTCACAAATGGTATAACTTCATGGTCACCTTCTTATTTTTAGACATTCTCTGAGGTTTTGGTAGTAATTGCATTTAATGTTGAGAAGTTAACCTGTAATGAGCAGATAGAGGAATGCCATCAGCTTCAGAGCGTGCCTTTGTAAATTTAGTGGAGCATGAGCTTCCATGGATGGATCAGTTAAAATGTCCCAGCAGCACTGCTAGAAATGTAACTTTCTTCCCATCCAGCTGACAAATGGATTGCCAAATTTGTTTCAAAACTGTCAGTGAGGCTTCTTGTACCGGATTTTGCACTGTATAATCCAAGGAATTGAAGCTGATATTCTGCATGGAACCTTCACACAGAAAATCGCACCGGTAGCAGCACATCTCAAAATAGTTCAGAGGGAAGGAAAGACATGTCAGGAAGAATTGAAAAATGCTTCCCCCTCCAAATTTAGTTTCTCAGTTTTCTGATTGGGGAAGTGCTTCAGTGCAAAATCTGACATTAATCAAGCTAGTGTACCTATCTGTGGATTGCTTATATAATCACTGCCATGGTATATTGCATCAGCTGCTTGAAGGTAGGAAACAGATGCAAATGCACAAAAATATATGCACATTCATTTGCCTTTTTTTAAAGCATGCACTTGGGCAAGATCTAGTAAGGTGCACAACTCTCAATTCTTACTGATATCAGGTGCAAGTCTAAATAATGATTTAGGTAGTATGAGCCCAGTTCTCTATCACTTTCGGCCTTATAATTAATAATTGGCCTAATCACTAATAATCATTTAAGAGACAGTTAGTCATCACAAGGTGAAGTACTGGCTACTTCTCTCTGAGTTATTGGCCTGAGTAGGAGTGTATAGCTGGCAGTGCAGGATCAGGAGCACAGTTGGGGTATTTCACAGACATTATTTAGATTTCCCAGTTCATGGTTGCACGACTAAACAGAATGTGAAAAATAAAAAAAAAATCACTTTGGACATCATTGCAAAACTAGGCATGGCAAAAGGTACATTTCAGCTGAATTTTGCCCTCATGCCAGGCACATGATATACCTTAAATTCTCACTGGGTATTTTGTATTTATGACCCAAAGGAACAGAGCTCAAGCCTTTTTTCCTGTTAAACATGTCTTGAAAGTGAACCTCAGTAAGTCTGAAGTGATTGCTCTTATTAAGGCTATCTAATTCTTTTAAAATCATTTCAAAAATATGCTTATGAGACCTCCTATTATTACTTTAGAGGTGTTATATTCTCTTTTTCACTTCTCATTTCTCTTTCCACAACAGAAACAGTATCCGAGTAACTGCACTCTAAAACTAAGATTACAGTTGAAGTCTATATTTTCACAGCAAGTAGCTTCTCACCTTTGAAAACTACAGACATCTTCATGAACCTGCATTTGCATACTCTTACCTATACAAGCCTGTTGTTAGGTTTATGCCTTAAAACAAAGATAATCCATCCTCCCTAATTATCAGTCTGAGAAACATCAAATGCAGAGGTCACATGCCCCACCCAAGACAGATTTTTCTGATTTAAAACAACTGGTAGAAATTTAGCTTGATGACTGACAATATATTTTCAAGATAGCACTTTATAAAAGCATGACAGCAGCTGTGAAATCTCAGAGTTTCTTCTCTCTCCTCTATGACACCTTGATAAGGCAATTACAGCATAATTACCTTAACAAGTGGCATTACAGGAAATTATTGTCATTCTCCTGTTAAAATAACACATAATCATCAGCAAGTGTATTCTAGCATCTCCAATCAGCATCTGATTAGCTGGAGCTAACTCAGAAAAGAGAGTGTAATAGGTGGGCAGTAATTGACAAGTTACAAGAAAAGGGTAAAATATACCTGTGTGTGTATCTATATATATAGAGAGAGAGACAGAGAGAGATATAAATGTGCATACATATATATTCACACGTGTGTATAGGTATTTATATAAATATATATATATATATATTTAGACTTCATTGAGTGTCTAAGGTAGCTGTTCACCTGATCACTTCCAAAACAGGCTTCAAAGTTTTTACTATTATTATTTTGCAGGTAGGTAGAAAAGCCTAAATGAGACTATTTAAAAATACTCAGGTAAACAGCCAGCTTAATTTAGAAATGCATGCCTTATTCATATTTAAATGGCCATACTTTCCAACCTGCTTAAATTCCTCTATTTCCTACAGCATTCTGGTTTATCGTGTCAATTCCTTCAAGGCTGATAGCACCTTGCAATTTATATCATGATGATCTATGACACTTTTTCCAGTTTACCTTCATGAAACTGAATTATAGAACCTAATTTTTTTTTTTTTCCCCATAGTTTGTGTTCTTGGGTACAACTCTATTGGGCTGCTCTTTGAAAGATCATTAAAAATTGGGTTTTTACCTACCATGTCCTAAGCTCCATTTACAAAGGTGATGTAAAATAAGATTACCCAGGACAATAGGTGTGTTCTAATTTTACTAATCATAAAATGCCATTACTCTTCAGTGTGAAGAAAACATTTTTTTCCACATTACATACTTCCTTGTTTTAGTCAGAATACCTTCACCCATGCCCAAAAGCAAACCTCACACTATGATGATCAATGTAATGTTATAAATGCTTGTCATTAAGAAGCCAGCTAAAGGTTTCAGGGTCAGAACATGAGTAACCCAGAATTAATTTCCATACCTTAGCTATAATCAAATAGAGCCAACTTGGAAGGCATAGCATATATAACAGCAGCATGACTTTTTAAAAATTGCCATGTGGCTCTAATGTTTCAGTGTGCATCTGTTATAGTGACTCACACACACAAGTAATGAAGTAGAATTTGCCTTTGTTGGTACCCAAAGGCTTTGTTAGGAATCCACTCAGCCCAAGACTCTGTACCTTGCTGCTTGGCTTAGTGAGTTCATGGCACTGGAATGACTCCACCCACAGTACTCTCTGCCAAATCAAGTCTGTAGGGCTGGATTGTGCACAGAAGATCTGACAGAGACAGAGACTGTGTATTTTTTTCATTCCCTATCATAGTGCTAGAGCGTTCATTCAGGATAAAGTAATTGTAATCACAGGTAAAACACCAGACAACCAGGAACAGTGCAACCAACAGAACCAGAGCAGTGATTGTCCACCCATACTCAGTACTGGTGAGGCCTCACTTCAAATCCTGTGCTCACTTTTGAGTCCTTCACTACAACAAGGACATTGAGATCCTGGAGCACTGCCAGAGAAGGGCAATGGAGCTGATAGGTTCAGGAATGTAAGGAGTAGCTGAGGGCCCTGGCATTGTTTAGTCTGGAGAAGAAAATGCTCAGGGTGACTTCTCACTCTCTACAACTACCTGAAAGGAGGTTGCAAAAGACAAGTGTCTCTTCTCCCAAGCAACTGGAATAAGAATAGAACAATGGGAAATAGCCTCAATTTTTTTGCCAAGAGGTTCAGGTCGGAGGTAAAAAAATCTTCACTGAAAGAGTGGTTAAGCACTGGAACAGGCTTTCCAGGGAAGTGGTGGAGTCATCATCCCTGGAAGTGTTCAAAAAACCAGCAGATGTGGCACTTCATGATGTGGTTTAGTGGGCATGCTGGTTGAAATGTTGGAGTTGATGACCTTGGATATCTTCTCCAACCTTTATGATTCTGTGACTCTTACACTGTGCTCTTGAGATTTGCCTATTTGCACTTTAAGTATCAGAGTATGGGATGAAGCTCTGCAAATCTACCAGCATCTCTGGGTTATCATCACGTGTTACTGCTCCACTTTGTCAAACTGAGTGTTTTCCTCTCAGGCAGATTGGTTTTCCTGTTTGTATGTACAAACCTTTTTCTGCATCACTTACTGTTTTGCACAACTCTAAATATTATAAGAGGGAACTGTATTTCACCATGAAGTGTTAACAAAGACAGGCACTGCAGTGTTTTAAGAGTTAGAGGTTAGGATTTGTCTGACATTTACCTGGCAGTGAAATGACATCTAAGTCAAGTCACTCATTAAGATTTGATGAGAGGTCAAAGGAGGCAGATAGGCATCTCTCTGAGCCATCTGCTTTGGGATGAGATGAACTACCAGTTGGCTAAACTTAAGCAAGGACACGTGTATCCTATTAAAAGTCACTCTTTTTTTTCCCTATCACTGACTTAAGCTATAGGGAAAAAAATTCCTCTCTCAAAACAGAAAGTGAAATCCAGGATATGACTGTTTTCTTGCATCTCACAAAATGAGAGGTTTATTCCTGGTGCCATAGAGCTAAAAAAAGTGAATGTGAGAAACAACTTACACTTCCCATGATACTGTCTGCATATTTCTGTGAGTAGAGACCAAAGTGTTTGCAAGTGCACCAAGCAAAACTATACTGGAAGAAAAAAAGTGAATGCTTGTTTCTTGTTTTTTTTTTTTTTTCTTTCATGAATCTGAAATATGATTCATTGTCAAACGTATTTCTTGCTAAAAGAGAGTCTAATTTTTTTGAAAATACATATTTAAAAACTCAGTAGTGGGTAGAATTATTTTAAGTGCTCTTCAACAGTAGAACCTAAAAATCATTCTCCTTAAACCAGTGTTTTAACTATCAGTTTGGGAAAGGAGAGTGCTCCCCAAACCAATGAGTTGAGGTTTCTTGTAAATGTGAATGTGGGGGCTAGCAATGCTTCTAAATTTGCTCTTGTAAGAGATTTTTATTTTTTTTTAGTGGGGATTGCATCTTACTTTGCTCTTGTCAAAATAAACATCAAAATTTAAAAGGAAAAACTATCCTGTTTAGAATAAAGAATGTAACCATCCATGCATATGTGGTAAATTGTGTGAACAAAAGTGCAGCTGGTGAGAGAAATGATGCAAAATTGACGGTGCCTTTGAAAGCTCCAAGTGAAAAATTTATTAAATATGATCCAAGGTCATAGCTTTCTATGTAGAAAGAAAATGAAACCAATACAAAAAAGAACTTTTTTTTTCTGAAAAGCACCCTGTATTTAAAATGAATGTGCTTTCAAATAAAAGCTGTTAAAACTAATTGCTAGTTAGAAGCTTATCGTATCCTCATTTTAAGTAAATTTCTGTTATATTTCTTAGTCAAATTAAAAAAATAATTTTCACAGAGAGCAAAAGTTTCAATTTTTCTAAAATTGTCAAGCCATCCTTTTTCTCAAGGAATAAGCTGATTACAGATTCCTAGACTGAAGACTGTGACTTCATCTATTCTCTAAAATCCTCAGTTAATGAGAAATTTTACAAAAGCCAAGTTCCTTTCGTGCCTGCTTAGCAACCTTACCTGACTTTGCAAAAGCCCATCTGTGTAAGATCCTTCTGATTTGAAATATCTGGCTTAAGTGAGGTCGGTATTTTCTGTCCCTTGCTGGGAAATAAGATAATCTTTTGTTTTAAATGAACAAGAATGAGAAATAAGTTGCAGGGTAAAGGTATACAGGTAAGTGTGAAAAAGAAAAGTGAGGCTGTAGTAGAGGAGAACTGTATATATGCAAAATAAATACAGCTAAGTAGATCTGGAGGCTTGTGCAAAAATAAGCTTTAGTATTTACCCCTAGATCTTTCACTGAAGGATCATTCAAATGAAAAAAACTGCTGGTATGATGTTGCAAAAAATTAATATCTATTTAACTGTATGTAAAAGAGATTTGAATATAGGGAACTTACACCTTTTTCAAAACTCATTTGCTGACCCCTTTTGAAACCAAATTTACTGTGAATGAGTCAAGGACATTTAAATCAATTAAATCTATTTGCTTTGGTGAGCAATCTACCATATACACCTACTGAAGAGCTATTTTCATTCATGAGCAGCACCAGCTACATATATAATGTAATTATAACTCCAAACACATATCCAGATTTCTTTACCCATGTGATTCTATAATCCCTCTTGCTGAGCTAAATAAGTCTGTTATTGTTGGTATTACAGTCAAATAATAAAATAAAATAAATCCACTTGACAAAGAACAAGGAGATATCATGCAGAAGCAAGTTTGTAATATATCTTTATGATGAAACCCCTCATTGAAAAATCTCATTGGGATTGATAGGGCTGAAGACAATAGCATAATTAAATTTTCAAGAACTTTTGCAATCAGAAACTTCAAGCTTGTTTGTATTAAAAAATTATCACTGTATGAGTTTATTTTACTTTTAGCATTTAGGTCTACTTTTTCTGTGGTGGAACTGTCACATACAAGTTTTGAATAAAAGTTCTGCATTTGGATCAAGACAATCAAAAGGGTGAGTGCATGTAAGGATCTGGTTGAAATCAGAATTTATCTGAAGATGAGCTAGGTTTTGTTACAGAGCTAAATTTTTACCTTGTAGAGCATGACACCATAATGCAAAATAAGATAAACAATAAAGACTACTACAAGTGAATGTATCTTTAACCAAGATTTAGTCTTTGCATAATAAATAAATGCCAGTACTTAAAAATCCAGAAGCCTTTCTGCATAATAAACTGTGGTTTAATGTCAAAGAGAATTGTCACTTAATTGATTAACATCAGTTATAATTTATACTATACAATAGAAAATGTAATAATGTATATTCTAATTTAAAGAATGTTTTTAAAATCTCTCTGTAAAATCATATTTTTTTCTTGCTGTTAATAAGAGGAAAAATATTGATTGCCCATGAAATGGGGCAATTTTTTTTTTAGTAAAAATAATTTTGCTAAATGATTAGCAAAATTTTTTAAAATATGATTTACCAACTTTGGATATGTACTTTTAATGTTGTCTCTAAAACATCTGAAACAGAAGGCCTTTTGAAAGGACTCATGAATAGCAAAATACTACAACAGTATAATATAATACTATAATAATTATGATCTGAGATGAGGTAATATCCTCCATATAACCATGTACACTTCTGATAAAAAAATAGGAAATTATAACAATATTGTTGTGTGGGTGAGTTGGCTGCAATAGTCCATAATGAAGATTATGCTGGAACATATCCCCAGACTGGTGTTCCTTCCATTTGCTGATGTCCACTGGATTCCTGGATATCAGTGATGTCCCTGGTGGAGGCCAGTGGCGGGTGCTGCTCCTCAGGGGTTGGTTTTGGGACTGGCACTGCTTAGCATCTTTGTCAGTGACATGGACAGTCGGCACCCTCAGAAAGTTTGCCAATGGCACCAAGATTTCTGGAGCAGCTTTTCCACACACTGGAGAGCTGGGATGCCCGCCACAGGGGCCTGGGCAGGTTGAAGAGGTGGGCACATGTGAATCTCATGAACTTCAACATGGTCAAGTACCAGGTCCTGCATCTGGGTCAGGGCAACCCCAACCACAAACACAGCAGAGAATGAACTCAGAGCAGCTCTGGAACAGCCTTCAGAGTCTTGATCTACAAGAAGCTCAACATAAAATGATCCAGCAGTGTGCAGTTATGGGCCAGAAAACCAGCTGTGCCCTGGGCTCCACCAAAAGTTACGTGGGAAGAAGGCTGAGTGAGGTGATTCTGCCTCTGGATTCTGTTCTCATGAGACCCCAGCTGCATTCAGGTCTGGGGTTCCAGCATAAGATGGAGATGGACCTGTTGAAGTGAGTCCAGAGGTGGCCATGAAGATGACCAGAAGACAGGAGCAACTGTCCTGTGGAGACAGGCTGGGAGAGTTGGGGCTTTTCAGCCTGGAGAAGACTCTGGGGAGACATTATAGCACCTCCCAGAACTTAAGGGGAGCCTACAGGAAAGCTGGAGAGGGACTTATGAAAAGGGCATGTAGTGATAGGCAAAAAGTGTCATGGCTTTAAACTGAAAGAGGGCAGGATTAGATTCAATATCAGAAAGAAATTCTTTACCGTGGTGGTGGTAAGGAACTAAAACATTGCCCAGAGTAGCTGTGGATGCCCCATCCCTGCAGGTGGTCTAGGTCAGGCTGGATGGGACTTTGAGTGTAGCTTGGTCCATCTTCCAGTGGAAGATGTCCCTGCCCATGACAGGGAGTTGGGACTTTCATGTCTCTTCTACCCCAAACCAGTCTATGATTCTCTAATTTCAAAGACAATTATACAGTTCTGAAAAGAAGAGCTGATAAAATACTATAGAAATAAAATATTTCACAGTAAGTCATGTATTAACAATATCACTCTACAGTTTGGATTCTGTTTCATATCACTATAGAGTATAATTATTACAGGTTTTACTTGTGTAACTGAAAGTTTTTTTATAAAACAAATACAAGATACATACAAGGTACATAATTTCTTCCTAATAGAATTTTCAATTGCATTATATAGATGTCTATTAGCTACCATGGTAAAAATTAATAAATCAGGTATAATTTTGTTAGTAACTAGATCATTTCTATAACTCATAGTTCATAAGGCTGTTCCTAAGTATGTATAAATCTACACACTTTGTCCTGTTCTGTTTCAAATATCATATTTTACAGTCTATGATGTTTTGCCTTTTATGTCCTTCTGCAAATAATACATACAGTACAAACATTCAGCAAAAAACACCAGACTTGCCTATTTTGTTTGCACAGCAAAGCAAGATGAAATATCCGACGTTTTTATTCAGCATAATGTTTATTTCCATCATCACGCAGTAACTGCATTAGTAACATAATACTGTATGCAATTTCAAAAGAGGATGTAAAAGGGCCTTTGTGAAAGGGCCTTGTTATTCTAGTGCAATTCTGCAATGGTAGAACACAAATACTTTGTGTGTTTCAGCACAATGTTACTAACTCCCAAACATGTTCTTTCAAATAAAAGCTAAATACCTGCTGCTAGAGGAGGTTAAATCACTCTGTGAGCCTCAAATGCTCCAAAACATCCTAATCACTGAAAAATTAATTGGCTAAATAAGTAAAAAATTAAAAATGGAAGCCTCCCTCCTGTTCTCTTTTCCCAAACAAATGCAAAGCATTAACTGAGGAAAAATTCTATCAGAAATAGAGGAAGAAGATATTTTATAGTGGTGTTTCTGGCAAGATAAACTGAAAAGTCAGAAAGAATAATGAAAGAAAGCATCTGCTGAAATAAAACCTGATGAACAATATAAAGGTAAGCTCACTACACAATCTGTTGAATTCTTCGTCAGTGTATTTTATTATCCTCCATCTGATCTCTGGATATATATATATTATCCAGAGATATATGTCCATAACCATTCAGTAACATAAGTAGTATATATTTTCTCACAAAT
The DNA here is from genome assembly GCF_027477595.1 of Haemorhous mexicanus. Classification (NCBI taxonomy): domain Eukaryota; kingdom Metazoa; phylum Chordata; class Aves; order Passeriformes; family Fringillidae; genus Haemorhous; species Haemorhous mexicanus. Next base: position 11,695,654 of record NC_082341.1, read on the forward strand.
TGTTAAAGAGCCTCAAACACTTTAAACATGGCATCAAGGTGAATTATATGTCAGGTGAATGCGCTCATCTAGTCAGTTTTTTCTTGTTATTTTAAGTTATATTTAACATTTTCAAAATACATACATACATACATACATATATATATATATATATATCAAGCCATGGGTTCCTCCTGCCAGTGGTTTCCATCCACCATAATACACATGCCAACATTTTGGTGCTCAGTTCTGTTTGCAGAAGCCTTCACAAAAATATGTTGAAAACAGAATCCACACTGAAGGAATTTCACTATATTAAAAAAAAAAATCACACTGACAGACTCTATTTACTTCATCCTGCATTGGTGACCTTATTTTGAGGACTATTTTTACTGTAACTCTGACTGAGCAAAGCTGTTGATTTCAAAAACTATTTGTACAAATAACTGCAGAAGTCCACAGTTCCTGGGGTCTTTCATTCAGCCTGCCTTGGAACTCTCTTGTTTAATCCATTTCAATTTCAGTTTAATATGAACATTTACTGAACTCCTCATTTCAGATCTTTGCAGCACTAGATGAATCTGAGGATAGCCTAAAGCCTTTCCTTAGATTTATGCTGAATCTCTAACTGTATTGTATTTAAAAATAGCCACATGAATTTATTTTTTTCATTTAATTCTCTGTCAATGTATCACTTAAAGAAAATCACACTTGCGCTTAAATATATAAAGAGAAAGAGTCTCTTCCTGCTGAAAATCTTCTCCAAAATATCCTTTTAAACTAATAGCAGTCTGGTCCATGATTGAAGGCTGATAACCCTTCTTTTTCTCTCAGGGCCAAGTTGCCTTTTATGTACTTTATCCAGTGTTATTGCATGACACTGGAAAAGCTGCTTAATATTACTGTTGAAAGATCAGACCTCAGACCTCTAGAATAATTTTTCTTCTTATATGTAGAAAGAATGAAAGAGGAAAAGAACAGGCAGATTTAAAGACCAAATTACATTTCAGCGAGCTTTAATTTCAAACCAAAACAACAAATGAAATTTCATGTTTCAGTTCGCCAGTGTAACATGGTTTGCTAATATGGATTCTCACTTTTACAGGTGGATTTTGTAAAGCTAAAACAAAATTTCAACCTTCAAAAGCAACTATATATATGTGTTTTATAAAATACTGAAATCTTTTACAGAGGATATTCTTATCAGTTAAAAATCTAGGACAGCAGTACATTGAAGACCCTAAGTGGGTAACATTTATTCAAGCAGAACCCAAGAGCATCAAGTAGGAATGGGATAGATATCACCTATCCCTGTAAGGAAGTAAAAGAAGTCAGATTTATATTATTTTTGGGATATGTTGATTTGTCCCCATGAGTGGAAGCAGAGAAACCAATTTCACTGTCTGTTTTCAAGCAAAAGGAGTCCTACCCCAATATCAAAATTTATGTTAATTATTTTTAAATTCAGAAGAAAGTATGAGCACTCTCTAAAAGGCAACATCTGTAGTGTTAAATGAAATTATAAACAGGTGATGATAATTAACAATTATCTTCAGTAAAACATTGTCTGGGGTATTCATATTACAGATCCCAATTCCCCTTGATTACAAGCTGCTGGGAAATTACATGGGGTTTTTTTTCCTTCTTTTTAGCAACACAATTTTATCTTTGATGGGATGGTGAAGGATCCTCAAATCTTAAGTAAGAAAGACCAGATTTTTACAAGTACCATGAAAGACAGACTTTCACAAATACTTAAATGCATTATTAGTTGCAACCCCTTTCCCTTTTTAACTGAGCCTGAAGACCTTTGAAAAATTGGCTATTTTGTTATAAGAATTCAATGTTTATTGGTTTATAAAATAAAAGTTGTTTTTTTGGTTTTTTTTTTGGTTTTTTTTGTTGAGTTTGATCTGAGTTTATGAACAGTTTCTGGGGATAATTTCACTTTGTATAACTTCACTTCATACAGTTTTGTATTTGGCGTGTGCTGGACATATGAGTAGGCAACTAAAAGAAGGAATTTTGATTTGTAAGACATTAAATGCTTCTAAATCTTTCAGGCATAGGAGGATAATTGTCTTCTAGTTAAAACCAGATACATATAGAAAATAATTGCATTTTATATGGAAACAGTGGTGAAGGATTAACCAATGTAAATGTAACAGATATTGCCAAGACTGTGATAGAGAAGAAGAACAGGAAATAAATTGATAATCTGAAAAACTTGTCATCTTCTTCCTTCTCTTGGACCTGTAGGTGAAGGTAGTGGCATGAGCTGTCATGGTAACAGTGCTATCCTTGACCAGGAGGAATATGTGTACAGATTATTATGTTCCTCTCTTTTGGACTCTCTAAGGAACAGTGATATCCCAGTTATGATCCAGAGCACTCCTTCAGGAGAGTGGAATTTAGTAGACAGATTTAGTCCTATGGTCTTGATGGAACACCCAAGTTAGAAACCCTTAATAACCAACTTAATGGCCACTTTCCATTAGAAACTCTATATTCAGTTCTTCTGTGTTTTAAATAAATATCCTTGTGTGTTGGCTTATAAATTCCTCAAAGAAATTATCCTTTACTGTATCACTACAAAGCACTTGATATAATGAATTTACTATCAGTCAGAGCATCAAATATTATAACTCTGTGCACTCTTTTGCAAACTATAAAACATACAGGAAATTACTCTTTTAAGCAATCCTAACAGCCATAAATTTTGTTCAGCTCAAATGCAGCTCAAATTAGCCATAAGCACCACATGCAAACTGATGAAATTGCATCCATATGCAGAGTGAACTCCTGCTGAATAGTTTGGAATTAGTTGAAAAGACAAACTTGAAAATGGATAAAACCGCTTTTATTCCCAAGCTTGAAGTTGAGTGGTAGAGGACATTACTTTGGTCAGCTGGGGCAGCTGTCCTGGCACTGTCCCTTCCAATTTCTGGTGCAGCCCCAACCTGCTCACAGGATGGCAGCATGAGCAGCAAGACAGACCTTGAGGCTGTGTAAGCACTGCTCAGCAATAACCAAAAATCTGTGAGTTATCAACACGGTTTTGGTCACAAGTCCAAAGCATAGAACCACAGAGCTGCCATGAGGAAAGGCAGCTCTGTCTCAAACAGATCCAGTACAGGTATTTAACCTCATTCAAAACCCAACAGCATTAGTTCCTTTCTTGTGGTCCACTATGTAGCTATGGTTTCATTAAAAGAAAAAAAAGGAAAAAAAAAAGTTAACCTAATAAATTACGTCTAATTCAATGCATTTGTGCAAGTTTACATTTATAAATTTTTCTTGAAATCACCTTTGGATGATAATGGGATGATTCTATCTTAATTTGAAATTTATTTGCCCAGGACAGATTTTGCCAACAAAGTAGACCCTTTTAATATTCATAGACAGTTTGTGCATAAACTGTCTCAAAAACCTGGACAACTTTGTTTACATGGAGAAGATTTTATTTTCAAGCCTTCTTACAGCATCTTTAGCTTCCATTAAGATACTCTGTAAAAAAAAATGAAATACAGAAGGAATTGCATGAAAAGTCAATGGCCTGTAGACAAAACATAACACATGAATTCACAAAAATCTTCTTGGCATTGCAGGAACTGCAGTGCTTTGTATGCTTGCATCTTTGTCTCAAAATTACATGAAGTTCTGTCTTAAGATTTTTTTTTTTACTGGTTCATTTTGACCAGACAAAAGGACCGATAATGAATCATTGTTTAGAACATGGAGAGTTATTATCCAAAACTGGAGAGAGCCTATGAAGCTGGGATGGTACTAGACATAAATCCAGCATGGGAATGGTGACATTCTTGGAAAACCATACCATAGAGAGTTGCACAAAATTCATTTTCTCACCAGTGATGCAACTTGTTTGACTGAACACCTGCAGTGCAGCTTGTACATATGAACTACTTGAATTCCTCTCCTACTTAAGGCTATTAATCCTGTGCCATTCAGCATACCTATCCACTATAGGTGTGCTATTCACTTTGATGTCTGTGTATGTGCTAGATATGCAATTCAGAGAGCAGTACTCAGAGTGCTGGTCAGCAGACCAGGCTTAATTGTCTACCTCAGCCAGAAAGGCTCAGACACCACAGAGCCCATTGATTGAACTGGCTGGGTAATGAGAGTTTGAACTTTTTGTTCACTTACAGAGAGACTTTAATTCTTGTGCATTAAATGTAAAGGGTCCAACATATGAAATCTAGGACACAACTCACCCTAAGGAAAACGTCAAGACAGGTCTAGCAAAACAGTGCTCTGTTTCTCTTTTGTCTATAAAGTGAGTCTAGGTGATGATTAGCTCAGACAACCATAGCTATGAGACAAATTATTCCCTGGTTCGTTAACCTGGACTTAAAATTGAGATTTTGAAACCACTTCTTGTTTTTTTTTAAATTTTCATACCCATCTTACTATATTATTGAGCAGGGGATGCTCAAAACTTCTGATTCATAAAATGTTGAGGTTGAAATTGGCCAGATAAATTCTGCTTTTGGTCTCCAGGGTAACAGCAGTTTCCCAAAATTGCTATGTGATATTCTTAACAAGTATATCAAACTAGTGGTCATGTTTCATATTATGTATAATATGCCTCTAAGCAGAACACACAAGAAAAGGAATCTGAAATAATTTTAGCCTCCTGTGAGTCAATTTGTAGTTTTAGAATACAAAATTTTCTTCTTAACTTTGTACTCTGTTATATTTAGCCTGAAGTATCTAGTTAGAATAAAATACATGACATGTAATATTTTAATATTTGAGAACATTTTTACTGTATATAACAAAAAAACCCCACTTCTCTCACAATTCTATCCCATTTTATTTTTTCAGTATTCCTAATGGTTTGGGTAATATTTTGACTAATATACTGTGATTTTCACTCTTCTCTCTTGTTGTCCACTGAAACACTCTAGGTATCTGTAAGATGCTTCTAAAATAATTTTATTTCATTTTTTATGTTCTGCAAAATATTATTTCTTCTGCAGGAATCCTCTGATAATATCCTTAGATTAGGTTAAAAGAAAAAACCCAAAGTATTCCTGATATCAAGCCCCTTGAGATTCAAATCAAACTTTGCAATTTTTTTTCAGTTGTTAGTCAGTAGTCACACAGTAATGATTAAGCAGTGGAATTGTCAACATTATACACTTGGCTAATCTTTTGTTTTATGGGAAAGTGAAAACAATCCAAGGCTCTCCAAACAATAGCCACCAGGAGAGATATCAGAGCTAGGCAGTAACTGGGGGAAAGTAATTCCAGTGTGGGACATCATGACCACCACCTCATCTAGCACCTCCTGAAAACAGACCCCAGACTCCAAGGGAGAGGAGAAATGTGCATGTGTACTAAAATTAGCATGAGTCTTGAGAGCCATAACTAGCAAATAGGGCATTGACTGCTAATTAGTGAAAAATTACATCATTTATAGCCAATGAATCTTTATGCTTTGTTTTTTAATAGTGTAAAGTTTTGATAATCAGGGAGTCAGCCTTTCACTGGTTATCTTTCTGCACTCTGCTTTGCACAAAGTAGAAAAAAACTAGTTATAACTCAAAATAACTCACCTTAGTGTGTGAGCTGGCACTGCCCAGAGGGGCACAAGCCTGCATTTGGTGGGCACTACAGCAAGGTACAGCCCACAATGCACCCACCTGATTGGTGTTTGCAGGCCACTGTGGTGGAAATCACAGTAAATATAGTCTAGAGAGAAGGCAGTCTATTCTATGTCTAGTGCAAAATGAAGCAGTCCAGCCACAGCTCCACATGAAACTTTTGGCTTTAGAGAACAGCAGATCTGTTTCAGGTGGCCACCATTTAGTTCTGTCTATTCTGAAAGGAAACACATTTTTTGTGTTCTTCTGTGGGAATTGTTCAGTGCTAGGGGTGAGTGGATACACACACATGCTTACACCCATGGACAACTGACTGCATCCAGAAAGGGGAATGCAGCCTTCAAACAGTCAAAATGAATAATGATGTACCACAAAGTCATAGATCTGCTCTAGCTGAACATCAATGTCATTAAGGCTATTGTATTTTCAATTGATTATGCATTTTAAAACATGAATTAAACCACCTTATTCACTTTCCTACTGCTGAGAGCTATAACTGTTGCTTTATTAGTCTGATTATACACATAGGCCATTAATAATAGGTTCTTTTGCCTTTTTTTTCCTTAATTGTACTGCAGGAGAATTTCAAGGGTAATATGGAAAAATCAAATGTGAACACATCAATAAAGTGTGTAAAGTTCATCCAGTCAGGTCTAGAGCAGGACAGTCACTCCCTTCTGTTCCTTGTGGATCTCAAAGTTGGCTACAGTAGTTGCACTTTGATACCTGAGGTTATAGAGGGAAAAAAAAAACACCCTTTCCAGAGTGAGATGTCAAATTCACTACTTCCAAAAGGACAGGTAATAGATGATTACTGAGGACTAGGACTCAAATCAGATGGGTGTTCCATTGTCACCACTTGCGGATGGCCCATTGTCATTATGCATGGATAAGAATGGAAATAAGATCAACAAACAGAGAATAGGTTTGGTACCACATTTCTAATCAAGAAAGTTAAAAAGAAAGACACAGGAAAAAATATTCTGATAGCTTAGCAAAACTGCTTAAAGAGTTTAAGACAACTGACCTGTTCATAAGAAAAAACTTATATATTTTCCCTAAATAACTTCATGCAGAAAAAATGATAGTCAAAATCAATTTCTTCTTCTTCCCAGTTTCAAATCTGAAACTGAAAGAAGTGGAATTATGCTATTTTTACATTTGTGCTACTTTTTACATTAATTATAAGCTAAATAGAAAACCACAATTTTTATTAAACTACGCTATAGTAAATTATACCATGAAAATCTTTACAAAATTACTTTAATGGTTCTATACACATAGGGAAAGCATCATGTTTATTTAATAACTGACTCTGAGAAAAAATGTTTGCTTGAGAAAGTAAATTCTTATTGTACTATCAAGTTGTTATAAGTTATTGAAACACTGCAACATATTTTTAATACAGTTCATCAATTTTCTGTCTGCAGGTTAGAAGGGAACAAATTTCTATAATCATGCATGTAGCATTATTATAATGTTTTACTTTTGCTGACTTCAGCATGCTTAAAACCACACAACATAGCCTAAAGCAAATAATTATTATTTTTTCCAACTATGAACTTTCTGTTCCTGTAGCTAGAGCTCAAATGATTAATAGCAACACATTTTTTTGTCTTGTAGCTTTAACATAAAGTCAAAGTCAACAGCATATGAGTAACATAGGGCTGTTCTAAGGAATTTCACAGATTTAAATATGAATGCACAGAATACTGAAGTCACTATTTCACAGGCAAAAATATAATAGTTTTGAGGATTTTCTTTTAAATAACATATAAATCTACAGCTCAAAGTACATTGATTAACTTAACCATTCTATCACAATTTCATTAAGCACATCTACCACTCCCATAAATGCTCCAATGAGCTTGGAAAGCCAAGCACATTCTACTGATCTGATGTGGTTTTAAGTATGATACTGTGGTTTCTTGGGTAAAGCAATAAATAAAATGAAGCTCTAAAACTTCAATTCCCAAGCTGGCTGCATACTTCTCAGTATGAATATGGTGAGGGATCAGGGTTGAGACACAGAAGTTTCTTTAATGCCTGCAACTGGTGGGGGTGAGTCACACTGATATTCCTACATTTGTGTGGATAGGAAGACCCAGGGGTTGAGTGGATATCTCCCTGTGAGTGCATTTGGGGGGAGCTGGCAGCCCTAAGTGACAGAAACCCTCAGGGAACATGACAGGGCCCACAAGGCTCATCCTGGCAGCTGCTGCTTATGTGAAAACTGATGAGTGCACTGGCCTTGGGGGTCAAAAGAGCAGGGGAAGGATGACCATAGCAACCAAGAAAAGAACATTAAAAATGCACGATTTACAATACATTAACTACATTCTTATTCTTTTTCTGTTGCAATTAGATTGAGAACAATAGTGAATGATATTTAACATATAAGTTATAATAAATGAATTCTGTAATTTATATATAGATGTGCTTCCGCTTTGATCACAAACAAAATTTTGAGCCTAACAAACTTTCACGTGAAATATCCTTCTTTAATTTAACTGCACACTGAAACCTTCTAAGTCATTACTACAATCCCCAGAATACAGTACTCATCAACTATTTTTTCACCACTTACCTTGGTTTCTATATCATAAAAGTAAGTATTTCTCCTAGGATGCTTTGCCTGCATTTACCATGGAAACATTTGCAGAGGTTACATTGCTGCAGGAATGCTGATGGTCATTTAAAGAAATGTATGGTATAAATAGTATAAATACACAAAAATAACTGTAAGCATGCTATTGCACTTCAAGTTGGTACACTAAATGTTGATTAACTTTATCAGTATTCATATTTCTGCCATTTAATATCCTTAATAAGACAAAGAAACAGGCAAAAGAGTTATAATTTGATCATTAATAGCACTTGGAGACCAAATCAGAAATTCCACTGATGCTGATATTCTACTGGATACTACGATGCCAAATGAAAAGCAAAACCATCGTGCACTGTGTTTGATTCTCTGAGCTCACAGCAGGACTAGGGGAATGACACCCCATCCTCATTAATGTGTTCCAACTGCAAAAGGCTCTTGGTAACTGGTTTTCCTTTAGCTGCTTGTCAGTGTGCCCAGTTTGAAGGGAGAAGCTCAGATATGAGTCTGCAGAGAAAAATCTTTTCCTGCTTGAGTATGGTTCTTTGTAGGAAGCTCTTAGCATTTACACTTTTTATCCAGGTTTGTTTTGTTTTGCTTTGCTTGCAGCTAAAAGTGGTAATCAGTAGTGTTTATTTCTTATTCAGCTTTTTAAAAAATACAGTGAACATCCAGGAAGGGTATACAAATTCTCAGTTAAGAGAAAAATTTCCCCAGGCCATTCTTATGTTTTTCTCAGTCTTCCATAACAGATCCATAGTCTTCTTCTTTGCAAGACAGAGGAAATATAATTTACTTTTGTATTGTTGGGGGTTTTTGTGGATGACATTTTTTATGTATTCTGCAGTTTATATCAGTCATGTTCATTTCTCTAATGAGCATGTAAAGCATGTGGGATTTGAGGCTTAGAAACAGTTTAATTTTTCTTTTAGTTACACCTTTTCAATACAAACAGAAATGAACCTTGTTGATGAAGGGATCTTTCTTTTATGGACAATTCATGACAGAGCACCAAGTAAAGCTTTGCATTTTCACCACAAAAGCTTATTTAATAGCTGTTTTTCAGTGCCCATGACTAGAACTGCTGTATTTTAGAAGACTGTATCCCCTTTTTGAGGGAAATATGATTTTGATATGCAACCTATGGCTAGGAACATACAGCCTCAGACTTTTGTGTCCACAGAGGGTAGAGCTCATCTTGTTACACTGATTTGTTCATGCAGAATCAGTTATCTGTAAAGGGCAAAAAGAAGGGAAGACACTGGATACTGAGCATGTGTAAGTTTATGAGGTTATTTGACCACTTAAGGCTGGTAAGTTTACTTCAGTGTTAGATAAAATCCAGGTTTTATTGTCTGTCACAATTTTCCAGCTCAGAAGTACCTGTTCCTAGAGGTACATAACACTTCAGTCAAAAATATGGGAGTTGGCTTGACTTTAATTTGTTCTAGAAGGTTTTTGTGTAACACAAAAGGAATAAGGTAAATTAGACACGGTGGAGATCCATAATAATTCTCCAGCAGTAACTTTTATATCAGATTTATTTATTTTATGAATCAAAATGAAATTTTCCCAGGGCCAGGATACAGAATCTAGAAATCAGCAAGTGCTTGTTGGTCCTTGTCACATCCACACAAACCACCAGCAGGAACAACGAGTCTGAGAGCAGAAAATAGAATGCAATTGAACACCTTGAAGAAGAATTTAGAACTTTTTTACCAGAGAGCTGATGTCAAAACATGCTGCCATAAGAAAAGTTCTGCCTTAATTTCAAAGTGAATCAAATATATTTTGCAGCATTATTAGTACTTGATATTTACATAGTTCATTTAATTTACAATTATCCAATTACATTTACAATATGACTTAAATTTAATGTCAGTGATCCATTTTACAGAATAAAAGGTACAAAATACTGCTAGACATTAGAAAGCAGATAAAGTCTAGTCTAGTCTAGTAAAGTTCTGATTTTCTAGCCAGTTGTCGTATTGTTAAATAATGAAAGACATCAGCAGCATCTATCTGTTCAATCATCTATAGCTCCAGGTACAGCCATTTAGAAAAGCTATTTATTTGTCACATTTTACTTATTCTTCATCACTTTTTTCCTAATTGGGAAAACAATACTAACAATACTATGTTACAATTATCTTTGACTTGTGTTAAATCTTTGCAACAGAAGTGACTTTTAGAGACATATTTCTGAATTACTGCTGTCTGAATGAGGTTTTTTTCTCTAAAATAACTGCTCTACTATTATTTCTCAAAATTTGTTCTTTATTACTCTTGAAATGAGGGGGAAAAAACCCAAAGACACAACCAGAACCCAGCCCACAGAGGTGAAAAATTATCCCCTAAAACCATTTATTAGAACATAGAATTTTCATGGCTCAAAACCACTCAGTGGGAATATTGGAGTGTTTGTCCTCTAAACAGTTGTGCTTGCTCTAATCTTCCCAGAGCAGTGAAGTAAAGAAATCTGCTGAAGCACATGTTTCTTTAGAAGAGATTTGCTAGGTAATAGCAGATGGTTCTCTTTGACTCAGTAGATCAGTCTCTGGGTGCAGGGAGCAGGAACACCCTGCAGCATCACAGTCCTGTTTCCTCCAGGGTTGCACCACATTCAGAACTCCAGGTGAGTCACAGTGTGTGCTCCATTGATTAACCATGAGGAGAGTTAAGAAAGTGGCATTGAACCCTGCAGCATCTCCTCTAAAATCCCTTGGGATCTCCAGAGGGCCACTACTCATTTTCCCACCCAGAGGATTGTCTTTAAACCAACTGCTCAATCATCACTGTCCTAAACAGCCACTTAAGAGCTGGTTTTTAAGGCAAAGCATGAAATGAAATTTTTTTTCCCAAGTTTAACACACAGTTTAGGATCTAGTTCTAGTGTGATAGAAGCATGGAGAGATAATTGTAGCTGCATTAGTTCATAGCACAGATCAGTTTCCCTTTTCAAATACATTTTTATTTACATGTTACATAACTGATCTCTCTCTGGTGTCCAAAAGGAGCAGCTTGCAGTGTGCCTCATCTTTGGAGCAGTAAGCAAGAAACTCAGAGATATATTGATAGTGCATATCAGGGTGGGAGAAAAATGATGTGAGGAAAGCTCTGTGGGGGCTGTCCACCAAGTATCTCTAACATCAGGTAGCAAGTTTTTTTAAAAGTCTGGGCTGGACATGAAGGAATATCAGGCTCCCATCATGTCACTGGTTCTGCAGTGGTGTCATGAGAACTGCCTTCAACACCAGTGTAGGAGAGACACAAATCTCCTACACGTTAGGCAATGAAACCAAATTAATATTTGCCTATGTTGTGGTTGTAAACATCATTAGAGTGTAGAAGGCAAAAATTTATGAGAAAAAAAATCTGCACCTGAGAGTTTTGACAAAATGAGGACTCTTACAGAGGTGACTGAGAGGGATAAAGCTCTGTTAAAATATTTTACAACCCTACAGGTTTCAGTAGTACAGTTGGAAAATTGGGCAGGCAAGATGATCTTCATGGTACCTAAAAATTTATTTTTCAGGAAATTGTCCATCCACAAAGCCAAAGAGCACACTGGATGAAATCACCAGCTGCAGAATAGAATAGAATAGAATAGAATAGAATAGAATAGAATAGAATAGAATAGAATAGAATAGAATAGAATAGAACAGCATTGATGGATGGTTTCCGTCCACTCTGTCTGCATCTGCATGCATCTGCTTGGCTGCTACTGAAGTACATTAAAGTTGGAAGTAGTTTGAGGTTGACTAGGGAAGTAACATTATGTTTGGAAACTAAAATAGATCAGATTAATGGAGTGCTAGTAGGTATAGATGAGCAGTTTATCCAACATTTTTTCTTACCAGTAGTAAATTTTTTCAAAATAACTAAAATAAAAATAGCAAACTTCAGATAAGGCAAAGCCAGGAACTGGTTTTTTTTTTTTTAATAGTAGGGGCTTTTATTGTAATATTTGAGTTTGGAGCTACAGTCTTAATTCATTCCTTACTACATAATGAAATAAAATACAATGTAAATTGATTTTTCTTTTTTTTTAATTACAGAATCAGTGCACATGCAACAAGCAATTCACAGAGTGAGGTTAGACATTTCCTCTGGTAATTAAACCTTTTGACACTGTGGAAGAGAAAATTTTATGCTGTTTGATTTGTTTTCAATCTGTCAGGGAAATCATGGTGTATTTTCATTTCAGGATAGCTACCAGGAAGACCTAGAACTGTTGGTAAGGATGTTGTAAATGTGACCACCACACTACTACACAAAATTTTTCCTTAGTTTCTTTTAGGAACTATAAAACAGCAGGAAGGCAGTGAGAGATTTAGATTCCTATCATGTTTGTGACGCACAGCAACCCCCTTAACTCTCAACAGGTGAGTATAACCCCATCCATTGCTCATCCAGATCCTTAGCCAATGTCTGGTAGAATAAATGGGGTTTCTTTCTTATTATCTCATCAGTTTAGGGGAAAAGGAGGCGTTGGATAGGAGGAGTAAGACAGCAGGAGGTGAGAGGGGACAGAGAGCCATGCACTGCAGGAATACCTGGGAGTGCATTGCTGCTGGGTAGGAGACACAATCATTTCCTGCTGGGGCAGCATGACAACGTGCAAGCTTTACAATGGCTCTCTTGTCTTGACACAGTCCAGCTCTTTGGTTTTTCTGCACCTGTGCTTTCTTTCATTGGTTCTTCACAAATGCACAGAGAAAATTTTTAATGATACTTTGGGAAGCTTCAAATATGGTGTTATGATCAGGTTGTCTGGACAGATAACACAAAGTCTTCTCCCCACATGCAAGTTATACAGAATATATATTTTAATTTAGGTATTTTAGGCATCTGTCTCTCCCATGGGTCTTAACCAGATATGAAGGGGGATTGCAAGACATCTTAACAATTTTGTGGATAACAGGAAAATAGGATGTGTCAGTCAAGCCAGGGCTAAAACACCTACAAGAGAAGCAGAAAACTAGCAGGGCTGGACAAAAAAAGCAAGAAGGTTCAAAGAAAAGTTGTTTTCCCCATTTCATTCTGAGACATTTTGTATTAATATGACAACAAATTTTGCCAGTACCCCACTTGCTTCTCTTGTCTGGAAAGTTAAATCAGATTTTTCTTTATGGCCTGGACTATCAAAATTTCTATCAAAGTTGGTGTAATTTTTGATTATGCATAGTATACAATTAAAACTCTCTCATAAGAGGGTGTATGATTTGTCTATCATATGCCTATTACATACTAAATATGGGGGATTTATCCAGTGGTGTACAGCTGGTGTACAGAACTGAGTTGGGTTTTTAGAAAAACTTTTCTACCCAAATCAGGATGAGGTCTTGGATGAAGTATCTCTTTTATAAGGCCCTGAAAGTTGCCTGTGTCAGAGAGTGTCATGTCCCATGAGAAGAATTTTAACTTCCTAAATTGACATAAAAAGGGAAGTGTTTCTCCACAACGCAGAAAGTAGATAAATTTGGAGAGTCTAAAATATACATTATTAGTCTTTTTTCTACTGATAAAATGACACAGCACAAAGGAGCCTCTACCTGTCTTAGTCAAGTTTTTAGCTCAGCTTTTGCACTTCTAGAAGCACAGCAAATAGACTGGATTCAGGCAAATCCCTGAGGTGTTAGCACTGATCACTTTACCTAGAGACTTTATTGGTTACAAATTCCTTGGAGGTCAAAAAAAAAGAAGAAACACCATAAAAAAATAAAGCCCTAGAAACTGTTTTGCCTCTTCCTTCTCCCCCTCATTCCCTAGCTCCACACCTATGCATTTGTGAGAAAACATGGATAAACTATTTGGAGAGAAGAAACAAGAGGAAAGTTGTTTTGAAACGTGTAACAAGCCATTGCTACAGTAAATCCATGGTTTATTAAACTAATAAAAGTATTGAAGTACAATAAGCAAGCTCCCAATCCTGGAAATTCTTATGCAGTTATTGAACTCCAAAGGACTGATTACTCATGAGTAATCATAAGTTAAGCATATAATTAAGTATTTCCACTTGAACTTTGAGTCATTCTGCTCATTGCTATTTAAAATACCTCCCTATATTTGACATTAACATAAAGTAGTGTGAACTTTTTTAAAAAGCTGAAAATAATTTGAATAAATGAATTAATATTTCCTTAGAAAAATAAACAAGCATTAGATAAGTATAAAGAACTTAAAGGGTAAGTTGCTTATTTTATAGGAAATTACGACAATTAAAATACAATTTGTCTTTTTTTATAAAATTTTAAGGCATTTAATACCTACATATTAAATTTCTTTGCTAATGACTTACCAGTTTTAAATACTTTGCAGTAATGACTTATATAATTTCAAGTGGTTATTTTCCATACTTCATTACTTTCCCCCAAATGATCATTGATTTGATAATTAGTTGATATTTTAAAGGCTAAAGACGTGATGTCCTTGAAAATGTTTTAAGTGTCTTGTTCAGGGCAAAAATAAATTATCATCTTTGAAATGCCATTCAGCAGTAATTTTAGTGGGCTTTTTTTAGTCTATTGCAGATTGAGAGAGTCTTTTCATTTTATATTAATTAGTAGTTTGTGCAAGAAAATCAGAAATCAACATATTGCACGGAAATTTCATGCAGTAAGATATCTCCCTGTACTCAGTGGGTAGCTGTAATGTATCTTTGAACAAAGCCCACATTTCACTTGATGTAAAAAGACTTCCAATTTTCACTGTGTCATTTCTCTTCTACATAACAAATTAACACACTGCATAACTTTTATCCCCTTCCCAGCAGGCAGGATACATTAGGACAAGATTTCTCAACCTCTTAGCGAGTTTTTAAAAGTTGCTTCATAAATGTTTTCACCAGGCTCTAGGAATTCATCTGACCTCTTTGGAGAAGAGCTCCTTGAAGGACAGTATCTGCCAAACTGCGGGAGCTGGAGCACACTTCCTTTGAAATAACTCTTCTGTCTTCAATGGACATAAAAAACACATTAAACTAACATTGAAACTTCCATATGTAAACTTATAGACTTGAAGACTAAACTGGGATTAGGATCTTGTTCATCAAAGGTTAATATTTTTAACAAAAGACTAAAAAAGGTAAGGAAAGTACTCATGAATAACTATTTTTTATTAAATATATGACTATAGATCCTGATTGTGTCTGAAAGGTATTGATTAAACTTCAGTGTTAAACAGCTAAACTGATTAGCAATCAACTCTCAGGAGCAAGTCATGCAGCTTGGCTTTGTCACTGAAGAGTGACATGGCACAGGGAGGTGACACTGCTGCGGTGTCACCCAGACTGGATGCTCTTGAGAGTCAGTTATAAGAGGATAAATTATTGCTACATCATTAAAATGTAGAATGTTTTGGGTGAGGAGAGATCTTTTACATCCCTACTTCCAGCCCTTCTGCCATAGCCAGAGACACCTTTCACCAGACCAGCTTGCTCAGAGCCTCATCCAGCTTGCCCTGGAACACTTCCAGGGATGGGGCAACCACAGCTTCTCTGGGAAACGTGCCAGTGTCTCACCACCCTCTCAGGAAACAATTTCTTTCTAAGATCTATTTTAAACCTACCTTCTATCAGTTTAAGGCCATTCCTCCTTGTGTTCTCACATGTTATTTTAAAATGTCCCTCTTCATCTTTCCTTTAGAGCCCCTTTAAGAACTGGAAGGCCACTCTGGAATCTTCTCCAGGTTGAAACACCCCAATTTTCTGAGCCTATCTCATAGGAGGAGTGCTCTAGCTCTGTGATCATCATCAAATTGATGGAATTCTGTGCCACTGAAAGCTTGCGTGATAAAATTCAGTCATCATCAGATATCGGGCTCTTAATGATGACGACAAGTTTTCCATTTCTTTTTAATATGTAAATTTGTATTTCTCTGTTTTGAAAAGTAAATTCATCTTGTGAATATCTCCAGCAAAATCTCTAGCACACAAGCTACTTTTGAGGGTTTTTTTTATTTCTATAATCTCTTTTAAATAAAAAATTGTAAGAAAATTTCTACAAATTTTTTATTTTCTAGTAATTTAAAATAAAATAATGATACTACATCTTTAAGGTCTTAATGTATTATGATGTTTTGCTAGACTAAAACATTTATCAGTATTTGAAATTAAAACAAGCAGAAAAATTAGTGGCAACACTTGTTGACTTTAGCAAAGAAAAGGATAAAAAAGATACAAACATTCATAAGTTAATTAAACTCATTCTTAGTATCACTTGCATGCCTAAGTACCATTAAAGCCAATGAAAGTTATAGCCATGCTTGAAATGAAGTGTTTGCTTGAGGAATTTTTTGACTGGGCTAATAGAAGGTAGTTAGGCACATTTTCTGTCACTATGGATTAACACAGGTATACTCAAACTCACTGATCTAGAGCCTGCATTCTCAGTGACCCATCAGCTAAAGAAAGCTGGCTTTTAATGGGGGTCTGGCAGGCTTGATCCATTGTTTTTTTTTATTTACACTATGCTTAAACTTAACTTTTAAGATGTAAATACCTTAATTCTAGATTCATATGTTTGAGGTTTGTCTCTAATTATAGAATTTCTTTTTAATTGCCTCAGAAAATGCTAAGAACAAACATAACTTATTTTTCTTGTTTTAAGGTCAGGAAAAATTGGGTCAGTTAGTGCAGATCTCACTGTCTGTTACTCAAAGGTAAAGTCCTTTTTTCTCTTTGGAGCATTCAAAAATGATTTTGTGACTGGTGAAAAAATTGGCCTCTGTTGCTTTGATTGTAAATGAATATTTTTTTAAACTACATATTTAAAATTTTAATTACAATAACAGAGGGCTTTGTTATTTCTGTTGCCAGTCACTGAACATGATGTGAAAAGGGGAATTCAGGTATAGTCACTTGGTCATTAAAGGACACTCCATCATATTATAAAGTCTCCTTACAAAAGCCCTCTGACAGAGTTTGCCTCTCACTATTTCATCTTTGAGTGATCACCAGTGTAAGAGAAATCTAATTTATATCAACTTGATGTATTAGTGAGAGATTACAAAAAGTGAGTTTCTGGAGGAGCTAGCTACCCTCACCACCAAAATGGATGCTGTGACTCCAGATTTCTATTTCTATTCTATTTCTATTTCCACCTGTTGAACCTCTGCTATAACAAAGAACCATTTACAGCTGAAGATAAATTGTCTCCATGGTAGGGCAGGGATAGGGAACCTTGTTTGGTTTTCCCTCTTGTTCCTATCTTTTCCATGTGTATATAAGAACTATATACAGCCTTCTGATAATTAGCTCAGAAATATACAGGCAATTGTGATAATTGTTCTCACTTGACTTTACTTCATTTATGTCCTACATTAAAAAGACAAGTTGAAAAGCCAGAAAGTTTGAGGGCTAAGACTAGAGAGAAAGAACAATGAAGGTTAAGAAATGTAGGAAATATATGTGAGGAAGAGGAAGAATCAAGAAAGGACAATACCAGGCTGAAAGACCTGTACAGGGAAACACTTGGTTAGAGTGGACAAGAAATGAGGGCACAGAGTAATGTATGAATTGAAGGAGAAAGCAAAGGAAACAGGGATGAAGAAGGAAAGTTCACTAGAGAAAGGCCATTTGCTTGCAAATGTTTGAATGATTAAAATGTTTATATACCATTGCAGTAGAGTATGGAACACCAGAGGTAACACCCCTGGTCAGTAATAAAGGCCTATCATAGCTCCTTAGGATGTTTGTTACAGGCAAATTGCATCAAATACGGTGAATCTGTACTCACTGACAGGTAGACAAGGGTTTTTCCATCATTAATTCACTATAGAAGACCAATAATGATGCAGATTCCAAGATGAACTGGGAATTTTAAACTTCCCATCACTGCTAAGAAAAAAAAAAAACCCACCCAAACCTGTTATGGATTTGTGAAATGCAGGGAATCTGTGATTGTGAACTCACTGAGATGTCTATGGCCTTTTTTGTTTTTCAGAAGTCGCTTTCCATGGCAATCAAAGCACAAGTTATTTTTTTACAGAAATTTTATTAAACAAACTCTATTTGCTAATTGAATTTGATCATAAATTACTCTTGTATTATTTTTATATTCCCTGAATTTTAGAATCACTGTTGCCTTCTTTAACAAGCTGGTATTTAAAAATCACTTCCTAAGTGATTGCTTATAAAAGAATTATGCTTATCTAGTCTCTAAATGTCATTTTATGGATGTTGTTATCCTAGTGAACCTTAAAAGCCTCAGAGCTCCAACAATCTTAACTCATCTCTGAAAAGTACAGGGTCAGCTATCTGGGTGATAGCAAATGCAGTTGTTTAGCTACTAAAACAAATATAATTCAGTCAAGTGTTGAACTGATGTTTGAATGAAAAGTCTCTCTGCCAAACTAAAAAAAATCTATTATATTGGCTTTAATAGGAAAGTAAAAAATATTTTCTGTTCAATTAGGCTGATGTACATAATCGTAACAGCTTTTAGGCACCCATGTTCTGCAGGCCAAAGCTGCAGGGAGACAATCACCTACTGCAGTGTGACAGGTAGCCTGTGCCATGGAGAGGAAGGATGCCTCTCCCTGCAGAAATTGGTTTGTGGGACAGGCACAGGAAAAGGTTTAAAATCAGCTGTGATGTCTGGATACACCTGCAGTTTCACCTCCTAATCCATCCCCAGGAAGGGGACACAGGAGCCATGACAGACACATTTTAATCTTCCCACCTGTAAATTGCCACAGTATGGGGAAGAAACCAGGGAGAGATAAAGGCAGTCTGGAGGGGAGTGCATCTCTCAAATGGAGAAGAGCTGTTGCAAATTCACACCCTTAGCTACAACACCCAGGAATTTGGAAAGTAATCTGTAAGGGAAATTACAGAGAAACTGTTAGGTGCTCATTCAAATCACAAATCTTGTGTGCTTGAAACTCTTAATTTCTCCTGTTTCAGTTCAAAGCCTAGCCTTAAGGCTCACTCAATAAAATATTTTATTTCTTTATCATTAAGTTATAATCAGGGTTAAACTGGGAAGTTAAAGATGTTCTGCTTTTACACGTATGGAAAACCCAAGGAAAGCAGTGAGTGGATTCCCCATGGCCTGCCTTGCTGTGGGGCACCTGGAGGGACTCCGTGCTTAGGAAGCCCCCACAGACATGGAGAGCAGTGCAGAGGAGACATGGGGGACACATGAACTGTGACATTCCAAACAGGCCATGGACAGACAAAGGCAGAAAAGGGCTTTCTCCAATTCTGGTACTCTGAAGGGGTAAAATATGGCTCAGAGCATTTCTTGGAGGTGCAGCTGGGTCATCCTTGTGTACGGCTGTGAAAAACGCAACATAGTTTTGAAATTAGGTGTCCTTTTATGTGTGTGTACTTTCACTGTAATGGCCAGGATCAGGTCTTTTACTGCTTGACAATTTTGTCCAGGCCTGGCACCATCCTTTCTTATTTTCTTCCTGTGTCCCCAACATTTGCACCTGCCAGAGCCCCATGCACACACAAACTGTGGCTGAGTGTTCCTCTAAGCTGAAGTTTCTCAAGGTCTTACTTGTCTTCAGAATGTCCAGAAAAATGGGTCATGAGGCCTTATACATTTATTAATAGTGTTTTCCTTTTTTAACAGTATCATCATCATGTTACCAAAGAGTCCCTAAAGAGAAGAGAAATCAGCATGTGGTTAAATTCTAAATTGATAATTGTGTATCAGTACAAGTGCTGCCACACAGGTAATCAGAAGCAGGAGTCAGACAGTTCTGTCTACGAATCCAGTCTTAATTTATTGAAGAATCTTGTTTTCATAAATCTACAAATAAAGAATTCTGCATGTTTGCCTCTTGGCACCCTGTGGTGACCTTTTCCTTCCCACTAACAATTTTCTATTTGCAATAGTGAATCCACTGATCAATAATTTCTCCTTCTACTCTAACAGTGCTAAGAAGTACATTATACTACCACACTATGCCCTCCACAGCCCTCAAGCTATGATAGAATAATTAAATACAATTCTGTACCTGATCTAGTAACCAAGATAGACTGTGTGGATTTGTGGAAAGAGAAAATGAGTTCAAAATTAATTGTTCTCGTTGACAATTAATTGTTCTCATTGACAGTCAGGATTGACTGTCAACGACAATTAATTGTCAACATTGACTGTCAAAGTTATTCAGAAATTCAGATTTTTGAAGGATCTTGCACTTTTATACCACCAATAAATCTGTGAGACATTAAATTTGCAGTGTGCAAGAGACAAAGAATAAAGGGACATTCTTGAAAGTGCATTGTATTACTGATAAAAAATGACCTGCAGCATTAGATCTCATGTCACCTTGTGTTTGAGATCATCACAATGGACTGTTGGCAGGAACTTACTCTGCCAGCTTGGGCAAATTAAGAATGGAAGGAGATATTTACCCCATTTTACACCTGGAGAAACCAAGACAGATAATTGTCAGGTTGGTTTGTCTTTTTTTTAATAGTTACCTGAAATAATAATTAGGGAAGTGACAGAACTTAGAAATGAGAGTGGATTTTACGAGCATATTTTTTATCCATGCTTTCATTCAGCTGTTCCTCTACTTGAAGAAGAAGCCAAGCACTGACCTAAGCCTCTGCTTCACCATCATCCACACTCCTTCTCACACCACCCCAAGGCCCTGACCTCACTGTGTTACACAACTCCCTCATCTGCCCTTTCACATTACTCAACAAGTTTTAAACCACATGCCCACATTTGTAGCTTTGAATCATCTTTCTTCAGGTACAGAATGGAGGAGTGCGTGAACTCATTAATTTTTAGATTATTAGAAAGTCTTTATATTAATCTTCTCATCTTCTCCTCCCACATTCTCACACATATTCATCCTGGGGAGACATAGTCCCACCAAGAAGCTATAAATATTCCATTTACTTATGACATGTGTTAAAATTAATTTCTGAAAGCAATCAGAAAATAGGAAAATCAGATTATTTAACTTCTTTTAGCATTGACAGGAACACATTATCCATTAAAAGAAGCTTTTATACAGTGGGCATGTGAATCTGTAAAAAATATTATTTTAATAGCATATTATTTAATGCCTGACAACAATAGGACTCTGATGGAATATGAACAATAGTAAATGAGCTCATTAGTGCTCAAAGTTTTTACACAAAGAATAACAAATTGTTTCAGAATGTTGGTAAAACTATACAGTTTTATCAGAAAATTAATCTTTATTGAATATTTGTGTGACTCTACTTAGGTGATAGAAGCTTAAAAATCTGAGTGGAATGGAGAGGGAAACTCTCTTCACATTTATTAGAAATTCTGGTTTATGAACATTAGAAAATTGAAGGATCACTTCATCCATAACAGACAAAGAATGAAAGAAACATTGCTCCATTCCAACTATTTCTTTCTTTCTTGGTTTGGAGAAATCATGCAGTAGAAATGTGGTGGATTACAGTAAAATTTGTGCTTTATCAGCTGGTTGTGTCAGTTTAAGTAATAAAGAGTATGTTGGCTTTATTTTATTGCTTTTATGGCTTCATTTTATTCCTGGTATTGAGCTAAATGCAAGGCAGAAAATTAATAAAAATGTTAACCTTCATAGACTAATATTCCAGCTTCCAGGTGAAAGACAGCATAAGGGAAATGCAGAGGAGATATTTCAGAATTGTAATTTTTCAATTTCTTTCATCTTTATAAATAAAATAGTTTGCATTTTATACTGAAAATAGAAACTTTCAAAAATTTTAATGATGGAATATTTTTATTAAAATATTATTTGAGAGAGATGAAAACCTTTCTCATTATCAGATCAGTTTTAACAGCTTTTAAATAATTAAATGGTAACCATATTTTATGCATATTTTTATATTAAATTATAAATTATCTTTATTTTAAATGATCAGTTGCTACTCTCAAATGACTATGCAGAGTTTTGTCCTTTAATAAGAACTTCTATAAATTCTGAGTTAGGCATAGTAGGCCTCTGAAAGATGTTCATTTAAAAACAAAAGGGAAGATGTAATGCACTGTGGAAACATGCTTAGGAAATAAAAATATCATTCTACATCACTTAGATATTTATCTGAATTGAATTTTCAAGTCTCTTGCTTTATTATGAATTAAAGAAAAGCTACATTTTAAGTATGCTATTATATTAATCCACATGCAGACATGCAAAGCATTGATAGCTGTGAGTGACAGGTACCATTCTCATGTACCACTTGTTTTTAAGGAAGTTTCAATCTTTTAAAAAACGTTGTCAAAACTGATGAAAACCAATCTAGACATTAAAAAACCTAAACACACCTCTCATTGGGCTGATACTATTTTTAAACAGTGAAGAAAAGTTGCAACAAGAAGAACAAAGATGAAAGTGAAAATGTTCTTGAGTAGTTTGACCTTCTACCCCTTACCACGAGTAATGAACGAGTCTCCTCTTACTCCTTGTGTATGATGAATAAGGACACACTGTAATTAGCAGAGCCTCTTAGAGATGTCTGAGCTGGTTTGACAAAAATTCTTCCCATCTTCTCCAAATGATTCACTAAATGGTGATGGAAACCTCCTGTCCTTCATTTTTCTGTGTCACAGACAGTGTCACTGATATTTACAGGAGTTATAAGAAGTTACATTGGAGAGTCCAGCCCTTAGTTTCACATTATTGTTAACATAATATCAACAGGCAGATCTTTCAAAATATCATAAAAAGAGCATGAACATGTGAACTAAAAATGTCCAGAACATATTTATGCAATTTATGAGAAAAAAAGCTTTTTGTTTCTAACTGGTGCCTCTTCTGTTTGAACACTCTAAAATTCTCCATGAAGGCGGGTCTTAAATATTCCAGACCTCGTATTTCTAGCATGCATAATCTGTATTGCTTTTCACCCACATTCATGGCTTGCCTACATTTGGATAGAGCTTTCCCAGGACCTCTTCAATCCCTGGAACCATAAGGAAAGCTCTGCAGCAGTTACAAAAAATGACAGAGCTGAGCTCAAGCACGGAGGACAGTTGACATCTGAAATGAAGGGGTGAGATGCAGATTTGAAAGTATTAGCAGGGGATGCACAGACACAGGCAGTGATTATGGCACCAGTTAGAGTAAAGGGAGCTTACAGGTTAAAAGGCTTAAAAGTCTATTTACTAAAAAAGGGGATTTTTCTTTGTATTTTACAGAGAATAAACTTACATATTAGAAAAATACAAGCAAAAAGGGAAAGTGCCTATCCTAACCACGACCACATTTTTCTGCAGTATTCAAGATGCCATTGCTTCCATAGGATGTAATTAATCCTTTCAAGCTCCCCTGTCATGGTTGTACAACATAACTACAGGTTGTCCATCACCCAGAAACTTCTGCAGTTGAGCAATTATTACAATAATTAATACCTAGAAGAATTACCAGGACAATCCTGTACTGTTATTTATAAAGAAACCTTGCTAGTTATTGTGTAAATTTTGCATTGTCACTCAAACCCCATACTTGTATTACTTGTTTTCCCTATCAAAATTATATGGATAGTATCACATCCTGATAAAAAAGAACATCATTTATTCCAATGTTCTTCAAATAAACAAATATTTCAGTGTAAATGATATCAGAAAGATCATTTGAGGGATGTCAAAATAGAAAATGCAATACTTTACACAAAACTACAATAAACAGATTATCTTGGAGCAACAAGAGAAGATGGGAGAATATAAATAGATTGTATATCTGAGATACAAGAGAAAAATATTTGCTATTAAATTTGTTTATAAATGTAGCTGTAATATGTACAGAAGTGTAAATGGTTTTATCTTCTATACTTTGATTTCCACCAACTCCTTCAATTACACTTGGAATTTTGCAATATTTCCTTTGATCCTCTTACAGGTTTTGTATTTCATAATAGACAGAAAGAAGAGAAAACAGAAAACAAAGCTATTATTCTTATCTAACATTCAAGGGCTACTGTTTTAATTGAAAATGAGCTTTGAAGAACCCATCTTTTCTTTATCCTCCCAGACTCTGGCTTGTGTTGAGGTGCCAGCTCCACGAAAGATATTCAAAATTCTCTGAGTAACTTAGTTTTGCCTTCCCTAAAAGAGAGTCATGCTGCTGACAAGGACTTAAGTCCTTGAAAACTTACAACCTCAGCCAGCATTTGATTTACAGCAATAAGATAGGAATCAAGGACCAACTGGCTTTTCTTCCAATCCAAGGGGTTTTTATGAAACAAAACACATTTCTTACACTTAATTTCCTAGTGTGATAGCATTCCTCTCCCCTTTGCCATTTTAAAGTTAAATGAAAATGGAACCAGAGTCTAAGACAGCCTTCAATAACAGCTGTTTTCTTACTTGTCCCTGACCACAATGACAAAAAGAATTGGATGTTCCCAACATGAAGGGTCAGACACCTGAATACTCACCTATGCAGAAGGATTGCACTCCTGCATGTGTCTCACCTTTATGGGCAACATCTTAAGCACAGTAATGGAAATAGAAAAATCATAAGTGGATCAATGATTTTAGCTGGCACATCTACATATTAATGCAGTGGTGGGCAAAATGCAGCTGGTCTAAGAATGATCCTCATAAATATTTACCCTGCTCAGGGAACATGGTTACAGGTACATACCAGTTGAACCCTGGTGCTCCATCAGCAGCTGGTAATGCTGCCAAACACAGAATTTGAGTTAAATAACATTTTTTAAAATTAATTTTGCTTTCGGCATTTATTATGTTCCCTATGAGACATTTCAGTATATTCTTGTATTTCTCAAGCTGAATGAGCCTCCAGGGATTCAGAAGAGATTCAAACTCTTCCCTACTCATGTACAGATTGAGGGATTTTTTCACTACACAGAGATTTTTCTAACTATGTCTCTCAGCTGACCCTCAAGTGATAGCACAAAGAAGCAGCAGATATGTGCACAACCATATAAAATAAAATTAGATTTTGCTTGGAGCTATTTAAGAAATCACACATAAGGCACAGGAAGTGTGAATATTAAAGTATAGCAGCCAGTCCTGTCTATCATGCCCTGCACAGTCAAGCTGTGTGTTGAATAGCTTTTAGTCAGGACAAGTCTTTTTTATGACTGGAAGACTAAAACAGTTTTTTTTTCCCATATCAAATTGCCCCTGTTACCCAGTGATTTTAATGGGATTTAATTAAGGGATGCAGGAAGTTTCACAGCTCTTATTCTACTTTTGGGGTTTTTTGTGTTCATGAAGGTGTCAGAATTTTAGCAGTTTAGGCTGTCTGGGAAGAATCCCCTATGAAATGAAACTTCCATTTCCCACTTTCCCAATTACAGTTCTCTAAGGGTTATTTACTGCAACACAGATGAGGAAAAAAACAGATAAACACACAAAAAAGTTGATGCTTGCAACAAAGTGCATTTCTAAGCTAAATCCAACCAAGCATATATTTGAACAGAACTGTACTGGAGAACAGGCCTCTATATTTCTCTCTGACCAATAATATATATTTATATAGCAGTTTATTAATAATAAGCACCAACTTTTTTGCTTATTTTTATCCAGTTAACTCACTGATGTACTGTTATTTAGCACTATAGTAGAATTCCTTTCTCTCTGAGCCTTAATCATATGAGAAATTAGATTGAATTTGCATTTACACAGCAAATTTTATAATGTAAGTTTCCTAATATACTTTAGCTTGATACTGAAGTAAATTGCATTATCCCTAATGGGTCATCAGTTCTGAGGTTTAGTATTTGATCTCGTTTTATTATCTTCCCTAGCTATATTCCATACCTAATTTTTTCCTGAAATGAGCATTATTGATTTATGCATTAAATACTGTCTGTTTGGTGTGAATTTTTCATCCAAGCAGTATGATGAATCCTTTTTAAAATAATGATTATATGCTGCACAAGACTTGAAATACTGTCTTCCTGAGATGGTTTTCAATGGATTGCAACTAAATACATTGTATACAAAAAACATCTTGTACCCTTTCTGCAAAATGACATCCATTGATTATATCTCCCCAAAAATGGAACAATCAATAAATTATTATGTTTCTTAAAATTAAGCTCATTTCAAGGTGAAGGATTTTCTTGGTTTCATTTGAAGGTGGTGGTTTTTTTCTGTACTACTTCAGCTAAAAAGACAACCTCATACCACAGAAAAGAGGTTAAACATTTTAGAAATGTTTAAAAATGCAAGTTTGATCTTGAAAAAAAACACAAAAAACCAAACCAAAACAACAAAAAAAAACCAAACCAAACAAAACCAAATCAATAAGAGAAATCTAAACAAACAAACCAAAAAAACACCACTGAAAACCAAACAAAAACAAAACCAAAAAACTCTCAAGAAATCAAAGAAAACAAATTGGGTGAAATGAGACTACAGTAGTCTAATTTAGTGACACACCATATTTTGCAGGTACTTAAATTTTCAAACCCAGTGAGCATGTTGGTTAGAAAAAAAACTTCTGTTGGAAGTTTTTTTAAGAAAGATTGTTCTGATTTTTTTCCCAAATACTAAAAAAGTTGGGCCAAAACCAATTGATTCTGCTACAGAAATGCACAGAATTTCTAAGTGGTGTCTAAAATGGAAGAAAATATTGCATTCAAATTCAGCAACAGACACAAGAGAAAGCATTTCCATAAACCATAGAAATATTTTTATTTAGTGTGTTTTTTGATTCAGGTCGATGTATTTTAATTTATTGAAGCACACATAAATATTTTCAGAGCATTTAAACGTTAAACATTTTGTGATTTATGCACTAGTATTCATCTAAGGAATCCATGGTTTTGCAAATGAAACTATGTGGAAATGAAGGAGAAAACCCATCCCTGTGAAAATGGTTAGGCTGTGGAACAGCCTGAGCTTCCTCCAGTCATGACAGCTTTCCCTGAACAAAAGAATAAAACCCTGAACAACCTCCTTTGAATGCTGGGGGAGGTGGAGACCACCTGAGCTTCCTTCCAATCTAAATGATTTTATGATGTGGTGATGTTCAATGCACAACTATCAAATTAACAGTCTAAATTAACATTTAGACTACATGTTTCATAGCCTTTCCTGTCATAAAGCATCAAAGTATGAGTGACACACAATTTTACCAAGTCTATAATGTTTTTTAGCACATTTGTTAGTATGGAGATAGTAATTCTTCTCAAATCCAGTTGCAGGTGAAAAATAAAAAATTGTTTAGTTAAACACAGTCTGAAGTTCACTATATTAAGAAATAAACACTGAAGTGTCACTAGGAAATGTTACCTTCTCAGTACTGTTGCACAACTCCTCATGTGGCCAAACCAAATAAGTAACCAGCTTGTAATTACCTTGCCACAATGCTATGGAGGTGTACATTATTCACTTTCAGATTCCACTGCCATGAAATACAGGACACAAAATCAGCAGTTCTTGCAATCTAATCCTGTGATATTAATTGCCAAGAATATGTGCCTGACATGGTTTTCATTTGTTTCTCAGTGAGAGTAATCTTACCAGCTGCCTGTGAATTCCTGATTACTGCAGACAGCCTCCAGATGTTCTTCTGTCTTGAGCTGGTTGTGTCACAGGGAGGAACTCTTCCCTTACACTGACTGCATTTTAAAACACACTCTTACAGTTCTATTCTCATTTGTTTCCTTCATGGACCAGTGGAGCCTGCTTGCTTAGCACAGCAGAAAAATGTTGCAGAGGGCATTCAAGTTAAAAATCATTAGTGTGGCTGTAATAATTATGAGTTTTTAAAAACTCATAAATGCATGTACCAAATAGTACTTTAATCTCTAGAATACTATAACATCCTTCTTTGTCTTCTTTTCTTTTCCCTGAACAATGGCATTCAGAAACAAACTTTCTCTAAAACTCACCTCACCAAATGTGCCAAAATAAGCACTTTATGAAAAAAGATGTATCATTAAGTGTTTTGAAGTTACGAAAAACCAACATGTACAAGCTTGGGACACCAGCCTGCATTTCACTATTTTATGTCTAGTACTCTTACTTAGCAATGAGCCATGCCACTTTCCACCTTCATTTTCTTTCTCCCAAAAATTTTGTAGACAGCAACACACAACAAGAAGGGGGGCTGAGTGGTGGTTCCTTGAGCTTCTGAGGAAAAGAGCTTGGATATCCTCTGTTGTCACACAGAAATAAGCAGTCAGCAGAAAGAGGGGATTTTCTGTAGACTTCAGTCAACACTGCAGCCAGAGAGGAGCAGCATCTCCTTCATTCCTGGTCTCCTTCTGACCACAAAAAAAATAAGGAAAAGCTGATTATACCTTTCACTGCAGCTGCCAAGCACTGAGAAGATCAAGACATTTACGAAGATGTGATGTGACTTCAAGAAAAAACACACACACACCACACACACACTTGTATACATGGTCACTGTAAGTAGAGAGAGTACATATGCATTGTCACTGCAATGAAATAAAAGACCAAAGCATTCTATGTTGTAGAACAAAAGGGTTGAGACTTGAAAGAGACAAAAAACATCCTGGATCAAATTTCATTTAGAAGTGACAAAATTACACAGTGTTACTCCTTATGCAGAACTCCAGGCCATCACAGACAAACCTTGCTCCATGCCTTTAGTGTCTTGATGATGAAAAAAGTTTCAGAAGTCCAAATTAAATTTATTCATAGACAGTTCAGGTACACTTGTTTTTATGTTTTTTTAACTCCAAGAGCTCTTCTTGCTACATAGTGCTCACTTTGATGAACCAAATAATGTTAAGCTCTAACCTATGTATATTTTTCATTTTGCTAAATTAAAAAATGTATTGCAGTGTCATCTCTATTCTGATCATCCTCATGGTTCTTCCTCAAACTCTTAGGTTATAACTCATCCTTCCTGAGTGCCAGCAGTGATGATCAGTTTGGGGTCTCTTTGGTACCTTTTGGTGCCCTAAATTCTTGACTTTGTACTCTTTGTTATTGAATTTAATTTTCTTCTTGCCTTGCTTTCCACTTTTTTTTTGTCCTCGAGGTGTCTTATGAAGAAGCTTTTGAAATAATTCAGTTTATATATCTGAGTGTAATAAGTCCTTCTCTAAAAGGAAGTCCTAATGAAGAAAGACTTTTAATGGAACAGAAATCAGATGAGCATCCACTAAACTTGTATTAAATAGATAACAGAATCTAATAAAAGAGGAGATATGTTCAGGCCACAGAAGCAACAGTAAAAGAGAAATCAGGTAGAAAAACTGGGATTCTAAAATAATCTATAAGCCAGGACAAAGGATTCAAATCTCTAAAAAAAAAATTGTGAATTAAGAAATCCAAAATAAATAAATACAAATCAAATCAATCCAAAATATTTTTTAAACTTTCAAATTTTTTAATTTTCAATTTTATATTATTTATATTATTCTACATTTATCCTATATGACCAAACTTAGAGAAAATTGTGATGAAAAGACTTTTCCCCAAGCCTAGTAATTATATCATTCTTCTTGGAATTTTCAGAGATTTTACACAACTATTTTCATATTTCCACTGAAGTTTTACCTAAAGCATTTTGGCTTGTCAACAAAGACAAATATAGTTTCTTCCAAAAAAAAAAAAGCACAGAGCTAGAAGCTCTGGAAGAAGATTTGTTTTCATTGCCCAACACATCAGGCTATGGCAGCCCTTCCCATCTCCATCAGTCCAGTGACAGAGTTTTATTACTTCCCATGGATGAGTCCTAATGAACACAGAATAAGCTGCTCACACATCTCTTCTCAGTCACAGTATGAAATTTATTCCTTCTTTTTAACCCAAGGAATTAAAATTGCACAGGGCCCAACTGAGACCCTAAATTAAATCTATATTTAAAAGCATTTCCACAGCATTACTAGCAGTGGCAGACACACAGCAATTTGTTCGGGATCATACCTGTGAGATTCCAGCAGTTTCTGAAAATTGTTAGAGTAAATTAAAACAAAAAATTTTTGTAATACATTTTTTCCTCATTGTGGAGATTCTCAAGCTGAGCAAATATGTTATTAGTCTGGTGTAAGTTTAAGTGGGTACTCAATAAGGCAGCCAAAGCTCCACAAAGATCATGGTAGCCTTACAATTCTAATTTAGTCTGAATTGGAAACCTCCTGCTATTTCCTGAGATATTTCTCTATTATGCCTGTGATACAGCACAGCTAACACTGGACCAAAATCATTAAGGCTGTAGGCACAAATGCCATTAAATGCATGTGTCAAAACATGTATATATACTGTCTGTATTTGCATGCTGAAAGTGAGACTGCTCCATACCCAGATGATTACTAACATGCTCATTTAGTTAATTATGTACTTAATTCAGGGTTAGACTCTCAAGAGAAGGATAGTGGATTGCTGTGCTCAGTGCTCTGGGGTGCTGCTGCCTGTGGGGCTCCCAAGGCAGGCTGGGATCACAGCTCTGCCTACAGTGTTGGTGCCAGCCCTGAGGTGACTCTCACTGAGTCATCCAAAGAGTGGCCTAAGCTCAAAAGCAGGAAAAGTCAAAAAGGTCACATCCTGCAGGCAAAAACGTGCTCAGCTTTGAAGAGAGGTGCTGCTGCCTGCAGCCAGGTTTCACAACTGTGGAGCCTCAAAAGCCAGAGGGGGAGGAGTTATTTCTATACACTCTGCTTCATCAATGTGAATGTCTCACATTAAAGGCAAGACATGGTCTCAAGTCTAACAAAGCAAAACAGATATTTTAGTCTACATCTTGGAATTCAGCACAAGTGGATTGAAGTACAGTGTCCACTAACCCTAAGCCCAGGGGATGAACTACCTGTGCTCCATGGTCCAGGGAAGTACAGGAGACTGAAGGAAACTGACAATAATGTTGCCAAGGTTTAGGAAAGCGTGTGAGCTGGATCCCCACAAGAGCAGAAAAGACAGACAAAAAAACCTTTATTGAGAAAGAAACAATAGTTGGCTCCAAGGTTTCAAAAGGAAAAGCGGAGGTAAAAGGTAAAATACTGAGTGAAAAGGGCACTGAAGGGTGGCATTTCAGTGGCACTGGAGATCAGCTTTTCAGGTACAAGAAAGCTGCAGAAAGTTCAGAGGACAAAGTGCTAAACATGTGTTTAACAGCATCTCTTGGGATTTACCATCAATAATTATATAGTCACTGAGCAGTGTAACTACAGTGTTTGGTGAATGTTTGCAATTCCTAGAGTCATAAAAGATTTACACAAATGTTAGCTTGTGATAAATTAAGAAGCCATTAGAGATTCCGAGTTTCCTCTCTTTACAATGTGTGCAAAATATTTATTCCATATAATGTGTGGTATTTTTATGACTTGGCAATTGTTCTCTCTTCCCTGACAAATCTGGAACTATTGCATTAATTCTGCAAATTTTCCAGTGTAAACCAAATGAAGTTGAAACTTCACTATTTGCAGGAAAGGAACTTAAAAATCCAAACCCTACCTACTCTTTGCATTATGCTCTCAATTTCTTGTCTCTAAATTAGAGGTTAGGTTGCCTAATTTTTTTTTTTTTTTTTTTTTACTTAAAATCTTACTATAGGCAGAAAGGAACAAACTTGGTATGAAATGCCAATAATTTATTATCAGTCTAATCTAGCTAACTAAATAATTTAATCCATTAATAATGATAAGAATGCTTATAACTCAAAACTCATGCAGTTAAAGTGATGTGTGCACAAACCTTCCAATATTTCCTCCTTTCTTTGGCCCTACTTGCATTCCTGCTATAAGCAGTGGCACCACTGTATTGACTGGGCTGCAAGATCAGAGTCTGTACTGGCCCTGCAAGGCCTCTGAAAAACAGCAGATTTATTCTATTGTCATTTTTTCCCAGGCCATCCTAATAATGCTTTTATAATCCTGTGTTTTATGATGCCACCAACAGCTGCACTGTACTAGAGTGAATAATAAATTAGATGAGGGTGAATAAGACTTGTCCAAAACTTGAGAAAAAAACTACACTATCACTGACTTGATATGTTTACTTTTCTGGAAATCCACACAATTTCAATTACTAAATATTTTTATTGATATGTTTGTTATACAGAACTGCCCATATTCAGCCTTAAAAACCTTCCCTGGCTTACCTTTTGGCAAATATTTCATCACCTTATCCAGAGACAAGAACATATGTATAAGATATATGAGAAACACACATATAAGATATGTGAGAAACATATATATAAGATGTATGAGAAATTAGCAGCCATACAAGGACTTCTCTGGAAAAAACCATGGATAAGCTTCACCACAGAACTCAGAAAAATATTTGTTTGAAATTTTATTGATTTATGAGACAGATCATCTGGTTATCACTGTTTCAACTCCTGTGAAGCCAATGGAATTGCTGAAGTTTTACCCCACACAGCTAATTGACTCAACTCAGAGTATGGTGTCAATTGAAAAATCTTAAATAGCAATTACAGGTCATTCTTCTAAGATTTTATTTCTTATAGAAGAGAATCTTGTAAAAATAACAGATGAAATCAATCCATGATAAGCTGCAGAGTGCAATTCATAATGCTGCAATTTAGAAATTCTGTAGTACAGCGCAGCATTGTGCTAGAATGCTGTACCAAATAAACCATTAAAGTAGCTTTCATGCATGATGATGGCCTTTACCATGCGTTATAAAGTGGGGAGAGAGGTAGAGAGGGAATTACTATACAAAAATATGCCACAGAGCATGCAATGAGACTGTTGTTTCCTTTCCTCTTCCATTTTTCCTCACCTGTCCTAAAATGTTTGGATTTTTAAGATTTAAGTAATTCATCCCTGTACTGAATATAAGAAATGGGAAGGGTGCAACTCAACTGAGCAGCAGTTGGAGCTGGCTGAGAAGACAGCAAAACTCAACAGCTCCAGTAACAAGCCAAGACTGTTTTTCCTCTGTGTAGTGTCATAAGAGCAGGATGATAGAAGGAAATACTCTTCTCAAGGGAGTCCTCTGCCCAGCCCTCATTCAACATCTGCAGGTGCCTGAGGGATCTCACACTCTGCTTATTAACCAGCTTCCATAGCTTCTGTTTTCTGGTATGTAATACTTGCTGAGGAAATTGTTTAGATACAAAGCTGGATAACAGAATTCTGTAGCAAATTCTTTTTGAAAAATAGCCATAAAGAGTTATTTGCAGCTGCTTTCAACCTCTAGTACCTTAAAATGTTATTCTGCTATTCTGGGTACCTCCTGAGCCTTCAACCTCCCATCTTCATTCAAATATTTATGTCTTTGAAAACAGCACCAATTGCAGAATCACAGAAAATATTGCATTGAAAGGAACCCGTGACAGTCATACAGTACAACTCCCTGCTCTTGCAGGAGTGTCCAATACTAAGCTGTGTCACTAAGAGCATCAACAGGCTCTCCTTGAACTCAGACAGCCTTGTGCCTGTGACCATTTCTCCAAGGACCATGTTCCAGAGACCAGCTACTGCATCGGTTGAAAACCTCTTCCTAACAATGTACAATCTGCTGCAGCTTCATTTCACTTCCTGAAGTTTTACTGCTGGTCACCAGAGAGATCAGCAGTGCCCCTATGCTCTAGAGGGTGATGTAGTTAATATCAGCCCATGTGTTGGACCATATACAAAATTGTGCTCCCAATAGCAGCAGCATTCCCTCATCCCCTTTCTTTGTTTTTCAAACCTGTTTCTTCTGATCTAAGAGATTCCTGGTGTGTGTTCATAGAATATACTAAGTTGGAAGGGACCCATCAGGGTCATTGAGTCCAACTCCTGGCCCTGTGCAGGACAACCCAAGAATTTCACCATATGCCTGAGAGCAATTTCCAAATTCTTTTTGAATCCAGACAGGCTTGGCACTGTGACAACTTCCCTGGGCAGCCTGTTCCAGGGCCCAACCACCCCCCAGGTGAAGAACCTTTTCCTGATATCCATCCTAAATCTCCCCTGATTCCTTCATGCCATTTTCTTGAGTCCTGTTACTGACCACAGGAACACAGAGATCAGTACCTGCCCCTGCACTCCCACTCTGAGGATGTTGAAAACCACAATGACATCAATGTCTTTTTTTCCAGACTGAGCAGACCAAGTGACCTCAGCTGCTCCCCTGTGGCTTCCCTCAAGTCCCTTCAACATCTTTGCCCTCCTTTGGACAGTCACTAACAGTTTAATGTCTTTTTTTATAATGAAGTGCCCAAACTTTCCCTAGCACTCGAGGTGAGGCTGCCCCAGTGCAGAGCAGAGTGGAACAATCCCTCCCTTGCCCAGCTGGCCACCCCAGGACAGGGTTGGCCCTCCTGGCTGCCAGGGCACTGCTGGCTCCTGTTCAGCTTGCCATCAATCAGGACCCCCCCAGGTTCCTTTCTGTGCTGCTGTTTTCTAGCCTCCCATGCCCTGATTTATACACACAGCCAGGGCTGCTCTGCCCCAGGTACAGAACCCAGCACTTGCCCATGGTTGGTGATTTTCCATCTCTCATTTTTCAAGGTCTCTCTGCTAGGCCTCTCTGCCCTCAAGGGACTCCACAGCTCTTCCCACTGCAGTGTCACCAGGATGGCACTCTGTTATGGCACTATCCTGAGATCAGCCTAGCTGGATACAGCATGGTGCCAATAGCACCAAGGTTGTGATCCTTGTACAGCACTCAAGAGTTGGACTTGATGATCCTAGTGGGTCCCTTCCAATTCAGAATGGTCTGTGATTCTGTGATTCTATGTCAGCATGACAGTATATGTCCTTTCTCTCAAAGTGGATCCATATTGTATTTATGGGGTGCCCCGTGGCAGGAAGGAATGATGAATCCGCCTCCATGATCTCAGAAGGCTAATGTATTATTTTAAGATACTGTATTATATTAAAGAATACTAAACTAACTATACTAGAGAATACAGAAAGGATACAGACAGAAGGCTAAAAGGATAATAATGAAAACTTGGGACTCTTTCCAGAGCCTTGGCACTGATTGGCAATTAAGTCAAAACAATTCATGAAACCAATGAAACATGAAACCAATGAAACAACCACCTGTGGGTAACCAATCTCCAAACACATTCCACATGTGAGCACAACACAGGAGAAGGAAATGAGATAAGAATTTGTTTTCCTTTTTTTCTGAGGTTTCTCAGCTTCCCAGGAGAAAATCCAGGGCAAAAGGATTTTTCCAGAAAATATGACTGTCACAGATCCAGGCTGCCCTTTTTCCCTGACATTAAACTCAGGTCCACATTGTTTCTTTTTCTTAAAACAAACAGAAAATCAAATATATTTTTACTGTCTTGGAGGTGAGACTGTACTTTTGGAAACTACACAAGTTAAGTAAAGTCTCTTCACTCTTCATCTGCCTATTCTAGAGTCTTCTCTTCCTGGAAAAAGGAATATGCATTTGTTAGGCCAGCGTTCTTCTGCTCTAGTTCTTTGCATAGTTGCACAAACATGTTTTTCAATATCTCTGGGGCTTGGTATCAAGAGGTGGGAAAGGGAGTGAAATGGCATGATCACCAAGCATTAATGTATAAGCTTTGAACATACACATTTTGACTTCTTTCATTTTTGAGAGCACATCTTCCAATACTGTGCTACATTTTCATGCTGCTTCTTGAAAACCTCTCAAAGTTATCAATATACTGTTTGTCTAGTTTATATTGGAACACTATTATAATGACATAGCATTATATTGTAGTAAGGTTTTCCCCTATTAAGTTATTTGAAGACTTATTAGTTCTTTGAAGCTACAGTGTTGATCTGGGAGCTTTTTCTGTTTAATCATGCATTTCTGTAGACTCAAAGACATATAAAGCTACAAGTAAGCTCAGGAGAGCACCATCTCCAATCCCCAGCAATTAGGCAGAATGAATAATTTACAATTTTTTTCTAATTTACTCTTCCCAATACCAAATCTCCCTGTACCATGAGTATATCAGCACGAGTTTTGTTCTAATTTTTTTACATTTTGTTGTATATTTGTTATATACTGGTTTATGCAAACTGTTTTCATGCTTCCTCCTGAATCATTGATAAAATTTGAACAAGGTGAAAACCAGGTCTCTGTGAATTCACTGCTAGTTAGCAATTTCCTATTTACATTTATATTATTATATGACATTTTTATAACAAACCTTAAAAATCACTACTTAGCAAACTTTTAGTCCATTAAATGTTCACCACTGATTTTTTATCAACTTTTTTTCTTTCTCTTAAAGCCAAATGTCATATACAGCATAAACGGAATAACAAAATGGAATAGATTCAATTTGTGCTGTTTTTTTAATTTAATAATAATATATGATACTATCTGTTATACCTGTTATCACTAGCTTCTTTTTTTTTAATTAGAAGTGAAGGATTTGCTTATCTCTGCAGCTGGCCTGTGACAATCAGAATTCTCCAAGCTGGCAAAGGGCAAACAATGAACTGATTTGGAAAAATAATTATAAATGTCACATTTTTCATTTGCTTCCTCATATCCCAGCCCTGCCTTCTGCAGAGAATAAGTAACAATTGGCTGACCAATGCTGTAGAGTTGCTATTTATTATAATTCTAAGGTAGAATTAAGCTGTGAGAAAATGTGGTGGAGCACATCACACACTCTTGGAAGGCAGAGGGGTGAGGTTACTCTGTAGTTCAGTTTGCTGCACAGAAAGAAAACTTCAAAAGAAGAATCCATACATCAAAGACTTGTGTCTTAAAAAAAAAAAATACACAATCCTCATAAATCTTTCATCTTCAGTCTCACAAATGTGCAGTTGTAATCAAAGACACAATAATGTATGTCCCTGTAAATAAAAATTTAAAGACAAAAGGTTCTGCTGTGAATGATGCAGAAAATTCTGGTATTCCTAGCCTTGAGCTAGAGACCTGTTCATGAATATCTCATCTTCACAGAAGATGGACCAGCAGCTGAATTGGCCCCATAGTTCCAGCACTGAAGCAACCCTGCATTAATGACAAGGTCATTATAGGCTGTCAGATATAGGCTTAAAAATTGTATCCATGAAATAAAACCTCAACTCTTTGTTGTGCTAGATTAAATGAGTTTTTTATTTCCTACTTTTAAAGTGATGCAAAAGTACTTAAAGAGGAAGGAGACTTACTGGTCACAGTTAAAAATGCAAAGCAAGCAGGGCAGAGAAGAATCCTCCTGTGACAGCCTATACAGGGTAAACCTGGCTCTACTAACAGTGTCAGCAGTGTCAAAAGCTGGGATTCATAAAAAATTTAATCCTGATGAGTTTTATCTGCATGATCTCTTGGAACCAGAGGGCACATGGCTTCAGGAAACTTGTATTTTCCCAGATCTTGTTATCTTGTGTTAAATTCCTGCATGAACACAATGTGATCATTTTTAATTTAGGCAGCAAGTACAGAACATATCTTGTTGCAAGATAAGAAAAGGGACTCTTAGGCAAATAGTGTTAATTATCTTAGATTCATAGAACCAGTCACAGAATCAGTTATAGAGTCACAGAATGGTTTGGTTGGAAGGGGCCTTAAAGACCATCTGGTTCCAACGCCCCTGCCATAGGCAGGGACAACTTCCACTAGACTGGGTTGCTCAAACCCACCCAGCCCAGCCTGGAACACTTCCAGTGTCTCACCACCCTCACAGTAAAAAATCTCTTCTTTATATTTAATCCAACCCTACCTTCTTTCAGTTTAAGGTCATTCCCTGTCACTATATACCCCTGCAAATAGTTTTTTCCCAGCCTTCTTGAAGATTCCCTTCAGGTACTGGAAGGCTGCAATAAGGCCACCCCACAGCCTTCTCTTCTCAAGGCTAAAAAATCCAATTTCTCTCACCCTTCCCTCATAGGAGAGGAGTCCCATCCCTCTTATCATCTTCATGGTCTCCTCTGGACTCACTCAAACAGTATAAGGTCCTGTGCTGAGGGCCCCAGAGCTGGACACAGTATTCCAGGTGGGGTCTCACCAGAGCAAGCAGAGGGAAGAATCCCCTGCCTCACCTGCTGGCCACAGTGCTTGTGATGCAGCCCAGGGCATGTTTGGCTGCAAGTGCACACTGCCAGATCATGTCAAGCCTCTCATCCACCAGCACTCCCAGTTCTCCATAATAATGGTCTGTGATAATCCTCTATAAACTGTTCTCAGAATTTAGCAAAAATGTGCTAAAATTATCACATCGTTGCTCTAGATATTTGCATGGTCTGTTTATCACAAGTACTCATGTTTGTGTGTCTGTAACACACCAGTTGTATTTTCATTTACTCATGCACCCAGTATGTCTGGCTGTCTTGCTAGAAATACGAACTGGAGGAATTAACTACAATCCTTTTCATGAAGAATCCTGTCTCTCTGGCAACACACAAGCTTTAGTTCCATTATCTAAATCTTTTATCTTCCCTTCTTTGACTGAAGGATAGTTTTTCATCTTTATATTTTTCAGTGAATGAAGTGCAGATGAAGTTCTCTTATGTGACAGAAATATTCCACCTTTCCTGTGAAATTGCCCTGAAGGCCTCATCAAAGACAACACCCTCTGAATTATTAGGTGCATATGTTAAAAACAGTCATTTGCATTCCATTAAAATAACATAGACCCTACTGCTAAAACTTCTATCCTGTCCTTTGAATCTATGTGCATTGAAAACAGCTCTTTTGTAAATATAATCATTATCCTCCTTTCTTGAAAGAATCCTAAGGAAAGATATTACTTCTTCCTATTTCTTTGATATTTCCTTCTTTTGCATAAAGAAACACTGTGCCCTTCTGCAAGTCATCTTTTTAGGATAAAAATTCTTATGAAAAACTTCCTAAAACCTAAAGAACTATAGTTATGTTGGGTATTTTTTGGCCATTCTCTCCCTTTTATATTAACATAAATCTTTCCCACTCCTGATCTTTTTGTCACATGGTTGGTTTAGTTATGGTGAGTCAGAAGTACTGTTAGTGCTAAACTTGAACCTTGTTTGCCACTACAGAGGTGGCAGCCTGTCACTCAAACAGTTTTGCTACATGTCTTGGTTGCTGTGTACACTGCTCTGAATGCATTTCCTTTACTTAGTTCCCTCAATTCTTTCCACTTGCTCCTTCTTGCCCTCCTGCAGCCCTGCAGCTCCAGGATCTCAGCCCCAGCTGTCCCTGCAGTGTCACTGTCCTTTTCCTCATGCAGGCTCAGGCCAATGGACTCCAGTTCATTTGTCAAAATCCAAAGAGGCTGTCCTGTGTCATTGTCATATTTTCTGAAAAATCCTCTTTGCCCAGAATTTTCTCCTGTGTTTGCTGCTCTGGAATGAGGTCTGGAGATTGTTTATCCACCACGTGAATTGTTTTAACTTAATGGCCAATCACAGCTAGCTGTGTAGAGGCTCTGAGGAGTCAAGTGTTTTTATTATTCATTTTTGTTAAACCTACTGTCTGTATTCTTTCTCTTTCTTTAGTATACTTTTAGTATAGCATTCTTTAATATAATATAATATCATAAAATAATAAATCAGCCTTCTGAGAACATGGAGTCAGATTCTCATCTCTCACCTCATCCTGGGGACCCTCACAACCACAGTCCTGGCTGAAGCAAGCCAAACTTTTGCTGAAGGTCTTTCACATTGTAATTGCTTGTCTTTCTGGGAACAATGTCACATCTTGAATGCCAGATCTTTGCAATCAAAATTCTGGCTTTGCCACGTGTACTTTGTGCCATGCCTGGCTGCCTGTTCCTGCCCGTGCTACACATCACTGCCTTAACAAGCTGCTGAGTTCCTGCAGAGCCATTAAATCTTTGTGCCTCATCTCTCCCTTTCTCCCTTCCAGGCTTGTCATAGCTGAATCACACAGCACGTGCACAGACAGTATTCCAAAATAGGGTTTCATGAAGAAAAGAGAAGAAAGGCATAGAGTACGTTTTCCCTATCTAAAATGCAGTAAATTATTTTCTGCTCATGGTGTGTAGGGTTTATAACCTAAACTCAATCTGAAAGAGCAAAGCAGCCTATCCCTAACACTGCCTTCAAAATTGTCAAAAGCAGCAGCAGGATGTAATATTAAGCTCGCTGTGATAACAGAACTCACTTTTCTCACAGTTACACTTCTTTTCCCATACAATACTTTATATTTATATCTGATACCATAATAATTATTAGTCATTATAATGGTTTTAATACCATTTACAAGTAAAGCACCTACCATGTGCAGAAGGAGTCTGATATTCTGTGGGTTTTTTCTGGTTTATGACATTAAGAGATGGCTTTTTAAGATTTGTGGAGAAGCCAAATATTCTTGAATTGTTCAATTTTTCCCATTCTCAAGGATGAAAAATAGGTTGCATGCAATTTTTCTGAAAATTTGTTAGTGCCAGATACCAGTCAAAGAAGTGAAATGAAAATTCTGAAAAAAGTTTGTAAAATTCTGGTGATTCTGGTTAGCACTGCATGATTCATCTTTCTTTTCTCCTGTAATCTGGGGCTGAGCTGCCATACAGAATATGCTCCATCTTGGCCTATCTCAGCCAGCACTAGTATGCACTTGCTTATCATCCTCCTTGATAAAGTCCATCCATCATTCTAATGTCATTATTTGTCTTATGATAAATTCTGTCAAGGCTGGTAGAGTATGATTACTATTTCAAATTCTGAAATAGAGATAGAAAGATCTCTTTAAGGCCTGATGATAGGTAGACAGAAATTCCAGAAATCTCGTTCTGTGTTTTGTAGGCAAGGAGGGTCCAACTCACCACAGTAAGATAGCTGGCCACAGAGTAGAAAAGTTGCCAGGGACACTGAACATGAATTTTTCAGCTTTGTCACTCCCTGCCTATTGATTTCTATTACCTTCTGAATGAGACAACTTAAATAGTTGAAGAATAAGAACATCCTCACAAAGTAATTTTGCCTTTCTCCTCTATCTCTCACCCTACTTTTCAGTGAGTCTTCTGCTCTGGAAAAGGTGGGGTCTCCCTCTGTGAGTTCTACTTGGTCAAAGAAATCAGAATATCCACCAAAGCTCTGAACCTTTTTACAAAAAAAGGTTCTGCCTTGCAGCAGAAGATGCACACAGCTGGTAATTGTCATATCACATTTTGACACACCAAGAACAAGATGGTCAGATCACCCTTGCTCCTTTCTCTGCCCAGATGAGCAAATGAGAACCAGTTCATTTACTGACTGTCAGTCAATTACAACTCTTGCTCTGAGCAAATATCAAACACTCTGCTCAAGAGACATTGTGCCTAAATGTTCTGGCTCACAATTACCAGCTTTAGTTATTAATTCTACGGTAGGTGAAGCTGAGAGATAAATTTGGTTATAGAAGATTTAACAGAGGTTATATTTATTAACCCTTATTTAATCATCTCAGCCAAGCAAACAGCTTTGATCTACAGCGTAGAGCTGTAGTTCAATATTTACACCTTGCATGAAAATATGGCATTTAATCTAATCAAGTTGGCCAATGCTGAACATGCCACATTAAATGTTTGCTCTTCAAATCTGGAGTTCACTCATTCTGTCAGTCTAATTCCCGGACCCAATTTGAAAATAGTTTGCATTACATGCTATCTTGCAGCTTTATGTGTTTGCCTACCAAACACAGGTTAAATGACCTTGTTGTGTGAATGTGACATTGTTAAAATCAAATAATAAATGCAACAGTATTAACTACTAAAAGAAAAAATAATATATTGCTAGCAGCAAAAAGACAATATCTCTCTATTCATAGCAGTTCTTTTGCTGCCAAAAAAATCTTTCTTCTTGTACTTCAGCAGAACATTGATGGGTTGTGTGACCATTGTAATATTTTCTTGTCCTGCTCTAGTAAAATCCTTTTAACAGTAGGCTGAAAGATGAATAAACAAATGGGAGGCAGGAAAAATAAACAGTGTAAACTTAAAATCTCTAAAAAAATGGCAGTCTAAAACAAAGCAGTGAAGCCTGACTCTAATCTCACACAAACCAGTTTCAGCAAAGCAGGAGCAATTCTAATCATCTTGATGGGGATTCAATGGGAGAATGAGATGACAGCTGAAGCCTTATTTCCTCACTGCTTCTTGTGTTTCTTGTACTAGAACTGGGACAGCAAGAAAAAATTGTTTAAAAACCAACCAACCAATATCCCCCCCCAAAAAAATAGTAAAAAAATGGTATCACAAAGACAGAATTAATAAGAAATTTGCACAGAGTTAATTTTAAAACATCTACATTTTTTACTTGCAGGAAGTTTTTGATAGAGGCTGTCCTCACAAATGGACACCACCTGTGGTTGTGGAAAAACTGAATTTGTATAAAGAGGCAGAATTGTGCTGGCCAGCATTAGAGGAATATCTCTGTGTTTTAAAAGTTTCTTCAAAGGACTTGTGACCACAACAGGCAACAGAAGTTTTGGAAAGGGTGGGTCAGGACACAGCCACCCCATCATGCCATAATGACCCTGTGATGTCCTGTGGGATGAAGCAGCTCCTGGGCCCTGCACAGATACCTCCTGCATTCTGGGAAACTGCAGCATAAATTCATCCTTTGAAACAAATCTTAAATTTCAGCCCCACTTTGCTCTATTATATGCAACAAAACACAGAAAACATTTCTGTAGTTCTTCTTCTACATACAAGCATATCAGTATTAATTTAAATTTTTTCTTCTAGTACACAATTTGTTACTGTTTCCCTCCCTACTGTTTTTTTTTTTTTTTGCAAATATATTTATATGCAACTACATGCATACAAGATATCATGAATGGTTTAGAGAGAAGAATATCAATGGCACTGGCAGAATAATACAAAGATATTATAATAAAAAAACAGATTAAACATAACAGAAGGAAAATTCAAAGCCAGAGCAAGCAATAGACATCTACACTTCAATTCACCTGTCCGAACTTAGATACCTCAAAGTTTCACTTCTGGAATCACAGAAACTCAGCCTGTGTTCCTCTTAAGGACAAAGGAGATAAAATATCAATTAAAGCAGCTTTCATGTCATCCTAAAATAGGTTGTGTTCTGATACAACAACAGGCTGTAATTCTCTCCTTCCATTCTAAAGGTAACATAGTGCTTCTAGTTCATCCATAGATAAATTTATATACTGTAAGTGATACAGACCCAACCAGACCACCTGATTCCTATGTTATACATTTTATAGAGGTGTGAATTGCATAGAGAGTTTGGTTCATGTTTCTCTGTATTTTTTCATGGCTTCCATTGGCATTTCAGTCTCTTCTTCCTTCCCCTTACAAAATACCTGACTGTTAAACACGATGAACTATTTTATTGTTAAGCATTTAAGAAGAGATAAATGATGGTTTGAATGTTAATGCACCAAGGTAGATCAGAATCTCAGCACTGTTAAATGGTTTCTGAGCCACTAGAGCATAGCATCAGTGCTATAAAGAAGCACTCCCTGATGGATTGTTAGCAATACTCTAACTCTTTTCAGGACAATAATATTGACTTCACATTAGATAAACATGAATCTTCTAAACAAGAGGTGAATACACAGGAATCAGCCTCTTTGTGTCTAGCAGCTGAAAAGTGGCAGGACACACTCTATAGAGTTTAATTTTAACTGTAATTAGCTTTTGCAGTGAAGTGCAGTAAGGTAACAAATGAGGTACAGTGCTGCAACACAGGACTAAAGAGAGAATGGAGGAGGTCATACTCTTTACCTTGACAATTTTTGGTTTTCACAAAACCTATTATTAGAAAAACACAGACATTAAATGACACTTATGCTTTGAAAGAGGTAGTTGTGTAGAAGAAAAAAAAAAGTAAAAAACAGTGAGGTATTTAATATGTAGTTGGAAGTTGCTCAAATGTGGATGCTGACACTTTCCTCTTTAGCTGTAGACCCCATATTCTGAAAAGTAATGCAGTAGCTCAGTAAATTAGCATTTACCAATGGTTTATGACCCCAGAAGAAGTCAGATACATCAGTGAATTTTTACATTTATAGGTACAATTTCCTGTCTGCTAATGAGAAACAGAACAACTGAATGCTACTATGGAGTTTATTCTGAACTCGGAATCATGGTTTTCATTCCATTCGAATTCTATAAAAAAGTAAAGTCCAAAAAACTTAATACATCTGATAACCCAAAAGTAGTTTTTAAATTGCAGGAATGTAGAAATTAGAGATGTAGAATTTGAGGCAATTAATTACTCCTATTTCTACCATCACTTAATTCAGTGTAGAAATTTGAGTGGTTTTACCTGTCTACACTAGCCCAAGAAATACAATAACAGATAACACAGCTGGAATAGACCTCATGAGGAAGGCTAATCCACACCCATGATCCAACCCCAAACCAGTTCTGTCCAAGCTCTTTTTGGTGGATATTTGTCTAAAGAATTCTGCAAGGTCTTTTATTTCAATGATTAAATCTCCTTAACATTATATATA
Organism: Haemorhous mexicanus; assembly: GCF_027477595.1. Lineage (NCBI taxonomy): Eukaryota > Metazoa > Chordata > Aves > Passeriformes > Fringillidae > Haemorhous > Haemorhous mexicanus. The sequence continues at coordinate 11,740,065 of NC_082341.1, forward strand.
TATTCATAAATTCCATTCACATTCTGAATGTCTAAAAGCTCACTAAAAAACTCTTTTCACAGAAAAACTGAGACATAGTTAAAATATTCACTGGTTGAATATCTTTTCTATACTTCACTTGGGTTTCATTTCAAACTTACTTGCCAGCACTTAGAAAAACTCTTACAGGTAAATCTGGATGTTATATACTTCATCTACTCATACCTAGCCTTGCAACTTTCAAATGCAGCATAGTAAATGCAACCATAGCAAAAGAAGCATAATGTTAATAAATAAATTAAACTATGAAAATATAACTATTAACTTTCTTTGAAAATTTGAAACTGTCTTAACTGTGAGTTTAGTTACACTGAAGAAAGGCACAGAGTTGAAAAGGCAAAAGAAAACTGTTTTCAAATGTCTTTCCACAAAGCTGTGATTTGCTTCAAAACTTGAGTGTAGGAAAAGGATGAGCATTGGACAAGAAAGAGAAAATTTCAGAAAGTTTATTTTAAAATTTGTCAAAAAAGATGTCACTTGTTTCATTCCATCTTTAGAGGCTGAGTGCTTCTTTGTGTGGCTGCCAATCCAGTCTCCCACTTGTGCATTACATTGTTCATGTAGCTTTCCCATGAGCTGCATGGCTTCCATGGCAAATGATCAAAGGGAATTTCTAAACACTCAAAGGAAAAAAGCATTTAAAAAACCAAGACAGAACAATTAGGTGTACCTATGCAGCACCAGTCACGCAAAGATCTTGAAAATGCTTTAAAGACACTAATTATGTGTAGTTTGTAATGGCTAGGGATTACAGATTATAAATAAAGTACTGCATATAAAAATAAAGTACATGTGCTAGAATCATGTACCTTTTACTAAATATTGATGCATATATTGAATTGTGCTTTAAAATAAATGTCTCCTCATATTTCTTCATTGCTATTTCTTCATGCTCCATGATATTACTTCATTGCTACTTTGCTCAGATATATTTCCTAGCATATTATGCTATATAAGGTCATACCCTCAACTGAGATGAATCAGTGTCATCCTAGTTTCAAATGAGCTGCACTGAGTATAAACCAGTAGAAAATCTAGCCAATTTTCTTCATCCTTTTACAAAAAGCCCCTGCATGCAGCATAGAACTTGTGTTTGAACACAAAGAAAAATAAGATTTTCAGTGTATGCACAGCAAGGAAAATTACTAGCTTTTGGATATTGCAGATTTAAGGGATATATGAGAAGCTTATGAGCTCTCAGACTCTGCTATATTGCTTGGAAGCTGGACTAAGATAGGCATGATGAAGAGGTTTAGCAGAGTAGATATTAGAAACTCGAGTAAGCCGCAACCATGCAGTAAAAATTACAGCAGACAATACAATATAATGAATTTAAGAAGCATTGGATGCATCCAAAAAAGCTCATCTCAAGTTTTGCTTCCAAGTAAATTATTAACTTGGTCTCCAAGTACAGACAAGTTTTCTGCCTCTCTTTCTCAGAGTTTTTTTTCCTCTTTGTCCCAGTCTGTCAGTTTTGGCTTAATATACATGGAAACTGTTTTATAATTCATTAAATGTTTGGTACAACCTGAACAGTGACATGAAAACTTCAGAAAGTTTTTATTTGAATCCACTCCAGACTCAGAACAAACACAATTTTTCTCATTGGAGAGGGATGGCACAAGGGAGATGTGGTCTGCAACATGATAGAGAAAAGAGAAGCAGATCTTGAGAATCAGCTAGTTAAAAAAAAACCAGCTGTTTTAGAGCTGATGCCAAGCAAAGAGGTCACTTGCTCTAAGTGCAACACTTCAGCTTGTGCAGCCTTTTTCACAGGTTCAAAAATCATTTCCAGGCACAAGCCTGGAATTTTCTGCAAAATCCAATTACAATATAAAATTATTAGAGTCCATGCAACACTAGAGCCCTGCTAATTCAGACATCTCAGAAATGGTGAAAGATTGACCTTAGCTTCCCAATAACTACAATATGTGCAGGAATGGATACGGCCAAAGCAAATGATGAAACTAAGCCAAAAACCTGGGAGTCTGCTCAGGTATTGCCTTTTCTCAGGAGCAGTGGCAATGGTAACAACTGGCTTAAGAAGGGCATTCCACAAGATCCAGTCTCCTCTGAGGTCATATCAGCAGTGGCTGATTCCCTTTTCATGCTGCTGACTAGGACAGACTCTGCAGGTGGGTTGGACTGTAGCTCTTTGCTGCCCTAGCTAACATGCAGACATATAAATGTGGGTATCTAAATACAGGCACTTCCTGCCAGATGTTTATGGCCCCGTGTTTTGGGTTTGAATGGCCAGGTTTTGATAGAATGGGGGCTACGGGGGTGGCATCTTTGAGAAGCTTCTGATGGAGACAATCCTAGCCAGTTCCAAGACAGCTGGCCAATCACCTCTGTGTTCCAAGGCTGGGCCAATCACCTCTGGGATAACAGATAAAAGAAGGAAAAAAGCCACAGAAGTAATTGTGTCCAGAGAAGAGTGGGGTGACAACTTGTAAGAAGAACAACTCTGCAGACACCAAGTCAGTGGAGATGGAGGTGCTGGAGCTGCTTCAGATGTCAGAGCTGTGCCCCTGCAGCCCATGGTGCAGCCATGGTGAGGCAGCTGTGACCCTGCAGCCCGTGGAAGTGCATGGGGAAGCAGAGATGCAGCTGCATCCCATGGAGGAGACCAGTGCTGGAGTGGGTGGATGCCTGAGAGGAGCCTGTGAGGCTGGAGCAGGCTCCTGGCAGTGCTTGCACAGCAAGGAAAGGAACTGCAGGCCCATGGGGAGAGGAGCCCATGCTGGAGCAAGTTTTCTGCTAGGACCTGTGACCCTGTTGAGAGACCCAAGCTGGAACAGGGAAGGACCCCTCTCCCTGAGCAGCAGCAAAATAACTCGTGATGAACTAACCATAGACCCCACTTCTCATCTCCCTGAGGCACTGGGGAAGGAGGTAATGAGGGGCAGGGAAGAGCAGCTGTTTTTAAGGTTTTATTTTACATTTCATTATCCTGCTCTGATTTTGTTAGTAATAGATTAAATTAATATCCCAAATTCTTGCCAATTTTGCCCGTGACAGTATTTAATGGGTGATCTCTCCTCGTCCTTACGTCAGCTCAGGAAATCTTCGTTATATTTTCTCTCCCCTGTCCAGCTGTAGAGGGGAGTGATAGGCTTTGGTGGGTGCCTGGAATCCAGCTGAGGTAAACTCACTCTAGCCCATTATTCTTAATGGAAATCTAGCTAAAGTAGAAATCATGTCTGATTTGGGGTAAATTTTATATACATATTTCCTGTTCCAAAGATAGTATAACTCTTTTCTACCTTATCATGAGCATATATTGTAGTAAAATATTAAGGAGTAGTAGATGCTCAGAACTTTGTGCTAAAATCATTACTTAAAATGTCCAAATCTCTCAATAATTCTCCAGCAAGATTTTCTGGATTTATAGTATGGCAGTAAGACTGAGACACTAAGAAAAACAGGGAAAATTCATGAGGTACCCTCTTCTGTATGTGAACAGTTACAACATTTTGCAATGGAAATCACTCTGAGGATAATCAAACAGACAACGAGTAATGATCTCACATAAAGGTAAGGTTTTCCACACAAGTGGAATGTTGTGGCTAGAGAGTACCAGTGGAAAGTGTCACTGTCAACTGATATCAATTTGCTGTTTGCTGAGGGAAAATTAAAGTAGACTTGAATGAATGCCTAAACTGGAGAGGCAGTGCCTGGCACAAAAATAAGGGAAGACAGACACAGTGCAGGCACTGAATAACTCCATGACCGTAAACTGACCCAACAGCACTTATGGAAATTTAGCTAATTACTTGTAAGAGAGAAAAAAAATGAGAATCCTGAGAGAAAAATAATTCAAAATGGATTATGCTCCTTCTGCATTCACCAGCTGTATTATGTCATCTTATAAACTGCAAAATGAGTGATCATTCTATAAACTTTTAATTCAAATGTGATATCTACAATATGTATGTGGAAGTCTAAAAAATCTAAGCTAATAAAAAAGTATACGAATTCTTTCAAGAGCAAAAGCCTTCTAAACGATGCAAGGTGCCAAGGAGGCTCATTTTATAACAAGTGTTAAAATGTAAGAGAGTCAAAAATGTCTTTATTTCTAAGATACCCCAGAAAGAAAGATAGAAATTAAGAAAAAAATGGAAAAATGCTTCATAATCATGTGCTGTAGTTCATAATAAAGGATAACTTTTTTGACAAACCAAATTAAGAAACTATCATTGAAGAGATCTTGAAACAAGGAAAGTAATTATCATTGGATATCAATGAAAATATGAAGAAAAACATGAAAATAACTAAGAGACAGGAAATCTTTCCATCCTTAAAGAAGCTCTGATGGCAGATTGCAAAACTCAGCTTCTGGAGTTTAACGGTGCTGCTGTACAAGTACTGCACCAAATTTTAGTGTGAAGTATTCAATGAACAGAAATCCTCACTACTAGGTCTTTTAATTTAAATTAGGAAAAAAGAAAATTACAGAACCCTGTGTTTTGTCTTCTTTCCCATTCCTCATGATGGAATGCTTTCCACCAGTTTCCAGAAGTGGTCCAGGCTCAAAAGCCCCCAGGTAGAAATGTTCCTCAAAATGAAGCAAATGTCTTTTGGTGGTTTTTTACCAGCACTTTAAAAAGTGCCACTTCTGATAACTTTTCACTGCTACTTAACAGATTCTCCTTTTTTCGTGCCCAGAAGGTGCAGCTCAACCTTCCCAGTTGGCCCTGGCCAAGCTCCCGCTCCTTCCGGCAGCGTCGCGATTCCGCGGCAGCCGCGGCAGCACCATCTCTGAGCCCAAGCACCTGCCAGACACTCACACCATGTCAGCCTGGACTGGAGGCACAGGAGAAACGGCTGCCAGAGCCAGCTGTCTGTCTGCTGCCACCCCTCCGTGCCAGAATCCTTCTCCTCACCAGTGTGCAGGTTGCTAAAGGCACTAAAAGCGTATCGCCCTTTCTACAGCCCAGGAAGATTTTACTTGTTGACAGGGGCATTGCTTTTTCCTTCAGGTGCTTGGCTAATATAACTTTTCTCTTGCTCTTAAAACTAATTTTCTCCTTAAAAAACTGAGACAAACTACCAAAAGGAAGGATAGATACAGAAACAGCAGCAAAAGTCTTTGTAGAGAATTACATTTCTGTCATGTGTCACGTTATTTTGAAATAAGCTAGGGGAGCTTCACAGTTTTAGTCCCCAGTATTTTTAGTTCCCAATTATGAAAACACTTAGGTGTTCCACCCCATATTGTCATAATGAAGTTACATTAAATGTACTTCAATATTCGTGGGATAGGTTATTTACTGTCATTCTTCACTTCTTTTATGGCCATTTTGAAGTTACAACTGTTCTATCTCAAATATTTGATGATTAACAAGGTCATCAAAATATCAGACTCTGGATTTTATTTACTAATGATATTTCTACTGTTTGGTTTCCGTGGTCACACTTTCAATACAATATGGAAAAGACAGCCCATTTCCTGAAGTAAAGAAAAGAAATTTAAAAAACAGTAAAAAGAAAAATTTATTGCATCTCCTTTATAGACATGGAACTGAATTACAGAGACTGAACAATTTTGCCAACATTGAGCAGAGATTCAAGGCAGAGGTAGGAATCTAATCCAGACGTCCTACATACTCTTGGTATAGACACATACTATGCATTTTTTAAAGAGTTGAACCATAGAGTACTTTTTTTTCTAACCAGACACAATCTGTTGGAAGTTCTCAGAGAAGTTCTGCTAAACTTACAGTTTTTGACAGTATCCTCTCTAATGATGTTTTTGGATGCTCTTCTTTGACTCTAGTAAAATCAACAGAAACACTTTTAGCAAGCCAAGTGCAACTCTGCCTAATCTTATAAATAATTCTGGAGCAGTTCTGTTTCAGTTCCAAGGTAAGGTTAGAGTTGACTATCGCTGCATTATATTGCATAAGGATATCACATGATGCAAATTTTTTCCTTAATAGTCTGTGTGTTCTGGAAGCTAAGTCATAGGTGATTTACTCTCTAGTGAGTGTTGTTAGTGCACCATATTACACACTTGGGTAGCCCCAGTTCTTATTCATGGCTTTTTATTTTTATTTTCAAGGATTAGGCTAAACCACACATAGAGGGTAGGTAAGAATTTTTATTCTCTTTCATACTCCTGTGCTTGGAGATATGCAATACAGAAACACATTAAAAAAAAAAGGTTAAATTGCAGAAGCTTCACTTTTCTTTACCTAGATACTCAGTACTAAAGAGGAATATACAAGAAGGTTGAACCCTTCAGCTCCTTTGAGTTTACATCTGTGTCATGCTTTATGGATTGGAGAAAATTTTGCAAGTGTGAAGAGCGGGAGAGGAGCTGTGAAATTCAATTACTATGCTTTGGGAAATTTGGGAATCTGTGCTGACTATCTAATAATACAAAGTATAGTGACTGTCTCATTTTCCATTTTTACAAAATACATCTGTTTTTTCTCTTCCTGAAATAATTCCTTTTCTATTATTAAAAACAATAAAATCTTCCAGGCTTTTTCATCCTCCAAGAAAAGAGGAATGTTTTCTTCGAAGCAGATAAGAGATCTAAGAGAATATTTTTTAGAAAATTTGAAAATCTTAAACTTACTTTTTAACTTGCACAGAGAAAATGCCCATCATTTCATGAAAACTTTTTGGCTGATGTGAGGTAAAACAGGATGTGATTAGAATTGAAAGCTATCCAGTTTTATTTATCCCTGCTTCTCTGATTTAAAATGAAGCCTGGCTGTGTGCAGATGATAACTGTGAGCAAAGGTTGACATCAATTGGAGCTGTAGGACGAACTGTCTCTGTGTGGGGGAAAATATCACCTTTTTTAAAAGATGCCAAGTGACACTGACAAAATAGACAAGGCAGTCTAGATCAATGACATAAAAATAGTTGTCGTATAATGATTAGTGAACTGCTGCTCATAATAATCTCCTTCTGTAGACTCCTCTGAGGATAATGTTTGATTATTTGAGCACATCATAGTGTTAATTATGGCTAGGCTGAATTTTACAGACTAATTTTTATTTTTACAGTATGTGACATTTGAAAGCTAGAGGTAATTTTCAGTATCTTATTAGGTGTTTGAAATTCAGTTTGTAGCTTTTGCTTCAAACAGCAGCCTTTTAATTTAGCAGCTCTTTAGCAGAGTGGGCTTGATATGGAATAGTCATTAAGGTAGTCACCATATCTATAGGGAGTCTCATGGGAAGGTGTCTATCAATTTACCCCTTAAAAGAAAAAAGCTATTTACAGTCATAAATCTAGTTCAGATCCTTTTTTAGCTGCAAAACAGGGGAGATTTATCTGACAGGAACCTGGTTATTCTTAAAATCCTCTAAACTATGGATGAATTAACTGGTTCAAATAAAATCCTAAAATAGTTATATACTGAATACACATAGCCTTATACATCAAAAAAGCCCAAAGAATTTAAAAAAATTAATCTCATATATGCATCTATCTGTCTTTCTCTTTCAACACATTCATCTAGGATATTGTCCAGTGAATCATGATATTTGAATAGCACATGGTTAATCCTCACCTTTCACTCCAAAGATGAAGAACTATTATCCCCTAGCCTATACAAAAGACAAGAAAAGTATAGAGAGAAATGTTAGTAAAGATATGCAGATGCTTTCAAAATGTGCACCAAAAAAACCTGAAAATCAAGTATCCTGATCCTGCCCTATGTGGTGGGGCAGGGGTTTCATCTCACCTCATTTCAGGTGTCTGCAGTAAGTCACACACTTTTCCTCTATAAACAGTAAGGAGAAGGGGCACTGATCCATTTTGTCTGTTCTTCTAGGATCAGCTGGCCTGTGCTTTAAGGGGTTTATTGCTCTCTCCTGCCTGCAGTGGTAGTCCAGAGGATCTAATCAAGTGGAGGTGCAAGGTGAATTCCTACTGCTGGTTTATTCATGCCAGATAGGCTTCAAAGAGAGTGAATATTGGTCCATTTTCAAGTTTTCTGCTGAGGAACATTAGTTTATGACATTCACTCTCCAGTATGTACTAGAACTGTCAGTGCCAAGAGCAAAAAGCCTGCTCTCTGGAAATCTGCATACACAAGCAATTCACTGTTTTACTTTGAATAATCTTTCTGACATTTCTTGCTTCCAAAACTCTCTAGCAGAACTATGCAAAGTCTCTTGAGACAGATCTGAAATGGAAAACTTGGTGACATAATATTTAATGATCCTTTTCTCCTGCTGCAGATATTCCAAGCTCATATGTTTCATGAGATCACAGAATAGATTCAATAATAACAGGAAATGTTATTAATTACAGCTTATAGTAGTTTGTAGTCACTTTGCAGCTATGTACTTACCTCTAAGACATCCCAGTGTTTCCAGCTTTCAAAGCAAAGCTGGTTTAGAAAACATTATATCAAATGATAAAAAATCAAGAAGTGATAAATATCTACTTTGGTTTTTATGAATTAAATAGCTCATCTATTCCAAATTTAACTATTTAGGATAACCTCTAGATGAGCTAGTGAATAGGTGGAACGTGAAAGGCAGTCTCAACTACAATATTGAGGCAAAAAATAAGTATTTATTTTTTTGACTTTTTTCCTTAGATTAACACTGTTGATAAAAATGATGTTACTGATAAACTTCATCAATTTTGATTACATAAATATGATCTATTAAATGCACTGAACAAATTATCAGAGCAACTATGCAAAATGAAAGCTTAATTATTCATAATTCTTCCCTTTCTTTTAGTTATCATCATGTCTTCTTTGTAGGCCATGTTTCTCTCTCATAAAACAGATTATCTCCTTTTTAATTGGATTGGGTCTAATGGGCTCAGACTGATTTGCTTCAGTTCCACTTTGAGGAACCACAATCATTCCCATCACCACTGAAATAATGCCCTTTAGTTCTGTTAATTAAAGGTGGGATTGGAAACACTCCTCACACTTACACTGCCCTCACAATGGGTCATGTCTGGCCACCAGCAGGAACAATTCACTTTGCCCCACTGACACAAACCATTTTCAGTGAAGTAGAGAATGACACCACATTCAATTCATTTGCTCAAACATTCTCCCTTCTGGAAATTGGTCATATTTTCATTGAACTGATCTTTTTAAAGTAGATTACCAGGCCAGAATAGCAGGCACTGTGAAGGGATTAGGTGTGTGATCAAGGGTTCATTCCCCATTCAAGCTCTGGCCCCATTCAGTTCAGAGGAACTTGCTCAAGGAGTCAACTCACATGGACCCATCTCATGAAGACCTCTCATGTACTGTCAGTGTTACAGAAGATGGAAGGCAAGCAAGGGCTGAGCTGAGGATTATGGAAAAAGAAAGGAGAGTTCTTAGCTTTTGTGGGTTAATCAAATTTGTGAAACAAAACACGACCAGAATATTTTCATGAGTGGTCACTTGGTGTCTAGCTTAGATTTTTGGTGATTGAATAATTTGAATTGAATAATGGTTTTGAATAATTTGAATAATGGTTTATCATTTACAGTTTAATAAGTAGGAAAATTGTAGGAGCTGGTAAGACATTTAAAGCATATAGTTGTGTCAAAACTGAGCATGTAATTTTGACCTTCTTATGCGGGTATTTTAAGTCTTCACTTCTAAAAATTTGAATATTTTTCCCTATTTTAAATGTGCTGCTGTGAAAATAAATTGAGAAGTACCTATGAAACTCTCAGCTATTTCAAAATTTTCTGTGGGAAAAGCATGTATGCTATACTAACTGTGCATAAAACCATATGACAGAGAAAGTCTGGCATTATGATAGGGTTACTTCATTAACCAAAGAGGAAAAAGCAAAGTAGTGAAGAGCATGAAGAGTACATCCAGTGGGATGTGCCAAGCAAGCATTCTCTGAAAAAAAATTAAGTGAGCATCTACTTACAGCTTGATTATCTCATGGTGTACTAAATGAGCTAAAGTGGGATTGGACAGCTGCTTTAAGACTTCCTAAAATTTCACAGCTTAATTTACCTGTTGACTAAATTTTTTTAGGTAATCTACTTTGTTTTTTGGTTTTTATTTTTAATATATAACACTAAAATGTAAGTAAATGTTTCAGGTGGAAATTAAATACATTTAGATTAGTTCTGTACCTTGTAACATTATGGCTTTAATTATATTGATGACAGGCACTGGTGAAGGACACCAGCAGTGTCTGCCTAAAGATAAGGATTGTAAGCCACCATTCATACTGACAATTCTGTTTCTCCACACATGCTTTCAGGTTAGCAATAGGTTTTTCAGACTATACAGTCATGTCTGAGGTTACAGGTTAGTACTTTGGAATCCTTTTTGTTTAGCTTCTTTTAAATATTCTGTCAAACAATTTTGTTGAAGCTAAAAAATTATGAGACTATTAAGGAGCATTTAGAGAAGCATGTTTGGGATGAAGAACTACTTAGCAATACAGTTCAGATTCTAAAATTATACACCTTATATAACCAGGGAGGAAAAATCTTCAGTGTGACATCTATTATCATTCAAACATCTTTAACTTTTAATGCCAAGTGTGCCAATACTCTGCTTGATAAGAAATATTTGTAAAAAAAAATTCAACACAATTTCTGAAAAAACCCAAGAGAGTACTCAAAAATGTTAGCTCTCAAGGGTAATATTTATAGGGAAAAAAAGGAGAGTAATATAGAGCCAAATGCATGATTTTTTGATAATTACTAAGGTTTCAATACAATTTAACTACATTTTTCTACAGGTTTTTACTGAGAAAAAAAAATAGGAAGGTATTTTAAAGGCCAGAGTCCAGGGCTGTTTATTAACAAGTTATCTAAATCCCTTCACTAAGAAGTAAATTAACACCAATTTCTTTCAAAAGAAAATCTACAAGATGCTACCTAAAGCCCCAGCAAGGTATCCACATTCAAGCAGATGGAAGATGCTCAGTGTGTCAGATACAGGGGAAGTCTACTGGGATACTTTCGTTCCAGGAAGTTGCAGTGTAGGAAACAGCCACATTTTCTGGCCCTCCTCTGACTGCCCCAACCTGCCCCTTGCACTCTGGACCTTGCCTTCCAGCTGTAGCTCAGAGCTGGAGTGAAGGTAAATGACACTGATCTCTTCTTTGCAGTGACAGGGCCCGAGGGAACCGCCTGAAATTTGTCAGGGAAGGTTCAGTTTGGATATTAGAGAAAGGAGGGTGAAGATGGTGGCTGGGCACTGGAACAGGCTCCCCTCAAGTGGCCACAGCACCAGCCTGGCAGAGTTCAAGAGGCCTTTGGACAATCTCTCAGGCACCTGGTGAGACTCCCGGAATGTCCCGGGCAGGGCCAGGAGTTGGACTCAGTGACCCTGGTGAGTCCCTTCCAAATCAGATTATTTTGTGATTCTGTGATTATGTGATAAGAGCATGATGACCCAGCAAGAGAGAAGCAAATGAGTCTCCAAGTCTCTAACCATAAAACTCATGGAGATCAGGATATTAATAAGTGGGAATTGTCCTACTCCATTCAGAATAACCTTCATCCTTGCCATCACATGTGCATGTTTTTGCTCTCTTCAGGGAGAGTTAAAAAAGCACTTTTAAAGAAAGAAAGATTAAAATTTACCTGAATGCCAACCACTTATGGACACAAACAACTTCTTGGAGGTTTTTTTGGTTGCTAGTGAAGGGATTTGGTTAACTTAATAAATTGCAGCATTGGTGGTTATGTGGTGATAGGAAAAGGGTGATGCTTTGAAAATGCTGAGAATAGACTCTGGACAGCTAAACAGAGAACAGTTAAGGGTGTCCCTATTTTAGAAAATCTGCTTTCAAGGAGAACTATTTATTTTGTTAAAAGCTCTTAATTAGATTTATGATTCCAGTGCTAAAGTGAAAAGGTTAATATGATAACATTTACTGCTATGGTTATTGATAGCAAAATGTACATTCTAATCTCAGATTATTCTCCCAGGTAACTTGATTATTACTATAAATAAATTGCAGGCTTTATTGGAATTTTTAACTGTTCTATCCAAAAAGTTAGATTTAAAAAAATATTTTAAAAAGCACTGCTGAATTTTATTCATGCCTGTTGCTTCATGTGCTATTGCTGTTTTGTAAAAATGACATGAATATTTTGGAGTTCCACAAATTTCTTTGTATTTCCTTTGTTTCCATGGCAATAGACTAAATCAGGACATTCTTAATCACAGCATATGGGAAGCTACAGCCAAATTTGAAAAGCTGTTCTTGATATAATCTTTCTGTAAAAATTGTTACCTTGAAGCCAATTATGGGGAATTATTAAGCTTGGTTGAATAAGAGCATTAAAGTTGAAGTGGTCCAGAGGGACAGATCAATGATAGGGAAAGAAGGAACTGGTAGCATTTTTATGTAATGATTCAGAAGCAAATATTTATGTCTTAATCTTCAAAAGATTTTAAGTCTATCTTTGTATGAACTAACCTGAATCTGCCTAACCCTCTAGGGAACTAAATTTATTTCAATTTATGGGGACAAAGTCACATACATATCAATTCTTATCTCAGCTAACAAGCCTTTCACCAATACCAAGCCAAAGACCTGAAGGCCAGGAAATATAATTTTTGAATGTGGTGTTTTTCATCTTTCACCCTGCTTTTATATCTACAACAACACAGGCAAAGATACATCCTGTTACAGGGAAACTATGGTTCAACTCTTTGCATCCAAAAGGTAGGAGATGTAGGGGATTATAGTCCTCTACCAGCAATAACAAACAATTGAAGGACCTCATTTTATTTTTTTGCAGATAAAATTAATGTGGCAGCACCCACCCTGAGTGAGAAGGAAGCACTGCTGAGGAAAGAGGTGCAGAGACAGTGCTCCAAGAGGTGGTTTTCCTGTACAAGGCTTACTTTATTTCCAGCTGATGTCTAGAGACCAGCTGTGCCTCTCGCAGGTGCAGTGCTACACTGCAGTGTTACACCCAGCTCAGAGGACTTGTTGATACTTGACTGGTCTGAACAAGCAACAGCTTTCAAAGGAGAAACTGTGAAAGCCTAAAAAACCCTACAGTCTGACATGAAGTCTGTGATATTTGAGATCAATAATGAAATTAATGTTTTCTTTCCAGTCATGAGCCACAGAACTTGAATGACTGTGTATAAAATGGGCAGAAACATCTCCTAAATGCTTATTGTCCAGTTCCTCCCAGAGGATCTGGGGTAGAATGTTGGCTTGTCCACCAACAGGCCTAGCCTGACTCTTCAGCATTGTGAATCATGATGAGAGGTAACATATACTACAAGAAAACAGCGCCACAGACATTGCTAAAATCCTTCTCCTCTTTATTTTCCACTGATTACCTTCCTTTCACCCACCTCTACATCAATGCTCCAGCTATTAGGACTTGACCCTTGTTTCAGGGATATTAGTCCTACTCCTTGGCAGGATTATCACAAATGTTTGTAACAAGCATTATAAAAGCTAAATTCTTCTGGGATTCAAGCAGAGAAAATGGAATATACTCTCTGTCAGAGACACCTACTGGAGATTTTCCTGTGCTGTCAGGATTCTTTGAGGACACTGAGAGAGCAGGCTGGAGAAATTACCTAATATGAATACATATTTGATTAAATAGTTTTAAAAGCTTTCCAGACTTTCATTTCATTTGCATTAGGAGAGAGCAACTTCCAATGAACTCCTGTGCTGATGTTAGGTTATGGCATGGAGCAGGTTAAGCTGTTGGATATACGTGATGTAATCAAGTACAGCTAGTTCAGTTCTAGCAGGGGATAAATATTTTTGCTCTCTGAAGAAGGTCATATGCAGTCTCAAGAAATCTGCAATTTCCAATGAAGAAAGGCTGTGAAAGACAGTTTTAGGGAACACAGAATATTGATTTCCAGTAGTCATAGAAACTCTCATTGTCTCTTCCACAGAGTATATTTTATAGCTTGAAAATTCCTAGGTCCTAACCCTCTCAGGTTCAGATGAGAAATCTGGTGAAGAAAAGATGGGAATGAGAAGACTTTGAAGAATATACTTTCCCCTTAATGCTGCTTTATATCATAGAGCTACATTTCAATGTTGGTATGATGCATAGCTATATAAATTGAAGGCTGGGCCTCAAAAATACCAACCTTACCATAGAAATGTTTCTTTGATTAAAATAGAAATTTAGGTCCTCATCCTGAAGGACAAACCTGTAATGGACTTTCACTGTCCAGAAACTCAACTGTCAGGCTTAGCTATCCAGCAGAAAAATAGAGCAAAGAAAGTGTATTTAAAATTCACATTGGATGAATTTCAGACTGTTTGATTTTATCAGTTTACATATAATATTAATTTAAAATTTACCAAAAATACCTTCATTTTTTAAAATTTTCATTTAGTTTCATTTATTTACCAGTCTTAATGCACCACAAGCAATTTTGAAGTTGATACTTCATAAGCAGTCACAGAGCTACCCACATTCCTTGCTAATGTTCATTGTAATTACTATAAAAACTATTAAACATGCTTGAATGGGAGAGTATCACTAAGCTTCCCCCCTACAGAAAGATTTGTCTGTGACATCTGGAGCCTGGTTTAGAGCCTTTTGTTAGGATATCATTAACTGTATGATAGACTTGTCAGCCTCAAAATCAAGAAATTCACATCCTCTTTCCCTTCCTGATATTTTCCAAGCAGATTCCATAAATGATATTTCCCCCTGAAAAGTTTTTACACAGTTTTTCATCCTAATTTCTCCTCCAGCTATCCCAGACTCTCAAAGAGGATTCTCTTCTACCTGTATCTTTTTTCCTTGAGGAGAGCTTCAGCTGTTGTTGTTATCTCTCCTGAATCACTTCCCAGCTGGTTTTATAATTTTCTTTGCCCCCACCAACACCTCTCTCTAAAGGAACTGCGTCTCATAACACATCTTCCTAAGACTGGACCCTAGGTGGACTCAGATTGTGCTATGAAAGATATTTTCTAAAGATTTGCTGGAAATTAAATCAAGTGGAGGCAGGGAAATAGGAGGATGGTAATATGCAACCATTAAGCAACACAAAGACTAAAGCAGATTAAAAGCAAATATAGAAAGAAGGAAAAACACCACAAGATGTTAATTACTCAAACAGAGCCGGACTTTTCTATAAATAACTCACTAAAACACATTTTGAGGGAACAGAGTAAAACACTTTTTATTTAAAATAGGACTGGGAACTAAGGACTATGACAGGACTACATCTGGCATTCCCATCTATGAGCAATCACTTTCCAGTTGCTGGAATGCACTGCTATATATTGGGGTCGGATCAAGGAAAGGATTAGAGATGTACTTAGAAGAATAAATCCTTCTCATGCTAACATAGGCAGTAAAAGTGTTTGTTTCTCTCTGTTGGTTGTGAAGGCAGACCACAGAAATTAGCTCAGCTGCTGGTATCTGCATTGCAATATAGAAAGTAAGCTGAGTTCTGGGAATCTTTTCACTGTTTTCAGGACATTTCTTTAAACTTCTTCAAGCTATTTCATATTCAAAAAATTTTTTCTTATTTCAAACAGAATTAGAAGGGAACAAAAAAGATTAAGTCAGACAAAAATCGTGTTATTGTGTCATTTCTAAATACATATTTTTGTATCAGTACTAAGGGGAACTTTCTGAAAGTCTTCCCTTATTTTTACTTTATAGTTTACAATCTTCCTCTAATCTTGTGATGCTGAAGATTAAGAGATTAAATTGTCCATATTAAGATAATCAGAATACTTTTTAATTGAGCCCATTATACTCTTCCTCCTTGCATAATGCCCTTGGTACAGATCTGTGCTTTTCAGAGATGAAGGAAGGACAAAAGACTAGGGAGACAGAAAAAAGGTACCAAGTCATTTCAAGGCACATCACTGATAAATAATACCTTTAAGGGAAAGGTATATTTATTTTTCTATCATGATGGTGTTCTCATTGTTTTGATACTGCATGCACTTATGCAATTTACAGAGTAATTTTTTGGTTGTTAGTAGAGATGAGATAAACCTGATGGGAGAAAAAGGGAACACCAAAGCTCTTCCCAAAATGCAGTCTAAATGCTGAATATTATCTAACAATTTATATGGTTCTGATATTATACATTTCAACTGCATGAAAAGATTACCCTTTAGATCTTAACCCACTGATTCCCCTTTTAGATTGATGAGATTTTCTACTGACTGAGCTGTATAAAAGTAGCTATGGCTCTTGTTTCCAGGTCTTGGCCATGCTGTAGCTCTGTAAAATGTTGATTGTGAGTACCTGTAATGACAATGACCCATTTAATGGGGGAAAAAAGAGAAAGTACTAACAATGAGACCTAGAACATGCCTTTGGGGGTGATAAACATCTACCATATTTCTTTTCCTTTATTATCTTGTAGGAGGAAACAAATACAGAAACTGTTAAATACTGTTAAACTGTCATCCCCTGTCCAACAGCCTCAACCTGTGGCTAGCACATGGTTTGAAGTCTATGAGCCACATAATCATTGTTTTGGCCCTTAGTATTGTGATACAGCATCAGGAAAGGGAGTGACATCAAAAAAACCCTGTCCTCTTTTCATCCCTTTAGGATGTCCTCATGAGCAAATATAAAATCAAAAAGCAGCACAGCAGACTGACTGAATAAGGATCTGAACTCCACCCACAGAATTCCTCTGCACCTGGGATGAGGCAAATCTGGCTGTGTGCATAGACTGGGGAATGAGAGGCTGGAGAGCAGCTCTGCAGAAAGGGACCTGGGGGTCCTGGTGAATGAAAAGTTAAATATAAGCCAGCAGTGCCCTGGCAGCCAGGAGGGCCAGCCTTGTCCTGGAGCCATCAGGGAAATCATCACCAGCTGGGCAAGGGAGGGGATTGACCTGCTCTGCGCTGGGCTGGGGTGGCCTCCCCTTGAGTCCTGGGGGCAGTGGGGGCACCACAATACAAAAAAGACATTGAACTATGAGTGTCCAAAGGAGGCCACAAAGATGGTGAAGGGCCTTGAAGAGAAGCTGTGTGAGGAGTGGCTGAGGGCACTTGGTCTGTTCAGCCAGGAGAAGAGGGAACTGAGGGCAGACTTCCCTGCAGTCACAGCTTCTTGTGAGGGGAGGAGGAGGGGCAGGTACCAATATCTTCACTCTCATAACCAGTGACAGGATTTGAGGAAATGGCACAAAGCTAAGTCAGGGTTAGGTTGGATACCAGGAAAAAGTTTTTTACCTGTGGGTAAAAACCAACACACTGTGGTGTGGTTGGGCACTGGAACAGGCTTCCAGGGAAGTCGCCACAGCACCAGCCTAGCAGAGTTCGAGAAGCCTTTAGACAATGTTCTCAGGTACCTGGTGTGATCCTTGGGGTGTCCTGCACAGGGCCAACAATGATCCTGATGGGTCCCTTCCAATTCAGCACAGTCTTTGATTCTATGACCATTCATCAGGATCTCAGAAAGGAACTTCCTGTTTAAAGACTAAAATAAAAATATAAATCCCTAGCAATGAGTAAAACACATAAGTAAGGATAAACATTGTTGTCATCTTTCCCCTCAGCTTGGTGCAGAAATTTCTGTGGGTAACATGTTTTTTCTGAGAGCTGAGTGGGTCCCAGCACACACAGCTCAGCCAGCTCTGTTACTGGCTACTGTTCCCAGCAATTCTATCTGCTAGAATTGGAAAGCACCCACCTAGAATTATGAACTGCATGGAAGATGATTTTAACATGCATTTTCCAGTGGATTTCTATGAAGTGATCTGAAGAGGAAACCATTAATTCAGACAGAGATTAGCAATAGCAACTGCACTACTGGGGGCAACATCAAGGATCCCTTCCTTCCCAGCAGCCTGGCACAGACAGCCATGTGGAACTTGAAAGCCTTTTCTGCATCTTTGAAAAGCCTTTCATTTTTCTTTTGTGCATGTGTCCTCAGTGTTTGGTATTATAAATGAGCAGCCTGTGACCACCCCTCCTCTTGGCACAGCTCTCGTGTAGCGCCGCAGAGCGCCGGCACCGCCGCGCGCCTGCTTCCCTGACCTGTGCCCACCGAGATTACAGAAGCACATTATTTCCCCGTGCAGCTCTTTCACCTCTCCCTGCAACCATTTCCTACACAGACACAGAATTTATATAAAAGGCTTTCCTCAGCTTTCATCAAATCTAGGTTGCAGGCCTATTTCGTAACATTAATTCTCTCCCTCACCAACCGCCACATCAATTCAGTACTTTATAAACTATTTCAGGGATCCGATTTATCAGGCCTGACAGAGCTTCACACTGAAATAAACAGCACTGCCTCTGCTGAGCTCGCTCAGTGGCTCCTATTTATCATTATTTAATTCAAGGGCCTAAAATTCTCTGACATTATTAATAGTAAGATGAATCACTGGAAAACTACAGAATCTGTGACCAACGAGGCTGAAATAATCCATTTTGGTGAAAATGTCTACGTGGAATTGCATTCCCTGATGGGTAGCTGCTCTGTCATTAGCGGCTCCATATGCATGGGTGGTAAAGAACTGAAGCATGAAGTCCCCAAAGAGTGGGATACTTCAACTGCCATTCTCTTCCCAACACTTAACACCAAAGCAGAAAATAAGGGAATGCAGCACAGCTCTAATGCCTCTGTCAGTTGAATTTAAATGTACTAATTTAATCCTTTTTGTACTTGATTAACTTTAACTTGTCTGAGGTTGAACTTTTGTGTTAACTGGACCTGCAAATCCATTAGTTCATTATGAGGACTGTATTACTTAGGCACCTTGATGAGAGATAATCAGCTGCCTGGAATGTATATGAGCACTCGCTGCCTTAATTTGGCACCTCATTAGTGATATTTTTCAATTTTGCTTAAATGAAAGGGATTGCACTGGGAGTTTGTCTGGGGCCTGCAATTTCCTTTATGAATAGCCAGCCTTATTCAGCAACTGTACAACACAGTAAGAAGTTAAGAATTACAGAATTGGTTTGGTTCTCTGTCAGGAACATTCTGGGAACCTAAGGTAGCTGGAGAGGCAGACCCTCCAGGCAATGAGTGCTGTCAGACCACTTCCCTAACAGAGGTGACCAAAGAACCTTGACAAATAGAGGTGTTTTGTAACTTTACTTTCATTACTTATTAAAGTGTTATTAAAGAACATTGACAAATAGAGGTGTTTTGCAACTTGTTTAATTACTGTAAAAATTAAGAATATCCAAAATAATAATAATAAAAATATACCTTTAAAAAAATTTTGAATATTTTTATTTCCCCTTTCAGAGAGAAGATTTCTAATTGCTGTTTTGTTAATCACTATCATTCCCTTGAACTTTGGCAGTTGACTTCCTTATTAGTGCCTGGACAGAGATTGTAACTTTTGAAAAGATCAACCAAGAACAAAGAACCAAGCAGACACAAAATTTCCCTCTGAAGAATTTATGTAATTGTTCTTGTCCAGGGAATTACCTCTTAAACAATTAATCATTCACCTGAGTTAGAACTCCCAGAGCTGAAATGCATCTTCATCCTCTCCCAGGGTCCGTCTTCAGGCAAAAGTCTGTCTAAATGACATAACCAGTTTGGCTTTCTCTGTTTTACACAGTTTCCCAGTGTTATTTTAGCAGTGTGACTTCCTCAAACACCTGCAGCATCATCCTGCCCTATCCCAGGTTGTACAACCCTTCAGCACTGTGCTATGGAAACATTCTGGAATGTTGCAACACAGCTCCCTGCTATTTCAGATGCTTTGAACTGAAAACATGCAAAACCAATATTAACATCTGAGGACAAGTTTACAAGGCAGGGGGTGAGCAAAGCCAAGGGACACACAGCACTGGTGCGACCAGTCTGCTCTAGGGACAATTATCCTTTTAGCAGTGTCGTCACTCTGTGCTTTTTGGTCTTGTCTCTTGGAAGCAATGATTGTCTCCTGAGCCCCTTTATTTTGTAATAAAATGATAACCCAAGAGAGACCATGATTTGAAGCCTTTCCCCAACACCTCAGAAAAGAAGTCAGGTCCTGGACTTTCATATCGCACTCCACCACAAAGGAGATCACAGATAGCCACAATTTTATGTTATGTTTTCCAGATGACTAATCTGGGAAATATGCTCTAAGTGTTTCTACCCAGTCAGGGTTTTTTGGTAAAATACAGAAATATTTAGTTTAATTATACATCTTCAGATGCAGAAAGTTGAGCAACATCAAGATCTGTGATTTTTTTATGTTCTTTCCAGGAGAAACCTAGGGAGTATTTCTGTAGGGAAATAAAATAGAGGAATTTCATAAATATACCAAGTTAGTCTTTGTTATTAGGCTTTGTATTAGGCTTATGCTATCATATAAAAAGTATAATTACTTAAACTCACAACAACTTTTATTATTAGGTAACCTTTGTGAAGAAGGATTAATTGAGCTGTGATCTCAAGTGTTGTCTAAAGGAGAATTTCATGGAATCACTGAATAGTTTGGGTTGGAAAAGCTCCTTAGAGATCACCTAGTCCAACACCTCCTGCAGTCAAGTAGATCAGATTTCTCAGGGCTCTTTTTTCAGGGTTGGAGCATTTACCTCCTCTCTGGGCAATCTGTCCCAGTGTTTCAACACAGTCATTGGAAAATATTTCTTCCTTACATCTACTACAAGTCTAACCTTTTTTAGTTCTATCCCTTGTCCTAAGAGTTGTTTGCAAAGGTTTTGTTCCTAGACTCTACAGCTCATAACCATTTATTTCTGCTGGGTTTCTGCTGAATCCCACTGATTCAAGCCACCATCCATTCCTCCCCACCTTGCTCCAGTCTGGGTTCCCTGAGCAGTGGTGCCAGATGTACAAAGGTGCAAAAAGTTGTAAAAGCAGAGCAAGAAGCACATCCAAGCACCGCATATTTCTGGGTATACATTAATAGGTCACAAAGTCCCAATTTATGATTTTCAAAACATTTTATTAATAGGATTAGAAGTAGGACCCAATGCATTTATTAGCTGTTTTCATGTGCTGTCACTATCATCAATTCAAAGAAACACAAATTCCTGATATTAATAAATTATATATGGGAACCACACCCTTTGTGCAGTATAGAACACTGTTGATGAACTCCATTTTAGTTATTTATATGTAGGAGAATTATTATGGTAATAATCTGCAAAAGGAAGACTTTTGGCTTCAATTATGAACCACTGAATTCCCAAAAGTAGTTTAGCCCGTAGGAAGATCCACATTCTATCTAATTTTAACCAACCAGGTCATGAATACTTCTGAGACTCACATGCAAACTACAGAGCCTTCTACAATTTCTCTCATCACCAATTAGGCTAATCCCTCTCCCACTCTGGAGCTTTTGGAACATGCACATTAGTGGTAACTGCATGAGCAGTTTAAGGTGAGACAATTACTGTTAGTGCAGAGGCTCAGTGAATGTCTCAGTGAACACAATTGTAACTATGTCTATTTATAAAATTCTCTCAATATTTAATTAGGGGTGGGATTTTTCTTCTCATTTAGTTTCTCTCTTAAGGAATACAAGGTTAACTCCCTAAAACACAGGGAAGGAAGGGATTGTGTGAAGTTCCAGAGAGGATACCCACAGCAAAATTTATAGGCAGCTGTAACTACAGTGCAGTAAATTGTGCAGGTTTTGTCACAGCTCTGGCTTGCCATTATTCATAAAATTAGGTAGGGAGGGTTTTATTACTAAATAATTGCTTACAATGTTCTATGTCCAGGCAATTGCATTCAGTTTGATACACAGCAGACCAGTCACTGATAAGGTGGAAATAAAAGGTTACAACATGGAAAGTATCTTGGGCTGGTTTGGTCTGTCAAGGACCTGTTCTTGTGCATGTGAATTCCTGCTAAGTGCAAGTGAAGGAAAAGATATTTACTCCTTTTGGTCTTTTTTTGATGCATGTTCAAAACATATTTGGGTCATTTTCCCAGTGTTTGGATAATATCACCATAGGGCCATCTTTTCCCTTGTACCAAAACAAGTAGCACAACTGTAATCTTATTAATAACCAAAGCTGGTTCCCAGCCAATTCCCAGTGCCAGTGCCTAGCTCTGCCTGCTCTCTTGACCTGACTGTGGGCTGAGGATGGAGCTTGTTTTCTTTGGGATTACTGAAGACCCAGCACACAACACTGTCCTCTGTCACAGATTTCCCTCAGAACAGATAGCCCAGTGACTGCCTCTATGGCATTGCATCACTATGAAATAGGTGATCTTTTTGGTTAGTGGTTCCCTAACTACATCTGCTCTGAGAAATCAGTGATTTGAAAGAAGTTTGAAGCCACTAAGTCCAGGTAAGTGACTTTTGGACTCCAGTCCATTGATTTCAATAGGGCATTTGTGAACTGGATTCCATGGTTTAATTACTTTTTTCCTACATAAGATGATTAAAAATTACTTTCATTTTCTGCTTAGATGACAGTAGAGGGAAGCCTATTTGTTTCACTAGATCCAAGTCATTTGCTGTGGGGTATTATTGGGACGCCTTTATTCACAAAAAAATTTGTTTCCACACTTCAAGTGAAATGATTATAATCAATGATAATAATGCTGATCCTAAATAATAGGACAAAAGGCAGTCTACTGCCAAGACAGTGATTTGGACAGGTCTCATCAATCCATACTGGTATATCATATTCATGCCACATTTTATGTTCAAGTATCAGCAGCATCCAGAAGCATCCAGCACCACCTCAGCAGCAGAATCCCCCAGTGCAGCAAGAAGAGGATATGAATTATGGATGACATATGCACTGAGATGTTTTTGTTAAGATTACATGAATATTCCCTGTCCCTTCTGTCTGCAGGTCCTCAGTGTTGGAGAGCACCTCAGCTTGCTCAGCTTTTGGCTGATGACATGGTCATACTCCACCATCCTCTCACCAGGACAATTTTCCAACATGAATCCAGCCAGGCACAGAGTCCTTCTCAGGATCATCCTAGTTCTGCACACCACAGATTCAAACACATCTGTTCACATTAGCCCAGGGACCAGTTTCCCATCCAGAGTTGTTCTACACAAAGGTGAAATTGTCCCCCATCCCACTGAGGGGGTGGTGAATGAATGGCTGTGTGGGATTGCTCTGCAGGGTTGACCCACAAAATTGTTTTTTTCTGAGAAAATCTTAAAATAATTACCTTTTAGTATGTTTAAAATAATAGTTTAAGTCAATCTGATGAATGAACATATATATGAGAGTAAAATATTAGAATAAAGTGTTAGAAAGTGAGCTGAATATAGAATTATTTTTAACCTTTCAACATTGTTTCCATTTCTTTAAGTAATTCAGCCAGCAGCAGACACTTGCAAGATTCCCCTGTAGGACTGAGGCTGGTTATCTCTGTCATATTTAAAGGATCTGGGAAAGAAGCTGCAGGCAAAGAAGGAAAAGAATTTCAGTGAAAGTCACAAACTATCAAGAGATACTTTAGTTATAATTTGGAGTGAAAAAGGAGAATTGTGTAGAAAATAATGTAGATTTCATGTAGGTCTTGAGATTTTGTAATATGCTCAAGACAAGCTAAAATGCTAAGATAAAATCTGTGATAAAGTAACATTAATTGAAAATCTATTTATAACTTTGTAGTTAATTAAAATATTTTGATTTCAAACTCCACTTTTTACCAAACTTTTTCCATCTAACCAAAATAAGTATGAAATTTGATTTTGAAAGTAATTTAGGCAAACAATGAAATTCACAGAGTGGTTTGCATTTGGACTTGATGATTTTAAGAGTCTTTTCCAAACTAAATGAGACTATGATTCTATTCTGTAAAACAGTTAATGTCACCAGGGGCTTCTGGAGGTCACCTAGCCTGGCCTCCTGCCCCACTCAGGACCATCTTGGCCAGGTTATTCATGTCCAGCTGGGTTTTGAGTCATTTTAAGGAAAGAGACTCTTCTACATGTAAACCCATGCACACACACACACACACACACACACACACACACACACACACACACACACACAAAAAAAAAAAAAAAAGTTTCATACTTTGCATACTTCATTCAATTAATTCTAATAAGGATTAAAGAGTTGCAAAAATTCCCATCTGCCTGGAATGAACTGAGACATTAAAAACTTGTTATTTGTTATTACTTATTGGCTAGCTATAATTAAAGGACTAAGGAAGATCAGAAAATAGATACCCAACCTAAAATATTTAATTTCACTAAAAGCTGGAAAAGACTGAGCTTTTTAGAGGAATCCTACATAGACAGGTGAATGGGTAACACATAATGGCAGACAAAATGTCTGTTGAGAAATGCACAGCAATGCTCACTGGATAAAATAATTTGAAGACATTATTGCTGAGTTACAGCTGAACTTAGAATTACAGATGGACTTAAAAACTTAGGGGGGAAAAATAAAGATAATGGGAACTAGATACAAAATAGTAAGAAATCTATTATTTTCACAGTAGAGAAAAAAATTATGAGCTCTCACTTGGAATTCCATGCTCAGCTGAAGTCATCCTACCATGAAAATAGCCCATGACCATTACAATTTCCCAGACCTGATAAATGAAAATGATAAGTGACATGAAGAGATTTCTGTATAAGGCTAGACAGAAACTACTGCAATTTTAGTTAGAAAGAGAAAATAAAGACATTTCAATTAAACAAAATTAACTTAATGTGCTATTATTTACCTAATTAACTTATGAAACACATTTCTAAGTATATGGAATTGAGAAATTGAATGGAGTTGTAAAAGGATTTAACGCAGGCCTTCCAGTAGAACTATGAGCTAGGTTTT
Source organism: Haemorhous mexicanus (assembly GCF_027477595.1). Taxonomy (NCBI): domain Eukaryota; kingdom Metazoa; phylum Chordata; class Aves; order Passeriformes; family Fringillidae; genus Haemorhous; species Haemorhous mexicanus. The sequence goes on from NC_082341.1 coordinate 11,764,733, forward strand.
GAAACTGCTAAACTCTGCAATGCAGCTGCTTCTGTACACCTAGTAGACATTATCTTGGATTGAAAAGCAAACAAACAAACAAACAAACAAAAACTTTTCTAGGAACTTTTTGTGTTTAGTAGAAAAGGGAAAAAGAACAGAAATAAAAATCAGAAAAATATAAAAATACAAAAATTTTGAAAAGAAGTGAGCTTGTTGAGAGCAGGTGTCAGGCTTTAAGCTACATGTAAGCACACTCTATGTGCTCTCACACACTCTGTGTGAGACGATGTTGACATTCACCCATTCTTTGCTGAAACTTAAGGGACTCCCCCATGACATACAATTCAGAGCAACCATTCTGTTCAGGTTCTCTCATTACACTAAAGACAGCAGTATTGAAATCAGCTTGAATAAATATATTTACAAATAGCTGAATTCCTAGGAATTAGACCTAATGACAGAAAAATTATAGAAGGCAGCTTGGACCACTAAGGCTTTTCCCAGACAAGAACTATCCCATGCCACATCATTCCTGTACAGAATACAGACAGGAATGTCTTTGTTGCAGCCCTGGCTCTTTTACTCTCTAGACATCTGTCTCAAACTTGGGACAAATGACATGCAAAAATACAGCAGCTACCCCATGTAAGGGATGCATCTCCTCTCACCATCCAGGCACAGAGGTTGCCTAAAGCTCCACAAAGGATTTCCCATTGTGCATTATGCAGAACAAGCTCCTATGAAATCAATCATCTCACTTCACTGGGGCCACACTATTAGGAAAAAATATTCAGTTAGTGGGAAATGTCAAAACTGCTCCAGGCAAAACGAGCAACTGCAGAGGCATTCTCTAATCTCATCCTACTGATTTTCATGATGGGATAAATAACCCTCCACATGCCCTAATTTAGTACCCAGATGCCTCAATGCTTTTCACGACCAAATGTTCTTCAAAACCACTATTATTTCCCCTTTTCCATGTGCCTATTGTTTTCTTTTATTTTTCAAGCTCCTACCTGTTTCATCTCTGATTCTTTCCTCTTACTTTGATTTCCTCCACCCACTCACCTTACCTTCAACCTCCATCACATCTTGTTTCTTTTCTATGCTGTCTTTCCATACATCTCCAGCTCTCCAAATTCCTTGACCTAATCTCTGGTCTACACCTTCTTTCAATACCTCCTCACAAAGCACTACCTCTAAATATCTCACTGCAAAACAATGTCAGTAAACTGAAAGATGAAATGGAAAAACTTCAAAGTTTGAATGAGCAATATTATGCAGCCATTTTGCTTCTCCTCCATCCTGCCTGATCCCAAAATAGCCATGCTCACTGTTCCTGAGAACTCTCTTTTTTGTCAGAAAAAAAAAAAAAAAAAACAACCAGAACCTTAGGTTCTTCAAATACACTCCAGCTGCTTTGCTTTCCAGGGTAGCACTAATATATTAATAAGTCAGTGAATACTTCATAGTGCTAATGATTTTTACAAAATAATTTTTTAATGAACACAACTCTTATTTTCTCATGGTTTCCAATAAGGAGTCCTAGGATGCTTAGCAATGCAGGAACATTTTCAGGTTATGTTTTCTGATCAGTCTGAAACCATAAACTGCTCTGCTCTGAGCTGCTTCTGCATATAGTAGGATTAAGGCAAAGCAATTCATACTGCTCTACCTTTAATCTATATCAACAGGAGGGTCAATTTAGTTTGTCTAGGGCTGGTACTTAAAAAGCCTGATAGATGTAACCTGTGAGAGGCAAGCAAAATAAGAGCAAAGAGAATATTTAAAAAAAAAAAAAAAGGAAAAAGGAAAGAATATGTGAGAGAATTTCCAGGTTTAGGGAAAGGATACATTTGAGTTATGTGATGATGCTGTACTTTGTCTCCAGACTCTAAAAGACTTTTTATATTTTTACAGTAATAGACCAATGACCATAAATTGCTTCTGCTTGCAAATAAATGTTTTTAAAAAGTCTTATTATTTTTATTTATTATTTTAAACCACTTTCCCACTTGTCAATGTGAAAACATCACTTTGGTACTACAGAAAGAAACTATTTACAAAAAAATTATTTTTTTACTACTTAATTTATTAGAATACTTGCATCATTTTAATATGATAAAATTTAATTATGTTTTATTAAGGAACCTTGCATAGTCATCTTTAATTCCCATGCTTTAATTAAACCTTTGAAATTTTAAAAAAATTACATCCATTTTATACCCATATGTGTAAACTTAATCTGGTTGCCGTTTTAGCAGGTGGTTCTATGAAACATTTTTATGATGCTTCAACAGGGTGTTAGTTTGTTTTGTTATTCTTGCACAGAACAGCAGGCATTTGCTAGCAGCTCTACTTAATGGCATAGAGACAGTTTACTACTTCATCTCTTCTTGCTGAGGCAGCTCTGATGATATGTCCTTACCAGCTAGATAATGACAACTTATTAGACCTGTAAAAATTAATGCTATTTGTCTGGAAGTAATAGAAAGACAAGCCCATGTTAAGTGCTCCACCTCCAAAATGCATCCTGTTGCATAGGAGAGAAACCTCTTTGCAGCTTCTTGGAAAACATTGTTGAATGTGGGGGATTTGCCAGGGCCTGAACACTGGAGCTTGCCTCTGTGGTAAAAGTGCATAGTGTGGGCAATCATTTATCAGTGCTCACACCTGTGCCCTTCCAGATTATCAGTAGCCATAGCCCAGGAAGTTAAGGTGTAAGTTGCTGTTTTCTTACTCTTTCAGATTCAAAATTCTAAATCCTAATTTATTTCATTGGGGTTTTTGATGGGGTTGTATCTTCATCTGTTTTGTAGAACTGTGATGAGTACTTAAGACTAATTTTTGGTGTCAAAACTGTGAGCTGTAGAGAAAGTCACTTCCTGGTACATTTCTGTAGCCCCTCCTGTTAGCCAGCACGGCCAGCTAAACCTGAGATCACACAGGTGATCCACAGGATACACATCACAATTTTAGCTCTAAAGATAATACATTTCTAGCATGCCATGGAAGCAAAGACTTAATCTAGATTAGAAAGGACCTCTTGATGTCACGTAATCTAAGCACCTCCTCAAAGAAGATTTAATCCTACCAGGTTCCCCTGTCCCAATCAAATCTTGAATGTTTCCATGGAAGGAGATTTTCAGTTTCTCTGGGCAACCTCTTCCAGTGTTTGGCCACCATCGCTATTGATGAAAATGTCTTTTGATGCAAAGCTGGAGACAGTGCTCCACTAGCTATTGGAGCATTAGCTCCATTAGCTCCACCAGAAACTGGAGTGATTCCATTGAAAATTCCCATCTGAAGAAAATAAGGTTTTATTTCAGACACCTGAGAGGTGGAATGCAGTTTATAAGTCATGTCTATAAAAAGCAACAAATGTTCTCTCCACTCAACCTTTCTTTGAGCGAGTGGGATTGGATCCCAGTGATGAAAACAAGTATCTGCTCCTAAGAAGCAATATTTGTCAAATCATAAAATGCAGAAAGAGATTGTGGGAGTTTTTTTCCTACTGATCTCAAGTGTAATGTTCTAATTTTCTGTGGTGGGAACAACTGGAAGCCCCACAAGTAAGCCTTTGTCCATAAACCATGAAACAAATTTAAACTATTCCAGAAAAAAAATGGACACCTCTATCATAGTCCTTCCATCTCCCTTTTCCAATTTACTCAGTCTCTTTTCATGTGCAACCCGAGCTGTTTTAAGGGTGAGCATTTTGTTCACTGTGAGCAGGTCTGGGAAGCAACCACGCCTCGCTGCTCTTGATGCTCTTCAGAGGCTGTAATTGCCTGCCTGGGTGCTGAGACATTTGGAGCAGAGTGTTCTACCCCACACTTTCCCAACCCTGAACGAGCTAAGTTGGTCTGACCCAAATTGCTACTCAGCAATTCATCTTTTTAGCACCTGCATAAGGGATCTCTAATCTCTGACAGGAGATTGAATTAATTTACTGAAGTATGTGACCATACTTAACAACCTTTCTAACTCACTCATTTTCTGGTTTGGAGTCAAGATTTACATAATTATTTCTATTTTTGAGTAGTCAGGATTGACACATTTCCCAAATGCCTACGTTTAGCCATTTTTAGCTTACACTTGCCCTAGCTGGAGTATAGTCCTTCATCTCTAGCTTTTTAAGTGCTTGATGGACTTTTGTTCTTCAGGGATTACAAAATATAATTCTATCTAGATAGGCTAGCAGTCCACTGGGACCTTTAAATAACTATGCTCTGATTATATCAAACACATCTAGGGATCTTTAATACTCTTTTTGATGTAAGGCAATTTCAAGAATTACAAAAAATAACAGGTAACATAATTTAGAAGTCTTTTATTCTCTAATCAAATGTGTCAGAAATATTTAAAAAATTCTCAGTTTGAAGAGTAGAAAGGGGATACTGCCTTTTTCCCTTCCTGCTTTTCATAATTTCTTTAACTTTTTTTTCTCTAGATGGTACCTGAAGGGTGCAAGGAGGTGCAAAGGAGGTTGCCTTTCAAAAAGTGTGCATACACAGACACATTTTCTCTAAATGCTGCATCAGAATTCTGTTATTCATAGAATAACTATAATTTAAGTGCAGAGGGTTTAATATCAAGGGAGAACTTTGAAAATGTAATATACTATGTATAAAAAAAGACAGACCAACAAACAAGACAGACCAACATAAACAAGACAGACCTTCTCAACAAGCCATTAATGTTTCATATTGAAGCACACAGAAATCTGGGTTCTGTCACTGTCATCTGCTGCAGAACCTGCAGTCCCATTGGGCAGTGCTTGCAGCACTTCACCTGCTGGCAGATCACAGGAGATCATGTGGGTCCAATACAGCTGAAAAGCATGAGGAAGTATATATTTTCCTGGTGTAGTAAAGTATTTAGTATTTTTCAGCACTTGTCTCCTATTGCTGTACAAAATAAAAAAAAAAAATATAGAAAAGCTTGGCTTTTTTGCTGGTTATTTTTGGATGTAATTTCTACCTAAAGCAGCTTCAACAGTTCCACTCTTCATTTAAGAAATGCTTTTTTATTTGAGAAAGTGGAAAAGGCAGTAATACCCAATCTATAAGATGTCCTTCATCCTCCAATCCAAAACACATCACATTTTACAAGAGATCCTGTTACCATTTTTCCAGTTTCCTGCGGGACTGAATAGTAACTGTTGTACAAAAGAAGGCAGAATTGAGGTCCTAAAGATAACTGCAGATCAAATTTCTTACTTTCTGTGTAAATTTGGGAATTAATACTTTTTAGATATATTTGATTCTATGAGATACATTTACATCTATCTATTGTTATATTTATATACATCAATATATTTAGCCAGATACTATGTACATTTATTTTCCTTTCACATTTCAGGAACAAAAATTCTAATGAGACAAATTACTCTGTAAAGCTCCTTTGCATGGGGGAACAGATCCAGATGCCAGAAATCACTGGGGGGGAAATTAACATTATGATGGCATGAGATCACTTTAAATTGCTCTATTCTCCCAGGGTAGAAAAAGGAATTTAACACTCTTTCTTCTCATTTCCATTTTTTCTCAGCCTGAAACCCTTGCTGCTTAACTCTGCAGTAAATAATATTGTATGTTAAATTAAATAATTCAATTTCAGGAAAAAAAATGCCATTAAGAAACAAAAACCTGTGAACTGGGAGATAAATATGGTCTTCAGCCTTAGTGTTGGCTCTGCCTATGCCACTGGCAGACAACATGTGGGTAATGGGAAAGAGAAGTAATGGAGAAGTCCGTAATACAAAACAAAACCATGTCATTATATAGGACATTGGCAGAACATGGTTACACAATAAATTGGCAGTGTTCTTTCAGTTTGAATAAAGAATGAACACTTGTGCACTGTATTACAGAATTGATAACTGCCTTCGAGCAAATAACTTCTTTGCAGATCCATTCTGCCATCTGTGATGTTATGTAATTACCTCTAAGGTTTTTTGGTTTTTTTACTAAGGTTTATGTTGCTGACATTCATAGAGTATTTGAGGACCTTATCTGCCTCAAAATTTGGGCTTTTACTGAATGAGAAGCTAAAGAAGGGAGAGAGAGAGAGCATCCAACAACTCCCCAATAAATGGGTTCTAAATGACATGGGATATTTGTCATTGTGCCGCATTTCTGAACTTACCAGGTAAACACATGATCTAATATAGTAATGAAATGCAAAACTTGTCAATCTGTTCTGTTTGCCTCAATGCTAGTTCAAAGCCTATTGATGCACAACATGCAAATATGTCAGATGTAGAGAGAATTTGGTTCATTTGCATGTACCATAGCAGCAGTGTAAACTTTTAAAGTGCATTTAATTTCTTCTTTTTCTTTTTTTTTAATGTCTCAGAAAATTTCACATTAAAGCTTTAATTTGATCTAAAGTACCTTTCCAGGAAGACTTATTCCCACCCCTCTGTATTGAGGCTAACCTCCTTCAGCTTCCTCCAGTGCCTGCAGAAAGATGTCCATGCTGATGCTGGCCCTGCTGTGCCCTTACCACTGGCCAGAAGATGTCCCTGACAGAAGCCAGCATGCCAGGTGTGCCACTGGGAGGCAAACAGTTACCAGGCAGGACAGGAAAGCACATTTTCATGAAGCTTTAGGAGAGATATCATTTCTATAAATGTGAACATGGATGTGTCAAAGCATAGGTTTTTAAATGATCCCAGACTTTGATTGCAAGAGTGGCCCTATTAAAATGATCCCCCAGTGACCTGAGCAGAGTGAATCATTGCTCTTCCCTGTGCTGTCACCAAGCCAGGCCCTACAGACACCCCTTCATCCATCATCATGGAACAAAGGTCTCCAATGTCACTCGACAGATCTGATGACTCCACAGGATTGCAGAATGTGCTCTGAGACACAGGGGATCCTGGTCTGGGGCAGCAGCCCTCTAGATCACTGAATACTTTAGGTTAAGACCTTCAGTCTCCGTAATTTACACCTGGAATCTGATTCCCAGTTTGACATTAAGGCCTTCCTGGAATTCTGACCTCCTGCACCATAAATCCCCCCCACCCCCCACCCCAAAAAATCACATCTTAAAACTAGTTTTAGTAAGAACTATTGAAAAAAACACAGTATATATATATACTTGCTACTTGATCAGAAACACAGACTTAGCTTCTACCGTGGCATCTCTTGGATTTTTTATATTCTCCAGAGAATAGGGGAACTAGTTCAGGCTTTAATAAGAGAAATTACCCATATTTTGGATGAAAGATTTTAAATATTAAATTTTCAAGAACTGGTTTTTAATAATTTTCAAAGAAATGGGGAAAGGAGAATAGAGAATGACAAGAATTTAATCAGAACAAAGTGCATATGATGTGTGCAGTGCTAAAAAAAACATTTAACCATGCATGTTACAAAGTTCCTGGAATTTACTACAAAGAGCTCTTCTTTGCTCTGCTGTATGATCGATGGATGGAAAGACCAATTTCCTACTTGGCCTTTTACTGGTAGGGCCAAAAGAAGTCTTTAAACCCATATGCTCATCCCATCAGAACATGATAAACCAATGTTTGGCCTACCTAGCACCTTTATCTTTCATTATATGTGCAGAGCTCTTGCCCAAGTAAAAATGCCCACAGCGAGACAATATGGCAGGAAAAGGCAGACTTGGGATCATGGGAGTGGGGCCATGGTGCCCACCAAGCTGGATAGAAGCCATGCTGAGAAAAGTGAAAAAGGACAAAGTGATGAATATATGTTTTTGGAACCAGGTTAGGTTCATGAAGGAAGCTGAGGCTGTTTCAGGGAAGAGAAAAAACTTCAGCAAACAAGAAATATGTTGGGAGGGTATAAAACTGAAAACTATAGCAAGCCATGCATGGATTTAACCTGGACATGTGCTCCACATTGCCCTGTACTAGTGTCTTTTACTAGAAATTTATCCGTGGGCAGGACAACTGTTAAGGGCCACTGAGACACCTTCTGTTCTGTTCTCTGGCACAGTGGAAAAGAACTGCTTGGAGCAGCTTCACCAGGTATTTCTTTCTGTTGTCTTACTTTATGGTGTACATTCTGCAACACTGGATTTAAAACCCCCCCCTCTGGCTTTGTGGGTAGTCTTGATGGCTCCTTGTGAACTTTTTCCTTGATTTTCACTTTTCCCTCTCCTGCAGCTTTTCTTCAAAATCAGCAGGAAGTATGTTGTCTTGGTTTGCATGGATGCTACACTTTGGTTCCCAGAAATTCTGTTTGTCTTTTATTAAACTCACAAGACATGCAATGATGCCAAGGTTTTATTTCCTAATGAGAGGAAGCGCCTTTATTCCTGTGCATATCTTCTTTTGAAACACTTGTATGTTTCACCTTTTCATATTCTTAAAGACAGATTATTGTACTGACAATTTCCTAATTTTCAGCATAGACAGAGATTTAACTAGCATTGGAGTTGTTGCTTTTTAAAAAAAATTAACACCAATACTATTTTTTTTCCTATGAATAGAAATGGGAAAGATCTCACAACCCATTAAACAAGCAGTTCAAGTCTTAAAGTACTGCACTGAAGCACTCAGTCTAGAGGAGCAGCAGGTTTAACTTTCACTGAAATCCTAACAAAACTGAGGGTCTGGCAAAGCTTTTATTTAGGATTTTTTGTGAAATCTCAGAAAGGCAGCTCATCACATTTAGGTTATTTTTGTGGGGGTTTTTTAGGTACTTGTAAATAAGTTCAGGGACAAGATGCTGACTATTGTGCTTTTCTTGAAGCAGTGTTGCTCTTGTTAACCTGCAGTCAATCTGGGAATTAGCTTATTGCAAATTCTGCAAATCATAAGCAAGTTCTTTGGGCTGTAAAGTGCTCTGACAATAAACTAGCTGTAACCTCAGATCAGTGATTTGGTCTTACCTCCCAGCTAGACCTCAACAGCCATAAGAGTAGACTGCTGAACTCAATATAAAAAAAAAAAAAATTACAGTAGCTGAGAACTTATTTCAGAATTTTGTATTTTCAATTAGTTCATATGGATTTAAAAATTTGCTAACGGACTTTTTTGAATCAAGCAATATGTCATTTCATAATGCCTCTGCTCACATGTTGAGTTTGGTTGGAACTGTCCAAAACATTTCAGAAGGTTTTTCCTGGTAATTCCTACTCTCACTTAACACACTATGTTGTCTCTAATTCGTAGAATATCTGGGAAAATTAACTAAATGGAGGCATGGCCAGAATCTTTTTAGGCAAATGTTTATCAACTGTAATACATAAAAAGTTCTCAGGGAGAGCATTTTATTCTAGGAAGGCAAGGAGGTGACAAAACATCCACCACCCACACATAGAAAAGACAGAATGTTGGGATCTGAGTTAGGATTTGGAAGCCTAAATAGCAGTGGCCTGGCTATGTTGGGCAATGTGTACAGAAATCAAAATGAGAGATACTGGCTGCCAGCTGGCTCTTCTCTGTTCAGCTGTAGGCAGAATGATCTCATCTTAGCTGTCACCAAACAGAAATAAGACCTTCCTGCTGAATATACAAATCCCCATAGCTTGGGCTCAAGAGATAAAATCAAGAGTCAAGTGACAGTGTCCAAACTCCTTAGTTTGGACACATAAAAACATAAACCAGACATTCTCCAGTGGGAGATGCAGACAGCTGGGGAGGGATTCCCCTGAATAAATTAATCAGGTACTTTACTCCAGGGTGAGCTGGCACATTATTCAAGCTCCACGGACAGCAGTTTCTCCTTTGACTATAATAGCTTAGACATGTAGTTCAAAGTTTGACACGAGTTTAGGTATGTTTACCTGAATCTGAGTTCTAATTTTGAATTCAAACAACCAATGGTAGGGTCAGGACAGATCTAAAGAAAGCAGAGTTCCTGCACTGCAGCTGAAGAGAAATTAGAAAACGAAGGGTATGGGGAAAGCAGACAAACAATCTCAAAATAAAAAGAAAAATGCAACAGACAACTCTTCATCCTACCCAAATCTGGGTGTTTTGACATCCACAGGCAACAGTTAAGTTACTGTATAGAAAAATGTATTCAGGAAAAAAAAGGAGGACAACTCTATATGTTAAAGTGCCCTTAGTCATGTGTCAAAGGAATTAAAAAACTTGTAATAACCTTATAGCAACAAGAAAATAAGAAGTGCACTCTCTGAGAAAAAGGAAAACCAGGGGTCCCAGGGATAAACTGGCATAATTAGACAGTGCTGCTACCTCTGAATATAGAAAATCAGGGTGGTTTTTCCTTTCTTTTCAGTGTAATACCTTTCCTAAAAGGTAACATAATAATAACAACATTCAGTAAGGTTGCTATTAAGTAAGCTTTAAAACATTTTATGCAAGTTTATAGAAGAAAAAAATGACAAAAATTAATTTTTTTTTTTTTGCAGGATTTTTGTTTTCAGTTGTTTTGTTTTAAGTGGTTTTTTGTGTTTTTTTCATTGCATGGCCTGCTGCTGAGATCCTATCTGTATCCTGGATAATTTTAACTTGGCTATGTGACAATTTCTGTACACAATATGCTCATGCTTTGCACAAACGACTATATAATGTTTCATTAAGGACTGTAAATACCCATCAACCTAATCACAGAAATGCTGTTTCAGTGATTTTAGGGCCATTTAATCTGGGCTATGATGGCAGGGATGAATAGCTTTATTTCATTAACAGTTGCCATTGCAATTACACTGAGGTAAATATTTTTGTGGAAAAATTACGCAGCCTTTCCTCTTGCCCTGACACATTTGAGCAATGTGAGTATCCTTGCATGAAGAGTCTTTGCAAGCCATAGGAGGGTTTTCCTTCAGAGACTTTTCTATATCAGCTTTCTGCTCTGCTCAAGACACCAAGATCAGCTCCAACCATGTCATGCTAATTTTTGACCTCGCTTGCATATCTCCTTGAATTTTTTGTGATGACCAAATTCTTTTCCCAAATTTATTTTCTGCCATGGCACTACTTTGTCAAAAACAAACTCGTCTGGTTCTCACTCTTTGCTGAAGAATGGACTAACTGAGGCTGCATATAGGTTAATTATTCTGACACTTGAGATTTCTTATGTTTGTTGTTTCAATCGACTCTGTCACTCATATGAAACCATTACTCATCATAAAAATACTTGTAGGAAACACACTGAAGCAGGAAAAATGAGATTTTGCTTTCAAAAAATAATTCAGATGAGGAGTGACTTCAGACACATCATTAGAACATGAGTGTGTACAACAGAAAGGTGGCTGGAGAAGGAAGCATTGTCAAAGTTGATCATCTATCCCTGGGCATCTTTGGTCATGCTTTCTACATGCATAGTCTTCACTTTGGCTTTTAAGGAAATTTTAATCATTTCCAGACTATATAATAGTTAAATATGAATTTCAATCCTATAGCAATTCTGAAAATGGCCACAAGCTATGCTTTCAGAGGATTAGTTTGAAAATGAAAATAAAGGAGTCACTATCAGGGTACAGTATCACTGGAATAGACTTTCTAAGGACTTGTGAAATTTCTATCCTTGGAAGCCCTCCTCCCAGCTTGCTAAGACAAACCTGTGACTGACCAGTCTGGGGTTGGCACAGTCCTACTTGAAAGGGCAGGCTGCCCTAGGTGATATGTGGAAGTTCCTTGTAATCTGTGTCTCTATGATTCCATGCCCAAACTTTTAATTCATTATGTATATATATATATATATATATATATATATATATGCATATATATCTAATACATAAAGTAGGACATATTCAAGTTTTGTAACTCTGATGCTGCTCTTCTATTTTAACAAAACTGAAACACTGAACTTAATGATAAAGTGTTGGGTTTTAAATAATTTCAATATTAATCACAGATTAAAAAGTAGAGTTGGAAGAAACCTTTCTTTGAAACCATTCAACTGTGATTTACTCATCCAGTACTGTATACCTGCAACACTCATGACCTACATTTCTCCTAACTTTATCTTCTATAACTTTCCTTAAATCTCAAGTTCTCATTTAAAGTGAAAAGAGCTTGGTGTTTCATATGCTCTGTTTGCAGAAGAGGGAATAAGATGTCTAATGAAGTGTTTAAGCCAATGATAAGACCGTCTGCAAGAAACTCCTTCAACATCATTTAAAAAAGGAAAAATCTCCTTGATTTGATATTCACCAAATTCATAGGGAGTTTTTATGTAGATTTCAATAGATAATGGATGTGGTTATGAATGTCTTGAGTATATGCACAGCTAAAGTTACCCTAAGGCTTAGTATTAGATATATGTTGGGTTAGAAATTCAAAGTGCTTTTTAAGTAATTACTTTATAAAACTACAGTAATTATATGATACAGATAGGAAGATTTTAATGTCCACACAGAATGCTAATAATGAACAATATAGTGGCTAGGCATATAGGAAAAAGAAAGTTTTTGAAAATAAAATGTGTTATAAGGTTTTGTTATTGGGACTTTATCCTTTAAAGAATCCACGTTTAAAGATTTGTGACCATGAGAGGTACTACTGATGACTTTGGCTGCATTTTTAATAAAGATAAATCTGTGTATGGTAGTCTAATCAAAGCAGAGGGATACAGCATATTGATCTTGCTTTGGAAAAGTTAATGGAGACAAGTAAAGCCAAGACTGGAAATTCCGAGGGAGTAGTGGGGCAACTCTGTACCATATTAATAAGAAAACCCATCCACACCTTGGGTACACCAGGGAGGTGTTCCTACACATTGAGTGAAATCTCTAGGGAGGGTAATAAATCCTACACAACAAATTATATACTAACAGGTTCTGAGGGGAATTGAAATAAATCCTCACCGCCGCTTAGCGTGTAATCTCCAGATCAGATTCCCATTCTTCTTTAGAGGAAAATAATATATTGCTTCTTATACTCTCTGCCAGACAAATGCTATATATCAAAGTTATGAATGTAGTTGAAATATTGATCCTGAACCAAAGTGAGACTAAAGGAAAGTTTAATATGTTCCCTACATTAGAAAAAAAAGTAAAAAAATACTAAAAATATAATTTCTGGTCAAAGGAAATCTAGATAAAAATGAAAATTAAAATAGGAAACAGAATACACCCCTTGACACTTGTTTTTATTCCTGCAATCTGAAGAATGAAAGCTAAGAATTTGATTGTTTTACATAAACAGCAATAACAAGAACTAAAGCATGGAGAAAAGATTGGTGCAGGGATAAAAAATGCTGGTGTACATAAATGTGTTTAACAAAGAATTCCTTGAAAAATTCGACAGAAATTTTCCATTAAATGGCTGGCATAAACAGGCCAAAAAGTAAAAACCCCAGACTGGAGAGCAGGGCTGTGTTAATACTTGAAGACAAGCTCAGAAAGTGAGCAGGTACATGCAAGAATGATTTTTGATTGCAAAAAGATTGTTAACTCATTCAAAGGGAAAGGTTTCCCTGTCAGAGGTACTGCAGCAGCCATCCAACAAAATCTAGATTTGCTAGCTCACTCTGCTGTGCTGTTTCTGGCTGGGATAGAGTTAATTTTCTTCACAGTATCTGGTTTGGGGCTATACTCTGGCTTTGTGAGGAAGAGCACTGATAACACAGGGATGTTTTGATTATTGCTGAGCAGAGCTGACACAGAGTCAAGGCCTTCTCTGCCTCCCAGCCCACCCCACTGTGAGGACACTGAGGGGCACAAGAGGCTGGGAGGGGACACACTTGGGCAGCTGGCCCCAGGTGACCCAAGGGATGTCCCACACCATGTGCTCAGCCCAGGGAAGAAGGAAGAAGGGGGGAGCATTCAGAGGGATGGGGTTTGTCTTCCCCTGTCCCCATAATGTGTGACATCCCTGCTGTCCTGGGGATGGCTGAGCCCCTATCTGTCTGTGGGAAGTGGTGAATTAATTTCTCACTTTGCTTTGCTTCTGTCCATGGCTTTTGCTTGACCTGCTGAACTGTCTTTATCTCTACCCACAAGTTTTCTCACTCTTACTCTTCCAAGTCTCTCCCCCACCGCATGGAGGGAGAGATGCTCCAGACAAGACTTGACTAACTGGCTCTTTTAGAATCCTGACTCAGAGATTTAGGTCAGGCTCTTGCCAGTGCTGTTCCCTGGATAATGATAACAGAGGCAAACATGGTGATAAGTTATGCTCAAGCTTTCCATGCAGGTTTGCCCTTAATTCTTTTCAAGTTTATTCTTATGGTTTCCCTGCATGGCCTGCAAGTTTTTGTAGGAGTGCTCTTGTCCTCTTTGGTGATAGCCCTGGGCTAATGGGGGTGAGCAGAGGCATTGCAACCCTGACACTGCTGCACACAGGGTGTTTTCTGAGAGACAATTAAGTCTATTCTTAGATTTTAGGATGGAATAAAAAAATCTTAGAACTACTGAAAAATACGTTAATAATATTCAGAAAAAAAAAAAGTGTCTTGCCAGAAGATTAAATACTCCAGGATAAAAGAGCATGTTTTAAAGTTAAGCATTAACAGCTTTGAAAAACAAACAGCTATTTCTCCAGGCCCCAGCAAAGCCACTGTTAACTAGTTTTCTCTGTGGGGTTAACTGGAAACAAAAAGTTGTTGCAGTACCAGAGATGGTGCTTGGCAAAGGAGGAGATCTTTCACCCATTGCTGCACAAAGTTTTTCACTTTAGAGAAAACAGCTGATCTGTTCTCTTGCAAAGAATTATGCTGGAAATAAAGGACTTGCCTACAGCAGAAGAGAATTAAGAAATGGATTTCAAAGGGAATAAATAAGATTCAGCACGGGTGAGGTAACCCTCTGTGGTGTCTCTTAGCACTTTGCTTACTAAAAAGAAAGGAAGTTTCTAAAGATGCTGAAGGGTAAAATGAAAGTAGGATAATCCCCTAATTGAATGAGGGAGGGAGGGAAGGGAGGGAGGGAAGGAGGGAGGGAGGGAGGGAGGGAGGGAGGGAGGGAGGAAGGAAAAAAGGGAGGGAGGGAGGGAGGGAGGGAGGGAGGAAGGAAGGAAGGAAGGAAGGAAGGAAGGAAGGAAGGAAGGAAGGAAGGAAGGAAGGAAGGAAGGAAGGAAGGAAGGAAGGAAGGAAGGAAGGAAGGAAGGAAGGAAGGAAGGAAGGAAGGAAGGAAGGAAGGAAGGAAGGAAGGAAGGATGGATGGATGGATCACAGTAATTCAGGAAATAAAAAAAAGATGCTGCTCAAATGGTGCATACATACCTTAGGCTTTCCAGACAGGAAGTGATCAGAGCCACACAATTTGCAAGCTTCTGTGTATGGATAGGGCTTTGGGCTTTGGATTTAGTCTGGCTAAACACAAGCAGGATCTACAGAGCAAAGAGGGGCAGAAATTACCCCCAGACTCTGGGAGACTTGGTATCACCTGTCTGATTCTATGCTCTTCAGGAAGATGATATAAGTTCATGCATGGGGAGAAGGAAAGCTTTGTGGAAATTTTAGGAGGCTAAATATTGTAAGATTTCTTGTCAATGAAGAATTTGCTAATAAAATACAGTAACAACAATGAAAAGATTATGAGATGGTAGAATATACATTTCTATAATGTGAAAATAAATATGAATGGTTTTGTTACCAGCACCCTTTAGAGAGCCAGAGGTTTCAGACAAAAGAAAATTTGCTAATTTTAGTGTTTAATGGAAAGAGTAAACCTTGATAGTGGTACAGGCTTCCTTCAGGTCATTTCAGTCCAGATGACATGATTCCTAACTTCAAGTTAACTAAAAGATGCCAGAGTGATGCCCAGGTGTTTACTTAGCAACACAAGACCTGCTGTCTCAGCTGTTACACGCTACCCTAACTTCACTCATCCCAAAAATTGCAGTGAGGGAATCTGGTAGAGACAGACTTGGCTTTCTGCAGTGGTGGACACATAGTTCTCCTCATAGTGACTTACAGAAGTCCAGTTGAAGATTAATTACTCTTGTCTGCAGCTACTGTTTCCAGTGGGCAGGAAAAGGGTGATAGGCTAATCTCCTTAAGTCCCTTCCTGAGCCACTCTAATTCTCCTGACCTTTGGCAGACCAGCTATAAAAATAATTCACAAATACTTTTTCTTTGGTTGGTTTACTTGAGGCTCTGGGTGGCTCTGTGTACTGTGCTTTCTCCACTGTATTCATTCCCTACTGTCTAGCTTTTCCAAAGGTTTATCAGCCTTCAAACCAGCCTTATGGACAATTATTGCACGATTACCTCAGCTGAGAGGACTCAAAGTACTTCTCTGTGGGCCTTAACTCCAAAGACCTCAGGTTCTCAGAGATTAATGCATTTTTGAAAATCAAATTGTCTTTTTTTTTTACTTCTCTCCTTAGCTGATCCTAACACATAAACAATAATAATTTTCACTAGTTCTATTTTTTTTTAATCTGGGTAAAGATTTAGATTTAGAATGATTCAGCTATTGAAAATGTGTGGTTAAAGGCCACATCTGTATTTATTATGAAGTTTCATGTTATTCTTTCAAATGTTCTAGCATAATTCCAGGGTATTTAGACCAAGGAATTTTGAGGTGGGAGAGAAGGCTGGTGGATTTTAGTAGAACGATCATGTATAGAAGGGGCCATTGTGCACATTTGTACTGTGGGTTATTTACACCAGTAGGGAAGAAAATTGTGCTGCTGTTCACTTGCAATTCATTATTATCTATCCTCCTCCTGCCTCTTTAATTTCTGTTCCTCTGAGTCACTAATGAATCATGTTCATAACTCCTTCATTGTCTCACTCAGCCATTTTCCCTAATGAAAAGAGAGAGAAATGACAGATGATCTGAGTGCACATTAACCCTTTGTCATAGTTTAACCCTGGCCAGCACCACCCAGACATTTCCTTGGAGACGTGGGATAGGGGAGAAAAGTATAAAAGTGAGAAAACTTGTGAGTAAAGACAGTTTAACAGGTAAAGCAAAAGCTGTGCACACAAGCAAAGTGAACCAGGGAATTCATTCACCACTTCTCATGGGCAGGCAGGTGTTCAGCCAGGAAAACAGGGCTCCACCACACACAATGGTGACAAAAGCCATCATTCCAGACATCCTGCTCTTCCTCTTTCTCCCCACAGCTGTTGCTGATCAGCAGGATGCAATATGGGGTGGGATATCCTTTGGGCAGTGGGGTCAGCTGTCCTGGCTGTGTCCCCTCTCAAATCCTTGTGCACCCCCAGCCTCTTGGGAGTGGGATGGGGTGGGAAGCAGAGAAGGACTTGACTCTGTGTAAGCCCTGTTAAACACCCCTCTGTTATCAGCACTGTTTTTAGTACTACAAATCCAGAACACAGACCCAAACCAGTACAGTGAATAAAATCAATGATATACAGAACAAAAATGTACATCCTTCCAAAGAGGTCCCTGATGCAACAGACTTCAGTTGTCATACCAGCAGCACAAGTGAAAATTTTATGCTTTTTAACAAAACTGGCTTCATCAAGACTTACAGAAAAACTTAAAAAAAAAAAAAAAAACTGGACATGTAATATGTACCATCAGAATTAGAAGAGACTAGCAAAAAAAAAAAAAAAAAAACAACCTAAAATAATTGCCTCACCATCACCAACCTTTGCATTGCTGTTGTGACTTATTCACTCAGAATGGAGCCAAAAATTAGTCTCTTAAGGTTTCTAATTGGAAAAATAACACTGGTGAGACTAAATACATTTGTCAACAATTTGTTATGGTGTGCCCTCTAATGGCTGCAAGCCTGAAATGGGCAGTAGGCAGTGAAATTGTGGCTGTGAACTGCTAAAGTTGTGGGACTAAAGTTGTGGAAGTACTTTTTGGGCTTTCCAGTTCAAGCACAAAAACTGCAGCCGTCGTGGAAGAACTGGGCTCCAGAAAGAGAAAGAAATGCTAAATTGGGAGCACATGACTGTCATCCTAAAGGTATTGACCATGGCAGTTCAAAGAAGTGTGTCTTTGTTAAGTACTTGCCTAAGCTCTGCTCCCTAATATCCTTCTTCCCTGAGCAGAATTTTCTGCCTTTTTGCAAACTGCATGTTCTTTGATCCAGTCCTAGATTTCAGTAGTCCAGTTGAATGAGTGAAAACCTTTTAAGGTCTCTGGGTACATCTGATTGCAGTTTGAAGGACCTCTTGCCAGATACAAAATTCTGAGTTCTGAAAGGAACTGAAACAGCCTCAGGCTGCCCTGAAACTGGAATGTGTGTGTAAAAAGCTGTTGAATCATCACCTTTTGCTCTCCTTGACTCATCCCCTGAAGAAAGAAATGTTTAACCACAGAAAGAATCTAACCTAATGCATGGTTGTTTTTGATGTATCTTATAAACCTAGAGGGAATGCTAAAATGAAAGCTTATGCTATCCTAATCAGAGAGAAGCCTATGAAAAATATCTATTGTCTTGTGCTAACTGCTTTAAATCATTCTTTCATCCTTTAGGAAAGAAAAGGTAGAAAATGTTTATGAGGAAGAGTGTCAGTGAACTGATACATTTCCTATAGGTGGCCTTGTCAGAAAAACATAGTGAATTATATATAGGAGCTAGATAATAAGTACAGGCTATGTCTTTTACACTGTCTCACTTAGGCTGAAATTGTATATTTTTGGCTATGAAAATACATGGGTTTGGATTTTTAATGCATACTTGTTTGTCTGAAAATGACAAATACATGATGAAAACACATCTCCACATGCATGTTTGCAAAGAGGCTCTAGACATTTGCTGCTACCTCTGAATCTTTTTATTCTCAGTCACCCATTTAGCTGAAAATTGCTTTGAAGTCTTGGTGTTCACGTAGGAGGTAGACAGTCATATAATATAGTAACACTCACAGCTACAGGCTCTATTATGCATGGGCAGAAGGAAGACACACACTTTTACAGGCATCTCTCCTGTACACAAAAAAATTATGGTGCTGGAATACTTATGGCATTAGACAGATCTAAACTGGATTGTTTGTCCCTGACAGTTATGCTTTTCTGTGTTCTTTATCTATAAAAGAGAGGTATAATAAATCTGTCTAGCACATTTTGTGGATAAATGAATATTAATTGTGATATTACTATGCAAACCAGCATCACAGAAATTTTATAGCAAAAATGGACTACGGTGATTATAATCTGAGCTTGACAGAGGTCATTGGACTTTTATTATTTAATTCCTCCTTTCAGTTCTGTGACTCTGGTTGAAGCAGAGGAAACATTTTAGACAAATATTCAGATTTTATTTCAAAGTCCTCAGTGAGGCTCTCCCATCATCCATGATGAGTTGCTGCCACCAATAGCTAATTAATCTGTTGTACAGTTTGTAGTGTCTTTCTTGCATTGGTTCAAAATATTTATAAACTGGGCTTTTGTTACCCTTGAAATTCTCTGTCATTAATTGAACAAAGAGAACAGCTTCAGGAACTTGCCATAAGGGATGTTTTCTGTTCCTCTGGCCAATCTCAAGGCTCTTCTGTGCAACATCAGAAGAACACTAAAATAGTTCTCTACTCCTCTTCTGGGTTCCTTTTCTAAGGACCACACCTCTACCACTGTATCTGACCGGGAATCTACATTGGATTGGCTAAATCCTAGAGTCCCTAAGTCCTTTTTTAGAGTCACAAATTTTCAGGAAGGAGTACTCCATTCAGAGATTATGAACTCCATTTACTGCTTTAATACAACATTACATTTGCATATAATGAAATTCATATGATTTTTTTAATGCTCTCTAACAAGGGAATAAACATCTGTTATTTGCCATTTAACCTATTTTTGTGCCAGTTACATTTGTTTCTCATGAGAAATTTATGGTTTTTTACACATCCGAGTTTAAAAAATATATGCTTAATGACAAAAATAAGTAGGGAAAAAAATTTAAACTACAAAATGCAAAAACACACCATCATCATAACTCTCTATTGTGTGACTGATTAATCCATGTGGTTTACAAATAGCCTGTGTTGACCTAGTACTGTCCAGTTTTCTTTGCACAGCACAATATCCAAAGCCGTGTGGAAACCTGACAGTATCCTATCAACCAAGCTGGGGTCTTTCCAAAAGCTTCTTTTTAGTGAGATCTGCTTCCCACAGAGAGATGCTGGTTGGCTCCAGTTGCACTGAAGCACTGCAAAGATGACTGCAAAGCATTATTAGAAGATTCTCTATTCAGGATTGCTGGCTGATGGCAGTGCTGGTGGTATTTCACTGTTGATATATCTAACCACTATCAGTATCAAATTTTGTACACATGAAAATGTGGTTTCTATTCACGACCTCACATGAAACTGTGACATTTCCTTTTTGTCATACAAGCATAGGTACAGTCTAAAGCTGGAAAGTGGCAGTGAATAAGATCTAAACACAGCCAAAATTTAGTGGTTTTAATGTAAACTAAGGATCTGAAACACTTGCAGCTGCAATGTAAAGCCTGACAAGGTGAGACAAACTCTCTGCAAAACTGCTGTCACTCCATATTCCCAATTCCTCACTGAAATGCTGAACCAGATTTTCAGATACTGAAACTTGGTGCAACTCCACTAAAGCCATCCAATTTAAGACAAAAGTGCTAACTCAAACACAATAAAGAACTTCTGCTTGTAATGCAGACTTTATGATGGTCATAAACAGATCTGAGAGTATGGAGTTGGAAAAGAACAGCAACCTTCCTCATGCAGAAAAGTAAATAATGTCCTCATGTTCTGTAGTCAAGGATACAGAAGAATATAAGATAAAGAAAAATTAAGATTAATTCCTGTTTCAGATAAAGTAGAATCATTTTAAAGTAGATTGGAAGGAAAACAGGTTAAAAAAATAAAAGAGGTTAGATGTAGATAAACATACACTCAATTTTTTAATTTTTCTTATTAAAGGAGAGCAACAGTAAATTCCAAATAAAATAACATGTTGTTCAAATGATTAAAAATTCCCTTTTCCTTGATGTAACAAGAGTTCCTTCTGTGAACACTTGAGTGTTCCTGCATGAACACTGAACAGCAGAGACTTGTCCTTCTTGCTTTTCTGTTTGCCTTTGGCCCCTGGTGATCGATCTTAATAAGAGATTTTGAGTGTATTGCTCCCTTTGCACCTTTTCCTTCCTTCTCCACACCTACTTTATGATCTGGTAGTGAGGGTATTCTTTTATAAAGTGGTAAACAGAAGTCTGATCCATCTCAGTTTGAAAAGGAAATTGAGCTGAGGTCTGAAATAGACCAGGCAAGTACAAAAGCTATTAAGCCAAAGACAGGCAGCAAAAACTTCTCCAGCAAACTTTTTCCTTCTTTTTGTGAAACAGGTTAAGTTGGAACTTGGCAGGCTTCCCAGCCTGGATTAGGAGTGATAGGAATGAAAAGAAGTACCAATTATGCAGTCTTGAACCAAGCATCTCTGCTTTAAAGGCAGCTGAAGCTTGATGCACATTTCCCATGGATAACTGTAAGAAACCTTTGCTCACCATCTAGGTTTTCCAGGTTGTTTTTGATTCTTCTTATCCCTTTCATCTGCCTCTGAAGGGATGGGTAAGTATCTCAGATGTTCTGAGTCAGCTTGTCATGGCTGAATTTTTGGGTGTTGAGATTACTAAACCTTAGGGTACTAAAGCAAAGATTGTGATGATTTTCCTTTGGGGTGAAATAACTTCTGCATCTGACATTTAGGTGTTTAAACCATTTGAACTCATATTTATGAACTAAAATCACTGGGTTAAAAGAGATTCCTAAAAAAAAAAAAAAATCTATTAATAAATTCGCTTTGTAACTTCTTGTCTTCTAAAGCACTTTCTCCATTATAGAATTCCAAGTTTTTAGAGCAGCAAAATGAGCAATATTCTCCCATTGCATGAGATCTGGCTCACTGGCCATGAAGCTAGCAGGCCTGATGGAATCAACTTCTGCCACATGCTGTTGCTTTATCAATACAGGATAAAAGAAATAATTTCTACAGAGCCACAGAGGCTCTTAAACTATTTGTTTTACAGTCAATGTCAAAATAATTATTTTCTTAAAAGTCTTTAGTGACATCATTCATGTACGGAGAAAGTGATTACAGTTGAGAGAGAGTCCTTTGGAAAAATATCAAGGAGCATTTCTTCCAGTATAATGCATTGCCTAATATGTCAGCTACTCAAATTTCATTAAAGCCGGTTCTGTCTCCTGCAGAGGTTTATACAGAGCCATGGCACGGCCAATGGTTACAAGAAAAGCAGCTGACAAAACTATTTAACTACAATACACTGTGCAGCTACTGGAACTGCCATTAAATGTTCACAATATTTCTTTGTCAACACCACTGCTCTTTTTTTTTTTGCCTGTGACTTTTTTTCTGCCTCATGATCTTACTGAGTTGCAGAACTTCCATATTTGCTCATATATTTAAAATGGCTAGTCTGTATTTCTTCAATATAAATATTCCATGGTACAAGGGAAATTCTGGAGGGTTGAATTTTTTGGTGTTGCTGCAAAAGCAACAGTCAACACATTCATGTGTATATATTATGTAGGGGCAAAGAATTAAAAACTATCAATTTTTTGTTGTTTAATCTCTTCTTCTTTCTAGTTGAATCATAGGCCCTTTAAAAAGCACCAGGAATATTTCAGTATGATTAACTATGGGCTACTCCTAAAAGCTGTAGAAAATTTACTGTTAGAAAAATAATAATAATAAAATTAATTTGAAAATCATACAAATAAACCAAAAAAATCACCTCCTTCCTTTATTAGTGAGAAGCAAAAATATACTCTCACCTTTTATGCTAGTGTAGCCTTCCTGCATTTTATCTAGTGACTCTTAGGAGATCCTTGTAAGCCTGCATGAATCCATGAATCTGGACTTCTCTGTGGGGGACATTTTCCCTGGAAACTTGAGGAGAATATCAAAGAACAGCATGCAGAAAATTAAAATCTCTAAGAAACTTGCATTATTCAACTTCTTGTAAGAGATTTTTTTCCTGAAAATAGATGTAGAGGACAAGAGCAGAGCTGAATGGGGACTTGTGGACCTCTCTGTGAACCACTTAGCCCCACAGCTTAGTAAAGCATTTGTCCTCCTGGGAATGCCTGACAACTGTTTCAAGGACAGATATCTAAATTGTACAGTACCACTATTCATGTGATACTGATGCTGCTTTTTCCTCAGAATAGAAAGGAGACATTGCAGAGCATTCTTCTTCTCAAAGTGAGAGGGAATTAAATAGCCAAATCTGGACAAGAAGTGGGTTATTATTTATTTTTTCACATTCTTTAGGGATTTTTCAAGGTGTCCTGGTTCTGGCCAGGACTGGGTCAATTTTTGCAGTATCCAGGACCCAGAGGTTTTTCCACACCACCTCATGCCATAAGCAGGGGTGGGGTAAGGAGTTCCTTCCAGGCAGGCAGTGGGAGGGGAGCAGTCGGGGGAACACGTGGTGGGTGTGAATTGTTTGCTTCTTTTGTCTGTCACTGACATGTTCTATGAAAAATCCTTTCCTTAGGATTTTTTCCTCCTGAATTGCTGAGAGGCCTCAGGAACAAAATGTAAACCATTCTTATCTGCTGCTGTGGAATGCACCAGCTGGATCTGTGTTTGGTCTCATCTGGTTGTTTCTAATTAATGGCCAATCACAGTCCAGCTGTCCAGACTGTCTCGGTCAGAGACAAACTTTTGTTATTCATTCCTTTTCTATTCTTAGCTAAGCCTTCTGATTAAATCCTTTCTTCTATTCTTTTAGTATAGTTTTAATATAATATATATCACAAAATATTAAATCAAGTCTTCTGAACATGGAGTCAACTTTCTCATCTCTTCCCTCATCCTAAGACCCCTGCGAACATTGTCACACTTGTGCACTCTGTTATCAATATTGCTGCTGGTACTGTTCCCTTCTTATCTCATTGCTGTTCCCAGTAAACTGTTCTAATCTCAACCTGTGCCTTTTGTGCCTCCAGTTCTCCTCTCCAGCCACAGGGGAAGGGGGAGTGAGCCCTTGTTTGGAGTTTCAGTGGGAACACTAAATTGGGGAATACCTAAATCATGACACGTGCTTCATTAGGAAGGATTTTTAAAGAATTATAGACTACAAGAGAATTTGGGTTACTTTTGCAGAAATGTTTAACTCTCCAGTGATGGTGGACTGGAATTTAAACTACCCAGGCACTTGTTGAGAGGCACTAACTAAACTGCAGAGAACTTGTCTCTCAACCATATTAACATCCAAGGCCATGGACATCAGACTGAGATTGACTTAAACACATGCATGGTCCATGTTTAGTAAAAGCACTTTTTACTCCCTTGGGATTTTTATGTGAGATTGTACATGAATTTTACTGGAAAGTACAAAGATTTTTAAATGAAAACATAATTTCTGTGTATTGCAGATGCATCCAAGGCCTCTTCCTTTGCCACTGTAAAACACAATTTTGATTTTATCACGAGTTTTTAGTCTGGAATAGACTGAAGGCCTTCCTTGACCTTACAGAAAGCAAATTTTCCTTTCCTAATTTAATGCCATTATTTCTTAAAATTTTTGTGTTCACAATTTAGGACATTTTTATATTGTAATATGTGGTAATATTGAAAACAAGACTCCAATTAAAATCTCAATAGTTACTATATAACATAGACATATTCCAATACAGAACCCATAGAAGCCCAAAGTAGAGCAAAAGGCAGAATATTGTCTATTTCATTCCCCAAGATAAAAATTTATTTTTTGTAGAAATAAAGACCATAGGATGTAAATAAGAAACCCTTTACAAAAAAAAAAAAGAATAAATTAATTGATTTTTCCCCCCAAACACTGGAAGTTTTATGTACTTTCAGTTCTCTTGAACTTGTGGTTGGTTTTGGCTCTCATTGTTGGTCATTGCTTTTACCTTGATTTACAAGTAGCCCCTGGGAATTCTTTGAGTAGGCTTCATTAGCTGCACTTCAGTAATTAACTACTTGAACTCTAGATATTGCTGCCACAAAGTACTGGTGTACGAACCCATAAATGATCTACTGAAGGAGATGAACCTGAAGTCAACAACTTGGTGGCTTGGTTGTTTCAACAGTGTCACATGGAACAAGATTTTATCATTCAGCAGACTCCTCTCTCACTTTGGAATATTCCCAAGGTCTATTATAAGGCTGCTCCACCTCACGTTTCCATCAATAAACTGCACTGAATATAGCAGACAACCAGGCTTAAAAGAGAGCCTCAGAGGATATCACTACTCACTACCAGCATCAGGAGCACTATTTTTAGACTGTCAGTCACAATGACAAATCATATCTCCCCAGTCTCTCTTCTCTACTGCATTTTTATATCCCTTCTTTTACCATGTAATTCATAAATCCTTACTTTCTGGTAAGTCTTTTATGTGACACTTTATCAAGTGCCATTTTATGAGTCTGATAATATAGCATATCTTTGACTCCCTTCTATTATGTATTTCTGTGAGAGGAGAAGATTATTTTACTTATTTATTTATTTATTTATTTTCAAAAATAAGCTAAACAGTCTGGGAAAAGCAAAATCCTGAAAGGAGGTGCTAGTTTGAAAAGACAAATGTCTAACTGAGGAAAGTGTGAAGGAGGAGATACAGACAGCTTCAAAAAAACACAAGAAAGGCTATAGAGAGTACCTGGAAGGAAAAAAGAAACCACTAATTAAAACAATCTGAGAAAACTTCTGTCTTGCTAATACTGAGCTAATTTAAGATTTTTTTCTACTTCATCTGATCTTTTTCCTCTGTGGGAAACAATAAATAGTTTTAGGATCATTCCATTTGATCATAACAAATCATTCCATTTGATCATAACAAACAGGGTTGCTTGAAGGAGGAAGGCAAACAGACATGCTTGTTTATATTAATACAACTGTCCTTCTTGTCACATAATCTAAGTTAAGTCAGCTAAATGATTTCACAACTGAGTATTGGCCCTTTGAAAAAGAATGGAGACAGCCTGTTTCCTAATATTACTGCACCTAACAATCAATACCTTTGGCTGATGCCAGGCAAATTGCCAGCAGGCACTGCACACATTGCTCTGCCTTCTCCCAGGGATGTCACCCGTCTGTGACATGCCAGTTTTCCAGGTCTGGAGGTGCTGACCTGGCCACGCTGGCCGCTGGCACACAGACATCCTGGGGCTGGCGGCAGGAGCAGCTCCCCGGGGATGGGGGCGAAGGCAGTCGGGAGGGGTTTGCTGCTGCTGTGCAGAGCTGCAAAGGAGAGGAGAAGCTGAGTGGCAGGTAAGAAATGCAAGTGAAGGTGAAGTGACTGCAAGCTGACTCTGCAGGGTACAGGTTTGCTTTTCCTGTGCTGCTGCGCTCACTCAAACCAGAGCAGACAAGGCATTCCACCTCCTTTGGAAGGAGAGGTTGTGTCAGGGAGCAGGAGTTCACACTCCCATCACCCACTCTGAGTCCTGAGTCTTAGCATCCAAAAGTACCTGGCATTTAACTCTTTCCATGTGCCTGCCTGGTTTAATTTTAATTCCAGCCAGCAGCTAAGTAGTACAGAGCTGCTGGCTCCCATGCCCCTCCATGGGATGGGGAGGAGAATCAGACAAGGAAAAGAAAACCCTCATGGGCTGAGATAAGAACAACTTAATAATTTGAATCAAATAGAATATAATAATAATAATTATACTACTATATAATAATAATAATAATAATAATAATAATAATAATAATAATAATAATACTGATGATTATAATAATGATAATAATTGAAATTTATAACATAAACCCCAATTGAAAAACAAGTACTGCACAACACAATTTCTCCCCACCTGCTGACTGATGCCCAGCCTGTCTTGAGCAGTGCGTGGTGGCTCACAGCCAACTCCCCCCAGTTTATATACTGAGCTTGGTGTTGAGGTATGGAATATTCCTTTAGCCAGTTCAGGTCAGCTGTTCTGGCTGTACTTCCTCCAGGATTTTTGCACACCTCCTCACTGGCAGAGCATGGGAAACTGAACAGTTCTTGATTTAGAGGAAGCCCTTCTCAGCAACACCTAAACCAGCACTGTGTTATCAACATTATCCTCTTGCTGAATCCAAAACAGCACTGCACCATCCCCTGGAAAGGAGATTAGCTCTATTCCAGCTGAAAGCAGGACACTGGCCCAAGACAGAAGTTTATCTTAGTCTCTAGAAAAAAGAAGCTGTCCTGGAATTGTCCATACAAATAGACTTTGACTCTAACAGGATAGGTTCTCTGACCCCTTGTCTGTGTAACGCAGTACTTGGCAGTGTTGAGATAAATTAAAAAACCCTTTCCTTAGCAAAAAAAAAAGGACAAATTTATTTATTATTTTAGCAGAATTTCATCACATTTAAAACTAACTTTATCAATACATTGTAAGGTAATGAGTTAATGAGAAATTCATCTTTATATGACAGATAATGAAGAATCACAAAGCTATTTCTAGTCAGAATAAATATTTTTTTAATCAAACTGCTGAATTGTTGAGTCCAAATTTTTAAATAAAATATATTTACATTATTTCTAAATTGAACCTTAATATATAATTCAATCACAAGATCAATGTGAAAGGATAGAAACTCTTCTTTAATACTGAGTTTTAATAATCTGAAATTAGCTAGTGGAGCACAACTACAAAGATGGGTCAGGTAGCTAAAGAAAGGAAGAGAGAAAAAACAACATGAAACACATAAAGGGGAAAAGGGAGGAGTGGTTCAATCTAGATTTATTTATTGAGCTCTGCCTGTATTTGCTCATACACAGAAAATAATTTATAAGAAAATGTTTTCCTCTGCTCTGCAAAGAAAAGGCCCAATATTAAATGGAATTAGTTAATGTGTCGAACATTAAACAGTATATAAAATTCTCAGTACTTACAAAACAAAAGAAAAACCTTTAAATATGCAAGAACAACTACAGGAAAACCAATTTGAATGTCTCTGTTAAATTTCAATTATTTCTAGAAGAATCTACTACAATCACCTTTCTCTCAGACTTCTACACCAACAATGACAGATTATTTCAATGGAATAACAGCTACAATATGGTACTATGGAGAGTGAGTCAGTGGAGAATAAGTGGGTCCATGTAGTTTGGAACCAACATCCAAGAAATGCCAAAGGCATATCAGCTAGAAACTAATCCTGAAAGGTCTGCCAGACTATGGTCCTGAACATGACAGAAGCTTCTAAGTGTTCTTAAGACATTTTTTGGGAGGAAAGAATAAAAACACCTTCTGGTGAGTGTCAGTCTAGAAGCAGTGTCGGGAAAAAAATGTAACTTCCCTGAAAATGCCCAACTTATCTGAACTTTCAGTATTAGATTTTGGAGAGAATGGTTTCCATTTTCCTTCTTGTTAGAAGGAAAAAAGACTAAAAAATAAAGAAAAAGCAGGAAAAGAGAACAAGCACTTTGAAAAATATGCAAAAATAGCCAAGTGGATGTGCTTCCAGGTTTGTGCATGTTCCCTCTGCTAAGAATGATTTTACAGCCAGATGACAAAGACCCTGACAATAGGGCTTAATGACAAAGCACATGAAACCCTATGCAAGGCAGTCTGACTGGCATTTCAGCATTATTGTATGCAATGAGAGCTTTCCAATCAGTCAGAACAGTGGGATCCACCAAGGAATCATGATCAAGTAGCTATTAGGCCAAACGGTATTGTCAGAATTCCACAATTTATGCAGCTTCTTTCAGAGAGCTGAGTCCTGAAACTTCTGAATATCAAAAGGGTTCAATATCGAATAGAACAAGTATTTAAGGAAAATTGGCCCCCAAATTGCTATGCTATTGTCATTTGTTCTTTTCCAGTTCACTTAGAGGGTAAAGTGGAGACTATTTTTAAAATTCAATATGAAAAAAATTACAACTGAAGTTTCTTTAGAAAAAAAGTTCATTTAACCAGCTGCATCTCTCTTTTGTACTCTGCTCAGATGTTAACTTGGATTATAGCTTCAATGTTTTTCATGCTTTTCTGTTGTCTGTCATTTAGGTTTTGGAAAATTTAGCACAATTTTAGGTTTGAACTGATTTGTACTCCTTTGGCCAAGCTTGAGCCCCTCCAAACTCTTCTGGAAAAGCACCACATCCACAATCACTCTGGCAAAGGTCTGCCTGGATCCCTTTCAACTCACACAAAAGCTGTGCAGCATGTTGTTTAATGCCTTTTCCTTTTCTCATTGGAGTGTGCTGCAGAGCTCCAACTGACTTTGCTGGGAGCTAAAAAGAACCCCAGATGCCAAAATGATTTGACTACTGCTTTAATAAGGAGATTTTGCAGCTTAATCCATCTTTGCACAAGCGTGATGCTCTGCCTGCCCCCAGTTCAGCTGGACCCCTCTCACTGCCCACTGCATCCAGGGGATGCTGAAACTCAATTTCTCTCTCTGCAGCACTGCAAGTGTTTCAAACCACAGCCAGGAAAAGGCTCTTGGATTGGAGAGAGACAACAATGTCTCACATGAGGGGAAATGAGCATCTCACACAAGGATTTTTCTGGGCATTCATGTAGAAGCTTGTCACAAACTGCTGCTCGAATATTCAGCAAAAAGAGCTGAGCAGTTTTACAACCCAAATTACAAACTGGGTTGTATAAGTTGGAGCTTTATTTGGCATAGGAGACTTATAAGCTGTTTGTGGTGCCATCTATTTTTTGCCTCATAAGTGACTGTGTATCTACAAGAATAGTGAGAGTAAAGGACCACATTTAGGCACAGTCCAAGGCACATTTCTCACATTTAAATAGCTTGCCTGGGAATTCACTTATCCCACCAGGAAAGAGGCCCATTAAAGCACAAAAGCATTTCCCTCCTTGCGTGGATCCATTTATGACTGTGTCAATGTGACTGCTAGAGAAGGTAGAAAGCCTGGGAGTGAAGCAAATGGAAAGGAGTGCCTCAGGATGGATTTTTTGTGCCCCCATCTGCAAGCGTGCACTTTTATCATGTGGGGAAGAGATGTGAGTAGGGAATATGGAGTCAGGGAAAAGGTACCCTCATTCTAGAGAGTCCCACTGGTTCTGCTTGAGCCTCCTGCAATAAAGCTGCAGTGTGAGGAAAGGCTCTTCAATTGCCAGTTAACTAAAAGAAAGAAGGAAATCAGTTTCATCTTTGACTTCTTGTAATGAAAAGCTAAAATTTGTGCATGAAAATAAGCAACAATATTGAAATTTTTTACCATTATGAGCAGGATATTTTTATAGATTATTTCAATCGTTTATGACACTCAGCAGCTTTGAGCTTCATACCTTAAATGCTGAGATATTGTATCCCTGTATTCTTGCTTCCCATAAGGCCACATGTGTCATCATAATTCAATAATTAGAAAAAACTGTAGTAATAGACTCTCACAGAGATTCTCACTCTTGTTAATGAAACAATCTTAATTTCTTTTAGAAAATTAAAATTACACAATTCCCTTCCAGACAGTTTTAACTATTCATTTAAAGAATCCTTCCATCCACAAATACCTTATCCTTTTTGCAAAACACTAGTTATTGCAAATTATACAGCTTTACTGAATGTGGTTAAGATCCCCAAATGCTGCACAAATATTGCACTACCTAAGCATGCTAATTAATAATTTTGTCTTTTAAATACTATTCCTCCAAAATGAATGATTTTAAAGTGTTCTAAGGTACATTTCTAAACCAGACTTTAAAATCAGCCAGATTGCTTCTGCAAGAAAAGATCAATGGCACATTCCACTCTTTCTACCCCAGGGAATGTTCACTTTGCACTCTGGACCTGCCAGTGTGTTCACTTTAGAAAATAAAAGACAATATAAACCAATTAATAATGAATGCAGGAAAACAGAAAGAAGATTCTTGCGCCATTTCCCAAATAAAAGCCCAGAGAAGAATTCTGATTAATAAACAATTCCAAGTGGAATCATCCCTTTTTTTATAGGTCATTACTTATATAGATGTGTACAAAGCAGTTTCATGTTAAGTCTCCCAAAACCATCACAAAAGAAGCAAGTCTCCTTGCAGTGGTAAGTTAATGCATTGCAGCACTGTGGCCATGAAGGTTGTGCCATCAGTTACAGAAATGTTGTCTGCAGAGGATGCTATATCAATTGTCTTGTTTTCTTTATTAGCCTCATGCAAATATGAATTCAGAGACTGCTGATCCAGAGCTGCAAAGGCCCATCACTTACACAAATGTGCAATAAAACCTACTTTAATTAATTTTATCGTCTGTCTCTTAGAGACAGAATGAAAGGGTTAGAAAAATGTGAGCACCTCCAGCTAAAGAGGCATTTGCATGTATACAAGGAGTAACACAGCCTGATAACTGCCTGGGTGAGTTGGAACCAGCTACAAATGGTGCTGGGCTTCTCCTGAGGTACTGACTGGTGGCAGAGGGGAGGAGAGGAGCCAGAGGAAATTCCCAATGGGAAAGAGTTAAAGCAGGCTGTGGATTTGGGATCTCCTCACTACATTTTAAAGTAATTATTTTTCAGTGAAGACATCATCTTTGAAAGAATCTTCCCTTCACTGGGATTCAGTTTGCCTCTCCTCCAGTGCAGACAGCAGTGGGTGGTAAAATTTTTGGAAACTGTTTTGGTCTATTAACAAAAAGAATGAAACAGAAATATCATAATAAATGAGGAAGTTAATTTTGCACAGGCTGTGCTGCTGGTCACAGGTTCTTTGTGAGAGGCGTGATGTTATTGATATTCCTGCAGAGACACTCAAGGAGAGCTCACCAAATGGTGTGATTAATGAACATGGAACAGGTAAGCAGCCATTACTTTTGTCAGTAATCATTGGTGTAAACAGCAGGAAGAAAGGACAATGTTTAGCATGGGAAAATACATAAAGGAGGACTCATGGAAAGAAATAAATTAATTGACTTTTTTCAATATACTTATTAGCAAGTGAATTTTGCTGGACAAAACTCTTAGTTGCCAATTCCAGTGGGGCACTAATTGATATTTGTGTATACACAAAGTATCCATGTCATTAAGGTGAGTGGATGATTCCCAAACTCAGTAGCAAAGGCTCCATCACATATGTAATTTCAATATGGGAAACATATTATCAAAAGAATCATTTTTTTATTTCAAAGGAGATTACACTAAGTTTTCTTTTATTCTCATAGATGTAGTGCTGCAGTCTCCTCTTGCAACTTCCTCCAAGTCTTGATCTCCAGGCAGAAGAGCATAATGAGTGACTAAGGGTAAATAAATACTTGCTGGCTAATAAAACTAAAGCTGAATTATCTATCTCTTAGATCAGCTTGAATAAATATCAACTTGATGAATAGAGGAAAAGGAGGAGCAGAGATTGACAGTAACAGCACTGTAGGTTGGAATATTGTACTTGTTGGCAGTTTGAAAGCAAGTAAGCTCGTGACGAAACAAAAAGTGATGTGGTCTAGTGGTTTTCATACTGCTCCATGGAGAAAAAAAGAACAGTTAAATTCTCTAACCCAATAAGAATCAACTTTGCTTGTATGAAAGAGATTTGTTTATTAAAAAAAGGAAAAAAAAACCATGAAGCTAAAGGAGATACAGCGTTGTGTTGATCTTAAGAAAACTTATGGATAAGGACCTGAGTCCTTTTCTGTCTCCACCTTAATGAATACAATGCTATTCAATATTTGTTTTTGCCTTTCAATAGTCCCTTCCAAAAATATTGGCTATCTGGAAATAAAAGTAAGTTATCACACAGCTGAAACATTAGAGAATGTGAAGATTATGTTCAAAACAAGGTCACAAGAAGGTCTTTGTGTGCTGAGCTGTACCACAATCTCTGCTGCTATTTTGTCCCACTCTTATTCTTTGCTCCTTTTCCTGGTTCTTTCACTGGAAGTACATGTGAAGCGAGGAATATGTCTGCATATCTATAAGAATTGCAAAGAATGTCATGCAGAGATTAGAAACAATCTTTTCTATCTCCAATTAGCCAGATACAGCGTTTTAGCATTCTGAGCAGGACTGTATTTGGCCAAGTGCAAACTCTGTTTGAAATGTCTCAACAAGTCTCCATATAGAGTCTGAGAGATGATAGAAATCTCCCACAGAATTATTTATCTGTCCTGCACAGACTGAAGCAAGCTTTGTCTTTTTTATTTGGGACAGTTTAATCAGATGTCTTTGAATATGCTGGGTAGAAAAAAGTAAGCCTAATAAACATGCACTGGTTGAAAATGTCTTTGTAAGAGCTCAATATTTGTTTCCCTTTCTTAATGCCTTTGAAAGAAACCATTTGAAGCTCTGTGGTGTCTGAACTTCTCCTGCACTGAAGTGCATACAGAGATGAGAAGAAAAGCCAAGCTGACTATTGTGA
Source organism: Haemorhous mexicanus (assembly GCF_027477595.1). Lineage (NCBI taxonomy): Eukaryota > Metazoa > Chordata > Aves > Passeriformes > Fringillidae > Haemorhous > Haemorhous mexicanus. The sequence continues at coordinate 11,797,802 of NC_082341.1, forward strand.
TCATGCTTTTCTTTTTGGCTTGAGAGATAAGGCTCCACAGAAATCTGCCATGTGGTACTGAATTTAAGAAGATGAGCAAAGCAGTGGCGTGAAGCTTTAGGCTTTCAATAACACTGCTATATTTATATGATGATACAATAATAGTAAGGAAAAAGCCTCTGCCCTAGTAAAAAAAAAAAAAAAAAAAAAAAAAAAAGATACTAATCCTGTACCACTGAGTACAATGGGAGTTTTATTATTTACATATACAGAATGTACAGCACAGAGAATTCCTTACTCTTCTCAGTTCAGTACACTCAGATATGAAGGCTAAAAAGACATTCAGGGTCACTGCCTCTAATGCTCACATATCAAGATTTTGGCAGATTTTTATACTGCATTTTTTCTTTCTCTACACAGTTTAAAAATCTAAACTAAGTAAATACAGTCAGATCTTGCTTTGTTTTGTTTTTATTTTTTATCAAATGAACCAGATTCTGAATTTACATACATTTAGTCATTCCCAAAAATGGCTTCAAAAAATAAATGGTTCTACCTTCATTTTAAAAAAGAAGCATAACATTGCATATATTTACATTTAATAAATTACGTATATACACACACATGTAATTTTATTTGTGCATATATATAGTTTGATACACATGTATTTTATTTGTGCATATATATAGTTTGATACACATATTGAAAGTGAATTTTTTTTAGTTATGTTGCCTGCCTTTTAAGGGTTTTAACCTGTGATACAGCCATAGGCACAATTTTAGGATTTAACATATTTTGTTATAGAAAGGTGTTAGCCTTTGAGATTTAAATTAATATTTAAACAGTTTCATAGTTCATGAAATATGTGAAAGCAGCAGAAATTTCTTTCCCACATTGTTTGAATTATTATGGTCAAGTCCAGAGAGGGAAAACATATCAAAAAGGGCTAAAGTATACTATAGAGATCAGTTTGAACTTAGAGCACTTCTTAGTCCAGCATGTGTATCATCTTAAAAAATCAACCTAAGGAATTAACAAATAAACTTTTCCAAAAAAACAGATAATTTAAAATTCACCTTGGTAAGCAATCTATACAATTCCAGCTACCACTGAAAGACTCATTTCTTGTGTTAATGCAAATTGATACTGCATATAAATTAAAACACTGGTTCTAATGTTTCTTCACAAAATTATGGAAGAAGCATATAGGAATAAAATAGCAATAGAAAGGGGTAGTGCTATTTTTTCCAGTAGTAAACCAGTTTGGTTTTGTTCGTCTATTCCTTAAGATTTTTACCTCAAAATGTATTTTGTGAAAGGCTGAAAATTACATTTAGACACAGGAAAAAAACTTTTTTACACCGAGAGTGATTGAGTTCTGAAGCTGGATTCTTAGAGAGGTTCTGGAGTCTTCAACCTTGGAGATACTCAAAACCTATTCAGACAAGGTCCTGAGCAATCCTTTCCAGCTGACCTTGCTTTGAGCTGAGGCACTGGACTAGACAAACTCCTAAGGAGCCTGCCAACCTCACCCATTCTGTAATGTCACCATTTTTGCAAAATCACTCTGGTGTGATTTGTAGCGCCGGATGAAAACCCTTTTGGAGTTGCTTTTTGGAGGGGACACATCCACCTGAGTATTAGGATATCAAAGGGAAAGCCAGTCATGAAGGTTCACTTCCTAGAGGGAAACAGGCAATCCATTCCATCCAAAGATGACAGCAAATACTCATTATGTGAATAAAGATACACTCCAGATGTGACTATTTCTCTTATTAATCTTTAAGTCTGACTAGAAATAAAATGGGCTCGGGACATTTTGGAGAGGTTTGACCCGCAAGTCAGAAGGAAACTTCATAATCAACAAGTAAACCACACCACAACTTCAAAGAAACCTAGGCAAAATGAAATTTGGAATAGCCATGGAAAATTAAAAACAACAACAATTTAAAAACCCCAAATGAGTGTTAACAAATAATGCAAGAAGACAGCTGGCTTAGAAGAAATATGTGTGTGGAATTTCAGAAAATGGGGGAGGGATGCTTTGCTGAGCAAGAGGTGCAAAATTGGTGTGAGGAAGCAGGTTCTCCTCTATTTCAGTGCTCAGATATACTGGAAATGGGAGGCATGCAGGGGATATAGGACTAGTTTTACTTCAGAGTCCCTCTCCCAAATTCATCGTGGCTGTATATGCAGGAAAATGGGTTCTAAAATAAACTTTCCCTTTATCAGCTGTAGAGATGCAATGTATGCTTTAGCTTTTCTTAAAGCAGGTATCAGAACATTTTTGGGGTGGTTGTACATACACTACATATAGTGTATATGAACTTAACACAAACAAGAACTGAATATATGATTCTAAAGAAGAATAAGACTCAAGCCCTACTTTCTGGTGGTATATTTCTGGTCTGATAAAATTTATTTTCCATATCTTATCCAAGAAGTTTTTTTGTTTTTCATGAACCATGAAAATACAGCTTGATTTCTATGTGCCAATTTCACTTTCCATAGGCCAAATAACAATTTGCCCTGTAAATGGTCCCACTGCAGTGGTGTGGTTCTTGGGGTGACCTGCACAGGGCCTGGAGTTGGACTCAATGATTCTGATGGTTCCCTTCCAACTCAGTATGTTTTATGAACCTGTTCTACTTCTGAACCTGGTCTGTGCTTCTACTAGGAGATCACAATTATCAGAATATTTATGCTACAATCTGAAGTTTTGATATGCAGACAATGTTTTTTTATCCTGGAGGGTTTTTTCATGCAGAATCACACCTGGGTGGAGATTTTATTTCAGCCAAGCATGGTCAGAAGGCTGTTTCTGTTCTACTTGCCAGGCCACATAAACCCAGAGTTTATGCTCATCTTTTGTTCATCATGAAACAACAAATAAGACCCGAGGAACAACAAATAGTACTTGTTTTGCTGCTAATTATACAGACATGAACAGACTACTACACCCAGGTTCTTCTGATGAAAAGTAAACATTTTCTTATTGACAGCTCTAAAACCCAAACTGAATGCTTGCCATGTGAATACACATGTAGCTATTTGTTCTAATCTTGGGCTTTAAAATTGTATTTAATTTACTACTGAATTTGCCTGTCTGCAGGCTGCCAACAGAACCCAGCTCGAGCAGACAGTGCTGCCTGAGAGGAGCATGAAGGCTGGAGATGAGCTTGTAACTGCATTGACCATCTCAAACTCCTCAAGGGCCTCCCCCATCCTGTCATGGCTCATGACCCATTCCAGCCCCGCTGGGGTCAGTCCCTGTAGCTGGTCTCCATCTCCCCACAGCCCTGCCCTGCCTGGAAACTGACCCTGTCAAGCTCAGCCCACCTGCAGGACAATGTCCCAGCTGAGGCTGCCCTTGTCCTGTCCAGAGGAGATGCCCAATGCCTGGGGCTGCCCCCACACCCTGCCCTGCTCCTGGCTGGGCTGGGACACACCCTGCCAACACACTTCTCCCCACACACTACTGTCACCCTGATTTTTTAAGAATTTCTAAGCCTTCTGATGTTTACATTCTTGTAATAAACTTTCTCACACACTTTCTGTAAATAACTCATTGTTTCTCATTCTTTTATGGAGGAGGAGAAAATTTGATGGACTGTTGGTTTGTCCAGTGTCATTGGAGAGGTGGCACTGTCACCCTCCAATCTACTGTCACTTTTGGAAAACTATTAATGTTGGAGTCAGAAAATAAACGTTCCCTTTTTTTCACCTTGAGAGCAGCAGTGTGTGCTTGTGTTCTTTTGTGTCCTGTAGTGACACACTGCCCACCAGCTGCTCACTTCCCCTGACTTCTTACTTGTGTCTCTCTGTGACACCACTTCTCCTTTGTGCCTGGATGACAAAGTGTATACAGAACCAAGTTTGTCATCAAAGAAATACTAAATATGTCCTTGTCTCACTCTAATAAATGTCTTTGGTGTACCAACAGCCACTGTCCATGTAGAGAAGTACCTGGCCTCAAGGAGTCACAAGAACTGGGAAAACAATATGAAAATAAGAGCAAAGATGAGCATCCCAGGTGATTGACCCCCAAAACTCTGGAAGTCACTGGAGGCCCTGCTCCATGGATGAGCTTGGTGCTGTTACAGTGGCTGGTGGCTCATGTCCCAGAGATTCCAGCCTCGTGAGCTGCCAGGCTGTAAATCCTTTTTGTGCAGGACACACTGAGCACACCACTGCAGGTTCTCCACCTCTGTCTCTGCTGACAGGATTGCTCTCTGTACCCACTAAGAAAGAAAGTATATTTTGACTGCCAAGATGTGTAAGACGTTTGTTACATGAGGAGTGCTTTTACCTTCTTCCATGTTGACATTTTATATAGAGAAGTTTTAGAACATGACTCCTCTTTAAAAGGGAATATCCAGTGAATGTTTACAAGGAAAATAGAACATTAGTTAAACTTGTTTTCAAATGTTTTTAATGAGACTACATAAATCACTCATGTTTTCAGCAAGGCAAATATATGTAAGGGTACACAGAATTTATAAGCATTGAAAATCATCTGGAAATTCCACACAGAAAGAAACATCCACTTCTTTGCAGGTGAAGACAAAAAATGTAAGCTTTAAGCATGTTTACAGTACCCTCTGATGGAAATAGGAAGCATTACAACTCCTCCATAACATTCGTTTGCCTAACTATAAAGATAGAAAAGATACATTTGGCAACCTTTTGTAACTTTTTATAAATAAAATAGAAAAATAAAGTTATTCTTTAAAATATTAGGAGTTTTATACACACAGACATCTTAATAGAATAACCTCTGTAGGTTTGACTTCCTCAATAAAACAAACAAAACACAATATGAGTTCTACTAGTTAATCAGGGAGAAACCATCCCAAAGATAGAATTTTAGTCTTTTTATTTTATAGTACACCTATCTTTATTTCTGTTTCAAAAGAATTAGAAAAAAAAAGTGGTACTTTTAACATTCTGTTAAAAGTACATTACCCATCATTATTCATCCCATTTGTTTGTTCAGATGAATCACTAACAAGCCTCAGAAACACTGGTCAAAATAGCAGAATGTCAAATGATTTTCAGTAAAATGCAAACTGAAATCATCAGAGAATTAACTTTAACAATTAGTACTCCTTTTAAGATTTAAAAAATCAGAGAAAACTTGCCCTCGTTTTTTTTTTTCTTCTCACTGACTCATGAATTACTTCAGCTTTCATTACTAATTGGCAGGTCACCACAAAGCTGTTTTACACAGCAAGATTAGAAGGGTGAATATTTTTGAACTCTGACCAAAACTCCATTTCAGTGTTGAGAAAGGATTTTTTTTGACATGAACAATCAGTGCATTATTTTTATTTGACTGTGGTGGACAGACCCTATTTCTATAAAGCGTTCAAGCTGTTGCCCAATTTTTTTTTCCTCTTGGGAAACATCACAAACAGATGACTAAATATCACTACACTCTTTATGTGCAACAAAAATTTCAAACCCATTGCTAAACATTTTGTTAGAGTGAAGGAAATCATTTCCCTTTATTTGAGCTCATATCTGGTCCAAAAATAACTGTTAAAGCTATTACATTGATAAATTTAAATCTCTTTATGCACAAAATATTGAGGGAAAATAAAAAAAACCCCATGTATTTTGCTTACATTTACATATTTCAGCTTGACAGAGGGCAATCACTTTAATTGAAAGAACGAATTTTATACCATCAATTGTAAGCCTTTAGGGTGAAACTTCAAATAAACTGAAGACAACAATTTTAGTGATGCATAACTCCATACTGTGGGCCAGGATGTCTCTCCTATTCTTGCCTAGAAAATAATGAAGAAAATCCAGGTCAGGATTTTCAAAAGATATTCACTGTGTTATTGAGGCAGTCTAACCACTCACCACTCCTTAGCACAATAATAAGCAGATATCCCAAAAGTTTTATTTTTAAGTTTCCATGTGTTGGTTTTCTGCTGGACTCAGCTCCTGCAGGAACCTGACAAGAAGCAGGAACAGTGCAAAGGAGAAGGGGAAACCTGTACCTGAGTAGAGGAGAGGGCAGTTATCAGGCTCTAGCAGAAGAGTAAGCTGTCAGAACAGACAAAACACATTGCTAAATTCACCCCAACAGAGAATTACCCATCAGCATACATTCACCTCTATGTTTATATTGCAAAAATTACACTGCAAGATCTATGAGAAGAAAGATCAATCATGATATACATTCTACATGCTCACCTGATCCATTTGTAGGTCAGGAGAAAAAGAGAAAGGCACAAAAGATTTACTTTATGTTAGCAAGCAGGGTTCCATGAAAAATACTGTGACAGAAAATAAAGAAATAGATGAGTGATCAAGTTCTTTTGCAAGTGGTCAGCAAAACTGTATTAACAGGAACTGCTATATTAGAATTAATGGAAATTGAGCACACAGAAATCCTGGGAGCTCTGGAGTTCCTAGAGAGGGTAGAACTGTGACTTTATCCAGTCAAGCTCAAGTCATTTAATCTTGGTTATGAGTTCATCCCCATAGAATATACATGTCTGGAAAATTAAATGAAGGAGATATATTGTCAGTGGAAGGACTTGCAAAGTCCTTAGCAGAGCTAACCTACTGAAAGCTATAAGTATTTGGAAAGGCTCATCATTTTCAGTTATCTGATAGGCATGTAAGAGAAGGAGTTATTCTATTGAAATGCCAGCTAGGCTGTGGAACAGGCCTGTTGCTTCTCTCATGTATTTCAATTATGAATGTGTGTCAAAGCCACAGTTACCAAAAAACATCCACTGCTCTAGGACCTGCACAAACACAAAATGGATTTGAAGAATGTGAAGCACTGATAAACAAGATGATATAAATTTGGGACAAAGGAAACATGTTTTCCATTTTACAGACAGAGAAATAAAGTAGGCATTTTGAATTATTTGTTCAAGGTCTCAAAAGATATCCGTGGCAAGGCTAGAATTTTATTCTCACAAAATAATCAGAATCATTAAAATTAATTTTACAATTTATGACAAACAAGTTATACAGATAATTCCTTCTCTAATAATACATTCTTTCATGTTGCAGTTCTACCCTGAATAAGAATAAAGGAAGTATTCCTAATGAGCTCAACAGGATTTACATCAGTCTCCTGAAAAGTCCACAAGGAAAAAGACACTCTTAATTTCACAGATTGCTAGAGAACAGTTTCATTGCCAGATATTGAAATTGGAATCTAAATAATTGACAAGGGCACAAGTAGTTTTAAGACTGCTTGTTAAAAGAAAACTGTTCATAGGCACTTACAGAAGAGAACTGAGTTTTCTGAAATTGATTAACAGGTGTGATGCTTCAAAATAAGTGCCACATTTTATAATATATCCCTTACAAACTTAATTTACTGTGTAGCATGTAAGAATCAAAATTAATATATATATTATTGTGTATTCCCCAGGTTCTTGGTATTGGTATGCTGCTATAACTGACACCCTCAAATTCCATAAATGCCAATTAAAACTGCCTTGGAGAAACAGTCACATAACACTTCAACTTTTACAGCTCAGAAGACAAAAGTTGATTAATTCTCTATTTGAAGAAAAGGATCAGCTTTAGCTATCCAACAAGTGAATTTTTTATCTCCTGAGATCTGAGAAAATTCTTAGCCAAGACTTTTAGACTGGTTGCTCGCTCAAGTCACCTCTGTCACATAATGAAACACAGAATGCCATTTGCTACAGCCAGGACATGCAATAAAAAAAATCTTTTAAAAGACATATTTTTAAAACATACTTGTCTAGAATTTGGAAGTGAAGGTACCCTCCAACATGGATCCCTTCTTTTTCTCATCCACATTTGAAAATTTAGGCTAAACTGCAGCACACAATTATCTCTGTGTTATCAAAAACATACATGGAAACCAAAAGAAGTCTTGGAAAATAACCTAAGGCACTGTCACAGTCAGTGAAAAAGGGAGCAGGGAGGAAATTGTTACTTATGACTAACAGTGAAATCTCATTGAATTAATAGGTACAAAAACCGGATCACAAAAAGTTCTCAGAATTGGTGTTGCTCCAAATCAGTGGTAGAAGACAAGAATCAGGCTTTCACAGGCTTATAATCTACTACATAGAAAGCAAACCAAGTCACATTGCTTTTCTCCCCTAAGAGTGCTGATAAACTCTGTTAGGATTGCAAGCCCCTCTAGGCTCTATCAGCCCCATTATTTAATCCTAAATGAAGTGTGTCTTATCAATTCATTCTATGCCATGACCCTGATCAAGGTTAGGTGAGGGTCTAGCTATAAAAGTGCAGGAGGTAAAAAAAAGAATTATTTTTCTGTGACACACTAAGAAAGCAGTGATGTGCACAGAGGTAAAAATTCTTCCCTGCAAATGCATTTCCCCAAATATGTTCCATTTACTCACTAAGAGAAGATTTTCATTCTCCAATAACATTATAAAATGCTAGAACATCATAGTAGGATTTTTCTTCCCTGTACTTTTTAAAAATGATATAAAAGCAAGGATTTTATTTTTTTAGTAAATCCCGTTTATGGGAAATCTATTTAAATTAATGCCACTCTTTTTTCAAATGTCTTTTAGAGTCTAAGAAGAAAGTGAGTCACATGGCAAAATTATCGTGCCTGCTATTATCAGTGGAGATGAGTCAGCCCTCCTACTGTTTGTTGATGTATCTGTCTAGTGAAGAGGGGGAAAAAAAGGAGGAAAAAATAATCTCTTTTCTGTGGAATTTATCAGATCACAATAGTTTGTGAAAACCAAGAACTGGATAAAAATGACTTCTTGGGAATAGTGTCAAAGTGCTGCAATCCCACTACCTTCTTCCCCTTACTGCAATGAAAGCCTAAGCAAATCTCCTCTATTCACGTTTTGTTTCCTGATTATTCAGCCATTGGGTGAAAAATGTTTATTTTTAGGTGGCACACAGTAGATGCATACCCAAAAATACACTAAGGTGGCACACCACCAGAAACTATAATCAGAGCAGTAAACTGCTAAACCATTGCACCTTTTAAGAGCACTGTCACTTTCTGCTAGAGGGGAAAGATACAACACCTTGTATTGCATAACCCTGGGGCTAAATTGCCACTTGAAAGGTGTGGGATTATGATCAAGTTTGTCACAGAAATTTCCGCAGGAGGACTTACTTTTTTTTAAACTATCTAATGCAATCTAGACAGAAAACACAATGAAAGTTGTTTTGTTCAAGGGATGTCCAGCATTACCAGGATACTAGTTTTAAATACTTTTAATTTGAGATTATGTTATCCTCTCCTTAGAAACAATGAGGTAGGCTTGATGGGTGGCTCTCTTCACACCTAGTATAAGCTTCAACTTCTTGGTTGAAAATTATCAAATAATTTATTCCAGGCTCCTAGGTCACTAAGCTCTGTCAGCAAGGGAAATGAAGAGAAATAAGAGATGAGCCAGGTGAAGAAAAAATTTTAAAATTAGTATTTTGAAAAATAATTTACTCTGTTTGAACAACAGCATAGTATTGAATCTTTTACTAAGCTGTCCTGACCATGTCTATCTATCATGAACAAGTGGAAAATGGTATCAGAATCTGAGACCTGTGAACCAGCCAGTCTTGTGAGTAAAGCAAAGCTTTCTGCAACCTGATATTTGAACATCAAGTAGTTCATTAAATGAGCTGTTGTGGAAAAAAAAAAGTTTTGAAGGAGAACAAACATTTAAAAACACTAGCAGCCATGGTAACTGGTTCTCTGAACTTCCAAAAAATCATCTATCCAGGCAAAAACCCCTTTACTTCCATTGGGCCTGTGACTGTCAGAGGACTATGGCCATCCTTTTAGAGAGATTAGATCAAACTGTAATCCTTTGTATTTTGTTGTTCTTCCTTCTTCAATTCTTATTTCTCAAACTACCCAGATTTTGCCTTCAGACTCACTCTTTCATTGCCTGTTTTATGAAGAGGTCTTGGAAAATCTACTTAATCCTTTTTCAGTGGTAGTTCCCCACCTGTGCCCTCCTAATACTTGTCCCCTTGTGGATCAATCCTATGGAATCACAGTTATCCAATGAAATTTTGGGCACCAGAATGGTATTTACCATGGAAATGTTAGTTCATGGAATTAAGCAGTTGGAGAGATGTGGATTGTTACGACCACATAGCAAAACACAGCATCACACAGACTCAGCCATTCCAAGGGAGGAAAACCCACCAGAGGCATTCACAGCTTTACTTATTCAGGGTCAATAAACAATTCTTTAAAAGGCAACTTCAGGAAGGACATACTGGAGAAGGAACTTCCTCTTTGTGTGATGCTGCTGTAAAAAAATCTTCATGTACCAACCAGCTGCTTTCTAGGGAAGCTTATTTAGGGAAAATAACTAACTATAATCACACACCACTGTACAGGGCAGCCTCAGAGTTCAGGAATCCTATAAAGCCTTTACTTGTGGACACATCATAACACAGCATTAAAACTGAAATAAGAATTGGCACTATAACATCTAAATGTATATGAATACTTTATCTGTATATTGATTTGTTGCAGGAGATCTCCCAAGCTATCAGAAATGTTCAGAAAGGGAGACCCAGGACTGGCAGAGCCAGGGGACTTGAAGGGTGGAACAGAACCAGAATAGCACTGTCAAGACCCAGTAGTAGTCTTGCAGAAGTTTTATCAGTCTCTCATTTACTCAAAGAATAAAAAAAAACCTCTATAAAATATTAAAATTAAAATATAAAATAATGGAAAAATTAAATTACTCATTAATGAAAAGCAAGTATTCAATCAAAAAGTGGTTTTGATGTTGTGCAGTATCATATCATGATGAAACATTTAAAAAAATATAAAAAACATAAATTGTTCTATTGCAGCTCTTCAAATAGACAAAAGTGGTGAGAAAGCAGTGCAGTAATGTCTGTGCTATGTAGAAGACAGCAATTAAATAACAAATTTGCTACTGTAATATTTTTATTTATTTGGCACAATTCTTATTGAACCAGAAAAAGAAGAAAATCTCTTTCCCTTCTCTTATTTATAAAGCAATTCCCTATTTTTCATTACATTGAAGACATACTATTCCTTTTAAAATTATGCAGTATGGATAGCAGCATGAAAAAAATTTTACTAACATAATTAAATTAACTCAATTGTTCTGAAAATAATTGCTTGAAAAAAGAATAAAGGTTATAGTAATATTCTATCTACATGCTACTTATATCATAAAAATTCAGATTATTTTCCTGTTAAAAGCATCCATACCCATGTCAGTCACACACAGAGTAAGTATAGTTATACATGGGTGGACACATTTTTTGAGCTATCTGCCTGAATTATTCACAGGAGTTTTATATATAAATGTGTGTATATATATATATATATATATATATATATATATATATATATAAAAATTGGGATGACACCAAAGTCTGAATTCTTTCATGGAAATGGATATATAAATGAAATTTTTAAGAAATACAATAATAAAAAATGTCTGATTCTATTAAAACACACAAAATATCTGTCTAAGGACAAAGATGTTGATTTACCAGAAACTGAAAACCAACATTGCTTCTTGGTCTTTTATACATGCAGCATTACACAAGGGATAAATTAACTCTGTGTAAATACTTCTGTGTGTATGTGTATATAATTAATATTTAATACCATGGAAGATGAACTCTAGTGGCTCTTGTTGCAACAGTTTAAGAAAGCACTGCCTGTGACTGTTCCAAAGCTGCCCTGGAGGACACTGCCCTAATTCCAGAGTCATCAGAAGGAAAAAACTGGGTCTGAGCTGCAGCAGCCTCAGCTGCTAAAGTCAGATGCCCCTGCTCAGTCCCACCTTGGCCCCATGCACAGTGCCAGAGGGGGAAGATCCTGATGGCACAGACATCCTCCTTCCCCAGACCCTACAGAGACACAATTTGCAGCAGGTTTGTGAGCACAGACAGCTGAGCTGAAAGACAAAAACAAAACTTTAGAGGTCTTTTATCACAGACCTTAAAGCAAGCTTCAGAATATTTCTATCCTTAAAGGTATAACTCTAGTTATACATATAACAAGACATATAAGAGTATTTTGAGGGAAAATATTGTTTATTTTAAGAAAAGAAATCCCTCTCTCTCCTTTCACAGATTGGACCCAGAGAAGGTGCCTACTCTGAGCTTTCTGCACAGTTGATTAGTTATTTATGCACAGCTCAGACAGGCAGCTTGTGTACATACAACGGAAATTGCCATGGGTTAAAAACACACAATTATGTCCAAATATAATCCTAAAGTGAGTGGCTGAAGATGGACATCAAATGAGCTCTGGATTTAGTTTCAAAATTTGGTCAGGTAAAGGATTTGTTCCAATTTAAAAACAGTATTAGAAATGCATCAAATTAAATATAAAGGCTGTAAGATGGCTAAATTTGAAGTAGAGGAGGAGCAAATGAAATATTGATCAGTTCAGAATAATAAGAAAAGGAAAGTGAGAGAGATGTACAACCAATGTTTGAGACTTTGTGTTGTTCATTAACAAAAATATTTGGATTCTCTTTGCTGGCTTTTTTTTTCTAACCCTTGTTGGTCTGCAGAGCACCCAGCTTGTGACTCCAGCAATCAGATTGTTGTGAGCTGTTTTAAAATGCTGCAGTGTATTTCATTGCTCAGAACAGTGTAAAGTACAGACAGATTTGTGATGTCCTGCCCACAAACCAAAGGGAACCCTTCTCTCCAAAACCTCCCTCTAACTTTCATCCACTCATCACACTCAGGAGTTGCACTAGCATGAGGGAAATATGTGTATGATCTACTTTATTTTATAAAAAGGTGTACTGGCAATGCATAATATTAACTCTTTGGCAAAACAAAGTTAATATTCTCTCACTTAATTTCATGTTATTAACAAGATGGTAGAACAATTTCTTACATTCCACCTGAAGGCAAATGTAAAAAAATATTATTTTCCTATATAAACTTAGATTTTTTTCTTTATTGAAGATCTTTCAGTAAGTTTTTGTTTGTTTGCTTGCTTTTTCTTTCCACACATAGAATCAATATATTCTTTTTAAAAATCTGCTATTTTCTGTTTACAGAATTTCATCTCACTGCTAGACAGAGTAGACTAATTTGGGAGAAATATTTTTACACTGGCAAAAAAATCTGAAATATCTAAATATTTCAACCTTAAGATGCAGAATACAGAACTTTCACATATAGCACTTATATAGGGATTACTGCATCTCAGCTGGATGCAGCTGTTAGGACATGCATTTCTATGAAGCTATTTTATACTAACAAGGCTCTGTCATGGATTTGCAACACTACTAAAATTGCCTCAAGCAAGCAATTAAAATTGTAATTAGAATTTTCTTCTTTTTTTTCATTCATTTTTCTTAATGTCTTTCATTTTTTCTTCTTCTACTGCTATTTTTTTTTAATTTGTGCTTTACCTGCTGTCATATTGTAGTACTGTTTTCAGTTCTTTTTCCATTTATAATGCAATTTGAAACCAGAAACAAGTCTCTTTTAAAAGCTGGTAGTGAAGAGAATCAGCAAAATTGACTGTTAATCACAAGCATACAGTGATGAATCAGCATCTTCTGACCCAATTAAATACATGAAAATACTATTTTGCCCTGTTCAAAAGAAGAACTAAAAAGGGGAATTGTAGGCAGCAGCTGCTGCATGGTATTTCTTTCATGCCTTTGTGGTAAATTTCAGAGTTTTCAAGGTGAGAGGCCTACTATTAAGGGATGACAGAGGAATGACCTAGTGTGAGCACAAGGAATTTGTAAATCACTGATGTGTTCATTTTTTATGTATTTTATAGTATCCACCTAAACCTCCAAGTCATTTCAAAGGGTCAAGGCAAAACAAGAAAGAGTTCTGCATGGGAAAAGGTAAAAGATCTAAATCTTCTAAAATTATGAAATATACACAAGACCTGAAGAGGAGCAGCAGGTCTGATGATAATCAGCATCATCAACCAGACCAGTGATCTCCAGACAAGTCCTAAGGGATGAGGAAGGCTTACAGCCAAAACAAGGCGAGTCAGCAAAGGCAGAGCAAGATCAGTGATCAGGCACAGGCATAACCCAGGCAAGGACTAAGCCTGAGCTTAAATGCAGCTCCTGATCCAAGGGCAGAGGGGTGCATGGGTGAAGATCCCTGGTGAGACTTCTCACTGATTTTCTCACACAGCTTATTTCATGACAACTTGACCCAAGCACATGAGAACACTTTAAAGAAGTATCTTGTCAGCTAAACTGTGAGGAGTGGGCCTGCTGCTGCACACAGGGCATGGCATAAATCCTGGAACTCCTGCTGCTGGAGATCATGCTCCATGCTCAACAAGTATCACTATCTAAGAACCACTTTGTTTCTAAGGAGTCAACTGCAAGTGACTCCCCAGGGATTGCCATGACACCAGATGATGCCCTTTGAAGTGCTGCAGTGACTTTACCAGCATTACACCTGCTAGGGTTAGAGGTAGAGCTTGGTGAAATATCCTATGGCCACATGTTTGAAGACATTATATTGCTACACAGGCCTGTAGGGAATTATTATTATGGCAGCTTTAACTGAATGGATGGAACCACAGTTGGATTAGGAACAACTTATTGCTCAGATAAACATCAGCCTCAAAAGCTGTGAGATTTTAAAGGAGCAAGCAGTCTGCCATAGCTCAAAGTAGTCCCAGGTTCTTCATTATGAGACAATCTATAACTTTCTAATCCAATGGTCAGTTGCCACAAAGTTTGTTTTGCTTTTCTAACCTATTACCTTTACTTCTACTGCAATGAGTACATTTTTATCCAATGGGCTACAATCTCACATACACAGATATGGTTCTATTATAACTTGTAAACTCTTGGATTACTCTATACAATTATACCCCTACATTATAAACACTTCACCATCTTATCAATACAGCTTCTCACTTACTTAAGGCATATTCTTACTTACAACTATAGAAACATGAGTTAATGATTTTTCTGCTTAACATCAATCCAAGTTTCTTCCAAGCCTGCAAATCAAACCCTTCAGTGTCTGTGGAAGTTTCTATCTTTTGATTTCCCACAGCATTCCTGAAGGTAAGATTAAATTTCTAAATGTATCTCTAAATTCTCCCTGGAGGAATGTTAAGGAAAGCTCATCTCTTGGTATGTGTCTAGAGAAAGACCCTTGCAAAGTGATGGTGCAACACCATGAATCAACAGAGATGAGAAAGGGCAAATTTTGGGTAGGTAGAGATGGGAAAGTAATAATTGATGTTACATGTTCACATCTGAGAAACTACTCTCTAAACTCAATTTCCACATGTAGGCTTGTTTTAAGAACTAAATTACAGGAGCATAAAGATTCTAGCTCGTGATAGGCATAATTGAACCTGCTTATTGCCTGGTGAGAAGATCAAAATCAACAGCTGCAGTCTTAGCTGGAGACACCTGAATGTATCCAGAGTTCCAGCATTCCATTAGGAGCAACAGAGGAGGCTTTGGCACGTGGCCCTCAACACTTACTATCAACATATGTTTCAATCATAATGAACATAAAGCTTATTTAGAGGGAAAATGACGTTTATCTAAATCAAACAGGCTGCTGAATGTTTCCTTGCACATGACTTTTGGGATAGGTTTTGGCTATTCAAATGCTACCAGTGAGATATCCACATATGTTACATAGATTGAGAGGTCACTCCTAAGTCTGTCTATGTCAGCAATTATCCTCTTCCCTCCCTTACTGAAGACCAGAATTGGAAAAGGAAATGTTTAAGCCTGGACACAGCACTGATCTTTTGAAGCTATGCTACTTTTGGCTCACAGCAGGAGACATAAAAGAGATATTTTATGTGGCACTGTGCAGCATCAACAAGGCCAAAGCAGGGATTCTGCAGCAGGGAAATACTGGGGATTGTTTCTGAGGATCACTCTCCAAACACTAGTGAAGCTCTTCAAAATCATTCCTTTTATCTTTCTACTCATCATCTTTGCGCTGCTTATCCAAATAAATAAAAGATGTCAGTGCTTGCTAACA
The DNA here is from genome assembly GCF_027477595.1 of Haemorhous mexicanus. Classification (NCBI taxonomy): domain Eukaryota; kingdom Metazoa; phylum Chordata; class Aves; order Passeriformes; family Fringillidae; genus Haemorhous; species Haemorhous mexicanus. The sequence continues at coordinate 11,813,756 of NC_082341.1, forward strand.
GAAGAGTTTCATAGACATCCATACTCATCTCTAATATTTAAGTTGAGCACACATTTTTCTGAATTGGATCAGAAAACTCTCTCCAGGGCAGAGGAGCTGACTTTCTGCATGCTCAACAACTCCTCTCTCCTCCCCCATTTTGTCAGTAGGGGTCAAAATTTAGGCAACACCCAGTCCATTGTCTTTGTCAAGAACACTTCCATCCCTAGAACTGTTCAAAACCAGGTTAGATGGAGCCCTGGGCAGCCCAGTACCCTTCCTGCCCATGGCAGAGGGGTTGGACAGAGATGATCTTTACGATCTCTTCCAACCCAAGTCATTCTGGGATTCTGTGACTATAAAACAAAATGTAAAAATAAAGAGATCACCTATTTCAGGTATGGGCTTTAAAACCTGAGTCAACAATTTTCCTTAAATTGGAAGAGATAATTTGACTTTTCTCTACTGACCTATTTACCTTATAGCACATGCATTGTATGGACAGAGAATTTCAGAGTGGCTACATATAAAGACACCTTTGTACAGCCAAGACTTGATAGGCTTTAGTACTAGTGCACAAACTGGAATCAAATCACAAGAATATGGAATGGAATCCATATCTTCATCAGACAGAGGCCTTTATTTGGTGCAATATATTCAATCTATATAGACATGTTATTTGCATCTGGAAAAAAAATTATACAACTATATCTTATGAAAAATTTATCTGCATTATTCTACCACAGCTGAACACAGTTTTCATCAGTGTTAGAAACATTAACAACAGCAAAGACCTTACTGAGTTTTTGGAAGACTTCAGAATATGTTTCATGGGGTCATAACGCTGCTTGGGGAACAGAGCTTTTCTGCTACAGTATGTGTGTGAATAGCAAAATGGGATTTCTAACTATAAAATATAGCAATTTTAGTTTAAGCTTTATCTGATCTCCTGTCTTCAGTGGGTTTTGGCTCCAGTTCTCTTTCATCCTGTAGAAAAAGCACTTAATTAAAAGAACTCTGAACACAAATAGATTCAAAGTATTCCATCAAAAGTCAATGACTACAGCTTCTGCCTGATCCTTAATCATCTGCATTTCCTGCTGAATGAAACAGGACACAGAGTGAATTCCAAAATAGCCAAAGACTAATTTTTTGCCATTCTGGAAATGAGTGTTTTCAATTATTGAGCAAAGACATAGCAATTTACATATTTCTGATGTTTTTATTTTGATATGCATGTCTCAAATGATTTTTCATCTAGATAAGTTATTCACAAATGAAAAATGAGTGCCACTCAGTCACACTCAGTTTTTTGAAAGAGAGTTTAGTCATGCATATTAGTGTCTGTGCATTCCTTGTCATCCACAGGCATTAAAGACAAATCCACTTCTACTCAGAATTCAAGGCTGGAAACCCCCTGCCCATGCAGTCCCTGCAGTTTCCAATCAGTGATCATCATGAGGTTACCTTTCCTCCACACCTCACTTTTGGCATGCACACACCCTGATCACTCACTGCTCAGGCCAGAGAGCTGGCATGACACTTGCCATCCTTTTCAGGCACCCATACGAAGAGTCTAACTTTCTAAATCTACAATAAGCTACCTAAAGACGTAAAGACTATGGTTAGGAGTAACTTTTCCTGAAAACTAATGTTTAGAAGAGTCATTTAAGATCCTTGTTTATCTTAAAAATTAGAAAAATGCCTTCTTTTGAATTCAGCTCCTAGAAAAAACCAAGGCAATTGACCCAGTGGGCAAAGAAGGAAAAGAGGAATGTTAGGATAAAGAATAAAAAATTGTCATTTGTCTACAGTGAATCACCTAATCCATAAATGGTAAAACCCACTATTCTCATAGCATTTCTACCCAAAAGGTCAACTGCAAGCAGGATGCTAACTGAGTAATCAGCACGCCCTGGCATTTAAAAGAAGTAGCAGAAAAAGGCCTCATTGTAATACTCTTCATAATGAAATCATGGAAAGGCATTAGTCCAAAAATGATTACAAATAAGCTTTGCTGAACCGCGATAGGTGCAGGTTTTACCGTGTGGGGAGATTAAAGCTGTGTGCAATCACTGCCTGGAGGCTGCACGTCATTTCACATCAATTGGCATGATGAATCTTTTACATAATGTGAATCACAGTCTAATTGTGAGTTTGATTGCATCTACTGTTCTGATCACACAACCTCAGCACATAGAGGCGAGCAGGGAACTGAGCTATTGTACGGAGTTAAAGGAAGACAGAAAAGCTGTGTAGCATGAAATGAAAGTGACATCTCACAGGATATATATTACCAAAAGTTGCTGAGCAATTTAACAACTACATGTAATATATATCTTGACAATATCAAAAAAGGCAATTAGAGGAGCATGTCTTCCACCAATAGAAATACATCATTTCTGAAATCAGCAGGCTGCTGCTAGGAAACTCAGAGTGGAAGCCTTTTTGCCAGAGAAGATGCATTTAAGACAATAAACTCTCCATTAACTGCAATTCAGGCAGAATGTAACTAACCCAGGATTCTTACAAGAGCTGGCAGAAAAACTGGTACTACATGCTTCAAAGATATTTCTAAATATCAGGTTCAGTCATGGACTTTTTATAAATCATCTTGCAAAATAAAGCAAAAATCGATCCTCTATGGAAATTATATTGCTTCTATTACCATAGGAGCTGAGGCATACAAAATCTGTAATGTATTTATTTCCCAATACCATTACAACTATTGTCTTCACTTTATAAATGCAAAATGGAATATCAATTAATTAAGAAACTTGTCCTAGACACTATAGGAAATGTACGGAACAGCAAGTGGTGTTATCCAGATGGCCAGGTAGCAATTCTGTATGTTAGTTACTGGAAAGGTGCTGGGCTGCAGCCCTTCCTGGTTGCCAGGGAGCCATCTGGATGCAGGGTACAAGGCATTGTGACATTCACTACAGAGCTACCATATTTCTCAGTCTTGCAGGAAGAAAAGAGAATCACAGAATTGTAGAAACATTTGGGTTGGAAAATACTCTTGATATTTTCAGTCTATCCTAAATTTGTCTGCAACCCTCTCATCTTTTAAATACATTATATTTATATAATGGCCACAGCACTTTTTTTTCTTTTTTTTGTCTCATACAGTTTTTCAACAAGGCAATCCACTTTTTCTCTGAAAGTCATTACAGCTAAAGACCAGGGAATCATTTCAAACTTGGATTATGTGTAAGTGGTTGGCTAGGGGCTTATGCTGCTTCAGTTTAATTTTAGATGATTGTGTAAAGCACTTGAAATGTTTCTTAAACAATAGATATCAATAAAAATAAATATGAGTCAAGGGTTAGCATATCAGTTGACATAAATCACAGCTCTAGTGGTGGAACTATGATATTTTACCTCTGTTAGACAACTGTTCCAAGGATCCTGGAAATAAACTACCACTCAGTGGAGAAGTTTGCTGTGCCAGCATTTTTTTCTCTTACAAATCTGATAGCTTAGTTCTAGGATAGAATAGCTCTAGGGTAAGCTTTAAATGTTTATGGGGCCAATAAAGGTATTTGCATTAAATTTGCATCTTTTTAAAAAATGAAACTCTGATCTTGGATCTCTTTGCTAGATGGCTCTGCTGGGGATATCTCTGGCCTACATTTCAACATTTCTGATGTTCTGACAGTCAGGCAGCACCTACTTTAAGGTTTTTTGACTCTCTGCAGGGTGTAATGTAGTATGATTAAGTTGTGCAAATCTGAATATGGAACAATTATTGCTCCTTGGGGATTTGGAGTCTACTTGCTAACAGGAAATTAAAACTAGCACATCTCAGTTGACACTACAGTAATGTTTACCTGGGAACTATTTCATAACAAAACAGAATTATATTTCACCATTTAGAATCCAAATATTGAGTACATGGGACATACAAAATCTGTTAAATAAAAAGTTTCTGGACTTTCTGGATTCTTTTTTTCTGAGACACCTCAAAAGTCTTTAAAAAAGTCCATTACAGTGATGTCCTTTTTGATAGTTAGGGTACTGTGATGATGACTTAAAACCCTGGAAAATGCATGTAACAAAAACATCACAGGATAGGGAAATTGCAAAAGGCAGAATTTTCTCATGCCTTAGACAGAGGGAAGAAAAAAATCTGGATCTGGGTAAATGGTAATTAGACTGCTGTATGAATTGCCTCTTATTTGATATCACAAATATCAAACAGCATCTGGAGTACTGAAGCTTAGAGATCAAGTTATGTGTTCAGGGTAGAAGACATTGCTGTTGCTGTGGATTTCATCAGGACAACAGAACCTTTCCTCAATAATTTCATTTTTGCTACCTTGCAAGGATTTGGTTTCATGATGAGAATTGAAAGCAGCTGCCTTTAGCAGGAACAGAACAGGCTAATAGGCAGCATAAAAATACAGGTCTGCCAAAACTTCTGGACTTTTAGAAAGCTCAAATTTCCCTGAAATATTCTCTATTTTCCTCGTGTTAAAAAACCCACTACAAAACACTCAGGAAATCATAGAGGTGTACCCTTATCATGCAGAAAGATCATTTCTGTAAAAGGTATTAGTTGTAAATGCCATCTGATTTGTCAGGTATTGAAGGAAGATTCATATCTCCAGCTGTAAACAAAGGGCACTCATCAATTAGTTTTCAAACACAAAAATAGAATGAGACACAAAGACAAGTCAGTGGCTAATGCCAGATGGCCAGGCAACAAATCACAGAACTGGACCCATCTTGAACCATTCTTGCTGGAATAAAAGCCATGGAGTTTTTGAGAGGTGGCCAGTCAACCCAGACAGGCTCATTACTGCAAGTAGCATTAAATTAAACAGTGGCATAAAGAGTCACACAATATCTCAAACTCTAACACATTGATTAGCTTATTACTTAAGCAAAATACTGCAGAGAGCTGTGTGTGCCAGTGTGCATGCATTTAAAGTACTACACATGCACAGGTCACTCACACACCACATTGAAGTCAATAAATTAAACATGAATCGTTGGGCACGTTAAATGAATTGCAACCCATAATCATCTAAGTAGCAACAAGGCATTCATTTAACCTGACCTAGATGGATTATATAAAGAGTTATTAAATATAACAGGAATACAAATTGCAAGTTGGAATCCTTGGAACCCTTTTCTGGTTGAAGAGGTTTTTATAAGAAGTCACTAACTGAAACTGTGCATATGTCCGATATTTTTGGACCTACTTCACCAGACAGTGGTTTATTGGGGTAGTTTATATGCAAATCAGATAACATAAGACTGTAAATTACACAGCCATGTGGTGGTCCACTCTGAAATGTTGTGCCTTGTCTGGGATAACAGGATGGTAGAATACAGTCAGTGTCACCTATCTCCAGAATGGCAAAGCAGGCATATTTGGCTTAACTAAGTGAAGAGGAAAAGGTTTATTTTAACTTATTCTGGAAGGCACAACAGTTACTTAGATTTGTTTTATCTTCCAATTCAGAAGGATTTCATGGTTCAAAGAGAAAAGCTTTAGTTCCTTCAGTTGAAAGATTTGGGGTGGAATTCATCTGATTAAATGCAGAGGCGTGCTCTTTATCTGAGTTACCCCAGTCTCCAGAAATAATCAGTAAAAATCTAGTCACTACAGACTACAAAGTCTAAGGCAGAATTTCTCTAACTCTAAAATAGACATTTTAAATACATCCAATGGACTGAATCTTAAAAAGGTCTGTTTCTCTACAGTGAATATAAAGTGTTCTGCATGTATATCTGTGTGTTCTGCATGTATATCTGCATTTACAAATACAATATTTTTAATATTTATTTATATTTATATATTTGTATGGTTTTTAAACAATAATGTCATACAGGATGTAACAGGACAGAACGTCAGTATCAAATGTTTCTCTTTGTATAATCCCATACAGATAGTTAACAATGAATTCTTTAACTGTTGGCATAATCTGAGGTAAGAAAATTTTCCTTATGAGCTAATGTTAATAAGCCATGGGCTGTAAAACCAAAAACAATCAAATTATTCTTCACAGCGCTATAAAAGAAAAATTGAATGCCTCATTGTATATCCCCAGCTGTACTTGGGAAGTGACAGTGAATATAAATTTCATGGGAAAGTTACCTGAGGATAACAGCAAAAGGAATAATAAAGAACCTCTACTTAAATCTACACTTTAAAAAGCCCATTGTGAAGGGGATTGCTAAATTTATTTAAAGAAACAACAAACCAACCAAAAAAAAGAAGCTGCTTCAAATATTGTATCTTAAGAAGTGTTTATTTTTAATTTATTTGCAAAAAACTGAAGAAAATATGATTATTAAGTTTAGAAGAGTTACCTGAAGTTAGTTGTTACAAATACAGAAATTAAAAGGATTAACTGAGGATCACTGAAGGACCATGTCTGTAAATTGGTTACTCTTTAATTTCTGTGAAAGAAGACTTTCTGAAAAGAAAAACCCCTGAATAAAAGACAATGGAATTGTGTTATGGAGAAAAAAAGATGAAAAAGATATTAAGTCAATTTTCCAAACTGCCTGCAGTTTTGCATCAGTAAAAGAATTTATATTGCTAATGACTTAGAAGTCAAATATATACATTTGTAGAAGATTTGTAGAATCTTAGATTACCAGCAGGGATGCCTTTCACTAGACCAGATTGCTCAAAACCCATCTAATCTGCACCTGAACAATCTCAGGGATGAGATATCCACAACTTCTCTGGGCCACATGTTCCAGTGCCTCACCACCCTCACAGTGAAGAATTTCTTCCTAATGCCTAAACTAAACCTGTCCTCAGTCAGTTTTAAACCATTCCCCCTTGCCATTACAAGCAGTGGTAAATGTTTCTGCATCTACATAATCCCCTTGAATAACAGAAGGGCTGCAATGAGGTCTCCCTGGAGCCTCTTCATACTTATTACTAGACAAGATGATAAAGAAAAGTGAATCAGAAAAGTATTCAGAAAGGTGACAGAATAGATAGTGTGGCAGCAACTTAATGCTGCACATTTAAGGCATATCTAACTTTGACTATCTGAATGCACTGTGAATTATTATTTAACAGAAGCCAGCCACAGTAATCAGCAATGTGCCACTGCACGACCTCACCCAAGATCAATGTCCATGCTAGCAATTTAAGCAAAATTAATGAAAAATTAAATGAAGTTTATTATAATGTCATTATAGTATATCATTCTTTCACCAAGTGTCCAGGATTTTACCAGGTGAATTCATTTTATATCCCTAGCATAAATGCACAAGGAATAAATACTTTTTGCATTAAGGTTGCAGAGCACAGCTCATCAAACAGCCTGGTTACCAAATAATATTCCATTTAAGTTAATGCTAAATTTTTTATTACCCAAATTATTGCAGGTCTCCCAGATAGCCTATATTGTAATCACCCTGCTTGCCTGGATATTATTCTAAACTAAAATCTATCTTGCTGTGAAATTAGACTGGACTTATCCAAGCCATATGGTTTAAAGCTATCTTGAGTGTCTTTTTATTACAATATAGTCATCCAGAGTGGTACAGCTCACAGATTTAGACATTTAAATTTAGATGTTTACAAGCAAGCTAAGATCTCATTACAATCAAGAGAGATCTAATCAGATAAATTTACTGAAACCTAGAGATCTATTCAATCATCTCTAAAATAGACAGTTACTTTTTAATGGGTATTCTAGGCTATCCATAGAATTTTTCTCAGCACAATACAAGTATAGTGCTGCTTTGCTATGCAGTTTCAGGATCCTTAGCTGGGTGATCCCTAACTATTATGACTCTGTTATCTAGGCTTTGGAATTTCTGTTATCTAGGTTATCTGTTATCTATAAATTTCTTTGAAATTTCAGTCTTTATGGATTGAAATGCTGCTGTCTTAATTCCCCTTTTTTGATTATCATACAGAGGACAAACAGAAAATAGTTATTAATTTCCATCTCAGTTTGAAACCTCAGACTTGAAGCTGGGTTTATACACAGAATATCCAGAAAAAGTCAAACAAAAAGTGGGGAAATATGACACTGTTTCCTGGATAAAGGTAGCTATCCACTAGGGGAAAAATAATCTGCTATGATGTTTGTTGCATAAACTAAAGTCTGACATTCACAGTTCTTTACTCTCCTGGCTGAAGAAATTCTCTCTTAGCCTTTCACAGCATGCCAGGCTGCCAGGACTTACCTTCAGGGTGTCCTGCTGGCCACAGCAAACAGTACCACAGCTGTTTGTGCATAGCTGAGCTCTTATTGTACAAAAGAAAACTAAGAGATAGAAGACCAGTACAATGCAATTAGAAGCTAAATTGATAGGAAAGGAATTGAAGCCATAATCCTACATAAAGATTTCTGGACTTGCTCAAAACAAAAACTGCTGATATCTCATCCTTTCACACTTTTTCTTTTAGCTCGGGAAAATGATGTAGAGATGATGGAACTCATAGTCACAGTAGTACTTTTATTAATATGTCCTGCTCTGTGTGGCACTCATGCAGATTGTGATGATTAAGTCAGATCTGCCACAATAGACCATTGGTGTGTGTGTGCTGCCTTATGTATTACACACCTCTAGATATTGCTCTAATAATGCTTTACCATCCTCTGGATCCATTAGACATTCCAACAGGTAGTGTCTTCTCTTGTGAGAAACTTCCACCTTTTCTGCCTTCTCTGATCCCCCTCCAGCTGCCAGTAAATGAACAACAGACTTTGGCTGAATTCTATGTACAAATTTGTGCTCACTGGAAGGCTTTGCAGACCTCTAAAAAACTGTAGCATCATCTACTGCACCATGCAAAGTCTTAGTTGGCAAGACTCAAGAGAGAAAAAAAATTAAAAATTACCAAGTAACTTTGAAATAGTTTCTATAATGTGTCTTATGGGTGGCATGTGACTCTTTTGATCCATTTGATCTTCTTGCTTATTTTAAATAACTGACAGAATCAAGTGCAAGTTTCTATGAAGGCATAGGCATAGAACTTTGTATTCACTGAGAGGTGAATTAGCTTCTAAATTTTATCTGTAGAGAAATTTGGGAATGAGTATTTGGTTGTCTGGAAGATTAAGTCATAAAATTTGAGTCTGGAGGGAAAAAAACCTTACCAACCTATAATAACTTTTAAAATTTATTCCAAATAGAGTATAACATTCCTAAAAATTTTAACATCACACAAACCTTTTTTATGTGAAATTTGAGAAGGAATAGATAAAACTTAATTTTGAAATTCTGAATTGCCCTTAAGTAACACATTATTTGTGATTATTTTTGACTCCTAGGTGATAATTTATGACAGCTCATACATTTGAGAGAACCTGGGGGCCCTGGTACAGGTGAGGTTGGTAAGGGTCTTTCAGGAGATCCAGCCCTGCTGCTCACCAGGTCAGCCAGAGCAGGATGGTCAGGACTGTGTCCAGACAGCTTCTGCATAATTCCAAGGATGGAGACTCCACAACCTCCCTGGGCACCCTGAGCCAGCACTGTCTCACTCACAGTGAGAAAGTTTCCTGATGTTCAGAGGGAGCCTCCTGAGTTTCTGTTGGTGCCTCTGGTCCTGACACTGGGGCTGACTCCATCCTCTGGACCCTCTCTCTTGGGGTAGTTATGTACATTGGTAAGGTCTCCCCTAAGCCCTCTTTACTTATTGGAATTCTACTTAATATTAACAACTAAAAGTTATACTTATATTCAAAACAAGCCATATCCGTCCAATTGCTTAGGTATTTCCTCTTCAGGGCAAAAGCAAAAGAGCTGAAAGGAGAAGCTAAGCAGGACATAGTGACTGAGCTCTTTATACAAGTTGGCAGCATTTAGGAATGGTAAATGCATGTCAATATTGATTTTTGGAAGAAAATAATTTCAGTCCTATAAATGCAATGACTCTATAATAAGATCACTTTAAGAGAAAACCAATTTTGATAGCAGCTGTGAAGGCTACTGGAACCAACAGACCAAAATTTATTTTCAATGAGTAAGCATGAGGATGAAAAAAAGTAAATTCTTACTTTACTAGAATTTCTTTATATATATTAAAAGAACATCAGTTAGAGAAGTGACAAGTTATCAGGTGGTTATAAGTCAGCAGGTGATTATCAGCTGAAGAGTTTTACCTAGTTAAATCTATTTCTCTGATTGCATTTAGAACAGCATATTGTGCATATGATTGCCTGCCAGTGATTCTGCTGGCAGAAGGATCAAGTCCTAATTTGCTTCAGAGGGCTGCCAACAGGATGGCAATCCAGCCTTGTATCTTAGCATTGACTAGCAGATTACTCTGACACCAGAGAAGGGTATTTCACCAGTTATGTGCAAATCATTTGCAATGCATTTTAAGCCACATTTATATATACATTATATATTATACATTTTATCTTCCTGATTCATTCCTCCACTTTTTCCTTGTTAGAAATTGTGGCAGCATTTTGCCTCCATCAGGGAGAGCAGGTGAACAGCCCCAGCCATTCTATGCACCTGCATTAATGCTAAATCAGCTCTCATGAATTGTGCATGAGATCCAATACGTTACAGTCATTAACTCTGGCACCAAGTAAAAAAAAGCTTCTTTAGACAAGACTTTCCTTTACCATGTCAAGCCAGAAATAAACACTACAGAAGGTAGTGAATCAGACCATAAAGGTTTTTTCCTTTTACTTGTATTAAAGGATGAACCTGTTAAATTAGGAAACATCAGCTGCAGGAGAAAGGAAGAAAAGATGGAACCGTGACATATAAGGACTACCTGTGATTAGTTTAATATATAAATTGCTTGGTTGTCCATGATCCATAACAGTAACTGAAGTTTTAAAGTACATTTATATCCATTACAGGAAGAATAAGCCTTGTAACCTACATTCATTCCCTTAGTCCACTAATTGTGTTTTGTCCCTGAAAAATTTTAATGTTGCCATTAAATGAAAGAGTCCATGATTACAGGGCCGTACTATTTTCTGTTCAGCAGCATAACCTGCTGTAGCTCAGTGATGTGCTTCCCTCTAGTGTCCACAACATCACAAGAAATCTGTAAAGTGCTGGGATATGAACTGAGCTACGTTAATTTTCAGTGGGGATTGCATATTCTTTTTACTTAATATCTCAGACTGAGGCTCCAGGTGAATATAGCACAGGATCAGTTTCACAGATTAAATTCTTCACTCACCAAATTGCAATTTAACATTTCCCCTTTGTCAGATCTCAGTTATTATATGAAAATTTAACTGCTATTCTTTTCTTTTCTTTGGTTTTTTAAAATCTTTTTCTTCTTTGCTGCTTCTTTTTTTTCCCCATTCTATTTTATTTTAGTGATGCCAACCACACAAGTGACATTTCAGCTCATACTATGTTCATCAAGATCATTTAGGGTGCAGATATATGTACAGTTACTATCATAGGCAATTTTACATAACACAGTAAAGTAGTCAGATTATTAAACAGCCATGCTGACCAAAGAAGGGGACTGATTTTTATTTCTCCTGATTGCATATCTCCCCAGGCAAATCTGTATTACTGCATTTCAAGAAAATAAGAAAGGGAAAAAAAAAAAGCATCAGAGGATTTTTTTGTGATTATTGGACTAGCCTGGAATTTGAGTCAGCTACACACTAAAAATACTTGCTCCATAATGGCACTTTGGTTTTTTCTGAATTTTAGTGGAAAGTTCCTTGTCCAACTTTTTCCCATGCTTACTTGCATTCTTTATTGAGCATGGTGCAGCTGAGAGTGATATCTGTGTGCATCATTTCAGCTCTCATTCTCCAGAAAGCTCTGCCAGTGGAGCCAGTTTGGAGGCAGAGATGACAGCATCTCACAGGACATTTGCTGACAGAGCAATGAAACTGATTCATGTATTTTATTATCTTTTTTTTTAAAATGACCCATAATTAAATGCATTGTCTCAGTTCCACAAGAAGAAAAATATTCTGAATCAGATCAACAAAGTTAAAGCAAATTACTACATTAACATTTTCCCTTTAGAAAATAAAATTAATCTGGAAATGAGTAATTTCTTTTCTAGCAGAAAATTTCAAATGTGCAAAATTTTGATTTTCAGTTGCAAAATCTGTTTTGGCAAAATCCATTTTTACACTTGGATACAACAATCTTCTCAGTAGCTGTATATACTATTATCTCTTTTCCAATAATGATTATTTAGCCTCTCAGGAGTTTTCTGGCAGCATGCTGAGATTCTTTAGATCATAGTGCTCCTTCATACTCATAGTCTAGAGATACCAAGTTTGTGATGAAAGTATGTGTGTGTGAGAAAGGAAGAGAAAATGTCTTTGAAATGTAGGCTTGCCTTTAGGTAACATATTTCTGTCTTATTGGCCTTTCCTGTTTCTTTGTGTACTAGTCTGGGAATTTTATGAAGTCAGTAATTTCCTGTACTTGCTGAAATAGCAAAGTTTCAGAGCTTCATAAAACACAAATTGCACTGAAAAATGGTAAAAATGGATATAAGAGGGAAGGAATGTGAAGCCCAGATCAAGTACCTGAGTTTTATCAGCTCAAGTGTATGATGCTGTGAGTGATAGAGAGAATAAGGGGAAAAGAGAGTTTACAGCTTTAGGAGAGATTTTGTTTCTTAATTATTCAACTGAGTTTTAGAAATACTACTGCAGGCTTAAGAGGATTCAGAACAGAGTTTTTGCAGGACTAGTTCCAGCTATCTTTGTAAACATTGTCTCTCTCTAGAGCACAGTGCAAGGTGTGCTAGAGGAAGAGCTGTAGGAAAGCTACTGCTCTTTTCTCATGGTTGCTCTTTTTCTGGAGGGGGTTTTGTTTGGTTGGGTTTTTTAAGCATCACTTGTTTCTTCCTCTCTTCAGAAAACAAGGTTTATGTGACTTTGCCATGTGCATCTATCCATGTGGCAGTCCTCTGATAGTCACTCAAGCCAATTTTAGCTAATAGGGGAGAAGAGGCCCTAAGAGATATGAAGAACTAGTAAGCTTTGCCAACAAATCAGTGGTTTGAGAAGAAAGAGAGAAAAATTGGATATCCTTCTGGAAGGAAAGACTACCAAGAACAAGATGCATGGGATCATGAGCTCAAAATATGTTTTCAAACAATCCACACATACAACCAGGGCTAAGCACAGCATGTCTGCCCAGGCAGAGGCTGCACAGCAGCTCTGTGGGCAACCAGATATGGCAGAAACTGGCAGTGCTACAGAGCATTGCAAGACTGTGATAAGTGTCATAGAGAAACTATGAAAAAGAAAGCACAAAAATCTGCAAAAGATCATGTTTCCTTAAGTCTGCTGCTCATGGAACAACACATTAGCAGTTTTCTACTTCCAGAGGAAGGCTCAATGGAGGATCCAGCTTCAAGTGTCTTTCATACTGCTTTCTTAACTGCATGAGTTTTCTTTTTTCCTAATTTTTTGAAAAAATTCAGGTATGTATGAAAACATGTCTGCTGAAGCCTGCAATACAAAACAAAATTCAACAGACACTTTAATTTTCCTTTGTATGGAGCTGTGAAATTTCCTTCCCCTAGCAATGCCAATGAAGTCAAGGGCAGTAGAAAGTCCAAGAAGTACAGCTGCTCTGAAAATAAAAAGAACATAAAAAGAGAACTCTGGAGGTGGGAAGAAGCAGTTTAGGTTGAAAATGGGATATAGAGTGTGCTCTGTTTCCATGACTTTGAACAGGTCATCAGTCTTTGGAAATCTGTTTGCTTAAGAATGGCTGCTAGTTCCACCCCTACAGTATCTTTGAGGAGCTATGATTAAGATACTCATCCCTACCATCAGAACAATAGCATTTCTCTCCATCACAGGAATTATGTGCAAAGAAAAAGGCATGTTGATGATGATGATAAAGCAATCAGACACTGCTGTAATCAGTACCTTAAATTGTGTTTGGGATGGCTGATGCAGCGGGTGTAGAGGCAAGCAACAAAGACCTGTGAAAGACATTCTCTGCAGAACTTACTCCTACAGCTACTGTTGGTGTCCTCAGGCAGGAGGTTATCTGAGTCTCAGTCTCCCACAACACATACTTGCAAAGAGAGCTGTGGCTTTTTTGGGGTCCCCAGAAGGAAGGAGGAATTGATGAATCTTACTCCATGTTCTTAGAAGGCTAATTTATTATCATATCATCATATCATACCATATTGTATTATGCTATAGTAAAAGTATTCTAAAGAATAGAGAAAAAATACCGACAGAAGGCTACAAAGAATGATCATGAAAACTCGTGACAGCTTCCAGAGTCCCGACAGAGCTGGATAATGATTGGTCATTAAGTAAAAACAATTCACATGTTGGATAAATAATCTCCAACTCACATTCCAAAGCAGCAAACACAGGAGAAGCAATGAGATAATTATTATTTCATTTTTCTCTGAGGCTTCTCAGCTTCCCAGGAGAAGAATCCTGGGCAAGGGGATTTTTCCAAAAATATGACAGTGACAGAGAGCCACCATAGCCTAATGTTCTGTTAGTAAGTGTCTGGTTTTCTATGACCCCTTTTTGTTTCAGAAGTCCAAGGAGCCTAACTCCAGCTCTGCTGAGCTGTACTGCCACCTCCACAAAACTTCATTTTTGTGTCCCACTGCTGGCTATGCAGCCAGAGGCTGGCTCAGAGCTGAGCACACAAAGAGGGCCTGGCAAGCTCCCGGGGCTGGGGTCACTTGGCAGGCTAAGGAGGATACAGACTTTTGTGCCTCCCATATGACCTGTTTCTTACTGAGTATTACTGATACTCTCTTGTCATGTTTCTGAATTTCTAACCTTCAAGCTGAAAGTCCAAAGGAAGTGAGGAAAGGTCCCTATAGCTCAGCAGCCCCAAAAACATATCACTGCCACTGCCATTGGGAGGCTACAGGCCTGAGCTGACTTTTTAAGGTCTTGGGATTGACCTTGGTAGGTTTAGTTTGAACTTGTCCTGACAGGACTTTTCTACCATTTTGTGTAACTTTAACACCAATTATTCTATGTGGAAGGGTTGCTATTCCTAATTAGTTCTATCTTCACTTATCTTTCAATGGGAAACCATAGCTTTCCTACAGACAGAGTGAAAAATGAGTCCTCTATGTCAAATATTTCCCTTTTCAGCGTGATGCTGTAGTGGTAGGGCAGCACAGGGATGGTATGGCAGTGCTGAGAGCACAGGATGCATTAGAGAGAACAGGCATGGGGGTGGTTAGAAAGGTCACAGGGTAACACTGGAGGCGTCCGCGATGCAGGTAATTCTTCGGTAGTTAGTTAACAAATGGACACAAGGAGCTGGACAAAATTGGTTTTTTACAAAAAAAAAACCCTAAAGAAAAAGCATCTGATATTTGTAAAGCAGTTTGTATACAAAATTTGGATGCAGTATGATGTTGCAGACATTAACTATGAACAAGGCATCAATCTGTGTCAGAAAACATAAAAACAGCTTAAAGTGAAGAAGAAACCATCAATGTGATACTTGCCTGACTGAGGGGAAGAAACACCATCATCACCATCATTCCTCCCAGGACAGAGTGTGGGGGCAATGAACCTTTATGCAACACCCTGTCCCTGCATTCTTTGTGGAAAAAATGGACCCTTTCCTTTTCTCTTTCCTCATTAATTAGACATAGCAATTCCTTTGATCATCCTGTCGAGATTGAAATTGTATCAACAATTAATTCTTGGCTTTACTCAAAAGGTGTGTTTCTTTTTTTGCATTATAAGATTTTGAATTAGCAGACAGAAAAACAAGTACAATGATGACATAAACTCTCTTTCTTTGGATGCCAGGCTTAGAATTGAGATCCAATTGCAACAACAGAGTAGAATTCACTCTCTTCTCTACTCCTTTTTTTTTTTTTTTTTTTTTTTTGGTCGTGACACAACTCTGCTACAAAAGTCCTTTGTCAAAAACTACAAGAGCTAAGCCTTCTTTTCACAGCATCAGTGTGGATACTTTCACATCAATAATCTAAATAGCAGCACTAATTCGGCACCAGACTAAGAGACTGCTGGGTTATTCTAATTTATTTAAAACTGAATTAAGAGAGATTTACTTCAGAACCTGAAAGAAACCTTTATACAAAAAGAATAGTTGAGATTGGAACAGATTAGATGTGGAGGTTGTAGAAAAGCTTTGTAATTTGAGCTTTTTAATTACCAGTTAGCCAGGCTACTATGAATTAATAGCTCAAATGTAGTCAGGCCTGATCTGGGGCAGTGGGATGGAACAGATGGCCTCTTCAATCCTCTTCCTGCTGTATTTCCTAAGATAATTCTATACTTACTGCATTAATCTTTCCTAGTTCACTCATTTTCCTTTGTTGTTGTGCCTTGAACGAAGGCTAGAAGTTTGTTTTTTGCCTTTTGTGCCACAGAATCCAGAAGAACATGCAAAACCACAGTGATGCCCAGAGAAACCATCTGACCCAGAGAAAAGCAGCAGCTAATGCTAATGCCTAAATCAGCCAACTACTCCTGGATGTTTAATTTCTTCATTTCATTTCATAGGACCTGATGGACTGTAAAATTTTTATTATTTCTTTGAGAGTCTGAGCAACTTTATAATGACGACACAGAGGAAGAATTTAGTTGGGAAGTTTCTTCTGAAGTGCATGTATGGTTGACATTAACAGGGCAAGGTTGTCTGGGTTGTAAGGACAGCTTACAACACAGAAATGTGTTTAGTTAATGACTGTTCAATGCAGGAGACACAGTGAAGGGACAGAAAAGGTCATCAGTTGAAAAGAGGGCACAAACTGTGACCAGCAACAGATAGCTGAGACAATAACAGGAGTCAGAATTCCCACCGCCATTCAGGACCCACCTGTTCAGCCTGTGAAAGGGTCAGCCAGCACTTAGCAATGCATGGGAGAGTTACCACCATGATCAGGGTCTCACAGGAAAGACCAAGTACTTTACACAATATTAGAAGAGACTTGTGGAACTGTATGAGACTTATTAGGGGGTATTTTGAGGGCATTGTAGGAATGTGAAGTCTTTACTTGAGATCCTTAGAGGAAAGGGCAAAGGCAGTGGCAGGGGTCAAGGTGGACTGGGAAAGAGCAGGCATGGAAAATTGAAGAGTGCAGACTAAAAGAGGGCAAGTCACAGGTAAGCAGGGGCAGGCCAGGGTAGTTGTCCTGTACTTGACATTAAACTCTATTTCTACCTATTTTCCAAGCAAGCAGGCTCTCTGGCTCTCTGCTGTGTGTGTGTGCAAGTGCATGACTGTGTGTGCAGGGGCAATGCTCTGCTGCTCAACCTCAGGGCCACCTCCCAAATATAAGGCTAGCATCCAGACAGACCAAGGACTGAGAGTCTGACAGCATGAATAGAAGAATTCTAGAGACAGATCAAGTACATGTAGGATTTAACTCTGCTGGTGAAACTGCAAAAAACAGTCACAAAATGTCTGTGTATCCAATAGTCCTCACATTAGGCTTTTTCTGCACTGAAAATAAGAACCAATTAAGTCAAAATACAGTATACAAAGCAGCTAGTAGAATATTACTAAAATTACACATCAATCAATAGGAAAACGTTATATACTTCAGGTTTATGGTAATATCTTCAGTGTCTCCAAAGACTCCATAGTCATCTGATTTAAAAAGATTTGAATCATATAAGAAAACACTTAAAATAAGCTTAGTAAAGGCAGCAGATTGTTACCTAGACAACTTGATTCATCTGCTATGCTAAAACCAAACATCGAATCTATCACAGCTGGGAGAGGTGTGACCAGCATAAATTCTTAGGGCCTTCTTTTAAAATTGACAGTTAAAATGTAGGTTCCAGGTTTCAAACATGAAAACATGCAAGACGAGAGGTTTAACCAGTGGATAAATAAAGAAGTACTTTTAAATTTTTATTTATAGACTGTTGAATTCATATTTAAGATTTTTTTTTATTCTATAAATGATATTTCTCTACTACAACACCTTTGTTTCCTATTATTTACAATTTTTTTCCAAGGAAAAGGAGAAACCCTAAGCATCTTTTTTACAAGTTACATGCTATTTTGAAATCTAGTGTGTTAAAGTTTAATTTTCATGTAGATTAAAAAAAGCCAAATAATTTGTGTGAGAACAAAATACTCATGCAGGAACAGAAGACTCTTGCAAACACAACATGTGCATTATAAGGTACAAGGGGTCCCTCTGCTGGGTTTTTTATGTTATTCCAGCCCTGAGACACAATGCACACAAAAGCTCACACTGCTTAGTTCAAATTAGTTTTGAAGGAAGTGGAAAAGAAATTGACACTCCTGATAATTCAGTTGTGATGATTCTTAAACTATGCACTAATAGGCAAGACAAAAAACAGTGTCACAGACATTTCTGAGGAAAATATATCAACCAGAGTCATGTACATCTGAACTGCTGAAGAGGAAAATTTGGACAAGCTGTAATACTCCTAAACTCTATTTTCATGAAATCCATGCTAGTTGAGCACTGAGCATACACCAGTCAGAGATTCAGCATTTAGTTCTTCAGAGTGTTATTAAAACCTACACAGAACAGCAGGCAGGTTGCAAAGCTGCCTTTCAAACCACTCAACATCTTAATTCCAGGTGGAATTTTCAGCATTGCAATGTGAAAGAATATGCAAATTTGAGAATAAAAGAAATATAAGCAAAGTAAGATAACATGGGTATAGCAGGCTACTCTGCCTACGTGGATGTAAAATAGCTTCCAAAATACCCTATTTGCAAAGGTGATAGATGGAGAATGGGGGTCACTCTGCTGTTGGAATTGAAGAATGCTGAGCCCAGCCTAGCTCATTGATCCCAAAGTTAGACATTCTTAGAAGAACAAGGTTTCCTGAGAGAAGCTGGCAGTGAGCAGGATGTGACAGACAAATTTCCTGATAAAGGAACCAACATGTGATAGCATTGATAACTTATTCAAAGCCCCCAGCAGACACAGCTGGCCCAGTGATGTATGGCAGATAAATAAATCACTTTATCGAAGAAAAGCCCACTCCCACTTTTTCATGGTAGGGTCTTCTAACATACTCATTCTTGGATGTGTGTGGAATTTACTCCCTTGAGTGAGGATGTCCCTCAAGGCTTGTCCTTGAGTCTGAGTGACAGAGATTTCCCCACATTCATTGGTATGGGTTACATGGGTATGAGTGACATCAATCTCTGTTTAATGATTTTTTTTTTGTAGATTTAACATCGCTGCTTCAATACTTAGTAATTATAGTTATTTTTAGCTACCTATACTGTGTAGTAAATTATGCTGATTAAGATCTTCCAGTCTAAACCATCCATTTAAATCAATAATTTATGTTATTGATATAAATATGTTTGGTTTGCCATTCTTAATCCTGAAGGATTAAACAGTGTAAAGGCTTGGTTACACCTATATAATACTTTAGACCTAAACCTTTGATTAAGAATGTGGCAATGATTGAATTCAGCTGCACCTAGGAATTCATTCCTTCACCTGTTTGTGAAGGAATTCAGAAAAGCAAGGATGTCCTTTCTGCAGCCTGCAAATCAATGGGAGAATTTCTATAACAAACTATTTCTGAAGATCCTGTTCTGGCCATGACAATGGGTAAAGGCAATCTGCACCAAAATTATTTTCTAGTAGATTTGTAAAGGATTCTCCTGGCATAGGCTTGAAAATAGAAACAGAGATAATAGTCCATAATGCTATCAAATAGCCCATAATGGTATCAAACAGAGCCGTTCTGCTGGGAATTGTGTCATAATGGGAGGTAAAGAAACATAACAGAAGGAATAAATAAAAGCAGTCAACTACACAGGATTATTTATAAACAATAATGGAAGAAATTAACCAAACTAAGGACTCCAGAGGCCTGAGGGTGGAGGTGTCTCATTTCAGTTAATGGTGATGCTGTGTGGTGTCTAAGAGACACAAGTGCAGCATAGAACCACCTGCCTCCCTGCAGGGAGGGTCCACTGCTGGCACTGACAGCACCCAAAAGCACACTTTGCTCAGGAAAATGAAAAACAAAGAGCCACAAAGAATTCTCTTCTGTGTATATCTGAGCTCTTCCAGAGAGTGACAGTAGCTGCAGTGCTCCTCCACAAAACCTGCCTGACCTAGGGCAGGTCGTGCATTGCCAGTGACCTTTCCCTGCAGTAGGAACACCAGATTTCATCTGCACTTTCTAACATACTAGTAGGCTGAGGTTTTCCCTTTGTACACCAGCTTGAGTTTAATTTTCCTCATTTTATTGTGTCATTTCAGGGTTAGCATGATCTCTTTTAGAAATAATTGCTGTTTTCCTTTGTGCTGCAACAAACATGATGAAATATCTTACAAGGTCTCATTTCCTGTAGGGTGTTGAATGCTTTATTAATTTCAGCTTGCAAAATTTTATGCAAGAGGGAAAAAGTGGAAAGAAGAGGTGAACAGAAAAACTGGTAGATGCAAATGAAAATCCCTCACTTAAGATCTGGACTTCAGACTTTAGTGCCTTTTTATGGGGTTAATATGCCATGGTTCGTGTGGGGAATAGGGTGGTGAAGTCTTTGAGAAATGTCATTTAGGCATAGTCTGTTGTTTACTACAAACATTTTGCCTGGTTCATACTGAGCAAGAAAATGTCCTCTATTCTGTTTTTTCTTTTCAGTCTGGGGCAGCTAGAGAAAAAAATTTGTATTTTATTTAGACTCTTTGTAGCAAAAGAATAGCTTGGAGAATTCTTCAGGCCAGTACATATTACACTCAGGGTGTGCAGTGCAGGACTTGTTTAGAGAGTATGACCCCCTGTTTCCTGGAGCATTTCACAAAAATGCCAAAGGGAGCATCCTGGGCAGTTCCCATCTGGACTATTATCAGTGTACTTGCTGAGGTTTACTGTGAGTTACTTCTTTTCCTACATAAGTATAATCTGAGTTCTGCAATATTCAGAAAGACTATTTCATATCTGCTCAAATTTATAAGTCAGAATACATTCTTTATTATACCCCTTCATAAATATTTCTTCAATTAAAAAAGCCTCCAACAATTAAACAATAAAAAACACCGAAATCAACCCCTATAAAAGAAAAATAAGTTTTAAATACTGCTTTAGGAAAAAATAAATTTGATCATTCTTGAAGGTTATTGTATACATATGGAATTTACAGCTCTGTAGGACAGAGAAAGAAAATGTTGAGATATCATCCTAGACAGAGAAAGAAAATGTTGAGATCTTGCCCTTTTAGGGTTAAAAATGTCAAGTTAGTGCAGGAGAGTTTCTTTGCCATAATAAACCATCCTGTGACATGGGGCTTGCTCATTGTTACTGCACCAACATGGCAAACAAATGCAGCTTTGAGGCAGGCTGGGTCCCCAGCTGGCCTGTAACACCTTTCTGGCTCCTGTGAATACATTTTCTTTAAATAGGAACAAGAGTACAGAAACAGGAAGGGAAATGGTGTTGCCTCATCTCAAGAAAAATTCACTTCTTGTCCCAACATGGTCAGGGCATGCACCAAGAGATAATAACAAATAATTACTGTGAGGTGTCTGAACACAGCCTAAGAGAAACAAGAGCACAAATTTCATGGAAAACGTATTCACTTGGAGTATAAAATAGGCTTTGTAAATATTGAAGCATTAATTTATTTTGTGTAAATTCAGTCTTTTTATCCTAGTTAATCTGAAATGGACATGGGACATTATAATATTTTTAATTAAATATAGGAATATTCCAGCATGGTGAGATTCAAACTCTAATTCACTAGATCCAAATATAAAATAAAATTATTTCCCGACTGAAATTATTGTGCACTCACCTGGAAAGCACATTCCACATTTACCATATTCAGAGAAGGGAAAACAGCTGTTACACAAAAGGACATAACACTCAGAGTAAATACTGGGAGCTGCAAGATGAAACAAGTGTGAAAATGAATCATCAGGAATGTTTTGCTGAGCCTTTGAAGTTGTATTCCCATTTATCTAGAGCACTCAAATGGCAAAAAGCACAATGATCATGCGATAGTTTCAGACTGGCAAGTTGCATTCAAAGTTAAAATGTTTGATCTTACATTTTGTAGCTCTCTCTGGTTACACTGTTGGGCTTGTAGATTTCCTCCTTTTTTTAACTAAAATCTTTCTCATTGTAACTCATTCAACTATCTTAACAAGGCTTTTGACATGGTCTTCCAATGTAGCCTTTAATCAAACTGGTGAAATACAGTTTCCACTCATGGGCTATGAGTGGAAAATTGACTGTGCAGGGAACAGGCTGCAATCAACAGCATAGAGGGCAGTGAATTCCCAACATTCATCCTCAGAAATCACGGGATCAAAGAACTGTGGAATCATTCAGTTTGGAAAAGACACACACAACCAGTCACTGATCCAGCACATTATCTGCTTCCTCAGCCCCAGCCTGGTGGCTGTGGGGCAGCAGCCTTTGCTGGGGTCAGTGCTTCCAGTGTCATTTTTAATGACCCAAACAGTGCAAGTGAATATACTCACAGCAGGTTTGTGGAGAATTTCAAATTGGAGGGAAGGGGCCAGTACACTGGAAAGTGGCAGAATTCCATTCAGAGGCATGCCAAAAGACTAAGGGAATGGAATTCCATTCAGAGGAATTCCAAAAGACTAAGGGAATGGACTGATATCAAGTTCAACAAAGGGAAATGGAAAGTCCTTGTACTTGGGGTGGAATAACCACACTCAACTGCCCATGCTGAGTGCTAGCAGCTAGAAAGGAGCTGTGCAAAACACACCTGTGGTCCTGGAGGGCATGAAAATGAGTTAAAACTTCCCCTTTCCAGTGGAAAACATTCTGGCCTCTATTAGCAGGGTTTGGCAAGCAGGGCCAATGAAATCTTTATTCTCTTCCATTCGGCACTTGTGAGAACTCACCTGGAGTTCTGTGTCCAGCACAATAAAGGATATTGTCATACCAGAGCAAGCTCAGCACAAGGCTCACCCAGAGGATTAGGGGGCTGGAGCACAAAATGAGTAGAGGCTGAGAGAGCAGTCTTGTAAACCTGAAAAAATGAAGGTCTAAAGGGAGGACTACGGCTGCTTAAAGGGGGGAGTACAGAGAAGACAGACCCAGACACCTTCTGGAGGTGCAAGAGATAAAACAACTGCCAATGGACACACACAGCAATAAAGGAAACTCTGACTAGTGTGGAAAAAACATTCACAATGAGGGTAAGCAAAATGATGTCCAGAGACACTCTATCTCTTCATACTGGACTTATTAAAATCTCAGCTGGACACACCCCTGTGAAAACTGCCCTAAGTCTGGCCCCACTTTGAGCAGGGAGTTGGGCCAGGAAACCTGCAGAGGTCTTTTCTCATCTATTTTATTAAGAATACAGATTCCTCAATGTGCAAATTTATTCCATCCATTCTAGAATGAAGTGACTTATACTAAGTCCCTCTTTCTTCATGGCCTACCATTATAGAAATATGTAATTATATGACTGCTATCATGTAGATGGCTAATATTACATAGAATAAATTCAATCTTTACTATTTTTTATCCAGGAAATTTCTCATTAAAAAAAAAATACCCTACACAATTAGTGTTTGGTTATTTAACACCCAGAACAATCCTTAATTTAAACCAGAAATTTTTGAGAAAAACAAACTAAACCTTATATGAGAATATTGAGGATTAAGAAAATGAAGTAGAAATAATTCTATAGAAATCTGTTTTCTTGTATACAAATTCCATTTCAGATATTCAAATACAGAGGGCAATAAAAATCACAAAGCTACACTCCCTAGTTTATATATCAGAAATTACAAGTATACTACAGAACCATTCAATGATTTCTTTAAACACCTAAGCTTTTGAATAGATCCATTATGAGTGGCTTTGGCTAAAATCCTCAAAGATTTGTCATCTGAGGTAGATCAAAGAAAATGATGATAATCTATTTGAGAATAATAGATTCATTTCAAGTATTCAGGTGATTCTTTTTTAGCAACTACATAAGATACTTTAAGCAGACTGATATAATTTATATATTAGTGAGGCTGGATCCCAGCCCAGAGCTACAATTTTAGTTGTTAGACATCTAAGCCTGAGCTATTCATTGTAAATTCCTTTTATATTGATAAACAACTAGAAATTTCTAGACAATTACTCTGAGAGAGAGTCTAAGTACCAATAAATCACATTCTGGAGTTGCCTATTTGCCTTCATTGATTGTTAAAAAAACCCAGATGACTAACTCAGAGTAAGGGCATATTGATGTTTTGGGTCAGGAGTGTGTTTCCAAGGCAAATCTCAGATCATGAGTGGGGCAACTGCTTTCATCTGCAACTAGAAGATGCATTCCAGGATCACAACTAAATATACTATTGAGACTAGAGTTAATCACAAATAACCACTACAAAACTCGGATAGTTTATCAGAGTTAATCACAAATAACCACTACAAAACTCAGTTTATCAGAGTTAATCACAAATAACCACTACAAAATTCAGTTTATCAGAACTCCACTCCTCAGAATCAGCTGTTTAGGGTCTACAGATTCATTCCTATTGCTTGCATCATTTTCTAAGGATGACATAGTCCATAACCAGAATTTAGACTTGTATGTTTAACAAAGACTAATTTCATTTTAGATACCCAGTCACTAACAACTCATTCATGTTAAAGACTACTCATTTATGCCACCATGAGGTTACAGCTTATGAGGTTATTCTCATAAGGCCACAGTTTTCAGAACAAAGTGTCACTGAAGCTCTCAATTGATTTTGTGATTTAGAAGTTGTCTTCACTTATTGACTTATTTATTTAAAAGAAAAACAATGACATAAAAAATTTGATCTATAAATATTTGAATCTTCACAGTGGCCTTCTACTGACATTCAAAGGTCTCCATGAATGCCACGTTAATGTGAGGTTTAAGAGACAGTTGCTTCCCTGAGGGCCCTTGGGATAGAAACACTTTTTGTTTTTTTCCTCTCAAAAATTCTTAGTTGTCTCATCACTTGCTTTACAATGAATTTGAAAAGTAGCCCTCCAATGAGAGATAGTGCAGAAGTCTATGATCTTCTCTAGCTCCCCATGTTCTTTTGTGAGATTGTATCTTGTAGGCATGATAATAAATCTAATGAACTGACTGGTGATTAAGCTTCACTTTGGGAAGAACAAGTCAATCAGGTCTACCAGACATGCAACAGTTTCAAAAGTCACAGACTACTGCTATACAAGATGAAATTGAATGGTGAGTAAAATGATGGAATTTAAAAAAATATATATCTACTGGAAATCTCACTGACAGATCACTAGGGACAGATGGGGCATAATTCACTGGTAATGAACTTAATAATTTATTTCCATGTTGTTTTTTTTTTGTATTTAATTATTTCTTATATTTTTTGTTGTTTTTTGCTTCATTTTTTTCAAGGTTTGTTTAGGTTGTGGTGTTCCTTTTACCTTTACTGTATCAAATTTGTACAATAAGACAAAATAACTCCACTTGAAGAGGTAGCAAGTTTTGCCAGGCAACATTATCATTTTAACATGGCATGACAAAATAAAAAAAATGTAATTTTTGTTACTTTTAGTGTCTAGTGGCAAGTATAGGCAGCAGTGGTACTAGATATTGCAAGAACTTTTCTGTCAAACTGCACAGGCCAGTGAGATGGCTGTGCAAAATTCTGTGCCTTACACTGAAGTAAACCCCAAATGACTTACATTTTCAACTCAGTTATATACCAGGAACATGAAGAGTAGCCATCAATTCCAGCTTGCCACATCTCCCAATCCACAAGTGACAAACACATCAGTCCTACATGAAAGGTGGCATTTTGGAAGGCAGACTTGAAATCAGGTTTGAGATGATCAGTAGAAGTCATGAGTACTTTGTAAAATCACTCCTTGACATTATTAAAAATATATTCTCTGGGGTCTTGAATCCCTCACAGACAAAATTAGGCAGCTGGCCTAAGGCTTACAAGGCTTTTTCCCATGGATATGAAGCCCAGTGCTACCTACTGAACTTAGCATATAGCAAGGAAATTGAAAATTAGTATGAATTTTAGACATTAGGAGGAATTTCTTCATAGAAAAGGACACTAGACATTGTAATGAGCTGCCCAGGGAAGTGGTGAAGTCACCATCACTGGAAGTATTTAAGGAAAGATTGGGCATGGCAATCAGTGCCATGGTGTGGTAGACAAAGTGGTGTTGGGTCACAGGTTTGACTCAATGAGCTCAGAGGTCTTTTCCAGCCTGGTTGATTCTGTGAAATGGGCAGGGGCACACTAGAAGGAAAGGAAGTAAATGTGTCCAACTTTTTCCAAAAGTAGAGTCATGAAGTGTGGAGGAACATGAAATTCCCCAAGTCTCACTGTTGCATCATCATCAGAGATGCTCCATTTATTGCCAGGAAACCCATTAATGAAATTCTGTGAATTTGAAAACAACAAAAAAAACCAACTCAACCTGGAACTGGCAGGAATGTACTGTACAAACAAACAATTGTCCATTTCATCAAGTGGAACTATAAAACAAAACAAAAACTGAGTTGGCCATTAAAAAGATTCTGCAAATTATTGTAAAGTGAGGTGTTTAACTTATGGGAAGGGTGGAGGCTATTTTCCAGCTGATGGTCAGAGTAAAGTGTAACTTCAATTCAGTGCTACTCTGACCAAAAGTGAAAGCTAGGAATTGAACATTCTGATTTTGCACAATAAAAAATTAGGCCTGTTAGACAACTGGAACAATCTAAACCATAAGAAATTTGATTTTTTTCTATGTAAAATTTCTCAGTTACGTACATAAAGGAAGATTGTATATAAATATCCATATGTCACACTATTGGCATTGCTTTCAAAGCCTATGGTAAAGAGAAGCAAGTATTTATTACATACATAAGTTTTTCTAGTCAGAAGTAAGTGTTTAAAAAAGAATAACCTTTCAAGTTAATTTACTGGTTTTCTTTTATCAACAACCAACTTAACAATCTCTAAGGTCTCATTTACCTCTGCAGTTAAAAAATCGCCAGTCACTATAAAAATTTGGGTTAAAAAATTTCAACAACTGCTGTTTTCAGATCTTGTGGCAAATTACTTTTTTTTCCTTTATAGTATAGTAAATCAACACTGAAAATAATATTTTTATGTGTGGATAAATATCCATATATATACACATTGGTTTAGAATATCTTGCAAGTTATATTTTCACCATTTAAAATATCTTCCTGAGTTCTGATAGCAGCAAGAATGAAAATAACCATAGCACATTTTAGCTTGGATTATGAGATGGGTAAATCTGTAACTTTATGCTGTGAAATATTCTAGGATTTTGGGAAAGTTATATCTTTTGCTAACTATGAATCATAAAGTTTAAAAAATACTTAATAATTAAATGTTATTTCAAATAACTCTTCTAAAAAACATGAAAAAAAAAAGCGCTAGAAATTTAAATTCATTGAAAGCACTATTCAGAAATACATGTTTCATACTTTCCAGTTTTCAGGTTGTATGAAAATTCACATATAGCTTTATAAGACAAGACTTTATAAAATGCCTATGTCATGATGGTGCATTTTCCTATAATACCCTGCTTAAAAAAAAAAAAAAAAAAAAAAGACTAATTGCTACTGCAAGTCAGGACAGAGCTTCTTATGTCTGACAAATCTAAATGATTGAGTGGCTTGTAAAATCTTCTAAATGTCCATTCATTTCTGGGAACTGAAAGTAAACTGGCTTCATTCTCTCCACACATATTTGCTTCTCTTCCCATTCATTTTGCACTGAAGGTAAGCTTTCCTAAAGCAAGTTGCAGAATGCTTACCACATGTAGCAATTAAAAAATTATCTTCTATAATTTTGCCTCCTAAAAATGATGAAAAACATTAATGTTTATGAAAATTATCATTAATTTAATTCAGTCTTTTTCTGCTATCAGTAGACAGAGGTAGTCAAAAACTACTGTGATCCTCTTAGCACTGTGTGAAAAATCTGTTTTATTATAGAAATGTATCTGCCTTGTGTGCATCACTCCTCAGTTTAACACACCTGCACAAGTGCCATGAGCCTAAACTATTTTATTACAAATGAGGCTGGCAGCACCTGGTTTATGAGGTTGCCCTTTATTAAGCAGAGGAGAGTTTTGACATTAGGTCTCCCACATCAGGTTGCAGGTTTATTTGCCAGGCTTCACATAAATGTGGGCGACTTGCTATGAATTTTTAAAGAAATGAGTAATCCTAAGTTTTCCCAAAAACCAAAATGAAGGTGCTTAGCCTCTGGAGACTTCCAATTACACTGTACAGCAGCATCTGTTTTTTACCACCCACTCAGCTACTTTATCAAAGCTACAGATAGGAATGGAAAATTGAAGCCAAAGTCACTGTGGCAGAAACCACCTCAGACATTTCCATAGTCATCTGTTATGTTTTTATAGGTTTGAAAATCCTCATTTCTGGAGTAGTACTTCATAAAAAAAGACATTAAATTTTCACTGAAAAAAAATCTTTTCATTTTGGATTGTATTATCCATTCTTCATTATTTTCCCCCTTTCTTTTTTAATTCCTGAAGCTTTTCCATGCAGTAATTAATAATAAAAAAAACAGCTGTTGAAAGCCTGAAAGCGATACTCTAGATATATTTCTATATATATATGTACATATTCTAGATATATTTCTAATTTCATCAACTTTTGAAATGTCAGAAGTTTTTAATGACGTTTTCTTGTAGGTTGTTGGTGGAATCTGGTGAATAAAGGAGTTTATTCAAGATATAGGTTAATGCATACTGGCCAGCTATAACAGTGCACTTTACATATATATTTGGAAGGGAAAAGAGAAGTAGCTATAACATTAGGCAGTAATGTCTGCTCTATAAATAGGACTACTTTGAAACAATTCCAAAAGGGACTGAATTAATATTGGAGCACATCATACCCTTTTGAACAAAACTTCAGTTCTGGAAGCATTTGAGATGCTTGAATTTATCAGAACTTCAGCTCTTTGAATCCATTTATTCAAGCCATGCAACATTCTTCCCCTGTACACTACTGAACCTGGCCAAGATCTATCTCACATTTAGGCACAGCACAGATCCTGTGTCTGAAACTCTCAAGGGAGACAGTCTGGTAGTTTAACACAAAATGACACAGCTCTACTTTAGTGAGAAGACAAAATGGATCAGCTCGAGAGAGAAGTCAATGAAGTTTAGTTTTAAGGCATATCTGGGGAAGAACAGCAGTGCCTCTTCCTCTCTGTGTAACAAATGAAACACATATTGCACTGGAAGGCTGTGCAGCTCTCACACTGCCTGTACTGCCTCAGCAGGAAGTCTGGGCAGGCACAAGATTTAACTAAAATGTTAACACCAGTAGGATGACTATTATATTCATCTCAAGTTGGTGCAGCCTTCCTTAAACCTCCTAAAGTGAAGGATGCCACCTATGTTTCTGACTGGCTTTATCCTACACTGTAAAGTAAAATAATTGGGGTTTTTTTGCAAAAATATTGCCCTTGTATTTGATCATAGACTGAGAGAACAGTTGAGATTGGAAGGGAATCTCTGGACATCCCCTGGTCCACTACCCATGGCCAGGAGCACCACACAGGGCAGCTGACACTGCCCATGGGAAGAGACATCACCTATGGCCAGGAGCACCACACAGGGCAGCAGACACTGCCCCTGGCCAGGACAATGAACAAATTCCCTTTTCAGCTCAGTCTCTCACTGTATCTGGTGTTCCAGATCTGTTTTACAGCAGCTGACTTTTCCAAGTACAGTTTCCAGAACCTTTGTGCCTTGCTCAGGAGCCCAGAGTCCACATCAGGAAATATGTAAAGATAAAGAATACGATGAGGCTAAAGAAGATTCTAGAGAGTTTAAAATTGGTAGAGTTTTGCTACAAATAGATTTCCTTTTTGTTGTGCTCTTGTTTCTGTTATTGGCGGTCCTATTTCTTCATTAATTCTTTCCCAAAACAGGAATTTCATCTGCAAATCAAAAAGCATATGTTTTTCTGATAAGAATTTAATGAGCTTCCATCATTTTTATACTGTATTACATCACTAGAGGTTTTTGCGTGTCTTTTAATAAATGACTGCCTTTAATTTTTGTTTTTAACACAGAAGTACTTTTTCTTTTAATTTCATTGACCTTTAAATAAGTCAGAAATCCTATGGAATTTAATGGGAATTAAACAGTGAATTTTGAGGTTCTTAATTTTAAATGATAAACTGTCTCACTTTAGGGAGCAGCTGGACTATACAGCTAATTAAAAGACTTTCCAAAAACATTTTTTTATTATTTTCTGACAGAATTGAGGTAATTAATAAAAATTAAATGCTAGCAAGGCCTATATTCATTCACACAGAAATAGGGAAAATTTAGAGAAAGTTTTAACAAAGGATAACCTTTAAAAGGGTAATGCAAAGTTAAAAGATGTGTGGCAATTCTTTTGAATATAATTGATTATTTTTTATGTCATAATTATTTAAATTATGATTTTCAGGGACTGGATGATCAGTACTTCCAGGAAGCCACGCCTTTTGACAGGGCCTTGGTCTGGATGCCAGAAAAATTACATCTATAATGCTTCATATTACAATATTGGTGAAAAAGATTACATAAACCACAAAGTACTTCCAAACATGAGCTCAGGAATATCTGAAACAGAGCTCAGTTGTTGCATGAAAAAATTGTACACAGAAAGAAATTAATGAGAATTTTAAACCTCAGGAATAGAAAGCAGGGATTATGAAATCCTATGGAAGGAAATGATACCAAAAGTAGTAAGGATTAATCCTTTTCAAATGAATTCAGGCCTCACCACAATGTTTAACCAATCTGATCATTTGTACAATTATTTTAATTAGGCAGTGAAGTGGTTGTGAGAACTTCTGAAAAAGAGGCAGCTCCTTTTTACAGTAATTTTCTGGCTTTCAAATCAGAATTCAATCTGGCCGAGTTAAAACTTTCTGAGGAATGCTTACACAAGCTCACAAAAGTGTGGGAAAAAATATGCGGGAACTTCTAAAATCGCCAAATCCAGCTTCCAGTTCTGGCATACACTGGATTTCATTACATTCTCATCAGTTCATAAAGGTCATACGTTAATGCAAAATATAATTTACCATTACTCCAATTAGAAAATTGTTCCAGAATCCAAGAGGTAAAACTCCAATTAAATATTGGTAGGTTTAAAATGGTCCCTGTGGAGTACAGTGTGTCTCAAAACAGCTGTGCTAAGTACTCTGGATGGCCTGGCCATAGTGAAATCAAGAAACCACCAAATAAAAAGGCACAAGATCTCTGGAGTGATGTGTTGTCATGGCTGTCACTCTCTACAACCTACTCCTGCCACTCAGTTATGCCACATACTCAGAGCTTCAGTATTCAAACAATACATTCCTTTTGAAGCCAATTAAACATTGGTATGCAATCACAGTTTAATCACATTTGCCTTTTCTTCTAAAATGTAGTGAAATGTGCTGAAAAAAGACAATACTGACAGTCAAGTCAAATATTCCTAAAACATCATGATCATAAATTCAGGTTATTAAACCACCATTGGTCTTCCACATTCACCCTATGGACTCTTGTATGCCTCATGTCCAAATAGTCATAATTGATAATTTTATAATAATAATACAATATAATCAATAGTCATAACTGATAACTTCACTTTCACTGAAGTTAAAAGGTGACACAATTTAATAGAATTGTTTTGTTGTTTTTTTTTTTTTAAAGCAAGCTGAATTTCTTATCCATGAAGCTCAGGTACCTGTAGCAGTGACAAAATACTAGTATTCTCTCCCCTTCCTGGTAAGTATTTTAGTTTTAGGATTTGTCATTCTAAGTTATGATGAATTTGAAAGACAACTTCCTTGTGAAGACTAAAAATGGAAATGAATATTGTGTGAAGATAGTTTAGATCATGCTGCAGCCTTCTCCAGTAGGAATGGTAGGAATGATTACAGGTTGATATGACAGGAAAGATATGATTATGGTGGGAAAGAGTCTGTCCATGCTCACATTGTTGAGTCTCCAGAGACTTTGCTGTTCCTGGCTCTGCTACTGGCACAAGCTCTTCACTTAGGCTTTTCTGTTTTAATCTCTAATAGTATTTAGGTTGCTTTCTGCAGACAGAAAGCCTTCTGTTAAACTTCCAAATGGACACTCTTCTAGAGATAAGAATTAAAGTAATAAAGAAAAAGCGCACAAAGATCACCAAAATACAAAGTCTGAATGTCCAGATCTTCCAAGTTCCATTTTGGTGCCTTAAAGACAATTTATAACCTATATCTTTATGAGGCCTAACAAAAGTTAATCATTTCCTCACTATCAATCTTCTTGAACTAGTGAAAGCAAATTCTTTTCTTGAGAGCTATGATGCTATCATTTCAGTTACAGGTCTTCACTTTGAAATTCCAAGTGGTGAAGTCAGATACTTAATTTCCAAACCTGGGTTCCTTTTTCTGAAGGCCAGGAAATTGCCTTCTTTCAGATGTCACTTTCACTTTCTGCAGTCATGTTTCACACAGCAAGGTGTGTCTTTTCAAAACAAAGCTTAAAAAAAAAAATTAGATGGGGCAGAGTAGGAACAGCCCTCCCACACACATTAATCCCAAACAGAAAGGGATCTCCTAGCAGAAGGAATTTCTACAGTTCCGTAATGAAACTGACACTATTCCATTACCTTGTTTTTAGGAAATGAGCCATTGTTTCCTCTGCCAAACCAGGAGAAAAAGGCCAAAACACAATAAAGACTTTGGTTCTCATGATCAATAAATTTACTGTGAAATATTTTTCATTATTTAATTATTTTTAAAGTCTTTTGTTTGTTTGCTAATGCTTTAGAGAGAAACACAGCAGAGCAAATGTTTTACCACATCAGTACTGAGAAACTTATAAGAGTAAAACCACAATACACGAATAAAATATTAAAATAAAAAAGGTAAAAGGCTGTCAGGTGCCAGGCCTAGCCACTAATGGAGTTCCAGTGCAAAAAAGGAAATTATATTATCCTTAAATGTGAAACCTAATGTTGAAAGCCAAGTTGGGTCGAAAAGATTAAGTAGCAAATTTTCAAACACAAACATTTGTCAGTCATCTTTCAGGCTAAGAAAAGTCTATTATTGTAACACACAAGGAGCATTTACACTGTTAAAATAGTCCAATTTTAAAGGTAAATATATATTTTTTTAAATCTGTTACTGAAAGTTTTGTAGGTTCAAATAAAGTTATTTACATCACTACAAAAAAGTTTATTGTTTACTCTCTTCTATTCGTAGGTTCAAATAAAGTTATTTACATCACTACAAAAAAGTTTATTGTTTACTCTCTTCATTTTTTCTGATTTTTTCTACAAGAGAACATATTTGAATCCTGACATTAACAGGTGATTACAGACCCCCCACAGAGGTGAACTGGAGGCACACAATATAGTTATTCATCAGTCATCTGATGAAAGACCTCTACTAGAATACACAAAATAAAGATAAACCTTTTGAAAGCTGATGTGTTTTAGCTGCAGCCCCACCACGTTCCATCCCTGAATACACTCTCCAAAGCAGTTGAACCCAATTTTACTGGAAGGTACAATAAAATTCTAGAAAGAACAGGTATGATTTTGTCACAGAATATTACAAAATAATCCTGGCTATAAATGAATCCCTAAGATTTAGGTCCATATCTGCAGCCCCAAGGTAGTCAGTGGGCTCACACTGAAAGGTGTGATCACATCAAAAGGGCAATCAAGTCTGAAAGTGTTCCAGGCTCCAGCACTGATGCCCACTTTGCCCTGTTAGCACTGCTCACTCTTCAATCCTGACATGGCACTATGCTAGGACGGGACAATCCTCAATTTTTCTCTTCCCTAGTGGCTGCAGGTATCTTATGGTAAATATTCAAGCCCTGTATCCAGAATCTACTGCTGAAAAGATGCTCCTGAGACAGCTCCAAGACAAGATAAAATGAGGCCTGTTTTACCACACACATATAGTTATTCTCAGACAAGTGGCAGAAGTTGCCCTCACTTCCAGCTGTTAGGTTCATTACAGCTCCTGATGATTTATGAATGGCACACAGAGAACTGACATCCACTAGAACAATTAAAGTAAAACTATTGAAGATGGGGATTTATTCTGTAAAGGGGCAAGCTGACAAAGTACTACAGATGAAAGTTACAAATATAATCTTTATGTAATTTCCAGAAGCTGGATGTACCTAAGGACTTCTAAAATTACAACAAATCCACCCAGAAAGAGCTTCAAAAACCTTTCTGTCAGCAAGGGATGCAGTGCTTAACATTTGGCCAAACTACCACAGAGAAACTTCAGGCAGTAAGATGAAGGAGCTCAGACAGGTATGAAAAAACAAGAACTGTACAGTTGGGTGCTAGGCCTGCTTTGATTTTTAATGGGATTTAAAACTCCCAGGGAGAAAATGTAACAACATTTTATTATTCTTTCTATTATTCTTATTACTACCACATTTTCTGATTTTGTAGGTATTAGCTCTCTTGGAAGTTAATTCCCTTCAGTAGCCCAAACCTTCAGTAAAATAAAACTTTCTGCAGATTACTTCATAGTACTTGGTGAGGCTTTGGGAATTAACATGTCTACAATACATACATGTGACATGTAATGTGTGCATGTATGAGTTTGTATTTTGTATTCTGAAGTAAATATAATAATTATAGAACTATAAACTAAAAAGTTCACAAAGAAAGTACAGTTAAACTTTTTTAATGTTCAATTACTACAAGTACACACAAACCACATGGAGTAATTTATATGAAAATCTACATTTGTACTGTAAATACAGAAGGCAATATTGTTCATATAAAAGAACAGTGTGCCCTGTATTGTAACACCTGCATGTTAATATTTACAAACTGTTATAGATAAACTTATTTTAAAATCAAGTAAGATAAAAATGAACATTTTGTTCTACAGACTTTAGGGTTTTTTTCTGTTTAAATAAAACCTTCAAAATGTGCCACCCACATGCAGGCTCTCTGTTGCCTGGAAATCAACACACCTGAAAGGATGGAATACTGAAAGAAGATAGTTTCACTCTGCATCATCTACTGAGAATAGGTGGTCAGAAATTAATAGAGGTGGAAGACTATTTAAAAGGGACTCAGCTGACAGAATGGTACCCCAGGAGTCCTACAGAAG
Source organism: Haemorhous mexicanus (assembly GCF_027477595.1). Lineage (NCBI taxonomy): Eukaryota > Metazoa > Chordata > Aves > Passeriformes > Fringillidae > Haemorhous > Haemorhous mexicanus. The sequence goes on from NC_082341.1 coordinate 11,848,761, forward strand.
TGCACAACCAGGAGCTGAGATTTATCCACAAGGTAGGCTTCTTTGATTCTATTTCTGCTTTTTTCTAGATGAAATTTATTTACTCATTTCATTTTTTCTGTTTTACTTTACTCCCGTAACACAAAATGAGTTTATGAAAAAACTCCAAATAAAATACAACATAATATTTAGAAGAAACTGCTCTAAATCATGTTATGAATTAGAGGTAGCAAAGTTACATGTTAATATGAATTACAGCAAACCACTGGAAATCTGGAAAAACTCATTTTTAATTCATTAATTAGTACAAAATAGTTTATATTTAGTCAAATTTACTACAGTAAATAATGCCAGTTTTCTATATACAATATGTATTTATGAAAATAAGTATTTCAGAAAAACAGAAATGGATTAAAAAAAACCCTGAATATGCAACCCTTAACATAAATAAATATAATTATATATATAATTATAAAGAAATATTTATAATTATATATATACATATATATAGAAAGAGTATTTTAAGAAGGGTTTCCCATACAATTTTTTTCTGTTTATTCATTGGATAAATGTATTTACCTTTCAAATATCCCACCATAAGGTCTGCCCTTGTTAGGTCTATCACAGAACATCCGTAAATACAGAGCACAGTGAACAATCACCTGCACTTGTGTTACTCAAAACTGTCAAACCTTCCTGATTTTATAAAGACTCCTGTCTTCATCTCCTAGTTCCAGAATTTGACAATGTATTGCCCTGGGAGCTGCTTCTTCCTCTTAACTGCCTGCCTTATTGCTACATCCCTCGGCAATCCCCAACGCAACAGCCACCAGTGCTTCCAAAGTGTGCCGTGGAGTGAGGTTTTACAGAAGATTGAGCAACTGGTAAGTGAGAGAGTAAAACACTGCCACAATCTATAGATGTCATTTTCCATCTTTCTTCAGTTTAGCTGGAAGGAATTCTCAGATGTGTAACTGCCAGATTACGATTTTTTCCCCCACATAATTAAAAAGTTATGAGTCAGATGTTCCTTCTCTCCAAAACCAAAAGTCTTAAATTTAGATTTTTTTTAGTTTGCACCATCCTGTTGAATATCTGACATTTTTGTGCCTTCCCAAGAAGGGTGCAGAGGCATCTGGGAGTCCTTCTAATTGGCCCCAGCTGAAACTGTAACTCCATAAAGTACTTTACCACAACATAAACTCACTGAAAGAAAAAGACATCCACAGTCACAAAGTTTTTGGTACAAATACTCTATACAGCTGGTTTTGAAATCAGCTATATAGAAAGTTTCCTTTCCCACTTTGGCTTCTTTTGTGGCCTGCCCTTTCCTCAACTCTATTGACGTCCCTGGAAAATTTGAAAAAAGTTAAAACAAGCAGTTATACTTCCCATTTCAGACAGGCTAAGGAAGCAAATGAATCCTCTTCAAACTCATGAGATATAAAGTCAGTGTTGTCAGTTTTACACTTCATTGTTAAGAAACAAACTGAGAAGTGACTTCTATGAATTTTTTACATAACAAACCTGGTCTAACACATGCTTATAGTTTCTCCATTATGTTTTCTTTAAGAACAAAAGAGGCTTTTCCTTGGAGTGTGAGGAAGTGAGCAATGCAGATTTGTGTTTCCCTGAGCAAATGCTGAAAGCAGTAAGTAGAAAAACACATGTACTTGACCTTGACATTATCTCATCATAGTAGCTCTACCTCACATAGCCTATGTATCTTGTCATGAGACTTCTACACTAGAGTTGTGCCACATTGTATTGCAGGCTTAAATGATAACTCTGACTGTTGACTTTTCAGTCTAAATTATTTTCTGAAGAGGTTATTTATGGAAATCACTGTTTTCTTCCTTCTCCTGCTTTTAAGTCACAATGCCACTTTCATAGGGAAAGGGTTAGATTTTGCTTGTTAGTCCTGCTGTTTAAAGGGGAAAAATAAGTTAGAATCAGTCTGGTAGCCTGGAAACCACCAGAACAGCACACTGGCCTCAGTTTCAATCAGAAGTAGATCTCATAAAGGCAATGCAGGGGTAATTCCATTCAGCACATACATCACTTCATGTGCCCAGCTCACTTTGCATCCAGATCTGCAATGCCACAAAATACGGTACTGGCTGAGAATGTGGTACTGTGTTGTCACCATATTGCAAAGCTCTCATACTTCCCCAGTGATTTCTCATGGGCAGCTCCTTACAGCACTGACTCCTTCAAAGCATGGCTAACAACTCCAGCTCTCTGCACAGCACAGCCAACAAACTCCAACTCTCTCCTCAACCAGCTAACCCACTCTTTTGCAGCACTCTTCTTACTGGACACAGCTGAGGCCTATTAAGGGCAGGCCTGTTCCTAATCTTTGGTGATTAGTACAGCTGCAAATCCTCAGGTGTGAGACTACCTTCTACACTATTTATACACTACCTTTATACACTATTTACACTACTACTTTATTTTCTTACATTCTATCCCTCCACAATAGTGCACCCCAGCAATTCTTTCTGCCTGTTTCCAGCTCATCTCTCCAATGGATCTTCTAAAAGGCACCCGGGGAACGGGTGCCATCCTTGCCCTAAAAGGGCAAAGGATGGCAATATTGGCCTCTCCTGTATTTCATCTTCTCCAAGGTAGAGGGAGCTACCCTTCATCAGATAGGGACTGTGCTTGGGAGGAAAGCCCTTTACAGTCTGATGTCTTCGGCCTGAATTCAAAACATCTGCTTTTGCTTGTTGGCTTTATATTGACTATTGCTTATGCATTGTAAATATCAAAGTAGATAAACGCAGCCCAAAGAGACAAAATAGATTAATTTTACAAAATAGGGGTCCTCCTTATGAAAGCAACTAGAATTGGAGCAACTCATGTATTGCAACTACAAATTGAACATACAATTCCCAATTTTCAAATAAATGCCATCTTTGCAGTGCATATTACTAGCTAGAATTTTTGTTCTGAAAAATTTAGAAAAGCACAGGAAAGCAGTGAAAATTGTTTAACAACTTACGATAATTGGACTCAGGTTGAAAAATTAACTGATGTTTAAGTGCAGACTTCAGAAACTGAATTTGTTTATATTTTTTTTTGTCATCACAGGTTAAATATGATAATGCAGCCATTGTTCATATATTGCATGAAATTGCTGAGTTTTTCAAGAAATCAGACACTCCTTTTCAAAATAAGGACACTTTTCTAAGAGAAATGTATGAGACTCATGCTCAGCTCAAGACATGTGTAAGTACAATTTATTCATTTATATGGCATGATATTTAAGTCAGGTATTCATGGTGAATAAAACTGACAATATGTATGTTGAAAATGCAATAGAAAACTTAAAATACTACATTTTTAAATAATGATACCTAAATCTTATGTCTGAAAGTAAAGGAAGGCATCTTTCAACTCTTTTACTGACCTGTATGATACAGGCAATTTTAAATTCACACCTTTTATTTACGAGCTTATTGAAAGATGTGATGCCTAAAAACCAGTATTTCACTTTCTTCTCCTTAAAGACTGCACTAGTTCTAAACAGAAGTACTTACTATTTTAACTAAATATCAGTTTCATGTGTTTTTCTTCAAGTACGTATGACTTCTGACAAGACAAGCTAACATAAAGAATTACATGCAAGCTGTAGGCAAAAAAGTCTTAGGTGTGCATTCAGCCTATTTCAGCTGAGTGAACTACTTAAACATATGTGCAAATAGTTAACTCAGTTGGGGTCAGCTTAAGAACTATTTACAGAGGACAAAGCCTCAGATTTACTGTAGCTTCCCTTGCAACTAATGCCTATGCCAGGCACCAGATCTGCCAACAAACCTGCAGGAGAGCAAAGCTGGGCATACAAACGTACACCCTACCCATCTGTGCTGCAGGGGAGGGAACCCCCTGCTCAGCTGTACAGGGCAGAGAGCTTTCCACGGCTGGACACTGACCTGAGCAGGAGCACAGGAGCACTGACCTCCAGACCCACTCTGCTGCTCCTGACCAGGCCAGGCTCCAGGACTAAGCATGTACAGCCTTGGACAATAACCACTGCTTTATATATATATATATATATATATATATATATATATACACACACACATACACATCAATAATTATTTTGCGTCACTGATTGAATGTAATCACCTCTGTACATCTGTAACACTGAATGTCAGTGACCACCAGTTACCCTGACATCTGTTTCCTTCAGACAGCACACTCTGACAAAACCACTATTGCCACAAAAGATCCATAGACCCTTGCCTTGCCCTGAACACTGGTATATTAATTTCCTCATCTCTCTGCAGACACCGTGTGTGCTGCACTACCTCTAGCATTAGCCCACTCAGCAGGCTTGCATATGGCAGCAGTGCTCTCAGTTGATAACCATGTCCATCAGAGGGCACTGTTTGAACTTTTATATACTAGTCATTATTCAAAATAACAGCTCTCCTCTCCCCTCCTCTCTCCTTCTCCTCCCCTCCCCTCCCCTCCAGCTGAAGCCCAGACGTAACACTAGCCATGAATCTCTAGTGAAAGACTGCTTCAAAAAAATGGAGGAATTTGTGGCCAAGGTAAGTTTTTTTGGCTGTTTCTTCACAACCTGTTTTAATTTAAGGAAGTCTAAAGATAAAAAGCAGCTTCTTATGCAAGAAGTCCCACTGCTGATCAAAGCTGCACATAGCTGTGAAATTGTGCCCCACTTCCATGCACTATAGATTTTCACTCATTGAAAATCTTCTGGTCCACACTCATGTTAGGGCCAATGTATCATCATGGGCTTTTAAAAAACATTTCATTTTAATTCAGCACCAAAACCTATGACAGTCTGTGCCTATTTAGAAAAACTTTACATCACATTGGCCAGGATTAGCTGTGTGTCTGTTGGTGGAAAAGAAATGGTCATCATATATACTAAAGAACATTTAAACTTTAGGTAGACTTCCTAAAATTAATATTAATTTTTTCCTAAATTTTTTTAAAATAATTATATGCTTCTTCTCAACTCACATTTTTCTTGCCATAATATTGGATGTAATTTTTTTGCAAATCATGTAATAGACACTTCTTAATAACCTTTTTTTTCACAGTCAAATGACCATTGCATTTGGCAAGAGATCCATGCACATTCCAGAGAGATACTCCAAAGAATTGAAAACTACTCTTTCAAGAGAAGAGCAAAACATTAGCAAAGTCAGTTTCTATCATATACTTCAAGGATCTTCTATCAAGTCAAGATGTAAAAATTAAAGGAAGAAGCAAATACACTGCTTGCCTTTAAGACTATAAACAGATTAACTTATTTTTGTCAAGATATTTTTCTACACTAATATAAAAACATAAGCCTTAATAAAAAGGATGCCAAACCCCCTATTTGAATATATTTGTATTTATTTGTTTTACAAAAACAAAGGTGATATTTTTCACAAAATAGGTATCATGGATAAGGCCCTCCAAAACTGTTTTCAAGCTAAAAAGTCAGCATATCAGTTACACTATTTGATTCCACATCCATCAAGCTATGGAAATACAAATCTCTGACAGCCTAAGGCTTTTCCAATGCACATCTCACATTTGCACTCTTGCACTTTTACCACTGCAGTCACAAGGCTCCCTAACCATTCATGTGTGAAAAGATCAGCCTCTTTCCACAACACTGTGCTGCCAGGCTGCCACAGCCATTCAGAAATTCTGAGATGGCAGTTTGGTCATCCAGATGCATATTTTATATATGTACAGATATTTTAAAAAACAAACACAACAAAACAAAACACCAAAAAAAAAAAAAAAAACCTCCTCATTCTGTTGTAAAGATTAGGCCCTCTCAACAGCAAAACACCTTTAAATGCTCACATGTATCTAATAGGCACTGGCAGCACTGCACACTGGCACATTTTTCCAAACAGCTCACTGATTATTTCAGAGCCTGTAGAAGAAGATAACATCTATGAAACTGACAGTTTTGAAGGAGAGAAAGGAGAGGTACAGTGAATGAACAGTGTTTCGTAACATCTTTTATCAATGTGGTATGCCTTATTCCTGTGGTTCCTGATTTCTAGGCAATGGTTTTCAAGTTGTCTCTTCAGACAAAGATGTTAAATCAGGAGACTGCAAAAGATTCTAATATTTACACTTAGATTGCACAAAGATGAAAAGAGTAAAAATATTTGTAATACCCTACGTGTGTCATTTTTCTTGCCATTTTTGGACATTGGTTGTTTGGTTTTAAATCTGGTTCGGGTCATTAGAGGCAGCCTAGCACCTCACTTCAGTGTGACTTTCCCAAAGCCACAAGATCCCTTCATATCTCCTTTCAAAAATGGCTTCAGAAAAAAACCCCAAACTTTTATCTTTTACAAAGAAATATAAGAGTAACCAGTTAATCAATATTAACCCTTTTGGACCATCACTTTGTCACCAAGTTTAACACAAAGCACAGTTGTGTTCTTTCATGACATATTCATTATACTGCCCTGTTCATGCATCATCTGAATTGGAAAGTGTTCACTCAGCTGAGACTTGATCAGTGTGCACTGTTCCAGCTGAAAAAAATAATCCCCTGAAGTCACACAGAAATCAGTACAAGAATCAAAATTCTTCAATGAATAAATTCCACTAAGCAAAATAATACATTAAAATAATGAACAGACTTTCCACATCTTTGAACTGAGAGCACATTTTGCATTTATTACTTTCTAAGGCAAATATTATTACATATTAGTGTTATTTTTATTTAAATCTGGCCTTTCCATCATAAATGGTAAAGTGCCAGTGTAAGCATATTATATACACTTATAGCATCAAATACTTAAAAAGAAAAATATAGTAATAATAATAATAAAGTCTTACTGTCACTTTCTAATGTGTTCCCTTGATTATATTTCAATTTAAAACATACACATATTAATTCTGTAACATTTAGACATTTGTAAACTGAGTTTGGGTACAATGATTATTCTATGCACATGTCTGAATATTTATTTTAAAAGTGGTCATAACCTGTTTTAATCAGATTGAAAAGCACAAAAAGCATTTAAAATATTGAATGCAGAAAGTATAAGGGGACAAAAACAACTTTGGAAAAATAAAGGAGTGAAGAAATGCACTGGGCTTTCAAGTTTCAGATAAAGAAGCATTTGATGAATGCACCATTTTTACAATATATATCCCAATTTTCTACCATACAGGAAGACTGACTAGTATTAGGAAATTTTTAAGCATCTAGCAGTGACACTGTGCACTTCAAATAGCCAAGGACAGACACTAGTTTCTGATGGAAAAGTTGGCAATTTCTAACTTTCTTTGGTCTTCAATGAATAAACCAACGTGTGCTCTCTTCATAGAAACACATTTTTCTGTGTATTCATGGATTTGCAGGCAAGTTAGAGCAATATATGAAATTAAAGCATCTGTTATATTCTTTTTGGGGACATCAATCACAAGTCATGGTCACAATCCACACTGTGTGCCAGACAGTGACAGAAAGTATGGACCAGCAGATATAAATATATTTTTAAAATTATATATATATATATATATATATATATATATATATGTATAATTTTTATTCCTCCATTCTCAGGAAAACTCTCTACAGCACAAGGTAGTCCAAAAATACCTGAGCTAACTTTAAAACACTTGGCCATAGCATGATCAAAAAACGAGCTAGAGATCAATACTTCCCTTAGGCTCTGAAGAGCAGAATAACAACAATTTTGGTTTTATACCACAAAAATTTAACATGACTCAAAAAATACCAATTCATAACTCACTATTTATGAGTGGTTTATTCAAATTTTTATTTTTCCTGACAAACAGCATTAGAATTGCTAAAAATTTTTGTGCTTTGTGGAAAAAAAGACAGAAGCTATTTAGCATCTTCTAAATCACTAATTCCGCAGTGAGAGATAAAAGAGAAGGCTGAAGGAAAAAGATTTTTAAAAGGAAGAGAAATAAAAATATGAAAGAATTATCATGTCAAACAGCCTACACTTTTTCTTGGAAAGCTGTAGATACAGGATTATATATATGTTATCTTATTTAGCATATGTTTGTGAAGTATTTCAACATGAAAGTATTTCAGAATATAAATAAAGCAAGCAGTCTGTGCATGCTATGAAACAACATCTTTGGGATAGACTAAATTTATTCTTTTTTCTTCCATTTGAAGTTACTAGCGTGCACAAATTTAAAACTACTCTTCTCTAGTACTCTTTTCAACTACTTATGTCCAGCAAATATGATTTTATCAGCCTAGAGGAAATTGTAATATCAAAATTTAAGCATAGTTTATTTTACCTGCTGGGTATTCACACTCAAAATTTCATCTTAAAAGCACCTTTGTAAAACCTTATTCCTCAGTAGCAGCCTTGATAACTACAAGTGTGTATACCCTCAGATGTAGCAAGAACAATCTTTTAAGTAAAGAACACATTTTAAGGTACAATACTGGAAACCGACCAGTAATACTGTATTATATTAAACACCATTTTTTCTGAGACCAGATTAATGAGTCTCTAATTTCAACCTGTGAAAGAGATGAGAGTGGTCATTTTTTCCAAAACATGTGTAGATCCATGATGACTTTGAAGGTTTTCACACCTGCATTCTTATTTCCATAGGCTTTTCCCAATATCATGTGATATAATTTGATTTTAAACTCTTCCCTATTCTGTATTGGATAATCAGCATCATTAAAAGTCTAATGGTACCCTCGTTATAGTCTGAACTGATTAATTTAATGAAGCACATAGCACAGTTTGATTTGTCACTCAGATTCAGCGTGAACATTTTAGTGTACCTGATATAACAAGAGCTTGTAGCTGTCCTTGACCCTGCTATCGCTCAGGAGAAAGGCACCTGGTGCCAAACAGGAATAGCAAGAATAGTTTAAATGGACATATTTATGCTATTAGCATATGACAGCCCAAATATACACTAGTTATTTGATGCTTGAAGTTTTAATCCACTCCATTTGCACAGAGGTATCTCAAGAGGGACAGGGAAGAGCAGCACGAGGCAAAGGCACATATGGGAAAATTCTGCTTACTGCTGATTTTACTCAGCTATAAAAACTGAGCTGTTTAGGTGATAACACTGGTGTCAGTTGTTGTTCAGTTTTTAACATGAACTCACAGCTGAAAACAAGAAGAAATGAGTGCCATAAACCAGCTTCTAGACCTTAATGAGAATACATGGCTTTCAGTTTAATTTGAGCTAACCACAACATTGGAAGAAAGCAGCCTCACATTGCCTTTTGATGTGATCTTCACTCAGACATACCAGAGGGAAAACCCTTACTACAGCACTGCCTGTTACAGGCTGGAGCAGCTATCTGTAGCTAAAAAGAAAAAAATAGCTGCTTTGAATTATACTCCAGAGGACTCTTTGTTCCTGATCATAACAGAGAGCTTCCATTTAGCTTAAGCTCGTATGAGTCAGTCCACACTGCATATCAAAACACTAATAGCTTATGGTGCTGTGATGAAGGGGTAATCTTATACTGTTTTGTTGGACTTTGCTAAGAACACACTCTTCACGTGAAAATCTTATTGCTGTAATCATCCTAAGTCTAATTTGCTTTAGATAATTTTGAAATACTTAGAGGAAAATTGTAAGGATTTTATAACAACTATGTTGCTCTTTCCAAGTTACTTTTAAGACTTGATCCACTGTGATACTACAACATTATTAAATTCCACTTCTTGAAACCACTCAAGTCCAGTACAAGTTGATAGTCCCATTGTCTCTAGCTAGCTTGGAATACCAAAATGTTTTTTCTAATGGAAACTGTTCACAAACAATGCTCTTTCTGACAAACAAAACAGCAGTTCTGCAATAAAGAAGCTTTATAGCTAAAGCTCTCTCCTTTCCATGTTTTTATATTCCCACCCCATCCTTTTTCCTTTACTTGCATTTTCCCTGAATATACCATAACTGCACATCAGAAAAACCTAGCAAAGTCTAGCTGAGATACCAAGTTGTTTTCCAAGTAAGACTTTTCTTGCAGTATGGAGTCCTGAAAATAATTCCACCACCAACAATCTGAGTTCATAAGACAGCCTCACTAGAAATACAGAATTTAGCCTGGAACCCCAGCTTCCCCTCTAGAAGGGCAGGTCTAGCACAGAGAAACATGTCTAGCTTTTGTCCAGCTCAGCAGATTCACAATTCTTTCTAGACTCTTTCTAGACAATTCTTTCTAGACTCAGCCTTGAAACTTCAATGGACACATGGCTTCAATGTCTCTACTGCTAAACTTGCATAGGGGTCACTTCAAAAGCCATCTAGATGGAGAATCCTGTGCAATATTTTCTAGGATGACCCTGCTTGAGCAGAGAGGTTGGACCAGATAACCTTCCAGCTTTAGCCGTTCTGTGGTCTGTGACTTTCTTTTGTCGCAGAACTGTTAATGTTGTTGGCTGGGGTGAACTATTGATGAGAATGAACATTCTTCTCCAGCTATTTAAACACTGTCCATCTTTTTGTTTTGTGGATAACTTCTGCTTCTCCAGAAATATAGTTGATATACGTAAAATTGCCAGCGAATATTAAACATTACAGATAAAATAATGAAAATACTATTGCCATATGGTACTCGCTTACATCTGAATTCTTTATTCCTGGTCAAAGAAATTTTCTTATTAAACTCTCATATCCTGAAAGATATAACTAGATGCAGCACTCATTTTTAAGTACATTTTATAGGTGGCAAAATTATTTAAAGCTAATATGTAAACTACTTCAAATTGTTATCTATGTTATTTCATAAGGTTTAACTTTGAAGGCCTAACCCAGAGCAGAGGGGAAACTGTGCTGCAGACCTGATGATGTGAACTCATTACAAGGTTGAAAATGTTGTAAAACTGAATTAGCTCCACGATAAAGGACCAGAGTACAAATCTCCCATTTGCCCTCCCCGTGTGATCCATGTGCTGGATCCGTGCTCAGCAGCCTCACCCTCCAACACCCACACTACACCTTTCCTCTTGAGGACAGTTATTGCTCTTTTTCCAAGTGTTTGCTGGCTGACAATGCTCAAAGGTGCCATGGAAGGGATTGCTGCTCCAGACTTGGCTGCGTGCTGCCAGACCTACTCCACAAATCATATTCACTTTCATTTTCAGTACTGGCCTAACTCTATGGCAAAATCCCCTCCTTTAATGACATCATCTACAGCAGCAGGCACTGTGGCCTCTTCTCAGGGTGCATGGCTTTTGGGAAATTGTGGCCCTAACACCTGCAAAGAAAATGCCTGTAATTTCAATAATTTTGGCCACTTCATGCTTCTAACAATTCTCTTCCCTGGACAAGGAGGTACCCCTTGGGTCTGAATCTGTCAGCTATAAAATGTTTCCTCTTTTCTCATTAATCACAATCCTGCACTGACTCATGCTGTTTGCACAGTAAGAATTTCCTAACAGGAGCTCAAGTTTTTAAAACTACACTGGTTCTTTCTTAAAACAAAATTATTTTCAGGCTGGCTGCAACTCGCTTGGCAGTGGAACCATGTGTGTAAGCCCCACCTGATGCTTTTAGCCTGCAACTGACATTCTTCCCTTCCATGGAAGATGCTATACCGTATTCCAAAGAATATCCTACACTGGGACACAGTGGAGGACATAAGTCACATGCATCTTCTGATTCCCTGGATGAAAAAGGTTGAAGAGAACTGCACCAAAACACTTGTGAATGCAATGGGAGACCTGTACCAACCATCCTCCAACACTGAGATTCTAAAGGCAAGATGCTGTGTGAGGCATTTGGCCTCAGCAGCAAATGGAGACACTCAAGGTCAAAGAAACACTCCCTTCCTGGAAGGGAAATGAGCAGCTTAAGAAAATTGACTGTAAACATTAAACATTAAATGTGCCCCATCTATGCCTGATCAAACCAATCACCATTCAATTTACTCACAAAACGCTGTCTATTTTCACATAATGATCCTAATGGTATTACTCAAATGTATTTTGAAAGGACTTTGGTCACTTGCAAAAACAATAAAATAAATCAATTTTTCTTCATGTAAATTCTAAGGGGATTCAAGGAACTATTATGCAAGTAAACAAAAAAGAAAAACAAAAAGGCAAGAAACCAGATATTTAATATGGTTGTATATGGATATTTAATATATTTGAGCACTGGCTCAAATTCTTAAATTCTTCAATTCTATGCTACACAGAAGTTTACAACATTATTAATTCTGTAAATAAAAGCAAAACCAATCTGATTTGGGCATTTTACTCAGCTCTCTTCCATAGTTTAAATACGTCACTTAAATTCTCTGTTATGACAGTCAAACTATTCCTAAACTGTAGGTTCTGGCATAAGCAATATGTTTGGGCTTTTTGGGCTTTTTTCTTTTTGGGGGGGGGGGGAGGATTATGCTTGACTTTTTTTTCAGGGGGGACGGTGGGGGTTGTGCAACAAAATCTGAGATTTTTCCAGTGTTGTTCTGTGCGAGGGATGCATACAAATGCATTTTTCCAAGGAATTCAATATTAAATACATCTTTGCTAACTTATTAAATTTCAGAGACAAGGAGAAATGGGATGTTATTAATTCCCCTCACAGGAAGAAAGCAGATCACATTGCATAGGGCATCCAGACTGGCTTCTTGCAAATGAAAATGGCTCTGCCAGTTATTACAGGCTATATTTTTAATTCTGTAAGGGGAAACATTGCATATTTTTCATCCTCTGTTATGATACTGAATCAATGCCATAAAAATATTTAGAAGTAAGAGTATAAAAATTTTAGCAGGTAACTACTATACTAAATCTAACAATGGGGGTGAAAAAAACTCCTGTTATTCTTATCTTCAGTTTAAGAAGAAAGGAGAAAAGAGGTTGGAAGAAAGTGGTGAAAGCAAGGAGAAAAAGAAAACGGATGATAAGAAAATACATGAAAGGAAGGAAAGGAAGGGCAAAGACTGCTCTTGAAATGCTAATTATTTGGATGGAATACTTTCACTGTGATCTCTAGGTACTTTTTATCTCTCTCAGAACCTACTGGCTGCTAGCACACGGGCAATGATGATCCCACTCAGCTCTGGTACCTAGTCTAGTCTCCTCAGTCCTGCAAACACAACCCTGTGGCACTGTACCCCCAGAGAGTTTTTGAAAGAGACAAAAATGTCCTCTACACTCTGGAACACATTCCATTTAGAGCAGTTATGATCTCCCTCCACCTCACTGCCCCCCCAGATCAATGTCTCCATTAGGCTTAGGCAATTTTTACTCCTCTTTCAATCTGAAGACACCACGCTGTACAAGAGCCTTTGGAGGACTAGGGTCACAGCAAGTACAATAAAATCTGCAGTCATGTATCATTCTGTCCATCTGAGCAGTCTATCACTAATGGCTGCCTGAGGTCTCCACAACCACCTAAGTTATTTTAAGCATTGCTGGAGCTGCCATTTTCAGGCAAGGCACAAAACTGCAAAGAAAACATGCACAATCTCTATTGCAAAGAGTGAAATCTATCCTCAAAGGTAAAGTAAACCAACAAGAAATATATATCAAATCCATTGCTTAACAGTACAAAAAAAAGCAATATAAATTCTTAAACTTCAGCAAAAGCATTTGCTAAGTAGGAAGTTGAGTATTTACGCTGCAATGGACAACAAGGTTATATATTTAACTCTCATGTATTACAAAACATAAAAATTGCAAACTATAAACCACAGTTAGTTTAATTTTAAATAAACTAAAATTTTCCAGTATCATGAGAACTGTTGAATATTTGGGGGAACTGCTGCACAAACAAGCATTTGTGAGGACTGCATTCTTAATTCATCATATCTGTAACCAGGTAACTACATTTATAATACTTCAACTATACTGCCATGATAACTCTGTAAAATTCTATTCTTTGTGGAAGGGAATAACCGTTGTGATCATTGTGATGCTTGCAAAACATCAGAGCTTACATTTAGGAATGGAGTTACACTAACCAATCAAATGAATGAGATCAGATCATTATTAATGGTAGCATTTTTGATATAGTTATGAGTACATAATTTTAAGTAGAAAAACATTCCTGTGATTTTTTGGTTGCTTTTCTTTTACACATAAAAATGATCCCCAATGTCATAAAAAAGGGGAAGAGCCTACTGTCTCCTTGAGCAGCCCTAAGTTGCACAAATCACGTACATTCTTTATCTCTCCACAGTTCTTTCAGTATCTCTCTACAGTTCTTTCAGACTTTTCCCCTTGCAGGTATTTCCATCAATCCTGCTAAAGGCAGGAACAGAGAAAGCTTCAAGCCAAATTATCCATTTGGCCCCAATCCACATAAGCACTTAGCTGATGTGTTCTGTATTCATGTCTTTTCAGAAACAAGTGGCTAAACATTATCCTAACCAAACTCTGTCAAGGAATATGGTATAACAAATCTTCAGAGAACTCCTTAATATCAAAACTCACTCTTTAACATCAGTGACCTCCATGTAATATTCCACAGTGCACACCTTTATACATATATATATATATAAATATATATAGCCTAACAATTCAGACGTGACTAGGAAGCGATGCTCAATGAGATAAGTCTTGTCCAAGTACATTGAAGATTTCCTCCACAATCTGCCCCCAATCAGGAGGACATTTTCTTGACGGGGACACTCCAACACTCCTGGTAAAGCTGTTCCAAGGATTGACTAATTTAGAACTACTGTACAAAAGGATAATACCACCCATAATCAATTAGGGCATTCAACTTTATTTTGAAAGTTCTGCATTTTATACAATGGTTTAAGGTTATTGTTCACCTTTTTACACTGAGCATCAAAGTAAATGAACATAATTTAAGAATTATCCATGAATAGTAAGAATTCTCCTTGGTATCTCAAATCCTTTTGCACTGCTTAAGAGAAAGCTGCAGAAAGAACTCCCACATTCTGAGGACACATGAGTAGTCTATATCCTTTAAATGCAGACTATGAACATGTATACATGGCCCTACCCATTTCCCAAAGAGACATTCACCTTTTGTGGCTCATACTACAGCAAGTTTGCAAATTATCCTGTGGTGACAAATGATGGCTCACTGTGGAAGTTTTCTAGGTGAGAAAGCCTTGCATATTCTTCTCCCCAAACCTGGAGAAATAGCTTAGTCAATTGTATGATTGATTAATTGACTTATTAGCACAATGTTTCCTCTTATTGAAGTGTTAGGCAGGTTTTTTTTCCTGTTTCTAAGGATTTTTTAAACCTCTGAGCAATTATGATGCATGTCTGACTAGCATGGCGCAATTTTTCCAAAAAGAGTGTATCTTATACCATGTATCTTTCACAGTAACACAGATCCTCTTTGGTCTGCAATAATTTTGGGTGGTTTTAAGTTCAGTTGTGAATTTTCCTACCTAATAAAACACAAAGAAGAATGCACTTTTCAATTAAGAAGGGGACTCCAGGTCACATCAAACCACAGAAAGATGAGGTTTTAGGGGTTTAGAACTTGGTTGGGTTTATTTTCAATAATCAAAATTTGAAAGTTAGATAACCTAGACATGTATAGCATGTTGTTTGATGGTAGCATTAAGCAGTAAATTTAGGAGCGGGCAGCAGGAGGAAGGAAAAACATAATGAACCTGTTGGACACAAATTAAAAATGCGTTGTGTCATTTAAGAAATCATACACTAATTTACTGGAGAACAAATAATATCAAGCCTAAAGACCATACTGACATATTTTCCATACAACTACTTATAGAACATTTTCCATAAAACCCTGGAGGCTTCAAAACTACTATAAGCTGAACAATAGCTTTTGGTTTTAAAGCTATGTAACAACATTCCCATTCAAAATGTTTTGGCTAGGAGTTAATTTGCTACTTATTTATCATGTTTTACATTTAGATTCCAAGATAAAAACAGAGCACAAGAAATTACTTCCACAAAATACTGTTCAATCATTGTCTTTTTTATTTTAATTAAGAACAGTTATAATTAAGTAAACACAGGAATTAAATTTGTGCTTTTCATTTACAGAAGGCCAGATTAAAGTACCATTAAAAACTCTTGTACTTTTATTTCAGTGAGAATTTACTCAATGCCTTAAATTTGTACCTAATATTTCAACTGAAGAATCAGTTACAGCAAATTCAAAGCAACACCCATTTGACATTCAAGAAAAAGTTGTAGCTCATGTTCAATACATAATTTTTTTTCATGATGAATATATGGTGATGTTTTGTCATTCCTCACTGAAAACAATTAAAAAATCCTCTATAGCTGACATATAGGACCAGGAAATATTGTCATACGGGAAGTAGGGGAGTATTATGAAAAAAACCAGTCAGTTCTCTTAAAGAAATCACTGTCACCATCTGCTCAGAAATGATACCTAAATGACTTATTAGTTCCTTCTTTTCATGCTTATCTGCACATTCCATGACTAGCCTGCATAATTTTAAAATGCCAGAATTTCTGTAAATTTTTCCATCTCATTTTCAGTTCTCTGCCTGGTTTTTGATAATACTAAAAGGTTCAATACACAGAATTTATTTGTCTTAATGATTCCTAAGTCTCATAAAAAAAAGACAGCTGAGCAGAAAAAACAACTCCTCCAAGCACCTCAGACAAACTTGGAAGTGTGGGCTTATGTACCACAGATGCCAGAGAATCCACACCCAAGAAAGGTCTAGCTGTAGAAAACTGTTTCAGCTGGCTGGAAATCCATTCATTCAGTTCTGGTATTCATGCTGTAATGTCATTCTCTTTGGGCATAACTGTTCTTCCCAGATGAACCTGATTTCAATGGAAAATGCTGTGTTGAATGTGGTACTGTGGTATCACACACAGAAGATGAACTACTGTACAGTTTAAAGCACCTGCAATGATGCTGGTGTAGCAAGGGGAGGTGGGTAGTAACCCAAAGCATGTTAAAGGCTCAATCAGGATTGTTTAGGTCATGATAAGATTCAAAGATAGGCAGATATGTTTGACCTATATGGTACAGAGAATAAACAGGCAATGTGAAAAGGATGCACCAGACCACCTGCAATGATCAATATCTGAGAACAGTCAAACTCACCTGTCCCCTCCCTATTCCAGGTAAACTAGTTCCATTTAGTATTTCAGTAACAGGACAATTATAGCACCTAATGTAGTGTGCAAATGATCTGCTGAGGCTTTATTCAGATACACAGTTTATCAGTCTGCATATCTGAACAGAGCCTATTCTCTTAGTGTCAGTATGATTTATACATGTGTACCTAGCTGCATTAACAATATCCCACAAAGCTAACACTGTTTTCCCCAACAATCTTCAACACTTAAGCCATGCAGTCACTCACTCTTAAGATTATAGGCAATTGTATTGCTGGAATACATTTAAGTATATCAAGACAGCCTCAGGAACAAAGAGTTCCAAATCCTTTCCTCTCCTCCCACCTCTAAAAACCCAACACAGCCAAAACACAATTTTTCCCCGACAGCTCTGCTGAAGAACAAGGAGTAGCTATAATAAATGATGAAAACATTGGCAGATTCCTTGTTACACCAGGGAGAAAAAATTAATCACTTACAAGTTTATGTGCACAATAGAGCAATTGAAGAAAAAAATACTTTCAGAAAATAGGAGCTCCTTAGCATCGAGGTTGTATTGGGAAACAAGAGGGATATGCCTACTTCCAGACAAAGTATGAATGCTTTAGCTACAGTGAATAGCCATTTTTTAGAAATAGCTGCACCAAGTAAACACAAACAGCAAGAAGTTGTCTTTGTCAAAGTGCTCCTGAGATGACAATGGTCCTTGGTCCATGGTGCTAAAATAGTCATAATAGCTTCTACCAGCAAAAGATCTTCTTGATTTTACAGGTTTTGGATCAAGCCCTGAATCACTCAAAGACCTCAATTCAGCTTTTGCAGAGCTATTCTCAAATAAAATAATGTGATTTTAAATCAAATCAAAATCTTTTGAATGTGGCATGACTTTGTGGATGTTCACACATAACAGAAGTTCACCTTTATTATAATCTGTGACTCAAGACCTCAAATTCAGGAAAGAATATAGCAATTTCCATATAGAGATATTAATGTTCATGGTATGCAATCTATTTATCAATGGATCGTTTCTGTTGTCAAATCACACTCATTATAGTCTCAGTGAAGATTTGCAGATATGTGCTGCCCACACGCTAGGTATAAATATCCATTTTCAGGTATGGCTTCAAACACTTATCTATGAGTAATTTTGACTGAACTACTCAAATGACTGTACTTCCACTTGCGTCTGTGTGAAAGCTGACAGGATGAGCACGTGTATTTTTACGATGTGAGTTGTCTGTGATGTGATGAAGACGTTGAATAAAACCAGTAATTAACACAGCAATTAAAATATAAAACTTGAGTCAGCATTTTGATGCTGTTCTGACTCTCTCCTGCCTTCCTTCATTATTTCGTGCAAGTAAGTCGGCCCGATTTCGCAAATACTTTTACTTATGCAAAGTACCACAAACAACAGTATAAAGGGTAATACAGCTTTATTTGCTTAAATTACCAAAACTCGGCGCTTTTAATGTTTCTGTGACTACGCACGCTGCTATGATCAAGAGAATTATTCTGCCAGCGTGGTGTTACAAGACAGGAGTTTAAGAGCGCACTTAAGTAGTACTACTTAGTCCTAACCACTCCCCAAGCAAAAGCATCAGTGCATAACAGGAGAACGAAAAGAAAGGCAGGAAGATTGCGATTCCCACCCAGAGCAATTCCTCCGAGCTGCTTTGCCTCTGTTGCTCTCTGACTCAAACTCTGTCTCTCAGCCGCTAATACTCACAGAACTCCTGCTCCTACCGGCGCCTGAACGCCCACTGCGGGGCTGAGAAGCTGACACACCTGAGGATGAGAGGCCAGAAGAGCAGAGCTCGGGGCCTCAGGGTGTCCCTGCCCGCCCCCATGACAAGAATCCTGCCAGAGGCGGGCAGGAGCCGTCTGTCCGTCTGTACCGCATTCCCAGCGGGAATGAGCCGCGCTCTCCGCTCCCTGCCGGAGCATTCCGAGCAGCAGCCGGGAGGGCCAGCGAGCCCGAGCCGCCCCGGAGGCATCGGGCTGCGAGGAACCGACACGAGGGAAGCAGATTCCCCCCTCGAGCCTCCGGCAGAGCCGTGAGGGCGACGGGAAGCCGCCGGAGAGCCTCCGCTGAAGGAGCTGCCCAGGGGAGCCGCAGGCGCGACGAAGACACGCGGCGTTCCTCAGCCGCTACTGCGGGGAGGATGAGCCAGCTCTAGCCAACACAACTCCCTCCCCCGCGCTGCCGCCGTGCCAAGGCGCCAGCCATGTTCCCGCATCGCCCCCACCTCGGGCGCCGGCAAGGAGAGGGGGAAGGGGAAGGACGGCGGGGAGGCGGCGCCGGGACTCCCGCCCCGCTGGGGCCGCGCCGCCGCCCCCTCCCACCTGCCCGCGCCCCGCGAGCGCCCCCACCCCTCCCGCGGCGCTCGCGGCCCCAGCTCGGCCGCTCATTGGCCGCGCCGCCCGCCCGTCAGTGCCGCTCCCGCAGGGCTGAGGGGGCGGGGCCGCGCCGCGCTGTCAGCGGCGCGCGGGGAGGGCGCGGCGGCGGGGCAGAGCGGGGGGCGGCGGGTGAGAGGCGCTTAAGAGCTGCTGCTCTGCGCGCTTGTTTTTTTTTTTCCCGGGCTTTTGCACACAGTCTTGCCCCTTCCCTCAGGTTTTCTGCAGAGATTTACCTGTCGGTAACCACACACCCACACCGGGCTGCTCGGGCTCTTTTCCCGCAGAGGCCGAACGCTCGGTACAGCGGAGCGGGGGCAGACCCCGGCGGCCAGGGGCTCCCTCAGCGACCGCGCTCCGCCTCGCCCGCCGGTGCCGCTCCTGCAGCGCCATGGATCACCAGCCCAAGTTCTTCGAGAACCTCTCGGGCGCCGGGAAGGCCATCGCGGTGCTGACCAGC
Source organism: Haemorhous mexicanus (assembly GCF_027477595.1). NCBI lineage: Eukaryota > Metazoa > Chordata > Aves > Passeriformes > Fringillidae > Haemorhous > Haemorhous mexicanus. The sequence continues at coordinate 11,868,633 of NC_082341.1, forward strand.
GGCGGCGATGCCCAAGGTAGCGGCTCACGCCGTTTACTCCGGGAGCACGGGGAGGATGAGGGGAAGGAGCCGAGGGGGAAGCAGAACGCGGGGGAGGTGCGGGCAGTGTGGGGAGTGGGGCAGCAGCAGGAGAGGGCGAGGAGCCCCTCGAGGGCGGTGTGAGGGGCAGGAAGGAAGGGCCTCCCCGGCTGGCAGGGCGCCCATGCGGGAGCCTGGGGAAACAGCGTGGGCTGCTTCAGGGCTGGTGTCGGCAATCCGCGGTGCGGCACATGGAGGGAGTGGAGAGAGGGCTTTGGGAGCGGTTCACACGGGATTGCAGTGGTGCTCGGGTTCCTTTTTCCGTGCTGGCCTTCGACCCGGCTTTTCTACTAAGCGCATTTAAAAGATAAATAATTTTTGCACGGCCTCGGCGCTTGAGGTTCAAACATCCCTTCTTCCTTTCTCCCCTCTTCTTCCCTCTCTCTTCCTCCACGTTTCCTCTGCCCCAGGCTGGGCAAGGGAGAGTGTAGAAACGCTGCAGTAACTTTTACTATCAAGATGTCTCGTTCTCTCGAGAGATGGTGGGGTGAGGAGGGATGGCTGATGCGAGCGGGGGAGGAGGAGGTCGTGCTGCCCTGCACGGCGGGTGGGAGGCTTGGCTGAGCTGCTGGGGCTCTGCCAGCTCTCGCCTCATCTGCTTTTCACTTCGTTTTGGCACCAGCAACACATTTATGTTCCTACCCGTGGTTTAGAACGCTCAGATGGTGGTTTACTTTCCCCCCGTAGGAGTATGTTAGAAACGTGTCTCGCCTTCTTAAATCTCTTCAGTGAAGAGGAAGTCGTAGCTACTACAGGACAGGGCGAACAAAAGACCTGCAGACATTAAGAGGGATGGGAAAGAAAAGAGGCTTGATCACAATATACCTAGTCAAGAATCCATTTTTTTTCTGCACTTTCGTTTCCCCTTTCCTTCCAGAATATCGTAACGGGCCCTTTCCAACTCAGCATATTCTGTGGTAATAGTTTGAAGTTTCACTTAAGATTTCAAGCACGCAATGCTCCGTGCTGTTCAAGAGGACTCTTGCTCTGCTTTATACGAGGAGAGTTGTTCAATCAATGATAATTGCTTTTAGCACCTTCTCTTAATTTACGGTTGTTTTACTTTTTTTTTTTCGCCGGGACTGTCTCGAGAGTACTTTCACTTAAAGAAGAAGCGGCACTCATTCGCGTTTGTGAAGAGAATGGGGGGTGGGAGCCTCTCCTTTCGTTCTGCATGAGCTCGGTGGTTTAGGGACCCAGTCTCTCCCCAGATTTTACGCGGGGAGGTGCCGGGACGAGCCCGCGGCCGGGGCAGCCTCCCCTCTCCCCTTACCCGGGTTTCCCAGCGCGTCCATGAGGTGGTAGCTTGCATGGACCAGTGTCTCCGCGCTCCCTCCCTCCCTCCGCCGGTGTGTACGTGATCCGCTGCGAGTCGCTGCAGATTCCGCCTCTTTGCGTCATCTGGGCTGGGAGAAGCATCCTCCCTCCCCCTGCCCGCAGGAATAACGGGGAGCCCCCGGGTTTACCTAGGATTATCCGAAACTCTAATCGGAATGAAAGGGATTTGTTACCATTGAGGAGGAAAATGTTACAGTTCTGGAGGAAAAAACAAATCGATGCTTTTAAATGGCTTCTCTTACCCCTCGGTGGGGCTACACTTGTTCAAGTTTTATCCAGTTTGCTCTCATTAACATCAGTTCCACTGCTAAATGATTCTAGGAGGAACTGAGAATCAGAGCATCCCTGTCTTAATGGTCTAGTGGCCAAATCGCCATTTTAATTTAAAAGTGTGGCAGGGCACTGCCTGAAGCAGCAGTAGCGTGCTCAGCAAGAGGCTGAGCCCCGCAACTTGCTTCCGCGTGGCTGGAGATTATATAATGCAGCAGCAGATGCATCTCCTTTTATAAAGTACTAATCTTCACTGGCCACTGTGTGAATTAAGGCATTTGAAGGACTTGCAGAATCCACGGGTAACATCTAGACTTTACATCTGGCAGATTGCCACAGAAGCACTGAGAGTTCCAAAGTAACAGCCTGTGAAAGTTACTGTCTAAGGAGTGGGGTTGTCACAAAGACCAAAAAAAGTAAACTGGATGCCTTCCAAGCTGTTACACTGGCAGCATTGTTGTCCTAACTTTGAAGAACAAGGAAATAACCTTCCCAGCATTTTAGAACTTGATTATTTCACCTGAATCACACAACACAGTGTGACCGTAATTCCTTACTATCTTGGTAGCAGCAGAGGTGTGTAAAATAAGCAGCCTCAAGTCAGTTTGAAGGTTAGGAGTTAAACAAGGGACAGAATGAGTCATGCCCTGTCAAGGTCATTTGCCCTTTGGAGGACAGAGTGTCAATGTGTGAGAGAAGTGAAGTCCTGAAGTACATGAAGAAGGAAGTAAGCTGCTGTTGCTGCTATTTGAAAATAATCTGTCCAAGCAAAGTGTAGGTGAGGCAAAGCTACTGACTCAGAAATAGGCAAAAAAGTTCTAGTATTAGGAATAAAGTTCCAATCTTCTGTTTTGTTTTGTTTTGTTTTAGATACGCCAGACACTAAAAGTCTTCAAAATATCTGTAATCCAAACTAAACTCACAAGCAATTGAGTAGGAAAAACACCTGTTAAACACAAAATCTTAATAGGTGCCGGTATTTAGATTGGGCTGTAAGTCTGAGCATAGACTAAAATATATGTGAAATTATTTTAAGGTGAAATTGATCCCTTTCCTGTTATTTGTACTTCTAATAATTTAAAAGTAGAGTTATGTAAATTACACAAAGTTTTCTATTTATAGGGCATGTTAAGTTTTCAGTTAGTTCCCCGCATTGGTGCTACTTCCTTGAAAGTTTCATTTTTCTTTTTTGTTTTTCTATCTGTAGAATTTTAAAGACTGGTGAATATATGTGTGTCATACTGGACTTTTTTTCTTTGAGGAGTTGAAGAATTTATCAGTGATCTGTTTCACAGGAAAAAAAGATCTCTATTTAGTACACTTATAATATATATAATACTAAACTTGACAGTCTATCACTTCAGCTAACCAGCTGTTAAATTGTGACCTAAAAATGTACTTTCCACTGTAATCAGAAGTACCTTGAGAGACAAAAGAAGTTCTGACAATCAATTCTCAATATTTATGGGTTAGTTCAATTTCAGGAGTATTTCAAAATTGTACTGGTTGCAGCTCAGGAAGGTGGTTTAATAAATGGGGTTTAATAAGTCACGCTTCTCACTTTGTGGGATTCTCTGGCCATTCTGCTTCAGGACATGAAGTACACTGGTTGAATTTTCTGTGGGTTGAGTTTTCTGTGGGTTGCCAGTGGCTGCCACAGACAGTTTTGACCACCGTAGGTCACTGACGTTCACGCAGCCTCCCAAGAGCCTATTCTGGGACCGTGGGTAGGTACGGCTCGGCGGCAGGAAGCGTCGTGGGGAAGCTGCTGACAGAAGGTGATTGTGCTCTCCTGGGGAAGGATGTGCTTGTGGCTGTGGAGCTGCTGCCCAGCCACCTAACTCAAGGTCGTTGTCTTTGAATAGGGGGCCATGTTGTTTTGCAGATAAACTCAAAGATTCAGTGTTGAGGAGGACAGCATAAGTAAGGGATGTAATGGTCTGGAATATCATAGCCCAACCTGCTGAAATAAAGAGCTTTGTATCTCTATGTTCAAAGCATTCCAGGCTTTCCAAAAACCAAACCAAAGCCAAACCAAAGTTCCAAGGCTTTGTTAGTAGCGTAGATATACAAGTCTTGTCCTGGTGACATAGATTGGAAGAAGAAATCTTGGCACTGAACAAATGAAAAAGCTCAGATCTTTCAGCATATACTGGGTTAAAAACAGCTTAAAAGGAACCCTGAAGAAGCCTTTTGGATTCCAGAGCTTTGGAATACCATCGATCATGATTGTGGAAGCAGAGATTTACATGTTTCTGCTCTTGAAGCATTACAGGCTGAGGATGTATTTAATATAGTAGTGTAAATGCATTGATCTTGTCTGGGTGGCAAAATTTCTTTTTCCACCATAAGCTTTTCAACTAATACAGTAAAATATTTAAAAAAAAAAGTCACAAAATGAAAACAACCCATGCTCTTCTTATGTCATCAAAATTAGAGTTTATTTGTTAACACATATGTGATTTGAACATAGTCACAAGGAATTTTTAAGTTCTAGCTCCCCAAAAGGCACTTTTCCCAGCTAAGAAAAGTGCATGCAAATAGACATGTATATGAAATACATACATATGTCTATAGATACGATATTATAAGTACTATTTGTATGTAAAATTAAAGAATGTAGTTATTAATGGATGCATGTAACTATTTCAATGCATTTAGTATTTTTGAGAAGCTGCTTCATAATTAGTGGATTCAATGGTTGAAACTGGTCTCTTAAGATTTTTATTTTAATTTTTAAGCAGGAGATACATTTGCCATCTAGATGTTCTGCAGTTGTATATGTTTGTGCAGTAGAATGTTTTGATCTAATACAGTTGGTGTTCAGGAAAACTGTGTAATTTCTTCATGTATCTACACTAATTATTGTGATTATATGCAATAAAATCTGTAATGTAATTAAAAGTAAATGAAACAAATTCAAGTTGTGTTTTTATTGATTTGTTCAGTTCTTGTATTTGACTGCTTCCTTTTTGATGATTATAGGCTCTTACTGACATAACCATTTACATATTTGAAGAAAATCTTCCTGTTTGGTAATGTTTAGACATTTTCCTTAGTGAATTTTGCTATATAGTCTTTTAAGTCTGAATCTTTATTCAGGGTAGCGCTGAAACATATGTGCTAAGTCATTAAGCCTGCATTAAAGCCAATATTTATCTTTAAAATTGGTGATACTTAAGTATTTCTTGATGCTTGTCCAAGATGCATAGTTTTGATTTTGCTTTTGAATGGTTTATGTTACAGTTATTTATTTAAAGGCATGTCTAACTGACTAAAGCAAGGCAAACTTGGCTTCAACACAAACTAATGTCGAACCTCCTCTGTTGTAGTGGTGCATATGTACATGGACCAGGATGTAGGCACAAGAGAGAAGTACTCTTTAGGAGGCAGAGAGAGCCTCTGAAATAATTTAAAGATTTCTGCAGTACTATTTGTAACCCTGTTATGAAAACCAAGTGCTCCTTTTAAGGACAATTGAATAAACAAGATCAAGGACAATAAATTATCAACTTTTAAATTAATTCAGATGTTATGTAAAGCCCTGAAAGTAGTTGCATTGCACTTAATCTTTGCTGAGTCCAAAAGAGCAAAATAAATATTTACCTCTTTCCAAGGCTTTAAAGCAGTACCAGTAGTAATTCAGAAACATTTTAAAAATTTCTTAAAATATTATTTAAAAAAATACTGGTTTTACTTGTGGCTTTCTTTTGAAGATGCTATTCTAATCCTGTCTGTTTATCAAACTGCATCTATTATTCAGGACTAAATCCACAGTTAACCTGCTAAATCTCTTATAAAGTAACAAGCATGCGTAATAACATTTCATGGTAATTACAGTAATTCACAAATACTTTTGTAAGATTCCACAAATAATGAAATTTTATTAGACAGTTGTACAGAGGCTTCATGATTTTTTTTTTGTTTTTTCTCGAATTACTGCAGTTAAGACAGCCAAACTGTAGAAGTCTAAAGCTGCAATGTGTTAACTGTATTTTGTAGGTATCAAATTCTAATATCCTTTAGTCCTCAGCCTTTCTGAAATGTAAGCCAGGAGCTTGCCAGTAGACAACCAAGTCGTTTTTCTCGATAAAATAAAAATAAACAATAAAATATACAACACAAAATAACAATAAAATGTAGGTTACCTAAATTTATAAAACTGGAGTGGTAGTACTGGGAAGATGCTGTCTGTCTGTAATCTGTGGGGTTTCAGATATTTTTTCCTGGGTTTTTTCCTTTTCACAGAGCAGGCAAATTGTGAATTTTACCTATTTTTCATGCAAGAAACATGGAAACTGAAAGGTATACACTAAGAAATTATATGGCTGTATTGAGGATTTATATACAAACTTTCCACAAACAAACTAAACAACAACAATCCCCCTCCAAAAAAAACTCCCAAAAGCCAAAACAGAACTGCCAAAAAACCTCCGTACCAAGCAGCAACAGCAAAAAAGCCTCCCACACAACATGAGCTTTAATAGAAGCAAGCTGTGGGCTTTGGAGAAAGGAGTACCTTGTGCTGAGTGTTCCTGTTTGTGGAAAATGGCAGTGCTGTGATGAGTTGTCAGTTTGTTAAAATTAAAGGTCTTTGTCTCTCAGGGGTGTTAATTTTGTTATGAAAACTGTTTCACTGAGGAGATAACTTTGCTCTGTTTGATCTGAGATTTATCATGCAAACTTTCTTTTCATTACAGGCTGTCAGATGAGATTCTCTGTTTTTCTTTGGCATCATCCAGTTCTTTGTCTAAAGCTGTCCTTTTAGCCGTCTTGGCATTTGAAAACTTTTTCCAGCTATGCCACAAGGCCAACTCTGGCTGAAAGAATTCTTGCTACAATTTCCTAAAACAGAACTTATGTGAAAACAGTGTTACTTCTGATTTTTGTCTTAAGTGTAAGTGACATCTACACAAACAGCAAAATCAACTTTTTGGTTTTGGCAAACTTAATTTTTTTTTTCATGTTGAGCAAGTTCAGGGACTTTCTGGTGTGCTCATAAGTAATGAATCTTTGAGAAAAAATCAGCCTGATTCTTTAGACAGGTTGACTTTTACAGCTTAATATTTTTTGCAGTAAAGGTAGATACTGTAGGATTAGATCTTTGTGACTTGCTGTGTTGTTTATATATTCTAGTTACAAGCTTTTTATATCTGCAGAGAGGTGAGCACTTAACACCTGTGTCAAGCTGCAGAGCTTACCTGCTACTTGGCTGTTTTGATATTAAATGCAGTAGATTTGGAGAGCTGGTGCCTAGCACTTTGGGTTGTCATCCTTCTTGCCTCCATTTTTTTACTGATGTGCCAAGACTATCAGTGTAGCATTACTATTTCTCTCCTCTTGCTTTGTGTGATCTCTTATGTCTGTTTTGGTGGTATGGAGGCAATTAGTTGATTAGTTCTGGAAAGTTCCTGAATAATGGGTAAGGTAATGCAATATCTGAAGGAATGACTTATAGGAGAAATTCATTTGGCCTGTGTAGAGGGACCAGTGGAACTTTCACTGTTGCTCAGGAGTTTAAGTGTTTTACCATGGGAAAATGGAAGATTTTCCTGGATTATTGTTTGTCAGATGTCTTGTGAGCAGGGAATTCCAATCAGAGCTTTGCATTTTTGGGACCAAAGTGGTGTTCTGACACTTTTCTGCCAAATGAATCAATGTAATTTTATTTATATTAATTTACTGCTACTTTTGTCTTTTTAAATGAGCATCTGTCCAGGTCACCTTTGGCTCTGCTCCCCACAAAATGCCGTTTATACACGTGTTATATTGGAAATCCCAGAAAAACTGTTCAAATATAATTTCTCATTCGAAGAATCTAAATTTTAGCTTGCTGAAAGTTTTGCATTTCAGACTGGAAACTAACCATTATTGCAAAATGAATTTACTTCGTTGTTCAGTAGCTGTAACTTCTACAATGCTATTTTGCAGTCAGCAGCAATTTAATCTCTGATTAACACACACACTGGCATTCACATAATTATTGTAACAAAGAATAATTCTGAACCCTTCATACTCACAGGCTGCTTACACTGTCATTAAGCAAATTTCTGTTTTAATGGATACTGGTCATTGTCTTTCTTTAGGAATGAATTAATGTTCCTTTTCTTTTCAAGACACAATACTTTTGCTATACAAAAAGTGCTGGATGACTATAACAATGTGATTTTGCTTTTTCTTCCCAGGTATGAACGCTGCTGTGCGCGCTGTAGTACGCATGGGAATCTATGTAAATGCCAAAGTCTATTTTATTTATGAGGTTAGTTTTGTTTCATTCATTCTGTATTTTGTCTTCTGACTAAACTTGAGTTTTTGTAAAAATACCATGGAGACTAAATAGTATAAATTAAAAAATTTTGTAGGTGCTATTCCTTTTCACCGTGTGTTTTATTTAGTACTTTTTATTTTTATGGAAATTGACATCTCACAAGGTATATTCTTAAACTATATAATTTGAAAGTAATTTCTTAAATATATGGAATTCTTTGTGTGCCACCAAAGACTTGAAAGCAGTTGTCACCCTGTAGTGAGCTACATATCTGTGCACTTGTTGGATGTTTGGCCCCACTTATTGTACTTCATAAATATTTTCCTAAGCCTGTTTAAACTGCTGATTGTTGAATCCTTTGACTCCATTTTCCTAGAGTATGATAAGGATGTATCCTCACCCTCACTTCACAGATTGCACAGCTTGGTTTTGATCAAGAGTACTGTGGCACTGGTGCCATCTTGCCTGGCTTATAGGTTGCAACTGAAGAAACTCAACCAACAAACAAAATAAAGCCACATCAAAAACTTGACCTTCATTGGTCTGTCGTAACATCAGAATTTTGTGGTTGAAATTTGTAACTGTATGTGCAGAAATATTGTAAATTTCTGTAGCAATTATGCAATAAGAAAAAAATATGGGGCAAGTTTAATGTCAGTGCCAAGGTGATGTTCCATGTATTTGTCTTCCTGGAAGACTTTTGCAGTTAGGCTTCCTTGTAAAGGACTCTTCCAGTTTTTATACAATTTTTGTAGATTAAACAATACAGCAAATGTATTGATTCTGTTCCCATGGAATTCCTGTACGTTTCATTAGTAGTTTGAGGTTATTACAAATCATAACAAAAAATTTATATGAGAGAAATCTTGGTAGGTCCCCAGTAAAGTCTAACTTTAATATAAAAATATGGAGTTCTAGAATTCATAGAAGTGCTTAGAAAATGCTTTTATTTTAGTTTTGTGCATGGTAAATACAGAATTTATCTTTAAAAAGTAGCTGTTTATCCATTTTTTTCCCTGTCTGTTATTGCTATAGCTCATTTACTAATGAGATGCAAAGTATATTGAAATGCAAATAAGCGGAGGACTGTGCTCCAAAATTCTTTCCTACTACTGTGCTAGGGCAAGTTGCTCTGAATACTTAGTGTGTGCTAATTACATGGCCAATCTCTGGAATTCCTTCAGTGTTCAGCTGTTTTGCAGGCTCACTGAAATGGGTCAGATACTGCTCTGTAAGTAAGGAGGGTGTTTTGGGCATCTTTAAGGCCAGAACTTGGATTTGAATTTATTTTTTAATCAAGCTTAAGAATTGCCGTATTTTTTCACCTTTTAAACATATTTGGTATCACAGAGTGATAAATTTCAAGAGAAATTTGAATATTTGTTTGTTCTGGACTGGACTTATCAAAATAGTGCTATTTAAGTTAGGATGTTCCTGTGTTTGGTAGAGTTGGCCAGTGTGAAGTCACAGATAATTCTGAATGAAAAGTGATTGTGAAAAAATTAGTCATTGTTGGGAATTTTTAGTTTCCCATATATATTGTCCTTCTATCTTCAGTGTAACAGCAGGGTCTGTGAGGAAATACACATTTCATTGCAAGTATGTGCTTTGAAAAAGATCTTGTTTCTAGATTAGTCCATTCAGTTCTGTATTTTGTAACGTACTGGACACTAAGCTTTATTCTTCTCTGACTGGTGATAATTGAAATATGAAGTCAGTTTTCCTTCACAATGCCTACAAGTACTTCAGACAAACAGAGTTGCAAGCATTGAAATAAAACAGCTGTTTAATTTTACCCCTTTGAAATGGGAAACAGATGAAGGTGATAAGTGTAATAGAGGTAAAAATCTTCTGATACTTGTCACTAATGTTCCCTGTTCTAAGCCTTTGCGTGATGTATAAAGAGGGGATGTATTTTTGGGTATAGTTTGAGTTATTTAATGCTTTTAATAAGGTGTTCCCTCTGAGTTATAGTTTATTGAATGTGACTTGTGTGTGTTAAGCAAAGAGGATAGTGTATCTTAAGCCTTCATTTTGAGCATTTTAACACGTAGGTCAGGATAAAATGATATTTGTATTGAAGCTGCTCCGAAATAATGAAGGAAAAACCTGAAGTGACCGTATCCAAAAGAAGAAAAAAGTATTCTTATTTAGATCCAAAAACTGAGTTATAGGTCTTTTCAAGCTTACTTTGCTGTAGTCATCATACACTGTTTCTCCTGTAGCTGTGTCTGTCAAATGAACTTTTTTTGCACTGCAAAACCATATGTCTTCTACAGTTGTGGCCAGCTCTAGTAAAAAAGTAACTCTGTTTTCCTAAGTAAAAAAAGTAACTCTGTTTTCCTAAATCCATTTTTCTTCATCTTGTTATGAGAGATTACTAAGATAAATGAATTAAAATTGGTAATGATAAGATCTAAGTAATTTTCTAGCCTTTTTAAAATTGGCTTTATGAAAGCCCAAAGAAAGAAACAGTTACATACTGGACTTCATGGCCTATTTGGACTTCAAGTCCCAAAAGGGAAAAAAGAATAAAATCATGTGAAAATGAATACTAGAAGATAATTTATATAAAAGCTATTATTTGTTATGTATCTTTTTTATAGTTTATATAAAACCTGTGAAATTTTAGCTGTAAAATTTAAAAACCCCTGTGTTTCTTAATTCACTGAAGTTAGCACATTTCAAAATTTTGCTATTTATTGGAAATCTATACAGTTCTGCTAGCTTCACAGTTTTGTAGTTTTTAATATTTTATTTTAGTCTGTAGTTGTCCTTCTTGACTATCATCTCATTATTCCTCAAATCTACTCCAGTCTGAATTAAAATTTGAATACCCATGGATTAATTTCAGGATAATTCTCCTATGGAAATCTAGGAGCTGGAAGTGTGTGTAGAGTATCAAGCTGTTCTAGGGAGCTAGTTTAATTTTTTTTTTTCACTAATCAGAAACTATTAAAGTCAGGTTAATTTTTGTTTTGTCTTGTTTTTCCTTTTTAATTGAGAATGTGAACAAAAAGCGATGCCTCTCATTTATGGCAGCTCAATTTTAGAAACTTGAGTTCTTAAATAATTATACAAATAACCTGCCCTTTTTCCAGGATTGAAGCACATAGTTCCCAGTGGATGCGTGCTCTTGCTACTAAGCTATGGAGCTTTTAGATTCTGCATCTTGATAAGAGTCTTTTTCTCAAGAGGCCAGCATTGGGAGTGCAATGGTACGGCAGTCATGGATCTCTGTGAGGCAAACGTCGTGTCTTTTCTGTGGGGGTTTGTGCTCTCAGTGGCAATATTATTTTACGTTGTCGAGCAATGGCTAAGAATCCTCAGGTAGTACATTCACAAAACTGTTAAAGCCCCAAATGTCTCGCATGTAACACATGAAAAGATGATTGTTCTTTTTCAAAAGCTTTTGTCTTCAGAGTTCGGGCTGGAAGTCATGTTTGCTCCTGCCATGCTGTCCTGGAGTTGCAGTGTGTGTGAATGTACCCTGTGAGCATTGGACCCACAGAGATTTCTTCTTCTTCTTTGAATATTTAGGTTTTGGGTATGTGAAGGATTAAACATAAAATGGAGCTGATCTTCACACACTGTGTGCAGTATTTTTGACAGTTCATTTTTTCCATTCTTGCCCCACAGTTTTAGTGTCTCAGTACCCAAGCACCTATATTTTTAGGATCTAAGTAAGAATTTACTTTTTTAATATAAATTGACAGATTCCCACCCTCATGTTAAGGTCTGTAGTCACATCTGCCAGCGATTTTTGGTAACCATACAATTGGAGCAGTGGTAAACCTTCAAACATACATTGTCCAGTCCTCATCAGTGTTTATCTAACTAAAACAATATATGGAAATCATCATCATTTATACTCAGTTGTAATTAGTATTAATTTTTTCCCCAATGGCTTTTTTAAAAAGCTGTTCTAATTCTATAGCTTGTATCTTTTAGTGGTGTGGAAAACAATGTGACTGTTCTGTCTACTTTATTCAGAGGTAGCATATACATACTTTGCAGACAACTGAATTAAGAAAAGTTCATATAACAGTTCAAACAGATCATGATTCCAAAGGCTCCCTGCCCTTACCTTGTAGTGCGAGGAATTGTTAATACATCCTCAGTTCTCATTTGTCTGCACAAAGATGAACTCCTGATCAAAATGCACAAATTCCTTCTATTTCAAAGAAGCATGGTGCAGGAATGGGTCATAGCTCATCCTTAGCCTAGCTCTAAGGTGTTTCATGTCTTACAGACAACTCATCTGCTATTTTCTCATTGCTTTTTTCTGTGTTTAAGATTTGTTAATCTGAAAATTGGGAATTTTATTCCATCAGTCTTATTTATGTATATATTTCTTATATGTAATACTTCTTTGGATGCACTTTTGTTTTTCCTCTCAAGTTAAAGTGGAAGGTGAATGACTTGAGCACACATGTACTGGATGTATTTTTGTCAGCTCTCAGTGCAGCTTACTGTAGTCAGTGTTACAAACTGAATTAAGATGCAACATTATACTATTTACTGCCAGTGGATCTCTTGAGTTATTGTAGTTGTCAATAGAAATACTTAGAGGAAAAGCTTTCACTCCATTACTGAATGATATAAGGAACATTGAGTTCTATGTTTAAAAAAAAGCAAACAAGCAGAGCTGAGGATGAATGAACTTAGTAACTTACTAGCCATCATCAAGCTTAGTTGTATCTACTGTAATGTTTCTTTCTGATGATCTTTGCACTTTATCTGAGGGAGAATCTTTTTTAAGTTGCTGTAGATTATTATTCCTTTTCCACTTTGCTCTAATTTTAACAAATCGTGTAAATAATGGCTTAGCTGTTCAAGTCATTGTGTGTGTGTACATTAACATAGAAATAGTATGTCCTGTATGTAGGGGCCCACAGGGGAGCTGGGAATATAGTTCACCAGGAACTGTAGTCATGGGACAAGGAGTAATGGGGGCATACTGAAAGAGTGGAAATGTAGGGCAAAAAAATGAGGGTGGAAATCTATATGGAGGGAATTCTTTACTGTGGGAGTGGTGAGTCACTGGAACAGGTTTCCCAGAGGAGATGTGGATGCCCCAACCCTGGCAGTGCTCCAGGCCAGGTTGGAGGGGGCATTGAGCAGCCTGGTCTAGTGGGAGATGTCCCTGCTGATGGCTGGGGAACTGGAAGGTGGTGATCTTTTAAGGTCCTGTTCAGCCCACGCCATTCTGTGTATATACATTAGATGCATGTCAAAGTTATCTGGAGAGTGCACAAGATACTGAAAAGGTCTTTAGGATGGCAGAAATTAGAGACATAAGTACTTTTCCATCTGGATATTTTTTGCTATTGCTTTATCATATTGTCTCTAAATTAATCAGTCAAGTCTCACTGAGCAGAAACTTTCATGCTTTCCCCTTCGAATCTGTACTGGAATCCTGAAATGCCTAATTGAGTAACTGGTACTTTTGCTGTGTCCAGATTATCTTTACATTCTTATTTTCTCGTGCTGGTGAGGACTCAGTTTGACATAAAAAATCATATATATTATATGAATACTAGACCACTTTAGGCTTAGTATGTTTCCAAGTTACTGCTTATTGAGTAAATTCTGCATATACCCTAAATTGTGCCAAATTAAATTTTTCCAGTTTATAATGTCAGTTTTGCTGTTTTCTGAACTCCCTTCTTTTTCTAGTTCCTGACTTACTGAAAAAAAACTGCACAGAGAAAACATGTTAACTAATTGTTCCTTGGTGTGGGGAATATGTACACATAATTTTAAAATGGAGATATAAAAATTGTCATGGTTATTTTTCTTTAGTAGTTTTTCTTTTATTTTCTTTAACATGTTATGATTTTCCCTGTGGATTTAAACAGATGTCCAAAAGTTGAGTGGCAATTCCAGTTTTATTCTGGTGTCTTGTCAGTTAGGGTTTTCCAAACTTACGACTTGGCTGCTTTTTCTTTTATTTTCTTCTTTTAGTTTATTGTTTTGTGGTTTTTTTTTTTTTTTTTTTTTTTTTTTTTTCTTAATGTTCACAATATCACCTAATGGAAAAGAATCTGTAATTGCCATTCTGCTAGTATTTTTGTAGAGAGGTAATAAAACAAAGCCAGGCAAAACCCTTTAGCTGCTTTCTGGTAGTTTTCCTTCTTTCAGATAAGTGTAGTTCTTCTCATATTACGGCATGCAGTGGTTTCAGAAGACCATTTAAGTTAAGATATTAGGAATTTCTTAAAGGCATCACTAAAAATTATATTTTTTTCCTATTAATGTCTTTAATGTATTGTGTTACTGCCTCAAAAAAAAAAAAAAAAAAAAAAGGTTGTGTCATCTGGTTTCTTGTTCTTTCATGAAAAAATTTTGGTTATTGCTCTTTATCTTGTTTTGCTTATTACCAGAACTGGGGGAAAAAATGTACAATGTGTTACAAAGATTTCCTAAGTTAGTGGCCCCAGGCTGAGGTTATGCTTTTAAGGACATATTTTATAATGCATTTCAAAGTTCTTTGTAGATTTTTTGAAAAAAAAATTATTCTTAAAGGAGAAGCACATTACCGTTGTAGTTTTATAGCTGAGTAACCTCTGTAAAGTATTACCTTATCTTAACATTGTTTTGGAAACTGATCCTTTAGGAAGAGGGTTTGTTTTGCTTTTTTCCTCCATGAAAGAAGCAGTGGTGTCTTCTTGAATATTGTTTCATTGAAACTGAGTATTTTTAAATTCAGTGGTTTTTAATTAAAGATTTATTAAAGTGCACAAAGTGAGTATTACTGTAGTGGAAATTTGATGTAGTTTTTAAAATCAGACTTGTGAAATACTCTCCCTTTTACAGGGTTACCAGGGAATGGTTGATGGAGGTGATAATATTGTAGAAGTTTCATGGGAAAGTGTTTCGAGTATCCTGCAAGTGGTAAGTGCTAAAGGGGTGAGAGTGGGACCCAAAAGCTCTTTATTCAAACAAGAGCCAAAATTCTAGATCCAGGCAACCCCTGGAGTTATGTATTTGGACTGTGTGATGACTGAGTGACCAGCATGTACCACTTCCAGCAGAGCCTGATTTCTGCAGTGACACTTGCTTAAGATCTTGGTGTGGTCTTGAATTTGGAGCCCAGAAATAATCTTGAAAACCTTTGTTCTAGATTTGCAATGTCACATGTTATTAGCCTCCTAAAGCCATATTGGCAAGTCTATATTTAATAAAAAAGACATTATAGGGCCAAAACATGAAACAGCTGTGTTTTGTAAGGCAATTAATTTCTTACGAAACTGTTTTCTTTCTGTGTAAGTGGATTTAGAATTATAGCAACGGATGTAATTACAGTGCAGTTCTGCAGAGCTCAGATACTGCCAATGACTTTGTACATTTTTATTACAACATTCTGCAGTGTGGCCTTTTGGATCTCCTCAGCTTTTGCTCAGCATGGTAATGTTGTTGCCTCTTCCAGAGCAGGTGCTATGTTTGGCAAAGAGGCCTTACTGCTTGCCAAGCTTTCTGAAAACTACCTTCAGGTGAAGCGTGGGTTTCTTTGGAGTTTTTTGTAAAGCTAATGGATGTAAAACAGTTAGCAGAAACAATTTTTTTTTTTAAACCAATGCCCTGGAGTACTGTGAGGTATTTTGTCCTCTGTGTTTGGTTGTTTTTCTTTTCTTCTTTTTTTCCCCCATGTCTATCTTGCAGAATCTGTAAGTAGAATCATGGAACATACCAAGGTGACAGGGACCCATAGGGATCATTGAGTCCTAAGCTAAACAGTATGACTAAGAGCATCATCCAGATGTATCTTACGATGACAGGAAAATTGAGTTCTCTTGGCCAAGCTACACAAAAGCATAGGCAGGAGCAGGATGTAGGCTCCTGTATATGTGTAGTGTAAAAGAAAAACATCTTTCTGAGCTTTATTGCTGAATTACTTCAACAGACCGACAATGAACCTCAGCATGTATCTTACAGAATGTGTTTAGTTGCTTTGATGAGAAAGGTTTTGCAGCTCATTATATATTTCTGTTTGTTCAAAACAAGTAGCACTTTGTTGCAAGTACAGTTTCTTTTCCTTTTGCAGCTGTTTTCTTCTAAGTATGAAAATACCTAGTTTTAGAGACATTTTTTAATTCTGATTTTTTTTTTAGCATCTCTGTGTGTACACATTTACCTTTTTGTCTGGAGACAGCTGAATTTTATTCCACTTTCTTTTTTCTTTCCACTAGCAGCTATACAACACAGATGGCAAACTGGCCCAAGAGCTGAAACATCTATTGATAGAGTGAATTGTGTCAGTACAGCCACTACAGATTTGAAGTTCAAATCTAGGTTGATGTGACAGATTTACTGCAAGTTAAAGTGAAGGGAATGTTTATGCGAAAGTGATGTAATCATCTCCAAATTTGCTTGCAGGGAAAAAAAAATAGTTTTTTCAGTCTTAATTGATACTACTTTTTACTGTGATAATAAATAAGGCAAAAATTAAACTTCTTGAGTGACTGAACAACATAAACACTGAAGATGTATAAATGACATGTGTCCAGCAAGACACCCAGCAGTTTTCAGTGACAGGGCAGTTCAGTTATTTTTAAAAGTACCACTGTTTCCAAAAGAAGCTTTTTAATTCATATTAATAAATGCAGCAGATAATCAATAAAAAAGGAAATGTAGCATCAGTCTGGTCTATAAGGAATTAAAGGCATTTATTTCCATAATTGTGTGGAATGACAATGGATGCCAATTTTTAATTTCAGGGATACATTTTTTCTCTTATTGTCTGTGTATCTTGTGATATTAGGGGGAAAAATACCACACTGAGGCAAATTAATGTAAATACTTAACTAGTTAATATTTCACTTTTACTCTTAAATATAAGTTTAAATATAAGTAGCAACCTATTTATTTTAATACTGCTAAAATTAATCCAATGTAATTTAACATTTTCCTTCCAGAGTAGCTCTTTACCTGTCATTTGAGTGGTTTCTTTTTTTTTTTCCTTGTGTGTGTATGATATGTTCTTGAACATAAATTCCCGCAGGTTTGATAATTTGTATATCATTAGTTCACTTCACTGTAAAATTAAAAGACAGAGGTTATGCTACAAAACTCATCACTAATCCATCCTAGAAATGTACAGCAATATACTGAAACACTAACTAAAAGTTCTATTCTTCCCTCTCCTAGGGAGGCACGGTGATCGGCAGCGCGCGCTGCAAATCCTTCCGCACGCGCGAGGGCCGCCTGCAGGCTGCCGGCAACCTGGTGCAGAGAGGCATCACCAACCTCTGCGTGATCGGCGGCGACGGCAGCTTGACTGGTGCCAACCTCTTCCGGGAGGAGTGGAGCGGGCTGCTGGAAGAGCTGGCACAGAAAGGTCAGTGTGCCTTCAGGCCCCCTAGACTTCCCCTCCAGTCTGCAGGGAAGTTATGAACCCTAACTGCGGGTGTGCAGACTGTATCCAGAGGGTACATCTAAAGTTTAAAAATCGAATGTATTTATTCTAGGAAATCGTGTGGTTCTTCATAAAATAATAGCTCTTGGTTTCTGTACATCCGCTCGTGTGTATTATAACGGTCCAGAAAAGTCCAAATAAGTTACTGGGCGACAGTCTGTGTGGCTTTTGTCCTCTATTATGAATCGTTTTTAGGATCTGAACTTCTTACCTTTTGCTTGAAAAGCCCTATGCCCTCATATCCAATCTGAGGTGGTAATTCATTTCCTACAACAAGCTGCACATTTGTATGTTATTGAATTACGATGCTTTCCTTTCTGTATGTCATTATTTCTTTAAGATCAGAACATTAAGTGGCTGTTGATAGAAGTACAGCCAGCCCAGTAGTTGTACTGATAGCATCCAGGAGAATGTATAGAGAAGAGTAATGATTAAAATAATGCCTATTGATGCTATGTGTTACTCATAATACATAAAAACTCTGATATGTTCCATCCATTTCTGTCTTCGGAGCTTCCTGAACCAGACGCTGTTAGCAGTCCTTAATGAATTTCTCTTTCATGAATGTATACAATCTACTTGAAAGTATACAGAATTTTTCTGAAAACATTGTGTAGCAAGGAGTTCTGCAGCTTCACTGAATAATGAAGATAGTGAAGAATCTTCTTCTGTTTATTTTGATCCTGCTGGCTTCTAGCTCATTTGATATCCATAGTTTCTGTGTTAGAATAAACCATGAATGATCAAGCCTGCTTCCTCTCTGCATGCCACTTGAGATTTTACAGCTGTCTTATTTTCCCTTCATCATCTCTTTTTCTAGATGGAAGAATCCTAGTTTGCTTAGTTGTTCCTTATATGTAAGTTCTATATCTTTGATCATCTTTGTTGCCCTTCTCTGAACCTTTTCCAGTTCTACCCTGTTTTGAGGTGGGGAGGACCACAACTGCACCCAGTATTCAAGATGAGGGCAAACCATGGATCTACACAGTAGTATAATGATCTTTGTTTTGTTCTCTATTATTTTCTTAATATTTTCTAATATTTTGATTTTTTTTTTTACTGCTATTGAGCACTGAAGCTGATTTATTAATGAAAACAGCATTTTTATATTATGCTGGAAATAGTGTTATTTTGTTTGTGATGTTAGGATACATTTTTTCATATGTCTTAGTTTACATTTATCTGCAATGAATTCCATCTGATACTTTACTGCTCACTGTGTCTTGCTAGTCTTCATTTCTTCTCAAACATGCCATACGTTTAGATCCAAGTAATTCAGTTTGATCAGTGAACTTTGGCACTTTGCTGCTCGTTCCCTTTTCCAGGTTATTGCTGAGTGTGTTGAACAGCGCAGATCCCTGTAGAACTCCATTGGTTACCTTCCTAAGATACAAGAATTTGTGTTTACCAGTGCCCTCTGCCTCCTATTTTTTACCTTCTGTTTCACATTATTTACTCTATGAAAAGCCTTCTGTCTTGTACAGTGACTGCTTAGTTTCCTCAAAATCCTTTGGCAAAAGACTTTGTCAATGGCTTTTTAGAAATCTAAGTAGAATATGTCAACCAGATATTAAGTCACATTTGGAACTCTAGAAGAGGTTTGTAATGCATGGTATACATTCATAGAAAACATTATGATCTTCTTCACAATGTTGTATTTAACTTCATGGACATTAGTTATATTTTTTCATTATGGTTTCTGCTGTTTTTCTCTAATGTAGACATTAAACACACTGATCCATAGTTCTTGAATCTCATATTAAAAATTTGGCATTATATTTACTACCATCCCATCCACAGATACTAAGGTAGTTTTAAGTGCTTAAGCAGCTAAGGTGTTTCATCCTTGAGATCCTTTAGAACTCTTGGATGATGCAGCATTTTCATTGCTGTCTTGGGAGACACCGCTCAGACATAGAATAGGAGCTTTTCTGTTCTGTTTGCTTATTAATCATGAAATCAGAGCCTTTCAGTGTTGCAAAAGGGAAGTCTTCAAAAGTTGGATGCTTTTTTCTAACTGTTTACATATGCACATAATCATATCCAGTTTGCATCCTTTTGCTTCTTCATTGCATGTTCTACACTGAGACTACAGTTTGAAGGATACTGTTTTAATTTGAAACCATCAATTTTAAGGTTGGTAACAAAACTTGATAATTATTTGACATTTTGAGATGGACTGAAAAGCTCTTATTTCCTTCCTTACTGTAAGGAGTTCCGTGCAGAATTCTTTTGTTTGAATGTTTGACTGGCTTTTGTTTGTAGTTTTGACTAACCTTGTTACCTAAAATATCTAAACATTATTTAATGTTTGGATATTTTAGTTTATAAAAGTAGAGCACCCAAGCAATACGTCCTAATTTTTTTTTTAGTAGTCTTACAGTTCTTTCTCTGAATACTTCTTTACAGGAAAGATTGATGCAGAGGCTGTTAAGAAATATGCTTACCTTAACATTGTGGGAATGGTTGGATCCATAGACAATGACTTCTGTGGCACTGATATGACCATAGGTACTGACTCAGCTCTGCACAGAATAATTGAAGTTGTGGATGCCATCATGACCACTGCTCAGAGGTAAATTGAGCATATTACAGAGACTGATAACAAATACACATATGTTTAAACTTTTGTTTAAGTTCATTTTAAATAGAGGTTAGGTAGATGGGGAAGATATAATTTCTTTTTGGCTGCATGTTTCAAACGTCTTGGTTTCTTTTTTTCTTACTAACTGCTTTTTCATCATTCCTGTCATGGCAGCACTTCAAGTATGCAATCATAGAGACTTCATCAGCCTTAGGGGCAGACTTGGTTTCAATGTTTTTAGTCTTTTTCAGACATAGTCTGTTAGAGGAGATCCAGACACATGGTGAAGCGTACAAAAATAGCATCTGTCTTATATAAGCTTTATTTCAGTAAGAATGAAGCAATTAAATTTATTTTTTTTAAATACAGCTATACCATTACAGCTCTTAACTATGGGTCTGCATCATTTACATTTCCAATAAAGCTTTATATCTTCTCTCATAGCTGCCCATACATATTTTGCAAGAAAGTAGTGAAAATGAATTATGCATTGGAAGATACTTAATTTTAAATATATTATTTAATATGACAATGATTTTGTTTTCCTAATGTTTTTCTGTTTTGCTAAGAAATTCTGAGTTCAGTAATCATGGTAAACACAAGCCGCTTCATGATACTTGATTCAGTTAATTTGTTTTCTTATTTTGACAGCCATCAGAGGACATTTGTTCTGGAGGTTATGGGGAGACACTGTGGGTATGTATTGTCTTCAGCATTTTGTGATTATACAGGTACAATTATGAAAGAAATCAGAACCATAAAAGTCTAATCATTTGTTCTATTTTTTAGCTATCTAGCTCTGGTTAGTGCCTTAGCCTGTGGTGCAGATTGGGTGTTTATTCCTGAATACCCACCAGAAGAAGGCTGGGAAGATACAATGTGTGTTAAGCTTTCAGAGGTAATTTGTTAATGTGTTTGTGATTCCCTGATGTCTTTGTGGATGTTTATTTGAAAACAGTGATTAAAAAGTGTGATCAGGACTTCAAGCAAGTCTTTGGTTTTGGTGTCACATAAAGTTCTCTGTGATCTTGAACATTTCTTTTCTTGCACTTGGTGATTGTTTTGAGGAATCATATGACCCGCCCTGGGAATTGCATAAAATTATATCTATATAAGCAGTATGTGTATATTTCCTCAGCAGTTTGGTGTTGCACATTTTACTTCATCAGTAAAAAGATGTGTATGAAAATAAAAGGTGTGAGAACACATCACGTATGAGTGATCAAATACAAGAAATGTTTCCTCAAATCCTAGCAGCTTAATGTAGAGCAAAGGATTATAAAATTATGTTGTAAATTACTCTTGGGGTTTTTTTTAAACGACAAGAATGTGCTTTTATTTTTATTACAGAACCGTGCACGAAAGAAAAGGCTGAATATTATTATTGTAGCTGAAGGAGCTATTGATTGCCACAACAAACCTATAACATCAGAGAAGGTTAAGGAGGTAAGTGTCAGCATCCCTATGATACAAGATTTCTGTTGATAAGATGGGGCTTATTGTTAACAATAACATTTCTGTAGAGTAAATCTGTTCCTTTATGGTTGCTTATCACACCATTGTATTTTATGCTTGTGCTTTGTTATCTAAAATTCCATAGTCAAATTAAAGGGCAATATTTTCAGTGGTATTTAACTGGAACCTTTTGTTCTTGTAGTATAACACAGCAGTTCAAAAGCATCTGCTTAATGGATTACTTCATTGATAGTTTGAAATCAGCTCAAACCTGTATAATCCTATTTTCCTTTGTATGTCTTGTAAAATTTTTAATATTGGTCTGTTTCACAGTGAACTAATACTGTGTGCTTTGGACAAAGTCTTGTCCAAATGGTTGCTTTGCTAAAAAATTCATTGGTGTTTAAAATTAAGAAAATTTTTAAGCTGAATTTTTCTCCCTTTTTTTTTTTTAAGGGGTCATTAAGAAATAAATTGGGAAAAAGTCATTGGTGGAAAGGAGCTATGATACTTTGGCTTTACCTGGGGTTTATCTGTCCTGTGATTATGAAGTTCTGTTTTCCATAGCTGTCAGTTTTAGAGAAACCTTTGACTTCATTTGGAATGGCAGTTTTATGAAGTAACATTTTGCACTAAGTGGTGTTAAGTGTACATGATGCTAACATACATATAAATAATGATAATGATAAGCTCACTGTATTTTGAAATTTTATGCAGCTTGTGGTTCAGCGGCTTGGTTTTGACACCCGGGTAACCATTCTGGGCCATGTGCAAAGAGGTGGAACCCCTTCAGCTTTTGACAGAATTCTTGTGAGTATTCCCCAAATAACTGCTCATGGCACCACATAGGACAACTGCATTTTATAATTTACTTGGGATGAGATGGTTCTCTACCTGATTAATTTGACAAATCCAACTGTTACCTCACACTAGCTGTCTGAATTGCTCAAATTCAGAGTAGTGAAGCACTTTGTGTGAAGGAATCTATGCATAGGATCAAAATGTGAAGCTTAATTGTCCGTATTTACAGGTGTAAACAGCCCACAACTTTTTCACCTTACCAAGGAGTGATTTGTGTCAGCTTGACTTATGAAGAAATCAGGACCATTCCTGTGATTGGAGGCCTTGTGCATTTCAGTGCTTGCTTGAACACTCCAATGTTCTCTACTTGCAGGCCAGTCGTATGGGTGTGGAAGCCGTGCTTGCCCTTTTAGAAGCTACTCCAGATACCCCTGCTTGTGTTGTGTCCCTGTCTGGAAACCAGGCTGTCCGTCTGCCTCTGATGGAGTGCGTGCAGATGGTGAGGCTCTGGCAAAAAGCCAGTTTATGTTATTTATTTACTACAACAGACTACTATGTACAATAATGGCCTGTTCTCATTAGGACATTGATGGAATGTGAACAGCGCTTTCCCATATTTGGGAATGAATAATGAAGTTCATCTATGTTCTCTATGTGTTATTATTCACTATTCATTTGCAAACTATTAAGGAATAAGAAATACATAGCTTCTTAATTTTTTCTAAAATTTCATCTCAGATCTTCTGTTTTTATTATTACAACAAAGTCTTCAGATGCTTGCATCCATTTACATATCATACACAAGTCAGGTTTCTTCACTAAAACTGCACAGCTTAAACTGAAAGAAGAATATGCATAACAGATACATTGATTTCTTTGTCCCATTAGGCCTTTAGGTATTTGTTTCTACTTCTTCTCCTCAACCCTAATCTGTGCTATGAGAGGAGGTAGCTCATAAATTAAGGAATTATCAATATTTCTTTTTTTACTGTGGAAATACATATGAACACATGGAATATATTAAATAATTGAACTCCTGTGTTTTTTAAACATACTGAGTAATCAACTTGTTTTTCAAGACTCAAGAAGTCCAGAAAGCCATGGATGAGGGAAGATTTCTTGAGGCTGTGAGGCTTCGTGGAAGGTATGGCCAATAGCTTATATCAGTTTATTTGCTGTAGAAAAGCATAATTGCTTTGCTGTTATGCTAGCACGTGACATTTTATTTTAAATATTTTACTAACTGTATGGTTTTATGGCTTTGAGAATGAGAGGAGACAGAAGAATTGCCTAAATAGAATAATTGAAATTCTTACCTGCACCAGAACATGCAAAACAAAGCAAATTGTAATTTTCTGCTGTGTCAGAATGGAAGCTGTTCCTAGGCTAACTGGTCACAAAGCAAAAAGCTGCTGTGCTGTATGACCTGACTGGTAACTGTCATAAGTTTGTTTATTCATGAATTTGAGGCCAGTCCTGTAAGCTTGTTTGTAAGTAGTTGGTAGTTTTCCCAGCAGTAATGTTGGAGGAGATATTCTTCAGTCCTGTCAGGGGAGTGATTTCTGTTTCAAGTCATCTGATAATAAAATGCTTTCTCTAGAAAACTAATTTGTTAACTGTATAGTTATTTTAATTTTATGACTCTTATCTTAAAGAATTGAATATTTTTCATTTTTCTCTCATTTCCAGTTTTTGACATGTTTTCCATTTGCAACAACGATGGTCTTAATGTTTTTTAATGTTTCTGAAAAATTCAAGTGTTCCTTTAAAATAGATGTGAGTTTAAGATTTTACTATTTTAATTGTTTATCTTCTTTGCTCATTTGTTTAGGAGCTTTGAAAACAACCTTAACACGTACAAATTACTGTCGCACAAAAAGCCAGATGCTGAGCTTCCAAAGGTGAGGGGGTTTGTTGAATGTGCAATGCATGTCTGCTTTTAGAATCTATTCATAACACCCTTCAAACCTCTATTATAGCATAGGTTACAAATTAAATATTATGGAGATGCTTGAAGCATACTAGTTTATTCTAATAATAAGTAACATTTTTAAAGTGAAATAAAATTGTAACTAGAAAATCGCTGTAGACAGTTTCCTTCTGTCTTGGATGTACAGCTGGTCCCAATTGTTAAAATGTCTTGTCCTAATAGTTACTGTTTTGCCCTCTGTTTCTTACCATGGAGAGAAAGAGAAGTGATAGTTTAAGATTATGATTAAGGCTCTGAAAGTCTTTAGATGAAGGAGGGTTCTATATTAAAAGAATTCTAAACCTTTCTTTTGAAGGGTAAAACCACGCAAGGGCAAGGGCAAATACAGCAATTTATGGGAAGCAGTACTGAGGACAGATCCATCACCTTTATGTGAAATCAGTCACTCTGCATAGTATAGTTGAAATTAAATAAATGGACATTTAGTTTCTTTATAGTTCCTAACATTTGTATAAGAGGAAATTTGGATTTATTTAGGAAGCAGACACTAAATTTTGTGTGCAAACCAATCTTAGAACGGACTTATTTTTGGTTTTATTAGAAGTTTATTGAAAATTCTGTTTGATCAGTTGGTGACTATGTCATCTCACTTCTTAATTCCTCTTTTAATTGTGGTTTGTGACCATTTGTTACCTTATTTGCATAATGATGTTGCTGTTATACTTTCTAGAAATCTTTTTCCCAAATAAATATTTGAGTAATGGTTACTGGTGGTAGCTTCTCAATATTATTAAGGAGCAAAATTGCATTGTCTATATAGTAAGGATTTCAGACTGACCTTCAAGAGATCAAGGAATTCAGGGTTTTTTTAGGGGGATATGTAACATTTTCTTTGTCAGATCAGTTGTTTGGGTGGTGGGGTTTTTTAATACAGCAATTCAAATCCAGGACTGTTAGCACTGGGCTTTTGTATTTTTATTTTTTTTTTTAATACTTCTGTAGTACCTTCTGTGATAAATGGCATTAGAAGGAAATGTAGGCCATGTGTAATTACTAACTACTCAGATTTGACCATACTAACAAAATCTGTGTGCCTTCAGTAAAAGAGGTTGAATAGGAATTAAAAAGTAGATGAAATGTGCATGTCACAGGAATTGAGGAAAGAGCTAAGCTGGTCGGATCAGAAGAGCCAGCTGAATGCTCTGCTTCAGCAGTGCTTCTGCACACATTATATTTTGCTGTTTGTGGTTACATTGCATTTTTCTACAATCCTTCAACTGTACCAGAACCGAAAAAAAAAACCCTCAAAAAAACCCCTACATATACTCTGGTTTGTGTCTCTTTTATTGTGTTTTTTTTGGGGGGGTTGTTGTTGGTTTGGGGTTTTTTGGTTTTGTTTGCTTGTTTTGGTTTTTAATCAGATGAGATTCCATGATAGTTACTTAACAACTGTTCTATTTTTTTGTTTTGTTTTTTTTTGTTCTCATCTTCCAGAATAAAGCTAAATAACTTCTACCTCTTCTGCAGGACCAAATTGTTATAATTGTCATTCAAAAATGTTTTTAAAACTTCCATAACGTGAAAATGTGTGGTGTTGGGAAAGATCCTGAGTGCTCGTGTTTGCTAATGTATTGTCAGCTGCTTGAAAAACCTGGCCAATAGCTTAATTTTAAAACTTGTCTGGTCCTCTCTACTTTGTACTGATAACACACGCATAAACATTGTGGTGCTTGAGTCAGTTCCTACCTTTTTTTTTCTTTTCCTATTGTTGGTGTGTTTACAAAAAAACCCCCAAAAATAAGTCTTGCTTTAGTAACATGAAGCTGGTTGAATAACAGTGGGCAGGTTTGGCGGAGCTCTGAGCAGCCTGGTCCAGTGAAAGGTGTCCCTGGCCGTATCAGGGTGTTGGAAGGAGATGATCTTTGTGGTCCTTCCAACCAGACTATTCTGTAATTTTATTTTATGTTTCTTGAACCTGGGCTAGAATATAAAACCCTGAATAATTTAACTTGTAAACCAAATGGAATTATGATAAAGTCTTATTTAAGAACAAACATTCAGTTTTTACATTGTTTGTCTCTTGGATATTCTGCAAGTGGGGAAATGTATCTGCACCTTGCAGTTAACTTTAAATTTTCAACATATTTAGGAGCTTTGAATTTTTTTTTTCCTGCATTCCAGTATTTAGCAACTGCATATGATGTACAAATTAACTATGGTGTAGAAATCAAAGTCCTTACTAAATATAATTTTTATCTTGCAGTCTAATTTTAATGTGGCAGTTTTAAATGTGGGGGCCCCTGCAGCTGGAATGAACGCCGCCGTGAGGGCTGCAGTGAGAGTTGGCATGACTGAAGGTCACAAAATATTTGCTGTCATTGATGGTTTTGAAGGGTTCGCTAGAGGGAAGGTCAGTGCCACGTGTGTGCGTTACCAAGTGCTCGGTACCCCATCCCACACCACCACCTTTGTTCATGTTCTTGGAAGGTATGCTCTGTCATAACTGCTGAGGGAACTGGCTCTCTAAGTGCTTTTATTCATAAAGATATGTAAAATCTAGATTGTAATTGTATTTCTCAACTAGTCAAGTCTGTAGAGTAATTTATTCTGAGTGGATCTAATCACATGATGCGGATCTACAAAATAGTTCAGATGAATCCTGCCTTTGAGTTTTGGTCAATGTTTAGCGTATTGAAGTTTTTTCACAGAGTAGCAGAATTATCTCTGATTCTGAACAATGAGCTATTGCACACGTAAGAAACTTTGCTGTAATAAACTTTGTAATGGTGCTTATTGAGGGAGGAAGCTTTTCTTTCCTTAGGTAAGTTAGATTCGTCTATTCACCTGTTTTTAAATGTTATGCATTGGTTGGTGTACTGAAGAGAAACTGAATGCAAGACTAATGATTTTGGTGCCTGGCTGGAGCCACAGATCCCAAAACTTACATCAAAGACCTAACTTTAGATTTTTTTTAACTTCACATTCAGAAGGAGAGGATGTGAAAATAGGATTGAGATATGAAACACAGACAGGGTTCATCTTGGTCTGGAAGAAGAATGGAAAGGACTTGCAGCCTAATGCAAGGCAGCAAAGCAATTAGGGTATCCAGGGTCCCCAAAAGAGATTGTAGTAATTCAAGAGAAATAGAGTTAAGCTCTGGATGCTGTTTTCTTCCTTGGCCTTTAGTTTTAGTGATGTCAGTCCCCAGCAACTACTTTCAGCAGCTTTTCATGAAGTAGTACCTGTTTGCTACAACTCAAGAGAAGTAATTGGATAATCACTTAACAAAATCTCTGTTTTTACTTTTATTCAAAGATAAAGGAAATTTCCTGGGGAGATGTTGGAGGCTGGACTGGTCAAGGAGGATCAATTCTCGGTACAAAACGGTAACATCAATATTTTTGTCAATTGATATGATGAACTGTAGTGCTTTATATAACCACTGGGTGTTCTTAAGTCCTTGATTTTTGTACATTGGGTTTTCTTGAGTTTGTTTTTTTGTTCAAATCCTTGTCTTCCAACTCGGGTATCTTTATAGTGCTAAACCAGCTCTGAAAAGTGGGAGTTGGGACCTCAACTTAAAAATTTCCTGGGGTCCTTACACTTTAAAGGATTTCAAACCTGCTGTTTCTTTACATTTGTCATGAGTCCTTATTGTTTGTCTGGAGGAGCTACTTGTATGGATAAATATATAAAACAAAAGCCATTGTGTTGCCTGCTGACTTTATGGTTTCAGCTTAGTAATGAGTTCTTAGTGCTTCAGAGTCTGTAAATTGTTTTTATTTTTCTTTTGGTTTAATGATTTTTAGTACTCTTCCTGCAAAATATTTGGAGAAGATTGCTGACCAGATGCGCACTAACAACATTAACGCCCTTATGGTTATTGGTGGATTTGAGGTACACTGAAATATCTAATTATGTCTAAGTAGACTAGAATTTCTAACAAAATTAATAGTTTGGTTTGATTTTTACCCAATCTTCATGTAAGATGCATTTGGTTCTATGTGTATTTGATGCACGACATAGATAGTGTTTAGAATCATGTGTTGTCGACCAGTGGTTCTCTGGAAAGCTGGCATTTAAGACAGTGAGTAGAACTGCTAAACAGATGTGCTAAATGGATAAATGAGATAGTGTTATAGGTTTTTTAATTAAAATAAGCTAATGACTTCTGTTTTGCAAGTTTCAGTCTATACTGTATCAACACTCAGAATATCCTTGCAGAAGTCCTTGACTCTTACTAGAAATTGCACTATGGTTCCTTATTTAAGCCACTCCTCTCACATAGTGCATGTCAAGATCTGTAATGGATCTAGAGAAGTATTTTTTTTCCCTGTATTTCATATTTGCTTTGTTCTAAAAAAAACAATTAATTTTGGAAATTTTGATTCAGGAAAGTATTTTGCCTACTCCTTGCAGAGAAGAATGTGCTCATTGCTTTGTGATAAAGAACTTATGTTCTTTTTTTGTCCAAGCTGTTAGCTATGACCCTAGTTCAGGAATATTAAGATTTTTAAATCAGGAGTAAACAGTACCTGAAGATTGGGAAACTAGTTTGTTTTGTTGAAAACCAACTTTCTGTGCCTAATTTATTCATTTTCAAGAGACCATATGCTCTGTTTATTGTTTTCAAATAAATGCCTGTTTCTAATGCTTTCTTTTTTGTCTGTGTTAGATTTTAGTGGTTCCTTAGTGCTCTGACTTGCTGAAGTGTGCTGTGGTAGAAATGGCTTCCCCTGTGGCCCTTCTCATTTTGTCACTCCCAACTCTGCCCTTCCTTTATTCATCCTAATTTTTCACCTGATGCCTGTGCCCAACAGGCTTACCTTGGACTTCTGGAATTGTCAGCAGCCCGGGAGAAATATGACGAATTCTGTGTTCCAATGGTTATGGTTCCTGCAACTGTATCTAACAATGTACCGGGTTCAGATTTCAGCATTGGTGCAGATACTGCTCTGAACACTATAACTGATGTAAGTCTGCTCTGGTGTGTGCATATACTAACAAAGCTGTTGTTTAAACTTACTCAATTGGCTACTACTTGATATTTTTGTAGACCAGAACTTCAGAAATGTGATCTGGGAAATTATAATTACTTGATGTGGCCACAGTCATGGCACCACTTTAGAAAAGAGAAAGTCTGGGATCCCAAATGCTTCCACTTAGTTTCTGCTGAAATTACAATGACCCCTAATTTTTTGAAACCTAAAGCTGAGACTTGGATGATCATATGCACTGCAGAGGGGAAAAAAATCCCTGTTCATAATATCGAGTTGTAGTATACCCAGCTTCAACAAACCCTGAAGAAAGGTTGCTCTGTTGAGAAAGAGATTCTTAGTTATGTAACATCTTCACTCCTCTAAGAGTATATGTAAAATCCATATTTCTCAATAATTGGCATTACATTTATTCTCCCAATAGCAGATTTATTGAAAAGAGTTGAGACATGTTAAGTAATTTTTAAAAAATCAAATCTAATAATACAACGTAAAGTAAAAATTGAATGTTTAATCTCTCATTAGGAAAAAGCTTCTCTTCTTCAACTGTGATAGAGCACTGGAAAAAGCTGCCCAGGGAGGTAGTGCAGTCTCCTGTGTAGGTAATCCAAACCCTCCTGGACTGTCCCAGTGTCACTTGCTCAGGTGTTCCTGCCTTGGCAGGGGGTTGGACCGCATGACCTCCAGAGGTCCCTTCCAGCCCCCGCCATTCCTCAATTCTCTAACACTAATTTCAGGTGAACAGAAAGCTTAGTCAGTCGGACAAAAAGAGTTTCAAGTTGCTTTTGAAAATTAAATTACAGTTCTCTTATCACTTACATTTATTTGAAAATTTTAATCATGATAGCTTTTTAATTTCAAGGATTCTTCAGATGCCACCAACTTTGAATACACTACCATAATTTTTTTTTTCCACCATTCCAACATAAATAATTTTAACTTCTGTTAGGAAAAATCAGCTTCCTGAAGTATTGCCTTGAATAAGATTGTAAGCTAACTAAAATTCACTGAATTGTTTATTGACAACTTGGGTTATATATCAAACAACTTGATGTTGTTTCCAGTTCTGGTAAATAAAAATATCTGTCCAAAATGACTGATCATGAACAAAGGTGAGTAAAATGATTGTGCATAACATCTGCTTTCCCTCTTTTCTTTTCTTCATAAACTTTGTTAACAAAACTGACTTCTTTTTATAGGTTTTTTCATGCAAAGGGGCTATATAGTAGTCAGTCAGTCTGTGTTGCTGTGGTTTGCTTTTCTATTTAGGTTTCTAGGTGTCATTTGCCTTCATTAGATAAAATGTTTGTATTTTCAATGCAAAAGTTGAAAACTTTTCAAAAGCTTTTTTTTTTTTTTTTTGGTAATGGCTTTCTTCTGGTTGTTTTGCATTTAATTTTGCCTAGAATTTTCTCTGGATTAAATATGAAAATTAATGGCTTTGCAGGATTTATATTCAATTAAGTGGAAAATTAAATTTGGGTTTGTTTTTTGGAGGGAGCAGACTTTTGCGTTCGGAAAACATCTTTTCAGTTTTTGCTCTGATTGTTTGAACATGATTCATAAAAACTCCCAGTGAAAAATACATCCTTTCATTCTTGTGCCATTCTCAAATCAGGTGCAGTTGCAGCTATGCCCCTGTTAAATGTGACCAGATAAGCTCAGTACATGTCATACAATTGACAGTGGTAAACAAAAGTAGGAGGTGGACATGAACATCCATTTTATCAAGTTTATAGATAGGTTTTATTCCTGTTACTGCAGTTAGGTCAATAAATGCATCATAGTTTGCAGTGCTGTCAGAGCACCAAAAGTGCTCAGTTTTTCAGTGCTGTCTGAACACCAATGTGTCATCACACTTAGTGTTTCTGTGGTACAGTTCTTACTTGCATGAGCTTGCCTACCTCTAGTCAGGTAAGTACAATTGTGCTGGTAATCAGGGATTGTTGCTCTTTGGCATCGTTAGGCACTTGTCAGTTGCTTTAACTTGTCAAGTGTAAATAGTATGCTGTAACATTGGCTGATAAAATGTGTTAAATTTATTGATAAAATGTGTTAATTCTGCATTTAAAAAGAAAAACAAAAAACAGATTTAACAGATAGATAACTTCTGAATGAGAGATTAGTAAAGAGTGTGCTCCTCACAAAGGCATAAACATTTCTCAATAACTACTTTAGATTCTATAATAGATCATGGGGACCCTTCTGAAATATTCAATTTTTCCACTTCTTTTTTAAAATCTTGGCTTCAAATTTTATTTTTCTTTTGAAATGTGTTTTAAATTTATGATAAACTGTATTTTTCACTTCACTTTTCAGAATATTAGAAAAACTGCTAATGACAACATAAAGTACCTGGGAAAAGCTGGATGTTTCTACCTAAGGAGGATGTGCTTAAGGCTGGTCTATATAGGCATAAAAAGTTATCCTTGTAGGATTGCAGGATAAGAACATGAACTTCAAATTTCCTATTAAATGAAACATCACTAAAATAACTACTATAATAAAAATATCTGTATTTTCAAGTATGTTGCTAATTCAATGAAATGAATAGGATGTAATTTTAGATGTCAGACCTCAGGAATGTGACGGCCTTGAAATGAAAGGAAAGGTATCAGCTAGATAAGAATAATGAAGCCTGAAAAAGGGAGAGGCTAAAACTTTATACTGGGTTTCTTTGACAATCTCATCTCTCTTTTCACCAAGGGAAAAGGGGGTACAGACTGATCATTTCATTTTGTGGGGGAAAAAAAAAAAACCAGCGTTCCCTGAGGAACAGAGAAAGCTACAGTCAGATGCCTTAAGGCAGTCTCCACACATTTCCTGTGGAAAACAGATGTCTGTACCCTCCCAGTAGCGTGTGTGGCTCCACATTATTCTGAACCAGGAAGCTGAAAATTAGCCTTGGCCACTAGCTAACCTGTTAATTTTTCATCTCCTTCAGTCCTAGTTACAGCTGATGTAGAGTAAGGGCAATAACTCCATTCCCTTCAGTGGCCATTTTTATTTAGATCATCTTAAAGTCAACAAACAGTAGTCTTTTCTTGACTGCAGAATTTTTATAAAGTATCCTTGGTTATGTTGGTTACGGCAACAACCTTTTTAGTAACACAAATCCAATAAAAGGGTAGGAAATTATTAAACCATTTTATTAACATAGTGCAGTATCCCTCTGTGGCCTTACTGTAGTAATTTAAAAAAAATACTAGCATAGCAATTGCTAAAACCATTGATCACTTATTTACCCTTTATAATTAAGTGACCATATATTAAAAGCATTTTCATGTTTTGCCACAGTGATGCAAAGATGTTGCATATAATCATCTAATGCTCATGCTTGGTGAAGGTACAGTCATTGGATATGTTGGCTGAAATCACTTGCATTAAATAAAATGGCAATATTTAATGCAAGTAAAACATATCATAACTGCATCTTAACATACCATACATGCAGACTAACCAGTTATGTTAGTTATTGCTCTACATCTCCCTTTGACTTGTTTTTCCAGAAGTCTTAATATAAAACCTTTTAGAGAAACTCATGTTCTGCAGATCTCCAGGAAGCTGTGTGGTTTTACCAAACCACTGTTATTTTTTATGTCTTTATTCTTTTAATAGAAATAAAAGATCCAAGCAGCCTGGGCCAGGAAATTACTGAAATTTCCTAAGTGAAGTCTCAACCACGCATAAAATCAAATCCCAATTAACCCCTCCCATTTGTTGCTCCTGGCTGTACTTCTGAGCTCTTTGGGTCTGAAAGTGCCATCTTTTAGGCTGTGTTTCAACTTCAAACTGAAAGAATAGCACTGAGCCGTTTCATTTGCAAAACAGTGAGAAGAGAGAGGTTTTTTAGAAAGTCAGTTTGCATTTATGCACCTACAGCCATAAATATCCTGTCTTCTCACTGAACAGGATCTGCTCTGTCTAGGACAAAAGCTCAGAAGGAGAACTCTCACAGGTAGGGGATTTACCCATAATTTTCTTCTAAGTTTTTCCTTAAGCCAGTCACTGTGCAGATATGCCTGGAGATACCTCAGTAGGTATCTAATTTTGATCTGCAGTAATTGGCTTTTCTTAACCAATTTGAGAAATCAAGAAAATGAGACTTCTGTGAACATCAGTTTCTGGGAGAAAGTCATGAAAACATTGTGTACTGCATAATCAGGCTTTCTGATGGAGACCAACATAGGCAGTTTGAAAAATTGCCACATTTCATTGCTAAAGAGTTTAGATTAGAAATAATTGGAATAATGTAATATATATTTACTTAAAACAGCTGCAAAATCTTAACATTTATTTTGACATCCACTAGGAGCACCTAATCCTTTTGACATGATAATATATTTTGCAGAGTTTAGAGTCTTTCCAAGAACCTAAAACTGCTTTTCAAAGAATCCTTGAACTATACTTGCAAACTTTATTAACCCATCCATGTGCATATGTTCCTGGATTTTTCTAGGCCTACATCCAGTCTGTGTTCACAGAGGCAGATGTGTGATGTTGATAGAAACTTTGAAGGGATGGGTGAACTTTTTTTTTCCTTTCTCTTGGTGGAAATAGATGTGTGTCTTGACTTTCTAGGATAACATAGTTTTTTAAAAGTGTCTTTCTTTAAGCATTTTCTTCAAGTGGCAAGGGTTTTAATAGTTAACTTTTTAAGCTCCTTAGCATGTTTCAGACTCTGTTATTTAAGTTCTTTCTTGTGGAATGATTTCCAGTCTAGCTTTTTGCTATCCTTTCCTTGCCATCTGCTTCAAACCTCTCTGCTGTACACACTTCACCTTCAGTCTGTACTAACTTGTACTAATCCTCTGCATTTCTTCAAAGAGCATTGTGCCAATGCAACCCCAGTGCACTGTTGTGGTATGTACAGGATATTTTCACCTCCCTCCCCCCCAAAATAATTTCACCAATTGTATTTACTTGGGCCAATGGACAGCCACATTTACCATCACATGCCAGGAGTCATTAGCAGAGCAGTCCAAAGACAAGGAATGTTTCACTCACACTTTTACCACTGCTTCAGGCCTTTGAAAGTTGTCTGCAGCTCTACGAGGCGCGTGCCAGCTTTGAGGAGTTTAGCGTTCCTATTTGTGTGTTGCCTGCTACTATTAGCAACAATGTGCCAGGCACAGACTATAGCCTTGGTGCTGACACTGCCTTGAATGCTATTGTGGAGGTAAGACTGCGTATCTTTTAAAAGTTAAGATGATAAAATGCATAAGATGAGGATACTTAAAGACTTTGAAATGTCTGGTTTTCTTTAATAACTCAGTTACTTGTGTTTTTTAATGGTTAATAGTTCAGTTTTCCAAGACTGATTAAAGGTTAACCTTAGAAAATATTATGTTAAAGGCTTAATTTTTGGGTAATCTCTTTAGTTCTTCAAGACTCCTGCATTAGTGCTTAGGGTATTTGCTTTTACTGAGAATCAAATGTTTTGCTTTCTTCAATTTAATTTTTATCTAGTTTTTACATATTACTTAGCTAAAAGAAGAAAGCACATATTTTATAAATAAATGCCCCATTTGTTGGATGAACTATTGACTGAGCTCAGTGCAGTAGAGCATTTTAAGAACATGATTAACACTAAACACATGAATAATCCCATAGACTCCATTAGGCTTAACATACATTAAGTGCATATAAATGCATGGATAGTATAAGCAGTTAAGTCTGTCACTGATGTTCAGCTAAACAGTGCAGGGTCAGAACAGTTACTGTTCTAGTTTTAGTCTACCATAGTTTTTCCCTTGGATACAACTGTTTTATGAGCCCTTTCAGTCCTATTTACTCTGCTTAAGACACAGCAAAGGGAACTGAGCTGAGATGTAATGCAAACAAATGAGTAAATCTTAGCAGCTCTGAGTTTTATCAAACCCATCATTAGCAAGCCATATAACTAATCATAAAGTAATTTGCCAAGGAAGTAAAATCAAGACTACAGATCCAGGGGGTTGGGAAAAGCAGGTTTGCTTTCCTGCTTTATACAGTGTTCTTACACAGCAAGTGAAAAAGCTCAGTAGTTAACTGGAGAGCTGTGGCAGAAAACAGGGTGGCCTGGCCTTTGGGGGCTGCATGCAGCATCCCTGGGCTGAGATGTCCTAAGGTGTCGTATGGGCTCATCATGTAGCAATGTTCATAGGCAGGACATGGGTACTTTACCACTCCTTTAGCTTTTTTCCCTTTTGGCCTGACATGTAGAGAAGTAGCTAAGTCTTATAATTGTGAATGATGCACCTTCAAAAGAGGTAACTTTGGAAACACAGTGGGGCAACAGATGATTGCATATAGTGCTTCCTCCTATGTAATTGTTTTTGGTACTAATTTAATTACAGTTTGTATAGATATCAGTGATGCTTTCTGTAAAAAAATATGGTTGCATCATTTGAATTTTATTGTCATTAGGATGTTTAGTTAATGCTAATAGCAGAACACTTGATTTGGTGTTTCAGACATTAGGATTTCTCATTAAGCTGGGTCAGTTCATGTGAAAGCTCAACTAGCAATAGAATTCCAAAAAGAGTTCTCATGCCTTGTTCATGATGTCTGAAACCTGCACCAGGCATTTGAGGTTTGGCTTTTCCAACCTGTAGTGTAGTGTATGAATTAATTATTCATTTAAGTCTACCTGTGCCAATTTCATATTTGGGTATTTCTGTCACAGTAATTCTGAGAAAGCAAGAGTAGTAGAAAGTTTGTACTCATTCTCTTGTACGGCCAAGGATAGAAACCCTTCTAAGTAGATTTCAAGTGATTAGTCCCATAGGCAATGACTGATTTACCTCCTTGCTTAGTACTTGGAGATTCTCAAAAGGCAGAAAATTTTGTTCTCCTGCCAGCAGGTGGAAAATCTTTTTATAAATCTTGGGGTTGACAAATATGTGAAGTCTCTCAAAATGGTGGGAATCTTCACATGTATCTTTATTGTCTAAAGACAAAGATTGTTTTAAAAAGTAAGTTAAAACACATAGTACCTATCCAGTTTCAGGCAGCTCTTTAAAAAATGAGTTAAATTGCTCCAGTGCTACAGTATTCTGCAAAAATTTTCATGAAACAATGTCTGCAAGGAGAAAGTAAAGTTCTTGGTGACACTGGTAATACCCAAGACACGTAAGTAAAAGTGTCATTTTGAAAAACTGACAGAAAGTCAACATAGACTTTAGTGACATAATTTTTTTATGGAAATACTTCTCTGCTTGGGAAAACAGAATATCCATATTCTGAATAAATTCATGTGAATGCTGCATTTTGTGTGTAAGCACATAAATGCATATATGCAAATACATAAAATATGTATAAATTAAATTACATGTATCTTTTGCCAGCTTGACCTTAATACATGCATACACTGGTCTTAGTCTTTAAATGCATTAAACTGTAACATGTTAGAAGTTCTAGAGTTTTTATATTAAGTTTTCTCATATATCAGGTAATGATTTGTTCTTTGATGTGTTAGGTATGGTTTTAAGGGCCATATTGCTCACAATCTGAATTTCAGATTGTAGTAGTATTTTCAGTTAGCTGAATGAAGTTCTGGTTTTAAAAAACTCTGAATTAAAAATACCACAAGTATTACAGCACCTATAGCTACTCATTCAAAAAATCAGTAAGTCATGGGGATTTTTTAATGTTACCATAATTCAGGTTGCAAGATGGCAAACTTTCCAGGTACTTTCATTTACATTTTTATTAAGCAGAACTGGTGTTGGGACACTACATCAGTTTCACAAAATTCTTCCTCTCACAAAGTGTGATATATCCTATTTATTTATTTGTTTCTAAGACAAAGAAGAAAATAGGGCCTCTTTATTTCTCTGACTTGCTTTCTGAAAGGAAAATAAATTAATCAATAACTTTAAAATAACTTCAAATGGTAGAAAAATTCATTCCAGGAGGTGAGTTTGTCAAATAAATTACTGAGTGTTACTAAAACCTAAAGGTGGATAATAAACTAGGTTTCTTTCTGCATTTTCCTGAGTTACAATGTTTTCCTAAGATTCCTAGGTCTTGCTACACTGGAGATTGCCTCTGTCTCTGTTACTTTCTGCTTCTCTTAGGCAGCTGTAATAAATATTGGTGTTACCAGGCTTCATGTAAGTAACAGATCTCCGTGTAGAGAACATTCCTTATGCTGGTCAGAGTAAGGTGCAAGTGGAGGTTTCAGTCTTGTTACAGTAACTATGTTCCTGTTAGTAAAAAAACAAAAGCATTTTAAAACATGCACCAGTACTGCTTGAAAGAATTATATTTATGTGGAATTCATTACTGGAAAGTAATTGGGCAGTTCATGCTCAGGACTTAAAAAGTTCAGTATAGATGGGAATGCAGTCAATACTAAGAAGAAGTAAGCTTAAGTAATGAATAAAGAGGAGAAGTTTCATACCACAACTTGAAAAGCTTCATTATATCTGCTTGTATCTGTGTTAGAAAATGCAGATACACAACAGTTAATGCCACTACAAACCAAAATAAACTCTTGTTTTGGTATTTGCAGGAAGCAAGTAGATGTTAAGAATTGCTAGTAGAAAAACATTTTATTTCTACCCTGGTAGAAATAAAAATATATTATTTCTAAGAAATCCTTTATTGGATAATTATTATAATTACATGGCCTATGCTGTTTCGGAATTCTTTAAAGATTCATTCTTTATATAAATGCTTTATTTTTAACTTTTTTGTTACCAGTAGGTGACACAAAGTTGCATGACATACAAAAACGTAAGCAATGAGGGGTTGTAGTGCATACTCAGGCTGTGGTGTCTCTGAGCAGACGTGTGACCGCATCAAGCAGTCGGCCAGCGGCACCAAGCGCCGCGTGTTCATCATCGAGACCATGGGCGGCTACTGCGGCTACCTGGCCAACATGGGGGCCCTGGCAGCAGGAGCTGATGCTGCCTACATCTTCGAAGAGCAGTTTGATATCAGAGAGCTCCAGGTATTCAGCACCTTTTGCTCATTCCTAAATAGATCTAAAGTTGTTGTAGGTGTGTATCATAATGTGTATACTTGAAGTAGATGGCTTATGAAAGAAAGAATGGCTGAGGTTGGACCTAAAATCTGGCTTGTCATGACAGTTCCTGTGCAATAACATTATATGAAGGAGTGTAGACACAATCACTGTTGACACTGAAGTTTATTATTGATTGCTCTGTGCTAGAGATGACTGCTGGGGATACTTCTCCTCAGAGACACCTTTAGCTCGCAGGCAGTTGCAGGCAGGCACTTGGAATGGACCCATACGAAGTAGGAACTTGGTTTACCTCTAGTGAAAAAAGTTCAGGCGATGGTGAAGAGAAAATGAGCGGGTTCTGCCGGAGAGTTAAATCCAGAGTTTATTCCAAGGTGACACAGTTCTGAATCTCAGTACAGTTCCGACAGACCCCGACCACATGGCCTCAACGCCTTTTAAGCTCACCGGGAGGTGGGAGGGAGAGGATAGGTAAGCCACCAACCAGGTGGGAGGGGGAGGGTCTCAGGGGACAATGACACCTGGACAGGCCAATGACTCCAGGTCTGAAAAGCATCTTTTGAACTTCTGCCAATCACATGATGCCCTAGCTGGAATGTGGAACTGGACAGACAGCCATTAGGAAGAGGGCAGGGGGGAAACAAGGAGAAAGCAGAGCTTCACACCACAACAGTTTATAGTAAGATGACAAAAATAATTGTAGTGGCCATTAAGCACTACTAGATTAATTGTTTCATTTTTAGTCTTCTGACTGAAATTCAAATTAATTGAACAGACCTGAGTAGTTTTAAAATAAAGCCAAAACCAAGAGAACAGTAGTTTTTCATTATGGCAGAGTTGTATTTAAAGGCTGTTCAGGACAAGAACTGACCGGTATGTCAGGTTTATTAGATACTGACTCTGTTACCCCAGCTATTCAGAGCATGTCTGGAAGTGTTACTAAAATAAAGCCCTCAGGCTTTAGGGATTACGGATTATGGTGTAGTACATACACAAGCTGACATGGAACTTGTCTGCTGTGAGGACTTTATACTTCTGAGATGGTTAGTGCAAGCTGCAGTTATGGACAAACACAAAGCTAAAAGGATAGAAATTTCCTGAGAAGCACAGAGATGTG
Source organism: Haemorhous mexicanus (assembly GCF_027477595.1). Taxonomy (NCBI): domain Eukaryota; kingdom Metazoa; phylum Chordata; class Aves; order Passeriformes; family Fringillidae; genus Haemorhous; species Haemorhous mexicanus. The sequence continues at coordinate 11,907,860 of NC_082341.1, forward strand.
AAATGAATCAGAATTTATCCCCATGCAGTTGTTGGCAGGACTGGAAGTAAGGGCAGGCTGTAAACTTCAGTGGCAATTTGTGTATTTTTATGTATATCAAGCTGGATGCTGTACCAGTATAGAATATAAAAGCCTCCTTTGATTTAATGAAATCTGTTATTTCTGATATAGAGAAATATGTTACTTTTAACCCAAGATGAATTTCCATACACAGCATGTTATCCTGCATCTCCAAAAATCTTGGTAATTTCAATTTGCACATAATGCTTTATGTGGAATATTCGACAGAAGTTCTCATGAAATGTAGGCTCATTAAAGTTGTTTCAGATAGAGTTCTGTATGGATCTTTAAGAATACTTTTGTTTCTAGGCTAATGTGGAACACTTGACTGAAAAAATGAAAACCAGTATCCAGCGTGGTCTAGTGCTGAGGTAAGTAAAAGTAGTTGTAATAGATGGCATCAGTGATACTGAGCATTCCCAGCCAGGTAGGCTGCTTGGCCACTTGCAATGACACTCCAAGTCCATATTCCTCGATTGTTCCTTTAACCTGAGATTTTTAGTAAAGCCGTTGCTCCAAAAGGCAACCTGTATGGGACCTGCCTGGAAGTGCAAGTCTAAAACTTCTTTCTCTGTAAATATATTTGCTCTGCAATCTAATACTTCATCCTGTTTTCAGTCTGTTTTCTCATTGGGTTTGTCTTTTATTCCAGATTCCTTCTTACTAAAGGTAGTGTGTCACACTGTGGCCTTTACTGTAAAAACCCTAAAAATGATAAGCCTGTTACATAAAAGTGAGTGTATGTGATCAGATGAAAATGTCCCAGCCAGGATCACTGCTATCAAGAAAAGGGAAAAGACTTGTCATTCTGTAGCTGCAAAGACATCCAGTGCTTTAGAGTAAATATGCTAACTATCTGGCCTTAATTGTTACAGAAATGAGAATTGCAATGAGAACTACACAACTGATTTCATTTATCAGCTGTATTCTGAAGAAGGAAAAGGAGTATTTGACTGTCGAAAAAATGTATTGGGCCATATGCAGCAGGTAAATACAACCCTACAGTTCCAGACAGCACTGACTTTGTATGCACAAAGTATATACACTACATTATTCAAGCATTTGAAACAAGTTGACTCAAGATTAAGGAAAAAGAAATGTGGATTTTTATTTGTAGGCAACTCAGAAGGATTTTTTAGCATCAGGTTTTATTGCAAACCCTTTTCAAAAATCTAGGAAAAACGCATTAGATTCTTTATGAGTTTCATTTTTATTCCTCTTCTGTCTATATTAATAGATAATTCCACATTTTGTCTTATATTTAATTGTAGTACCTTCTTCATAATACAATTATCTGCCCACCCATAATGTCTCTGCCTCTTCAACCCTCTTGAAGAGCAGAGATTTCATTAAGAAAATCTATGCAGATGGGTGTTTTTGTGGAAGAAACAGGAGCTACTCCTTTGGCCTGTGCTGTCTGCATGGCTTTATCTCACTGTGCAGCAGGGTGGTGGGCAAAGAGAGAGTTCCTGATTTGGCTACACTTATCACCAAGGCTGACCTTGAGGAAAATGCACAGTCCCCTCCATTCTTCTAAATGAGAAGTAATATTGATTCTCTGGGAATTCCACAGGTGCTGAACACAAATTGTAAAACACCTTAGACTGACTAATGGGGTGGGGCTTTTGGTTTGTTTTTTTAAGTGGGGGAAATGGAAATAAGAGGTAGAGCAGGCCATTAGCAGAGATAACTGCTAAAACAAACACTAATCCTGCTTTGATAAGCTAACCCAGAATTCAATTTTTGCACAGGGTGGAGCACCTTCACCATTTGATAGAAATTTTGGGACAAAAATTTCAGCAAAAGCTATGCAGTGGATCTCCAAAAAACTGAAGGAAACCTACCGGAAAGGTGCAGAAATGTTTGGTGCAGTCTCTTGTTACTGTCTTTGTCTGTCAGTATGTAAGACTCCTCCACTTTGCAAACATAGGATTATTTGTTAGTCAACATACTTCTTCCCATCTTAGTGTTTTTATTATTCAGTAGTGCCTTGCTGTGCTTTTTGCTGCATGAGCATTTCCACTTGAGTGAGGTCAATAATTCAGATAGCTGTTTCATCATCCTCTTAAACAAAATAGCCAGTGATGGAAGGTTTTCATGCATGCAAGATTTGATGCTTATGTAGTTACATTTGTTCTTTTTTGTTTCATGCTGCCTTCATGGAGACAGAAGGAGGTAATATTTAGTCTTTGAGAATTGTTATAAAGCACTACTTCCTAAAATCTGATCTAAAACTGGTTGCTAAAATTCAATTATTTTGTTGTTTAACTGCACTGTTATTTCATTGCTAATCACTGAAGTTAAGCTAAAAAGTGAAGATCTAATCCTATTAAAGCACTAATTTGATGTTATATCAATCTATTAAAAAATTAGTAGCTGAAATTAGGCTACTGTTAAGTTTTTGTTTAGTTTAATTACAGAAAAGCAGTATTTGCCCTTATACTTGTAAGAAAGATGCTGAATTACTTCATTCTATTTAGGAAAAGTATTTGCCAATACCGATGACTCAGTCTGTTTGCTGGGAATGAGGAGACGGAACCTTGTTTTCCAGCCTGTGGCTGAGCTGAAGAGTGAAACAGACTTTGTGTACGTATGCACTGCCTGGTGGTAAACACCTCACCACAGCCTGCCTTGCACCACTTCAAACAAACACTTCCCCACGCCTTACTGCTTTTGCCTTAGGCCTGAATTTTGCCAGATCCCCTTGGATTGTTCACTTCTCTCTTGCTTTGTGCTTTTACTTCATCCTCCTTACACTTGAAAGTCTCAGTGAAGTCCAGAACTGCTGTCCTTTTAAGTAACTTCCATGTGATTCCTTTGCCTTAATGCCTAGAGTTACTTCTGTTTCAGTTCAGTGGGGCAGCATTTTTGTGCCAAATTTGGCATTATGCTTAACATCTTGCAATAAGACCTGTTCATTTCTTTGGGATTCTGTCCTTGATTCTTCTCATTTTGTGTCTGTTTTACATGCCCCCATGACAGTCAATGCCTGATTCCATTCCTAAGGAAGGTGTTTGCCTTACCCCATGTATTTCACCTCCCTGTTTCCCCCCCAGACACAGGATTCCCAAGGAGCAGTGGTGGCTGAAGCTGCGACCGCTGATGAAGATCCTGGCCAAGTACAAGACCAGCTACGACGTGTCAGACTCAGGCCAGCTGGAACACGTGGCCATGCTCCCAAAGGAAGCTGAGAGCGGAGCCATCTAAACACACCACATTTAGATCGTTGTCATAGATGCACATTGTGAGTAACAATGCTTTAGAATCGTTAAAGCTTTGTTTTGTAACATTTAAATTATTGTTCCAGCACTTTATGTGAAACAAGACGTTCAGCTGTCACACAGATTTTGTCCTGTTTGTGTGTTATATTTGAAACAAACCCTTGCATCTAATGGAAAACACCAGTACCGATACAGCCCCTTAACAAGCAAGTGCAACACCGTTCTATGCACTCCGTAAGTTACTCATCTACTGCACTTTGTTTCAGAGTACTTACACCCAAAAATAAGTGTAGATGGCTAGTTCTTGTGTTGAGTTACAGGATGTGCTTAATGTTTCTGAAGTGAAATAAAATACTGTTGCAAACATCACGTGTGTATTCACTTGCTTTTAAGCAGCTGGGGGAATAACACTTGAAGGATTCTCTATAGACTCCAGTGAAGGAAAAAGAAACTCCCCTTTTCCTTCCTCAGCTCTGCAGGAAGTAGCCAGTCACACCAGGGCAAGTATTTTTTCATTGCTGCTTCAGGATCAGGCTAGGAGTTGGAATAATTTCCCCTTGTACAGGAAAGATAAAACTAGTTCTTGGGGGTGGGAGTGGTGAAGAACAGCTTTAGTGAGGTGAGATTCATAAGGGTGTAACCTGGCCCTTGCTTCATGTTTCCTTTTTCTCAGAGCTTCTTTAAGGTTAACACCCCCAATACTGATCGGAAAGGGTAAGGAGGCTGAAAACAGCCAAAAATGTTTTCTCATGCTAGTTTATGTTAGCTGGACCATGACAAGAAGGTAAATACTAAATCATGGCATACTAAAATCTGACTGAATGTTGCCCAAACTGTCAAGCTAAACTGAACTTTATGCAAAATAGGCTCTTCTGATTGATTAGGGATTTTCCCACGGCACTGCACACTCATCTTGGTGGAATGTACTGTTTCAGGCTGCTCAGGCTGGAGGTGGCTTATGCAAAGACCGCTGAAATTACCACACCACAGAATGAAATCCGTCAGTATGAGAGACAGCTCTTTATATACCCAACAGCAGACATGATTTCAAACAAAACACCATTTAAAACTAGAGTTTTACATATACAAAAATATTTCATTTATATAGTATTCATATGTGATTGGAGGAGTGGGGCTGCAGTAAAAGATTAAGGTCTGTCTTTACATGCTCTGCATGGCAATTCTTGCTCTCAAATACTGGATGGTTATAAAATTTTTCACATTGTTTTTTAAGAAGGGGAGCTTCTAACTGGTTTGGTGAGCACTGTTAAAAACCAGCAATGAATATTTCAGTTGGACCATAGCACTGCTAAAAGTTACTAAAAACCCCTAATGTTGTAGTCACACAGATTGCAGCTGAACACCCAGAGAAAAGCCAAAGTCATCGTTTGACCCATGAGGGATCTTTGGTGATATCTGCATTTTCTGGGCCAAGTACAGCTTGACCACGAGTGCTCTTCCCAGCTGCAAGGTACCTGGAAATAAAAAAAAAAAAAAAAAAAAACATAAATAAGTGAGAAACTGCTACATTTGGTTAACCACAGCTCTGCTGTCAAAGTTAAAAATACTCCCATCTCGGGAAGTGTCCTTTGCTATGTACAACTTGTATTGTGCCCACTCACCACAACAGTCTCCTTAACCCCTTACTTGGCTGTAGTGGAATTCTTACATCTACAGTGGAATTCAGAAGTCACACACAAAATGCTACAAGTGGAGTAGAACCAGCTCATATAGTGCACTCATACCTACTCATATAGTCTACCCAGACAGTTTCTGGGCCTTTCAAAAGTAAATCAAACCCAATCTCCCACAAACTCAGAGTGTTGGAGGGAATTACATCTGCTAAACATGCAATAAACAGGATATATTTAACATATCCTTTTCTAGGTTACAGAAGAAAATAGTGAAAGTAGAACAAGGGAAGAAAACCAGTAACTTAAATATGACAACTGAGCACAGGCTTACTTGTTTGATACATCAACCAAGTTATCACTGTTGACAGCAAAAAGTTGTTCTCTGTGTGACTGCTTCATTTCATCTGAAATGCCATACAAGAAATGACCCATTCCTAGGGAAAAGAAAACAAAACCACACACTGCACTGGTGCACTGGAATCTGTCACAGCCACATGCAGGAATGAGAGCAACCTACAATAGGAATGTGTGCTCAAAAGGAATAGAGGCTTCCATCAAACCATCATGCTGCAAGAATATCCAACTGAATCAAGCAGAGTAAGTTAAAAGCAGGGTGAGGTAGTAACAGTTTCCTATTTAGGAAAAAACAAATTCTATTTTGGCAAATGATTTAGTTTGTCAAAAATCTGAACGTAACGGTGGTCCAGGAAACTTAGACATAATTCATTCTGAAGAGAGTCTGTTCTAACAACTTTTTAAACCAACTGCATTTCATGAAGCTTCTGTTTTTGGAACTATTTTATTTCCAATCAGTTGTGATGTATCTGCAATGTGAAAGTTTGCTCACAGAAATCTGCATACAAATGCTTAAATGTTTTGTTCGAGTATTTGCCCACAGCATTTTAATTGCTCCTTGAACAACCAGAGAACTTCAAAATAATCACATAAAAGGTTTTTGTCAGGCAAATAACCATAGGGAAATAAACGTGGCTGGGAGGATTTGAGTCAACTTAGTCCAACCTCCTACCCAAGGCAGGGCTGACTTCCCAGCCAGGTAAGGTTTTCACATCCATCTGCAAAAGCATGAAGGGACAGGCATTCCTTGCACCAGTTCCCAGGCCTCTGGACAGAGCTCTCCTATTCAGTGCTCTGTTAAGATCTGTGTTCAAATGCCAAAGAATGTTCATCATCCCTCTTTGACACCAACACCCAGTGTGCAGGCACTGCACTCATGTCCACCTTGCACCCACTGCTTTTTAACTGCCCAGACCAAAACCAGATTCTGACAGGTAAAAGCTTAATTTGAAGTGTTCTTGTTTAAAAAGTCAGTGCTAATACAAGCACATTTTTTAACATAATGCTGGTCTTAACCTTGCAATTCCTTTGTGTATGAGAAGGAAACACGTTTTAACAGGGCAAGTTTTGGACTGAAATTCAGCTAGAGAGCAAGGGAGGAAAATGAGGACAGCAGAGCTACATGTCAGTAAACTGAAAAGATATTACCCATGCATCAGGAATGTGCAAATCTGCAAAGAAGCTAAAAACACCCTCCACCCCAGCAGACAGACTTCTGTGCTTTAACTTCTTCAGAGAACATATGCACAAAGGGCTAATGACATTCACAGTCAATATGCCTGCTTGAGTCAGGAAAGTAATCCCTCAGCTCTTTTTGAATCAGAGGACCATTTCTTTTCATTTGTCTGCATATAATGCTCTCTAAACCTAAAATAATTTCCTCAATCTACCTCCATGTGACACAGAGGAGCAGTAACACAAAACTTCAGCAGAACCTGAGTGGATGAGGTGTTTCTGAAAAGGAACATCAGGAAACAGTAGATTCACCAAAACTGCCATTATCTCTCATCTTCCAAACACCAATATTATCATCTAACACAGTTTAGCAAACTATTTTCTTCCCTTTAAACTGAAATTAAAAAGCAAACAGACACTGACAGGCCTGGGAGGATGATGAGAATGTACCTTTGTCTGAAGGAGCTATTGGTGCATCCACAGCAGCAAACACTGCTAGTTTAGCTTCATCAATATCTTGCTGGGTGAATTCTCCAGATTTGGCCCATTCGACTGCTTTTTCAAATGTTTTCAAGGTGGCTAATGAATTTGGATCTCTTAGAAGAAAAAGAAAATATAAAAATTGATTACTTCAGTCTTAAAAAATGAAAAACCAAAACTCCTTTAATTTCACTTCATTCATAATTTACTATGCATCACACATGGGGAAAAACAAATTATAAACTTCATTTTTTTTGGTACAAAAAGAGGTTCTGGGGTTTGGTTTTACATTTCTTTTCCAGAAGAAAGTAGTGTTACAAACCAAGCAGATTCAGAATTTTAGATACACAGGTACAGAAGTTCAGCTGCCTAAAAGTAGTTCCAAGATGGCGTAAAGAGAAGTGGTGTAATAAAAGCAGGTCAGGTAAGCCAGTGCTGTTCACAGTGGGCTCAAAAAGCACCACTGCCATTACTGCCCACACTAGGAATATTTATGATATGCCCTATCTTCTCTCAGTTGCTTTTCTTGCCACACCTGTTTTTACTCTCTGTAAAACAGGTGCCACAGGTTAGCTACTAGTGGCAAGTTGAGGACTACTGCCAGGACAAGTCCTACCAAGTTGAAACTTCACAGAAAGGCCAGACTGCTCAAACCTCAGTCAGGAACCCTGACCAAGCACTGTGCCAGCCTGCCTCTGGGCTAGGAAAACAACTGAAGCCAGGACTCCATCCACCCAACAGTGCTAGTGGGGATTACAACTACAATACCTCCAGCTGAAATTTCATCAGAAAGTGCCTTGGTAAGCTAAATACAGGGTAACTGTTCTGGACTGGCAAAAGAGAAGAAGAGAAAAGAAGGAGCAAGCAGTTCTAGCTTATCACCAGCAATACTTTCTGATGAATCTCTGATGATTTCAGCCAGTTGCTTTAAGGAAGATGTATATTTTCAAAGTCAGAACCTTAGGGAATATCACCATTCTACTTCATGGTCTCAAATTTAGAGTAATCTTAAATTTCTTTTTCTAGGGCCTCCTTAACCCAGAAATAAACAAGTGCAATCCAGTTATACATAAATCTGAGACTGAGACAGCAAACACCAAAGTGCAGAGGTGCAGCAGTGGTTGCTACCAGCAGAGATAAATTAAGATTTCCCAAGGATACAAACAAGATAAAGCAAGGATGGTTTTATTAGGCAATCTAACTTCATCAGCACTGAATCACTCACTTAATTTCATCCCTTTTATTTCACTCTTCCTGAAAGACTGCTATAAGGAAGTCAAAAATAAGACACAGCAAAATGTAGAAAGTGGTCCCCTCAACCATTAAGAGGAAATAAATGCACTGTTACCTGTAGGAGTAGAATGTGAATATGCCATTTTGACTAAGTTTAGCACCTCCACCATAAGCTCCTCCTTTCTCTCTGATTTCTGTATGTAGGAATTTAGCTGTCATCAACCGTGCGAGAATTCGAAGGCTGAAATGAGAGAAATAGAAGCAGTGAGGATGTGAACTGGGCAACAGTAATAGTCTCAACTGCCTCTAAAGCTCACCCAGATCCCCATTTGCAATGCACTGCTGCTTGTAATCTATGACACTTTCAACAGCAATGCTCACTATTTAATAACAGCTGAATAATGTCACATCACTGTAAGAGAGACGCTGAACTTTGTTACATGCAACAGGACTGTCAACTCAGGACACGTCCAAGTAGGCAGGACTGTTTATTCCAAGGTAGGGGACAGCAGCCCCTCATTACTTAATCTCTCAGCATCTGCAGGGCTGCTGTGGGCCCAGCCGTGCAACATGCTGTGTAAAGATTTTGTGACAAATGCACTGCAAATGATCTTCTATCAACAGTCCATTTTCTGCTTTGTGCTGTGCAGTGCAGAGAAGCTCCCTGATGTTCTGCTTCCCACCTGGCATAGTCTGCAGCCGTGTAGGGAACCGTTCGAATGCATTCCCCGATATAGTTCACTGGGAAGGGAAGTACAAAATGGGTCTTCATCTGGCATGGCTTGAAAGTAGGATCCTAGGAGAAGAACATTTTATTGTCACAGTTAGCAGCAAATACAATTTACCCATCTGAGAACTCTCACTTTTTTGAGAACTGGGAAATTCTGCCAAACATACAGATAAACAAATCCTAAAGCTGCCACTTATCCTACCCTGCAACCAGTGACATTTCCCTTGTGCCTGTATGAGCAAACCAGTACAAAGAATTGCCTTGGAAAACTAAAGGAGAGGGACACCATACATCACCTATCCATCCTTGCACCCCCCCTTCTCAGTTCTGCAGATTCTGAATCACTACCCAGGAGTTTGGATTTAGCCATGGATTTACTTTAATTGAAACATGTGTTCATTAACTCTCCACTTGTGTCACACACGTACATGTCACCACATCATATCCCAACCCATCCATTCTAGACGTTGAAAACAGAGTCAGGAAGTGTGTACCCACAAAAAAAGTAAGGTATTTATGACAGCAGCTGTAGTGTAAATTCCTGCTCAAGCATCCCCTGAAACAGACTCAATTCTTCCTTACAACCTCACTTCCAAACTTCCAGTCCCCTTCATGTCTCTGGGCCTCTCTGAGCTTGCTCCTTTGCCTCTTTCACACATGCATCTGTTTGTGTGCTCACTTAGGCACAAGCAGATCCCCACACACCTCCAGTGCCACTATTTCAGAACTCCCCATCCTTTCTTAAATTCAGAAATCCCATTCCCAGACCCTCATACAACCCTGACTGGGCCAAGCAGAGCAGTGTATTTGCAGCACTGGGCTGAGCTCTCCCTGCCCCTCTCTTCTAAACGGAGAGCTCAGGGTATGCTCTTCATTGCTGTACCCAAATACAGATCCTCATCTTCACCTAATTTTCACTAATGCTCTTCTGTGAGGTGTCACTCACATTCAGAATCATTTAGGGAGGAGACCAAGGAAAAGAAGGGAGTAAGTGGCACTGATTGAGTTTGATGGTTAATTGTGGAACTGAAGGGCATGAATTATGTTTCAGTGCTTCTGTAACAGTTTAAGATGGACTATTACCCTGTAACACCAATATCCCCCACCAATAATGTACTTACATTAACTAATTTCCTTGTGATCTGCAAACCAGTAAGCCTTTCACTTCCCACAGGTTTCACTTCTGAAGATTTCTACAAGAGAGACAGTTCTTTTATTAAAAGATGACTTAACAATTTAGACCAAGACTACTGCAAATGCAGCTACTTCCACTCAAACCTCTCTAAGGCAATCATCAAACCATGCCTTCACAAACATAAGCAAGGTACTCAATTGTTTCTTCATATTTCCTAAACAAATGCCAAATTATTTTTTTTCCAAGAGTACTCTGGCACTGAGAGACACTGAGACCTAGATTAAATGAGGCCCATAAAGTTACAAACTATCATTTCACTCACGGGTAAGGAACTGGGACCTTATTTCAGTTTCATTAGAAATTAAGACAGATCTGCATAGTGACAGAGCAGATCCTTTGTCAACTCCACTGAATCAAGCATATTTTGTGCCAAATGTCCTGAACACCCTGATAACAAAACAAACTCACATGCAACTGAGGAACTGCACATCATGCCCTATTTGCTTTTGGCCACCACTTCAAGTAAAGCTCAGCTATAAGTTTTATGCAACAAGGAAAGGAAGAAATTCTTTTTCCACATCCCACACTGAAGCAGTAAGGCTTCAGGGTAAGGTTTAACAGCTCATCTCCTGCATTTCTATTGTCCACCGTGCTGCAGTGAAGACACTCCATGGCAACACCCAGAGCAGCTGATCACAGAGATGTCTGGCAGATTTCTTCACACATCTCTACATGGACACAACATCTGAGTTCAAACTTTTCTGGTTGCACAATGGTATTGACATGATCAAGTCAACGGTGTTTGATGCCCTAATCACAAATGACAATTTCTCACCTCAATCACATGTGGACGAACAGGTTTTCTCTCTTTTTTACTTCTGGCTATGCCCTTTAGAAATTTCTCTACTTCTTTAGATGCTTCTGGTATCTGCTGAGGTGCTGCATTCACGGAACATCTGTCAAAAACACATATCAAGTTTTTAAGTATGGTTTTATGTTTTCAGGGAGTCTTTTATAATTTGTACCACTTTGTCTTTCTAAACATTTTCTATTAAATCATCAGAATGTTATGTCAGTGATCTCAGGTAATCATTACCAGAGAGAAAGGCAAAATATTCAATCTAGCATCTGATGTGAAAAAAAAAAAAAAAATTTACAATCCAATTGTTGCTGTTTCGCTAGTCCTAGAACACTTTCAGACCAAAAGTTGAGCAGTAGCAGTCAAACCACTTCTGTGCAAAAGAGAGGACTAGCTTAGTTTTGCAAATAAAAATGTCTCTGAAGGAAAATAATGCCCTCTATATCTTCTCTTTACAGTCAGGCCTAACATGGTTTTGAACACTACAGATATTTGCATAATTTAATTTATCATTTCATGCTTTAAAAACCAAAACTTTGCAACTTATGTCACTTTAAACAGACCCATTTTTGGAACTAATGCATCTGACAATTAACTCCTTATGTGCTCTCTTTACTTTTTCCAATAAATGCATAAAGCAAGTTTCAGAATGTCACTGCTTTCCTTTTAGGAGTGAAACAAAAATCCAAACCCAACTATATTTAACTGTTACAAAACAATATAACAGTATTTGTCTAATGGGCACCCTGAAAGGGAAAACAAAAGGCAGATTTTTGACTGTTTCTGTAAAACTGCACAGGTCACTAACAAGCTTTAAGTACAACTCTTACCTACAAAATTTGCTGTAAGTTTCTCAAACCATTTAAAAACTGAACAAAATGAGCTACCATAGCTACTGCTTTGTAAGCAAGGGGAATTTAAATTAAACATGTCTGTAGTTTTTCCATGAACATCCCATTTCATAAACCCCAGTACACCATGAGGTGCACTGAGAAAAGCATATTCACAGGCCATGGCCTCTCCTTAACCAAAACTCCCCTTTCTTTTTAGCTCACCTGATGTTGTCACTGTTTAATAAATACTTCTTAATGCGTGGTAGTTTGCGTAGCACTGGTTTAATATCAGGCATTTCTGCTATTCTCTTCATCAACTTCACCTGTGCAGGAAGGGAAGGCAGAAAGACCACAGATTAAATCAACAGGAAGAATTAACAAAAACCAGCCTGTAACTCCACAGTCAAGGATTTGGGCCTTGCTGAAGGGCATTATTAACTTCTCACCTGATCCATCCCACTGAACATTTCCTGCAGCTCTCCAGAAGGTGTAAGGTTTTTGCTGGCTCTAATAGAGGCATATAAATGCCCACAATCTGGAATGCCATTTGACAGCTCCTGGGCAGTCTTCTTAACCAGTACTCTGAAATGTTCTTCCTCCTCGAATCTTGGGCTGAAAAGGAACACAAACAGATCTCATGCAAAAGGACACCAATGAAATTTATTTTACTGAATCACTCATCATCCCAAATTCAACAAAGTGCATTTAAACCGTTGATTGTCCATTTAATCCACTATATAGTCATGCTTTTGGTGCAATAAGTAAATTTAGAAAGACAGAGATAGAATTATGAAAAAAAATCCCAAAGTAGGGCCGCTAAGAAGAGAAGAATGGTTGGGGGAAGAGTGAAAAAGAGAACCCCAAAACACATGCAAGCCCACAAACAAACAAAACCCAATGTACTGTACTTGTTAAATATTTCACTCCATAAATTCATCATGTCTGGCAGATTTCTATCCAAGCACAGAGATGAAAAGAGCACACCCTGAAGAAAAAAAATAAACAAAACACAAAAAACCCTTCACACAAGACAACCACAGCAATGGCCCAAAAAATGCACAGTAACTTCTCATGGACGTGATACAATGATGCCAATCTAATGCTACACATTACAAAGTCACTCTAATGCAGGCTGTACTACTGAAATGAGAGCAGACAAGAAATGTGATTGCTCTTCTCACAAAGCAAGCCTGGCATTTCCTCAATTTCTTCTTCTCAACAACAAGCAGCAGTTCAGACACAAAATTTTGTATTTTTTCCCATAAAGTGCAAGTTCTGTTCTAGAGTGCATCTTTCTCCAAAGGAATTCCCTTAATTTAACTCCAGGATCCATACAGAGCAGACCCCCAGCAAATTTGCAAAAATCTCAAGAAATATTGCAGAACTGTTATGCCTAACACATAGATCTAATGATGCTGCCAACAGTGACATAACACATTAACAGCAAACTCTGTGTGTAACACCACACCTTTCTGTTCCCTCCCTCTGCTTCCAAAGTATTTTGGAGCACTCAAAAATGTGGTGGCAGATGCTAGTGAAGCACTGCCTTAGACATCAAGCACTCCCCTTAACAAAAAACACTAAGTTACTGTAATTATCTAATTTATATCTTACAAGGACTTTCAATGCATGTTAGCTTGACCTGGAAGCCCTGACTGACCCTTAACTACAGAACTGTTACTGAAGTGCAACATCTGCAAGGTTATGATTAATTTACCTGTTCGTAGACATCCAGGTGTGAATCATCTGGAATGATATGTGGGCTGACAGACATACCCCCTGTTTTTAGTTCTATTTTCTGGGCTTGTTCCCTGTAATCAAGGGCTCCACATCCCATCCTGTGAAAAACAAGGGAGATTTGTTTCCCTTTTCAGTTTATGCCAAACCAAAATCCATGCAGCATTAGTAAATTAGTGTGTTTAGGACAATACTAATTTAGCAACTAAACAATTTGGAGCATTATGAAGCAAACATAATACTTCATGTCTTATAAAAGCTTCCCAGCAAGCTTTTCAATTAAAGCATCCTGCTAATTTAAAATGCTGTATTAAAAAGCATGCCTTATGTGCAGGCTTGCTACCAACATCCTTAAGAACTACATTAATAACATAAGCTGCTCTCATCAATAAAAGCAAATTCCTCCCAGCCCAGGTCACTTGTTCTGCTCTGTACTCCTCTTTCCCCTGTGATGGGGTCACTCTTTCTGTCCCCACAAGGCAAAGTGGCACCAGAAGTCTATTCAAGCAAAAACTTTAACCTCAGCTAGGCTATTTCTCATTTATAGAAATTTTCCAGTCTTTTGAGGGAACACTTGTGTTGACACTGGGCAAAAAGACTGGTGGAGAAGGGGAAACAATTTAGCAACACTGGGGAATAAAGAAGACATTTTTTCTGCAGGAAACCAACTTATCAGCCTTTCCCTTTTATAGTAAAAACTGATGCTGAATTATTGAAGTCAGTATTAGTATTTTGGCAAGCTCTATTACAGCCTGTTGCTTCAGCTTTTAAGATAGCAAACCTCTCACCTGGTAATGACATTGCAGAAGAGTGGCACATATGGCTTGAGCTCCTCAGGAAGTGTGTTCAGGCTGGAAACAGCTCGGAAATAAACCACCCCATTGGTTGGCTGAGCACAGTACTGGACAGGAATGTCATCAGCTGGGATAAAAAAACAAAAGCAAAGAATAACCAGCAGCTTCCTACTACAAACACACAAAAGTAAAATGATTTCTTACAAGAACATCCCATTAAGAATAATTTTCTGTTTCTGTTCTGAAATTTTCTGTTTCAGAGCCACTTCTTGTTTAAATTTTGCACATTATACTGAATGCTGGACCAAAGGGTTTTTTCTGTTTCTGTCCATAGTAAGGTAATGGACACCTGGACAATTTGAAAAGAGAATTCTTCTAACAAGAGAAATAACAAATCAAGTAAGTAGTAACTTGCTCCAGAACAAGTCAAAAAGTTCTTCTTCCTTATTTTTGCCTTCATCCGTTCAAAAATTGAAGAAACCAGCTTCTTGTACTGTACACTCTTCCTGAACCAGGCCATCAGAATATAGACACCAGAATTTTCCCCAAAACAGGTAATTTTTTGCATCAAAATTAAACAGTCTTGACACTTGCTGATAAAACAGAAAAATGTCTGATAGAAATATACTAAAGAACAGTATTTACCTGCAAAATTTTGACAGAAATGTAACAAAATTCAGAACTACCATCTCCTATCAGTCCCTGAGGAAAGCGCTAGCAAAGCAGGGACAAATATGCACTAAAATTATGAGGAATTACAGTAACTTTTTTTTTTTCCCATGGCTCCTGTATGTCATATTCTGTAAAAAACAGGTTGGGAGGGACTGCAGTAAGGAAAGCTTGCTGCCCTAGCTGCCAAGAGTTCTGCAACCTGGGTAAGCCTTTGGAAAGTGAGGAGATTGCCAGTCAGAGACTGCCCTGACTGCAGGGCAAAGTGGGAGCATGCCTGCAGCAGGGAGCTGCCATCAGGAGCTCCTGCCAGCCCTGGGAAGGCCGGGAGGCTCTTCCATGTCCACGCTGCCCCTCAGAGGCAACAGCTCTGTGGATCCACTGCCATGTCTGCCAGAGGTGCTGGGCTGGAGTGGAAGAAAAAGAGCACAACTATGGGCCACAAAGCCAGTCCATGTGCTGGGCAAGGGGCCACAGCCAGGCCAGCAGCCAGGGAACAACCCAACAGTGCTGCTCTTTGGGACAGGAGACAGTGGAGACACCAACCTGTGAGTGCTGTCTCCAGCACAGTGAAGGGGATTTGGGGCTCGATGTCAGACACTTTTAAAGCTGGGAGACAAGAGGTATCCTGAGGTTTGCTTTGAAGAGCAATTAATTCTAAACCTAGTAAGAAGAGAATAGCAAACTGTTATTTTCAGCTTGTAGTGAAAGTGCTGTCAAGACCTAAAACCTACTGAGATGATGCAGACCAGAAAAACTCAAGAGTCAAGTTTGGAGTCTTCTATCGGCAATTTTTGCAAATATTTTCCTAAAGCAAATTCTGCAGATTATCATGTAACAACAGCAAAGAAAACACTCTTGTTAGATTCTCTTTCCAATCCCCTCTTCACAACCTGTTTACAGTAACATGCAATTTAATCTTTAAGTGACACCTGCCAGTCTGTCCTGTCACTCAGCTCTGCAAGCATCGACCCAGACCTGGCAGATAAGAAGCTTCTTTCTAACCCAATCCGTTCCAGTTCTTAGTCAAGTGCTCTGTCAGAACACTGATGCAGCTAAATTGTTGTGATTACTTTCACATTTCAGACTTTCAGATACTAGCTGGTCACCTCTGAGTACTCTCCAATTTATCTCTGTAAGTAGAAAGCCTCCTCTGATTTCTTGCTCCCCTATCTCCTGTCACACACCAAAGCTTCAGAAGATTAATGCCACGTTTTTGGAGGATTTCTGTGACTAGACACAGCTTTAACAAAATTAGATGACTGCCCACAGTTTTCAAGCATAAGTTATTCTCCAGAGTAAGTTAAACCCAGCATTACTTTTATAGTTGGCTTTTTAACCAGAAAATATAAGAAATAGAATTACAAAATATAAGTTTTACAGGAGCATGGAGCAGACCTCATGCTCATAAATAAACAGCTTCAAGGCACATGGTAGGTAAATATCTGAAGGGAGGGTGACAAGAGGATGGAGCCAGGCTCTGCTTGGTGGTGCTGAGCAAAAAGACAGGAAGCAACAGGCACAAACTGATGCACAAAAAAGTTCCAACTGAACACGAGGAAGAACTTTTTTACTGTGCAGTGACCACAGAACAGAACAGATTGCCCACAGAGGGTGTGTAGTCTCTCTCACTGCACATATTCCAGAACCCCCTGCAAGCAATCCTGTGCCATGTGCTCTAGGATGTCCCTGCCTGAGCAAGGAGGTTGGCCCAGATGACCCACTGTGGTCCCTTCCAACCTGACCCATTCTGGGATTCTGTGAATTCATCTTCCACTCAGTGCAGGTTAACATAGGAAAGAATACACAGATTGATATTTTAAAACAATTTCTTTCATCCTGCTCTAATGAAGACATTGAGCATTCTATTTTTGACTGTTCAAACTAATGAAATATACCAAACATACACTGTAGTGTAAGCACTGCCCTGCATACCCTGTAACACAAACACACAAATCTGCAATGAAAAAACCCCACCCCTTTCAGAGCAAATGCTGGAGAGCACCTGAGAATTTAAGATATTCTACAGAACAACAGCTAAAAACCATTATACAAATAAAAATGTAAAAAAGCAAGT
Source organism: Haemorhous mexicanus (assembly GCF_027477595.1). Lineage (NCBI taxonomy): Eukaryota > Metazoa > Chordata > Aves > Passeriformes > Fringillidae > Haemorhous > Haemorhous mexicanus. The sequence goes on from NC_082341.1 coordinate 11,924,852, forward strand.
TAACCTTTTTCAAAGATTTGTGTTTTTTCTTCTTCAGAAAGTGCTTTGACCTTTTTTTCCAGCTTTTCTGCTTCCATTTTAGCTTGTTTATCATGGTAGTCTTCTTCTGGACTCATTGACAGAGTCAATTTGTGCGGATTATCCTGCAGAAATATACCCCAAAAGAAAGCATTAATTCTGAGGGCAACTTCCTTGCCTCAGCTTATTGCTCCATCAGCAGCAGATAAACAGCCTGTGCATCATTTGGCTTGCACGTTATCAAAAACATCACAACCACACAGACTGAACCCTTGGTTTCATACAGAACAAGCTGCTGTGGGGAAGAGGCTGCTCACCACTAGAACAAGCACCAACAGCCTTCTGCTAAGTTTCACTCTAGAGTCAGAATCCCTCAACAGCACACAGTACTCATCAGTTTAATTAAATCCAGGTAAAACAACTGTACATAATACTACATGCCATAAGTTTTATCTGGAGGGTGTTTTAAGATGGGGAAATTCTGTTAAATGCAGGAGGGTTTGAGTAAACAGTTCTTTCAACCTGCCCAAGCTTGAGTGCACAGAGATCCCAAATGATGAAGAATGTGCATGCCCCATCCTGCTCAGAAACGCTTTACACATCAGCCTCACTGCCACAGAACTCCAGGCATTACGCAAGTGTCATTACTGCCGTTGAATTTTTCTTTGTTTACACCAGACTGTGGAATTTTAATACCAAAATTACTCAAGCAGCTTCCATTTTCCACAATAGGAAAGGGAGGCCAGCCAAAAGACAGTGACCTCAAAAAATGTCCACGTCAATGTACGAGTTGAACAGCAACATCTGGCACTGACAGACACCAATGACTTGCAACAATGTAATCAGATTCTGTTCTATGAGTTTATCTCCCCCGTGCCTGCATGCAAAAACTACAGAAACCTGAGTACAGAGTTAAAGAGAGAAATGTGAGATTAACCAGCCACAGTAAAATGGACAGGATTAATAGCATTCTCCCCCTTGCTCCCTGCCTGCCTGCTTTAATAATTTCCCAGCACAAAGTACAACAGTGCATAACCTTATGATGTAAGAACATCCAATTATCCTCATCATTTCCTACCGAGATGTGCCTTTGCCTCAGCCCCCTCAACAGAACGGTACAGTAAAGCACATTCACAAAAATACTGCAACTGTATTTCTTCCCTAGAGAAGCCAAAACTTTAACAGCTCCCTACTACCTCCAGACACTAGTAAATGTTCTTAGAAAAAGTGGTTTCAAGTGATGCTTCTGACTCTTGGTTTTTTTTGAGTATATTAGAATCTAGCTTTACTCCAATCAGGGTGACAGTTACTTTTAATAAATCTGCCTTGCAAAACAAGCAAGGTGACTAGGAAAAAAAACCCAAACAAAAAACCTACCAAGAAAAGCAAGCAAACAAAACAAAGCCAAAAAAACCAAACAAACCCCACAAAAAAAAACCACACCACTTTTGCATTGCTACCACTGGATTGTTTTTTCTGGAATTATCTAATTCAGGACTCCAGAACTATTCAGCATTATAATGCCTTTACTAGATATTTTTTATTTCTGCAAAAACTCCAGAAGAACATATGGAGAGGAAAAGAAAAGAAAGAGAAGAAAGTAATTGGCACTGACAGCAGGATTCAGACAGCAGTTCAATGAACATGAGGAACACCAAGACAATCTTACTTGAAACCAAATCCTTTGCAAGGAAAATGAGCTACATCTTACTATGTCAATAATAAAGAACACACTAGGTCCAAAATTCTCTGTTCACATCTGAACTTCTCATCAGGAAGATGATGTGCCCTTCTACAGGAATCACAGTTTGGTAAAACATTAGCATTTTATCAGTATTCTATTAAATGTGGTTCCAATTGACCAGCCAGAAAATTTTTTCCCCTTTGAAATGTGGAAACTTAAACCATTAAAACTAACATGTTTCATTTGAACATGTTGCTGCTCAAGCCACACCTAGAAACAGGCAATATGGTGATAAAAAATTAGCCTTCAGTTTGACTTCAAATACAAAATTGTGATTTAAAAATTAATACAAGATAACTTTCTGTAGGTTTGCCTACCTTGAAGTATGTTTTAACTTTTTCCTGAAGAAATCTGGGATTTTCTTTAAGACACTGCTTGAACTGAGAGACTTTATCTGCAATCTTCAGAAGCTCCACTGGATCCCCATCTTGATTCCAGCATGAGGCTATGTACTGAATGGGAAAGAACAATTAGGAGAGCAGGACAATCCATCTGCATTTCTCCAACTGACAGCATCAGGGTTCCAAAACCACCTTAACACTTATACTTGCATAGCAGACACAGAGTGAGTAATCTTAACGTGGCTGTAGGGGGAAAACCATTGTTCAGATAAAGGTTCTATTCCATCATCACCTATCCCCTGTTCTCTCCATTGTTGCCTCTAATTGCACCATACCAAACCACCATTTTTTTAATTATTACCTTTTTTTTTTTTGCATAGCTGTGCATATCTAGAAATACACTGTAATATTATTTAGTCCCTCACATTAAAATTAATTTTTCAGCTCAAGAAAAAAGGAAAACAGAAACAGGTGTAGAGACCAAGTAGTACATACATACTACAGTTGTGTATCAGCTAGATGAAATGATTTATAGGAAGGTGACTCAAACACATAAAGAATGCAAATTAGATGAGACTTTGGAGAAAGAAAATACTAAATAACCAGAAATATCCCCAGGTTATTTCTTTAATTTTCTAATTTGAGTTTGCTCAAGTTGCTACTGAAAGTTTTCCAAAACAACACAAGTGCAAGATATCAAAAGTTTCTCCATTTCTACTCTGTGTGAATAGGGAAAAACACAAAACAAAGCAAAGTATAAAATCCCTGTCAAATCCACTTCTCTTTTCTTACCTCTTCAATTACAAGCAACTTCATAAGCCTTCAGCATTTTTCAGCAATAACTATTTTTACCTATTCTGTAGAAATTCTCTAATATGATACCAAGCAGAGTATTATTTTAGAACATGCTCGAGCTAATTGTGGACATGCAAGCAGTTGCAGTCCAATGGCCAGCATCCAAAGGGAGATCAGGAACAAGCACTGCCTGTCCCTCAGGGGTCTGTAATGGGTACAATACTATTGAACTACTTTATTTATTACACTGCCAGTGGCACTGAAGGGACTTGCAGCAGGTTTGCAGATGACACCAAGCTGAGAGGTGTGGTGGACACTCTGGAGGGAAGGGATGCCATCCAGAGGGACATGGACAGGCACGAGGAGAGCACCTACATGAAACAAGGCCAAGTGCAAGGTCCTGCACTGGGGCAATGACCAATAATCAGTACAAGTTTAGTGATTTAAGGTTTGAAAGCAGACCTGTAGAGAAGGGCTTGGGGATAGTGGTGGTTGAGAAATTGGAATTGAGCCCACAACGAATGCTCCCAGCCCTGAGAGCCAATTGCATCCTGGGATGCACCAAAAGAATCAGAGCCAGCAGGGTGAGGGAGGTGATGCTGCCCCTCTACCTCACTCCCATTAGAGCCAGCCTGAGGTACTACATCCAGCTCTGAGGCCTGCAGTGCAAGACAGACATTGACCTGTCAGAGAAGGTCAGAGGAGGACCACAAAAATGATCAAAGTGCTGGAACACCTCTCCTACAAAGGCTGAGACTTGAGGTTGTTCAGCCTGGAGAGTGAAAAGGCTTTGGAGGGACCTTACTGTGGCCTTTCCATATATGAAGGGGGCTTATAAAAGGACTTTTTACACATCCTGTACAGACAGGACAAGAAGCAATGGTTTTAAACTAAAAGACAGCGGATTTAGACTGGACATAAAGAAATTCTTTACTATGAGGGTGGTGAGACAGTGGAACAGGTCGCTGACAGAAGCTGTGGGTGCTCCATTCCCTGGAAGTGTTTGAAGACAAGTCAAAAGTGCTCTGAGTAACTGAATTTAGTGAATGATGGCCCTGGTTATGGCAGGGAAGTTGGACCTGGATGATCTTCAGAAGTCCCTTCCAAAACAAACCATTCTATGATATCTATGATCACTTTAGTTATAACTAGGTCCCTGTAGGCCCTCTTCAAAGCCAACTTCTAAAACATGACTTCAGGGAAATAAACTGAAACAATACTCCCACAGAGGAGAGTTATAACACTAAATGCTACAAAACAGGTTTTTAAAAGCAAGAAATATTCAAGAGGGTTTCTTTTCTACAATGAAGGTGTAGCAGCTGAATCAACTTCAAGACTTAAAAATATTGAGGGATAAAGTTATCTGCATAAATATTTCATCAGACAGAATTACTCACAACATCTGAAGACATGCCAGAAAGTACTGACTATTAAAGTCAGGCATATTTGGCCAGATTTATTATGAAACATGACAGGCACCTAAATATCCACAATTTGCCTATTTGGCTGTATGGCAATCTGATCTGAAACAGCTTTTGTTTGTGCTCACCCATTTACAAATCTCCTGTTAATCCAGGGCTCAGCTTTGCCTAACTGTATATATCTAGGAATGAAACCCTGCTGATGCAAAGAATATACATCACCTGAAAGACAGAAAGCAAAAGAGCCACTGAGGAGCTGAAGTTGCTGCAGAGCAGAAAGGAAGAGAGAAGATTAAGGAATGAGTGGCTGGAGGAGACTCTGATTTCCACAGTGACTGCAAATACTGCACCTCACTCATTCCAAATATAAGATGATTTGCAGACTCCTTCAAGACACAACATACTGCTGTGGAATGGATTTTCTGCAACAGTCTGGTATTAAAATTTGAGGCAAAGAACTGCATTACTGTACATTTTCACTTGTGAATCTAGAAATTAACTTACAGCAGTACAATCCTGAAGTCCACAGAAAAATACAGTCCTTCTATTTGGCTTTTAGAAAACACACAGGCATCTAGCCAAAACACACAGTTCCCAGAGCCAGTATGATATGCCCCTCACAGAATAACCAGTGCTACTGCAATCAAAGCTGCTATTGAGGCAAAGACAACAGGCTCACTGCCTGATTAACTCATACAGTGGGTAGTCCACAGACAGTTTGACAGCTACTGAAAAGAAAAATGTACACAATATGACAAAGGAAGAGCCCTTAAGTGGAAAGTTTTACCTATCAGGAGCTGAAAAAATGACCCTGTATTTTATAAAGACATAGGTAGTAGATTTTTTCAACTGTTCTTAAAAGAAACACACACACAGACTTACAGATGTCAGGGCAAGTCCAAAACTCGTCGACTGATGCTTCAACTGTATTTCAATTTTGTGAAGAAGAGCTTCAATTCTATCTTCCTCAAATCCTTTCCTTTGGGAAGGGGTGATGAGAGAAGGAAATCATATCCATTAACTGATCACTTTAAGTGAAGTTATGAAAATGAATTATTAGATCAATAAAGGAAGCATTACAATATAATGTCTTTCATATTGAATAAAAATTGATATGGAATAATGTAATCATGTTGTATCATTTAGAGAAACTGAACTAACATCATTAAACTCCTGAAGGTTACACTGATGAGAACAAACTACAATAAAGGAAGTAGAAGACACAAGTTGCAAGAGTATTGAACAATATTACTTCTGCTTTGATGCCTTTATTGTAATATAACTAGATCTTTAAGGCAAGTCTGTAATAATAAAAGTCTGTATTATTACAAGCCTACATATTATTATATTAACTATGAATATTCTTCAAAATTTAGCATTACTCACGCAATAACTTCATCAACTGTTCTGTCAATGATCTGTTTCACAGTATCAATGTCTCTTTCAGCAATACCCTGCAGACCCACACTGAAATAAGCTTCTCTTGTTGAGCCATTAAACCTAGAGAAAAACATAATCAACTCAGTGACAAGTACTAGAACATAAGCATTAAAGCTGCCAACAAAGGCAGGAGAAGGGAAAAAATATCCATTGTTTCCACCCATACACACAAGATTTAAACGCTAGATAGAAAGTAAAATAATTACCAAAGAGGAAAGAAATGGAACTTAAAAGCATTTTTTGTTCAATTTCAGCAGTAGTGGCCACTGAAGAAAACCCACAGCATATGGTTTTAGAGAAAGAAAAACAGCTACAGAAGTAAAGCTGGTATTTTCTGTTCATCTTCCCATTCATCTGTAATTTCTTTCAGGTACAGAAGTCTTTTTAAGGTGGAAATTTTAGCTGTGTGTAACACCAAACACATATATTTTACTTAAGCAGGTGAGTGGAACAGTACTTCTAAAGCAGTATTTGTTAAGTAAGTGGTTAAGGAGAAGTTTTCCACATTTACTGCAATTGTTATCAACTGTATTAAAAAAATTTATAATAGTAAAGACAATTCTGTCCAAGCTGTCAGGCAGGGTTAACCACAAAGCTCATCTTTACAGAGACAAAATGGCACTTGCAGAAATACAGAACACCTAGCAGTTCAAAGCCAACAAACAAAAAGCAATGGGTGCTCATTGTAAAAAACATGTCTAAAAACCACAGAAGGAATGCAGTGACAGGCTCAGGCCCTGGATTCTGCAATACTCATCTCTGGACTCAAACTTGTGCTTGTAGATTCATCACTACAGAGTCACTAAGACAAATTAAAGCCAGCTCACTGAACAGTTCAACTTTATGTCAATCCAGCCAACCTGGAAAAGAACCAGCTGACAAAAAAATACAACATAATCCCTACTTCAGTGTCTAAAAAAGGATTTCTACTGCCATGCTTTGGAATGTTAAGATGCCTACATGACACAGGACTTGCACAAAGCCAACTACTTCACGTAGAGACAGGTCAAGCCAGGCAGAGTAAGACACTAAAATTATGGGTGAGCACAGTAAGGTTTTCCACTCAAAACACCTGAGAATATACATCACCTGATTTTATACATCATTCTCCAGAGCCACTGGAGAAAAAGGCATTATTTTTGTCATCCCCAAGTCTAAAAATCAGGCAGATGAATCATGCCTGGAAAGCACTTCCTTCTTTGTGCTGACAAAAAAGGCAAAATGTGATGAGCAGCTGAGGCCATGTTCAGTGCAGATAATGCACCCACCCTCAGCCTGCAGCGCGCTCAGGAGATGGGCTGGGAGCTGCAGCTGCAAGCAAGGACTGGGAGCTCCAGTTGGAGCAAGTGTCAGCTGAAATACCCTTTTGTAATGACCCTGAGACTAGCTCAGTTGGTTAGAGCATGGTGCTAATATCACTGAGGTAGTGGGTTCAATCCCTGTATGGGCCATTTTTTTAAGAGAGGCACTCGATGATCCTTCCAACTAACAATACTCTGTGCAATATTCTGTACTGAGGTGATGGCAAGTTAACAGCACCTGATTGCACAGACACTTTTGTGACAAGCCTAACCACTATTAAACCATAGAATTAAAGCAATTAAAGCAACGTGGTTACAGAGAATAGCTCACAAACACTTCAGAGTAATACTTAAATGTCCAGGATGAAAAATTTAGGCACTGAAGGTATTCCATATTTTATCCTATCTATCAATTTTTATGGTTCACAAGCTGTAAACAATACAACTTTAATTAAACCAACTTAGCCTCTATCTAAGTTCTTTGATGAGGCAAAAGTTACATCTGAGAATACTTTACAGTTCATTTTAAGAGGAGAAATTCTTAAAATGTTTTAATATTAAAATAAGATTACTCTGGTGTAAATTGCCAGTCTAAGAGATGAGTTCTTCCAACTTAGAAGTGCTTTTTAGTTTTTCTAACGCTGCTTGTAGCGATGAAATGTGAATTGCAACACTTACCCAACATCAGGAGAAAAATCTGTACCAACACCAGACTCAATTAAGGCTTTGTAAAAAGGAGAATTAGGCCCATCAACCAACAGTGAAGACAACAGGCTTAGGGTAAATGTTTCAAAAGTGTCTGTAATACTGAAGAAAAACAATTAGTTCTTAAAAACAATATGTGACACCCAGTATCACTGAGTCAATTTCAAAAGAACTAGAAAACAAAGGTAGAGGGAGCAAGGGAGAAGTAATTGTCAGCTGTGAAGCCCACATCAGACCTTAGGGAAATAAGAGGGCTCTGCATCTTTCACTTGTTATAACTACCAGGAAAGCAATTTAAACTGGGCTGCAAGGGGAGATAAGTTTGTAGCAGGGTCATACAGAAGATCTTGCACATGGCAGGAAACTGAAAGGAAGACAACGTTTTCAAATGTCTCATCCACAGAACAGTTCTGTAAAGTAACACCTGATTTTTCTTGTGTCTATCTGCTAAAGCAAATTATTCTGCAATAAATTTTTATTTACTAAAGCAGGACTGATCTATTTTCCCATGGCATTATTTTCTTTAGAAATAATATTTATCAAGAGGGACTGGGGACAAGAAACATGCCTGCACCTTGCTTGAAGATCTAAAATGAAGCTTTTATTCAGAATTTCATTTTAATATACTTACTCTGTCAACAAGTAGCTGACACTGACAGTGGTCTGCTTGGAAGGATCAGCAGCAAAGGAGTCTAAGCCACATGTTACCCTGTGTTCTCTCTACAAAGTACAATAAATGATACACAATAAACTCACGGCAGAAGTTACAAACAAAAAATAACTTGCATCTTCATAGCATCATCTTTCCAATTATTTAAAATAATTTCACAGATGCTCATGAATAAATTCAAGATCCATGAGCAAATACATAAACACACACTATCTTGAAAAATGAGTGTCATCTCAATGTTTAAAAGTGGACAGTATAGGAGAGATTGAAGAAAGTCTGGCCATAAATAACATTCTGAGCTATTTTTGAAAGAAATGTTTACACTTCTGGACAAGCCAGGGAGGAAAAGGAGGAGGGGGAGGAAGAGAACATGAAAACTGTTTTTGACACCAATGTTTGAAAGATAGATATCATTAGAAAGCATATTTCCTGACACTAAGAACCAGTACTTCTTTCAATAGCCCTAAATGCTTTCCATTACTAAGTGCTTCGGTGTTTCAAATGACAAGGGACTTGAAAATTGGAAATAAGAAAAACAAACAACTGCAGGTAATCATTACATTACTGAAAGTCAAAAGTAACTGTAGTTTGTCCCCAGTGTAACCAAAAATAAAAATACTTCAGGTCATTTACACAATTCTAAACAAATTAGTAACTCCAGCAGGTGAGGTTAAAATATTAAACAAGGGGGCTTTTGGGTTTAGTGGTTTTTGTTTGTTGGTTTTACTTACAGGCTTATCCCAGAGTTTCTGTTTTGGGATGTCAGTATTTGACTCAATTCTTTCAAATTTTGCCAATGCTTCCTCGTGTATTTGCTTCAGATGTTGCTCCAGTGGAAAATTACCATAAGTGAAAAATCTGCATTTCAAATAAAATTTTGGGAGTAAGTACTTGATTTAATATGAAATTTACAGTAGCTACCTGTATTATACTCTGAATTTCATGTACTTTCCAGTAATTCTGTTACATCTGGAGTGAAAAATAGTTTGATGAGTCTTCAACCTATGCAACATAAATAAAACTCACAAACTCTTGATAAAAATCCACATTTCTCAGCTTGAGGGCCTGAAAACACCTTATTATTTTCATTATGTTCAGGTTTATTACATTCAAATTTGTTCAGTTGCAGGAATATACAATGTTCCAGAAAAAAAAGTATTAGTAATTGAAGCCAGAAACCCAATGCTCCTAATTTCCAGAAGACAAAATTCTTATGGTCCTCACACTCTAAGTATCAGTCCTCACACTGATCCACGTCCTAGGTTTTGTCTGTCTATAAAACATGGCTGGGTTCCATGGGTCACTCCACCAAACACATTCCCACACCTAAAAGACTTCCACTGGACCATATATGAGCAAGAGCTTTGCCTCAGGTAAATCTCATCCCCTGACTAAAATCTCAACATCAGTACAGCAGGATACTTGGGATGATGAGAAAAATCAACAGATTGTAAAGCCACTGTCATGACACAAGCTGATGTTCCACAAGTGAATTAATCAGAATAACAGATTGGCTACAAAGTTAATACAGGAGAAAGAATTATTTCTCTGCATGTAACATTCAAATTGCCTTCCAGCTTAAACACCTTATTAATATCAACCAAATCAGTACCTGAATCAAATGACTATCTATTATTTAGAACTCACTACAGTAATATGTGATGCAGCAGGAAATGAAATCATTCATTTGTAAATTCTCACTCAATCTGTGTTACCTCAAAGAGGACAGGAACCCTTAGATTAATCTCTGCTACTTGTACCTTAACTCCCTAACATTATTGCTAAGTACTTAATGCTATGCTCCCTTTCCCCCCAGCTCATATGAGTTCAGGTCAACCAATCCCCAAAACAAATCTGCATGATCAGGCAAACAGACACATCTGAAAAAATGAGCCACCCTTCTTTCCAGCTTTCAATTCATTCTTCACTGCTCTTTCTAGAAAAAATTTGTTGCCTCCCCGCTGTTGTAACTCCTGTAGGGCACAGGTTATCTTTGTGGCTGGTGGATAAAAACACTGTGCTTCTGGTTTTCTCCTCACAAAAGTACAAAGAAAGCACTAACCCAGTAACCTAGGAAGTTAAGTCACCAGTCTCACATACCTGGAATTGCTTGGATGATAATGTGTGGCATGGAACTGCTTAAGCTGCTCCCATGTAAGGTCAGGAATACATAATGGATCTCCACCAGAAATTACACCGTAAGTGTGATCAGGAAGGATTTTGTTCTGCAGGTGCTGTGCAAATATCCTCTCATTATCTGTCTTAATAGGAAAACATCACATTTCAGTGAAAGCCATCAAAACACATTTAAAAGAGAAAAGGTGCTCAACAATAAGACCTCAGAGCTCTAACTTACACAACCTCCTCACATGCAATGCAATGTACTTTAATAAAATGAGCTATGGTTCCATACTAATGTAAGAGAGTATTTTACAATAAAATCCATTAACAAAGTGCCTTTCTATATGTAAAGAAACTTTTGACAAGCTAACTTCAAAAAAAAAAAAATCTACGCAACAGTGTTGACTTTACTGAGGCCCTAAATTTTCAAAAGGAGGAATGGAAATCTCTGGTCCAATAATGTCATTGATAACCTACAGCTGAAACTACTTCATCTGTAAGAACTCAAACCAAACATCCACAAAACTTACAAATGCCCCTTTCATTTCATTAAAAACAACTCCTTTGAAGACTAGAGGTGTCTGAGGATCAGATGGGTTCTCATGTTCTAACCTCCAACCTTCTTGCCTGAAAAATTAATAACAGAAAATGTTGAGAGTTTGAAGGTTTTGCTGATTTGGGGGTGGGGGAGAAGCTTTTATTTTTTTTTTTAAATTTAAGGTTTGCATACATCTCAAACCGTCTTACCAGAAATCTAGCTGACGTAAACATGGAAAGAAAGCTGCATCCAAGTACACTGACAGGAGGTTCTGAAAGTCCTTGGGATTTTGTGTTGAAAATGGATAGAGTGTGTAATCACTAGCTGCATACAAATAAACATAAAAATAATCAGAACTTTAGAAAGTCTAAGACATGTTTTGCCCTTGTGGATTTTTAATTTCTCAGCCATATAAATAACTGGAAGAGAAGAAATGTACTAAATGAACTGTATTTTTGCTGAGGAATGCACGTTTAACACTGCAGCTATTTTACCACGAAAACTTTGCTTTAGCCATATATCCATACAAATAATTAAATGTAGTTTTGGATACTATAAAGCTCCAGCTCTACTGGGACTTTGTAACTGACAAATGAAAAAGACTTATTTTGTTTTCTTGCTTTATTAGCTTTTTAATGCCTCACAACATTCACACCCAATAATAACAGCTCTCCAAAGCCAAATAAAGGAGAGCCAACAGACAGCTCTACTGCAATAAAACCTCATGCACCTTAAGTGGCATTATTTCCTTTGGACTTACCCGTGAATGCATTCATAAAAGTGGACAGTGACCTGTTTAACATTTTAAAGAAGGGATCTCTGCAGGGATACTTCTGGGAACCACAGAGCACCGTGTGCTCCAGAATGTGAGGGACCCCGGTGCTGTCCATGGGAGTGGTGCGGAACTGGATACTGCAAGAGAGCACAGAGAAGAATGCAGTCACTGTGAGAAGTGCACCCACTCCTGCCTGCACCTGTGATTTATGGAGCATCATCACTGCCTAATAGCTAACATGGCACACACCAGATGCAGAGTTTGACTTCTTCAGACTCCTGAGTGCTCAGCCATCTTTTTCAGAGGGAGTATAGCCTTTGCACTTCTATTTCTGGAGTTAGCACAGAAGTTTTCAGCATACAAGTAAACACATTTATTTTTATCCAAAAGGCTCAAATAAAACAACTTCATGGAAGGTTATTGTTGCATAATCTCTGTCTCTGAAAGTTTTCAAGGGAGGAACTGGACCTGAATTAAACACTGATCCTGTTTTGAGCAGCAGACTGAACAAGAGACTTCACGATATCTCTTCCAACCTGAAAAATTCTAAGAAGCCCTAAGAAGGAAGTACTGTCCTCCCTGTTATCACAGAATAATCCAGCCATGATGCCAGAATACAACTGAAAAAACAGGAGGTGATGTGGAGATTGAATGTGCGATACCCACATTAATGTCTTACCTGAACAGATTACTGGAGTCCTCCCGAGCCACATGTAAATACCTGGCTCCTGTACCATCATGACTAAGCTTCACTGCAGTCAGGAACAGCTCAGGAACAGCTGTCACCTGCATTGGAAGAAAACATCTGTATTGCAGTGTGACTTCAACTAGGTCAAATGGTGCATGATTTAGGAATTACAGTTTCTTGGTCTTATACATAATCCTGGCTTACATAGTAAAAAAAAAAAAAAAAATTGCTCCTGTGGTTTAAGGGGAAAAATAATTATGTGAATGAAAAATAAAATTTAAATGAAATTTTTAACCCAATGAAAGTATACTACCACCGCGGAACCATACTCTTACGGTACAGATAAAAATTCAATCCAAAATACAAAAAGAAAAGGCATAAATTCAAAAGTCAGTGGCTAAGGCAGATATAGAAAAAGCAAGGACCCTGTTATACCAATAACTCTGTCACTAGCAATCACTTCTCACAAATAACTTTTACTCTCCACTCCTGCTTTTTTCCTTTGAAAAGGTAGAAAGAAATTCAACATATTTCCATGGCAGCTTTCCAACACAGGTATTAAAAGCATCTTAAGAAATAACGTATTACTTGAATAGGTTTATCAAAACACGTTCACACAGTGAAGTCGTCTTATCTGTCAGGACTGTTCAGAAGGCCACACCGAATGGTCACATCTGCAGCAGACACATCTGCAGCTCGTGGGGTTTATTACTTACTCTAGAATTAACTCCCTATAAGAATATGCACTAATGGCACCTAAAGTATTTGTCTGCAAAGAAGTAACGACGAGGAACTCCTGAATCATTTTTACGACTGTCCACCCAAAGCAAGTATTTAATGCGCAGACGCCTGGCCTCACCCAGTGCCTTCTAAGCCCGGGGAAGTTTATGTACACAAACAGAGCAAACGCCAGCGGCGGCGGCGCTCACCTGCTTCACGGTGAAGCCGTGGATCTGCTCGCCCACCCGGTACTGCAGCGCTCTCTCGTTCGCGGCAATGCTCTTCCACCTCCACGCCCTGCGGCTCAGCGACCTGAAACGACACAATTCCCTCTGAACAAACGCGCTCCTGCCGGCGGTGCCGCAGCCGCGACAGACACCGGCCCCAGCGCTCCAGCGAGGGCTCCCCCCGGCGAGCAGGGCCCTGTGCCCGGGCAGAGGCTCGGAGCTCCGCGCCCCTCTGCCGAGCGCAAGGAGCCGGGGCCGCGCAGGGCAAGGGTCCCCGCCCGCTCCGCGCTCGCTCACCGGCCGCGGCCCAGCAGCCCCCGGTAGCGGCTCCACATGGCTGCGCGGGGCCAGGCGGGCCGGGCCGCACGGCCGAGCGCAGCGCAGCGGCCACGGGCGCAGGCGCCGCCGCCCCGCCCGCATTGGCGGCGGCCCCGCAGCTCCGCCCCGGCTCGGCAGCGGGGCCTGCCCGGCTGGCGCTGGGTCTGTGTTTGTCCGTGCTCCGTTTGCCATTCTGGGGCGGGGGGTGGGATGGCAGGAGGATCTCTTGGAAACACCTCTGCGTTGTTCACGAAGTTCTCAGGAGAATCGGTAGCTCCGTTGGTTGTGAAAGGAGCGACCTTTGAGCAGAGGTTATTGCTTGCTTTTCCAGATTAAAAAAAACAACAAAACAAAACACCCGAGATCATTGTACTCCGAGGGCTGCCTCGCTGCTCGCCCATGCCTTGCCGGTGTATCGATATATTAATGCAAAGACGTGGTGAGGAAAACGGGCGAGGTCACCATCAGCATGTGGGGACCTAAAGCCGCTTTAATGCCCGGCGGCTGTGCCGGGGTGTGCGGAGCCCCTGCAGCCTCACGATGCCGCTGCACGGTCCAGATAAGCTTGGAAACATCCATGTCACTGTCCTGGTGGGACCTCACTGCGGCTGCACAGGATGTTGCATTCACCAGGAAAGTGCTTGTACGTGCCTAGGCTTTTATGACTTCTGTTTTATAAATAAGTAACATTTTGAGATAGTCACTTGAAATTTGATTTCATGCTGCATGTTCATGAGGTTGCCCAGAAGGAAGGAACCTGTGAAGTACGGCCACCAAATTGCCAATACCTTGTTCCGGGATATACGAGCCTTGTTACCTGATTTAGACGTAAGATGCCTGCCTGGTGCCAAATGAGAGTAGATGGGATCTTATATATGTAGTAAAAGGTAGGTGCTTGGCAGGTCTAACGCCTCTTGTTCTCAATTCTATGATGCTAACAACAACAACAACAAAAAAAGGAATTTAAAGTATGCTGGGAATTTTTGTGTCCACCGTCTCTGATCTCTTCTCTGGCCGGAGTTGCCTGACTCCAGCTGCTGCTGCGGTCAGTCACTGTAGAGATTTTATCACCCTGTGGCGACTCTGGAATCACATTAGCCCTCCTGCCCGCATGCTGTCCTCCCCAGCGGCCACATGGCTCCTGATTGCTCCAAGACCATTCATTTTCTCTGGCTGCCTCATTTGTGTTTTCCATGTAATTTTCCCATTTCATCAATTTTTAAATTAAATTAAAAAGCCAATAGCTTGCCATAGCTAAAGTCTGGGTGTTGTGCATTAACCCACATAACCTGTCATCTATCTTAATTCTTACTTTCCTCATTCTTTTTTTAAGGTTAGTGAAAAGATCTAATAGCTTCCGTAAGGCTTAGATCCTGTATACTAGCAAATGCAAGTTGTTTGCTACCTGTTGTTATTATACCTGATTTCTTCATTACCTTCTATCTGTTCACCTCCTTTCTTTGTCCTGTTTTTATGTATTTGTTTCTGATTAGGTTGAAATAACACCCTTTTTTATAGGGCCTGCTTTCAGTATATGTTTCTTTTCAGTATATGCTTATGTTTCCAGAAGTTATGTCTAACACTGTGAAGAACCCGTCATGATAGGAACTTGAACATTTTTTCAAATTAAAACCAGGCAATGATGTAAA
Source organism: Haemorhous mexicanus (assembly GCF_027477595.1). Classification (NCBI taxonomy): domain Eukaryota; kingdom Metazoa; phylum Chordata; class Aves; order Passeriformes; family Fringillidae; genus Haemorhous; species Haemorhous mexicanus. The sequence goes on from NC_082341.1 coordinate 11,940,323, forward strand.
CATATAATGAACAATGTTCTCAAAAGAATGAACATATTAAAAAAAAGTATTTTTGAGCATGCATAGACCCATGAGGTTACACTGCATAGTTCAGTTTTCAAATATTTCTAAATGTTTTCATATGCTTATGGTTTATTGTTGGTGTCAACAAGGTTAATTTGTAGCAATTTTTGTATTCAAGGATATACTGTTGTTTCTGTTGACTGCTCATCTCCTTCATTTTCCTAACAGTTTGCTAATCTGACCATAAGCTACTGTCTCTCTTTACAGATTTCTTGTCATCAATATTTAGTTTTCTTCATGGCTTATAACATTCATCTTAATGGAACATCAGGCTGGCATTCTGCTGCAGACATTTATTTACTTTTAGTTGATGTGTATATTGGAAGGATGATTTTCTGGCTGTCTGTTTTCATATCACTGACATAGCGTTTGACAGGCAACCTTTCACAAACTTCACCAGTCTGAGCTAGCAGAGTTTCAAAATAAATCAAACATCATCCCTAAACTTCATCACAACATGGAAGTCTTTTATACGATCCTTTAGACAACTTTAAAATATTTTTTCTTTCTTCTGTTAGTGTCTCGGATATGTTTTGTACATCAAAGCTTTTCTTCTGTGAAACAAACAAACTGGTGTATTACAGTACTTTTTTTTTTTTCATTTTCTTACTGTGTAAGATCTCTGGTGATAATGTATGAGTAGTGCATTATATTATTTGTAAAATATAGTCACACACATATATATGTAACATGAGTTTTGCATCTTAAGAAAAGAGTAATTCAGAAAAACCACTGGTATGTGAAAATGTAACATATTTAACATTAGTTTTGTTGACTTGTCTTGATAAATGGCATAAATCCATTTTGACCAGATTTTGCTTTCAGTTATTTAGCAACAAATTCTATGTAAATGCAATTGTGTCAAATGAGCTTTTCCAATGGTGAGAATGAGATGATAATTTAATTCTCCATATTTGAGTAGAGAGATACTTTTGCTTAGTATTATTTTCCTTCAAAAGATTTTGTTTTCAATCACATGTTTATCAAACATGTGATATTTGGTCTAAAAAGTCCCATGCCTACACAAGCTGTTTCTTTCAAAAAAATTCAATATAATCTATTCAGGAATAGAAATGCTATTTTATGTTTAACCAAGAAGTTCCATTCTTTATCCTCTGCAGCAGAGGTTGGTCCCTTCCACTTGACAAATGCGTATTATATTCATAGACATTGAGGCCCAAAGTTGCCAAATTAAAATATCTGAAAAGGAGAGAGACTCTCTGCCTACTGGCTCTTTCCTGAAGGCCATGAGTAAAGGCTCTGTTCGTGAGTGAAGGGGGTTTATGACAATGGTGTTAGTGGGTTGAGAATGAACTTTAGCATCCCAGATCCAGCCCTTCTTTCCTCCAGTTCCCTGCAATCACCACCCATCACCTTCCTGAGAGAGGATCGGCTAATAATAAGTCTTGGAGAGGATAGGAGCATTATTCCAGCTTCAGCTGTGCCTTGAGCATCACAGAACCCTACTAGTACCCTTTGCTTTTGTACTAATTTTGTTTCTAGAATTTATCATAGAATCATACAACAGTTTGTGTTGGAAGGGACTTTAATGATCATCTAAATTCCAGCAACCCAAGGGCAGGGACACCTTCCACTATGCCCAAAGCCCCATCCAGCCTAGCCCTGAACACTTCCAGAGATGGGGCTTCCACAGCTGCACTGGGCAATCCACTGGGCAGTGCCTCACCACCCTCACAGCAAGGAACTTTTTCTTAAAATCTAATCTAAACTTCCCTCTTTCAGCTTATGGCCATTACCCCTTCTGCTACCCCTACATGCCTTTACAAAAAGCCCCTCTCTAGATTTCTTGTAGACTCCCTTTAGGAATGTTCATTTCTATCCTTAAGTGTATTTTCTTCAATAACAAAACCTCAGTAAGCCAAGGATTTTGTATCACAACTGTCAGACAACATTCAGTGGGGTGCTGAAATCAATATTTTACAAAGCCACATGGAGAGGAACCCCATGCCTCAGCACACCTTCTCATTTACCCTGTCTGTATTTTTTTCCAGACAGGTTTGCAAGAGGCAGAGACAGAAGCTGATGGTTATACTGCTGATTCTTTTCTTCTTCCTTCCTAATTTCACAAGTCTCTATTTAGCCTGAAACTTAGGATCTGGGGCTTTCCCAGGGATTGTCTGCCCACTAGCAGTCTCCTGTCTGTAGCATTTGGAAGATAATGAGACACATACATGTTAAAGAGAGGGGAATGTTCCCCATAAAGACTTCACAGTAGAAATCAGAATTAAAACAAAGCCCAATGTTTAGGGTGATGATTTTTGTACAATTTATTTCAAGAGATCCCATAAGGTAGAAATAGGCTTTGCACTGGGCTTGGTGTCCCCATGCAGGACTACAGCTGGCACATGCAGACCCTGCTTTGTACTGTCCTGCTACAGTGCCAGAAGTAGATTTGTTCCCAAACAATCATTTGAAAGAAGGAAAAAAGGAAACTCATGTGCCTTGCTAAAAGCCTGGATAAGGTAGTATATCAGAAGTGCATCTGTGTTTTAGGGTTATTGTAAGCAGACCAGAATACCTGGTTAGGGTCAAAACAAAAATCTTAATAGTTTACATTTCAAATAATTTTATAACCTCTTTGAAAATCTCAAAATATAACATTTTGATCCCTTATTCTACTAACAAATAGTGTGACAGTGAGGAATTCAGGGACAGGAAGGTAAAGGGGAAGTAAGGGTTTGGGTCAAGGTTGACAAAAAGTACATGGTCCTGTAATTTTATGCATACATATAAGTGAGGTCACATATCAATGTTATTTGCACAAACCAGGATATTATGAAGGAATAAATGAAAAACATTGCTACAGAATATCACAAATGTAGAAATGGAAAGTTGCTCAACACTTCTGTTTCTCAGGAGTTAAGCAGAACTTTGTGCACAACTTGAATGCTGCCTCCAAATTACAATTTAGTGTTTGTTCAAACTCTGTATGAGTCACTTGTAAACAAGAGCAGCTGAAGGGGTATTGTTCTGTTTGGAAGGACTTTCCTTGACTGGTTGCTTGTAATACCCAGAAATATTCTGCAATGTGGCTTACCTATTCTCACCAGACCTTTCATTTACCCTTTCACAAACATTTTTGGAATATCTCCACTTAACATTAGTAATGTTACTTGCTGTAGTGAGGTAGCTTTAACATAGATTATCATGAGTTACTTTGAATTCTATTTTTCTCAATAGAAAAAAAAGCCGAAAGCCTCACTGATGAGAAATTTCACTGTTGTTGTCACAGACCTGTTCATAAACTATATCCACAACACCAAGAAGAGGATAAACATATTCTCAATACTGCAGAGTGATCTAGGTTTTATGAATTATCTTTTAACCTTGGTTGGATTATATTTAATTTCTCAACTTCTTTGTTGAGCCACAGTGAGACAAACCAGGGTAGAGATTAATGCTGTGCAGATGTGCTCTCTCACATAACTCTAACAGGGTTCATCAGTCTTGCTCCTGTCACCCTGCTGACAGAGAGCCTTTATTAAGTCCTTAGCAGTGCAGATACACAAATAGCACAGCTACAGGCCAAAGCAAACTCTTTGTGTGCAGGAATAACAATGTCTGAATAAAGGAGTTGTGGAGTTCATGCTAGAATTTTCATTTTCAAAGGGAGCTCACTGCCTATATCTGCAAAATTGTATTCTAGGTCCCATGGAGATGTAATAATGGAAAAAAAGGTGAAATACTTGCCTGCACTATAAGTGAAACATATATTGAGGATAAGTGAGATCTAGTCCATATCTGATGCTGTCCAGAATAGATGGAAAATTGCTCTGCATCTATTTATGTTTCAACTACCTCAATCTGGAAATAAATTTTTCACATTATCTCTTACCTTTCATTTTGGGAGGAGGACTGAAATGAGAGAAAAAGTATTTAACCCTCCCATTTCTTGAAATTTTTGCATACTCAAGTGTCACAGCATAAGTCACAGTCAAGATGGCCACAATACACAGAGTGCCACCATACAATTTCAGAAAGCTTCAACCCATACACAGTAACACCTTACCACTTCAGACAGCTTCAGGTGTCTGCCCGTTCAGAGTTAATATCACACCAGAAAGTTGCAAGCATGGGCTCCTCTTGTTCTTTAGCCCAACCTTTTACACCCCCCATGTTCATGCACTGCAATGGGTGCCCTCTGTTCCCTGTGGTGGTTGGTCAGTGCCCCTGGGCACTCCATGGCTCATTGCTGTCAGTGCTGCTCACCTGCTTCTCACAGCTGTAAACAGTGGGGATGAGGCTCAGCCACAGCCCCACCCCCAATCACCACAAACTGTGTACCTGCACTTAACTATCAAAGTTACAGGGTGTCCCTGTAATGAAAAGTTAAGCTGCAAAGCCAGAGAGAGAAGATTGTATAAATTAAGATACTTGGGCTGTGGTCTCCTCAGGTCACTGTGTGGCTTTACAATATAACTGAGGAGAGGGAATTTTAGTTTAAATTATCTGAAATAGTGAGAGCTGTTACTCTGCTGCTTACTGGGGCAGTGCTTTTATAATATGAACCTGTGCTTCATCCCTCTGTGTGTGTAAAAAGGGCCTTGAAGGAATCTGAAGTGCAAAGCCCTGGCATTAAGTTAATAGTTGTATAAGGTGATGGCAGCCTAACCCTGTAAAGTCCTGTTCTAGTTGCCCTTTAGAAAAGGTTTTTGAGCAACCTATCTCCATAATTTTACCAGGTTTCATTTCAAGACTAAGTTATTCACTTCAAAAGCCTGAGAGTAAATTAATGTTTATATGATCTGAAACATCAGGGGATGGTATTGCCAGTCTGTACTCCAATAGCCAGAGGAACAATTCCTTACTTATCTTCAGCTTTCCTTATTATGTCTGAACACATAGTGTACTCAGCTGGGTGAATTCAAACATGCTGAAGTAGGAGTGACAGTAAAAATGCCATATTTTCCACTGTGACTACCTAAGGTATCAGATGTTTGTTATGTGAAGAGACAGGTGCTTACATAAGTTGTGTACATTACATTGAAGTGAAGACATTCCCTGTTATCTGTCCCCATATTGCAGTGTTGTCAAAGCCTCTCATCCCTACTCTGATTTTTCATTTCCTGTGCTAGCAGTGTAAAATCATAGAATCATTTTGTTTGGAAAATACTTTTAAGATTATCAAATCCAACCATTACTGTCACATTGCCAAGTCCACCACTAAACCATGTCCCAAAGCAGCACATCTACATGTCTTCTAAATTCCTCCAGAACTGGTGACTCAACCACTTCTCTGTTCCAGTGATAGACAACCGTTTCCATTAAGATGTTTTTCCTAATACCCAATCTAAACTTCCCCTGATGGAGCTTAAGGAGATTTCCTCTCATCTCTTGTCACTGGGAGAAGAGGCTGATCCCCACCTGGCTGCACCCTCCTTTCATGGAGCTGTAGGGAGCAATGAGGTCTCCTCTGAGCCTCCTTTTCTTCAGGCTGAGCCCCCCAGGTTCCTCAGCTGCTCCTCATGGAACTTGTGCTGCAGACCCTTCCCCAGCTCCGTTCCCTTCTCTGGACACAATCCAGCACCTCAGTTCTTCCTTGTCAGGAGAGGCCCAAACGGAGCGCAGGGTTCGAGGTGCGGCCTCACCCGTGTGGAGTGAGGGGAGCAATACCTTCCTCAGTCTTGCTGGCCACACAAATTGTGCTGGGTTTGACTGAGGTAGAATTAATTGTCTTCACAGGGGCGGCTGTGGGGTTGTATTTTGGATTTTGCTGAACACAGGATTGATAATTTAGCGATGTTGAGCAGGGCTTACATTTGAGCCAAGGCCTTCTCCGCATTTTATACGGCCACAGTGGTCAGGAGGCTGGGGAGCCTGGGAGGGGGGCCAGGACAGGTGGCCACAGCCAGGACAGGTGACCCCAATTGACCAAAGGGACATTCCAGACCGTGTAACATCGTTCTCAGTATATAAAGTGGGGGAAGAAGGAGAAAAAGGGGAGTTTGGAGTGATGGGGCCTTCACAAGTCACTCTTGTGTGTGATGGGACCCTGCTCTCCTGGAGATGGCTGAACACCTGCCTGCCATGGGAAACACCAAAAACACCAAATTAATTCCTTGTTTTTCTTTCCTTTTTTTTTTTTTGCTTTCACTGGGTCTTTATCACAACCCACAAGTTTGACCCTTTTGATTTGCTTCCCCATCCCACAGGTGGGACAGTGAGGGAGCGGCTGTGTGGGGCTTTGTTGTTGGCTGGGGCAAAACCACAACGCAAACCGTGATGCCACTGGCCATCTTGGCTACCTGAGCACCATGTAGGCCAGCTGGGCAATCACATGCTGCAGCTGATATGGAGTGATGCATGGGCTGATTGCTCAGCAAAGTGCCCAGCAAAGGGATAGACTCTTTGTGCTTTTCCCTCATCTGAGCACTCAGCTTTTCCATTGCTCATCTTGTCTCTTTAAACAAAACATTGAATCTAATATCCCTGGGACTTCTGCTCTCATCAGCTTCCATTGCAATTAGTTGGCAGAGGAGAGGGGAGCTCAGTGATAGGCAGGAAAAGCATGAGCTGCAAGTCTAATTTTCTTAGCAAGCCAAGATGTACAAAGGATATCCAGTTAAAGTAATCAAAACATTCTCCAGTTCACTGACTCTTTCTGAAAAACAAGGCATGTTATATTCTAAGTAGTACTTGGATTTAGATTTTGTACTGGGTCTTAAACAGCTGTTTAAAATGCAGCACAAAATGCAACTTGACTTGCACTTTATTATTGTAAACAAATGCTAAACAGAAACCATCTGTATCTTCTCCTGTTAATGTCTACATGGTGCTGCAGTTGGCCAGCTCTTATAAACACATTGTAGACACGAGTCACAATTTCAAGTCTTGTTAAATGTCTTTTTGGTGTCATCATTTTGTACCATTGCAATTAAACTTTAAAATGCGGGTCATTTTTCTGAAGATTTGGAGTCAAACACTTCAGAAATGTTGAAGGTTGTGCATTATTTTATTTTAACTTGCTCAAAACCCTTGTTTTCAATTAATTCTCAAGTCTCATGGGTCAAACTATTTCTGCTAACTTACATATGCCATAGTAAGTCATATACTGAAATAAACAGCATTTCATTAAGTATAAACCAGTGCAATATTGTCCCATGGCTTTTGTTCTTTATGGTTCTTTCTCCATAGCTGCAGTTACAGTGGCAGCTGACTGGAAGGAGAGCTGCACAAGTACTGCTACCACCAGAAAAGCATCCTTCTGACAGAGCTGCAGCTTCTGCAATCCTTGAGTTTCAGGCAAGGTACAGGCATTCCTGTAAATCTCCTGGGAGCTACACCTAGGTAAGGTTGCAGAACTGAGGCAGGGTTTTTATCATGAACATTTCACTTCTACTTACAGTTTTCAGGACATGTAAGTCTCTCTCCTTTGAATTATCCATAAAGTCTTCAAATAGGCAACATGACCTAATGTACTGAATGATCTCATGCTTTGTCAGATGTAAAATATTATCCAAAGTGAATGACATGAGATGATTTGAAGTTTTGAAAAGATGTCTCTGAAATGTATGAACATATTTGTTTCATCTTCCACATGTAACCCAAATAAAGAGCCCATTACGATGTACTCCACACAGTATACAGTTCATTAGGTTCAGCAACATGTCTCTCCCTTCGTGTATTAAAGCAAAGTATTCTCTTTCATCTCTGTTCCTGATAAAGACCTGCCACCTTTTACTGCTTAATAATTGAAGGCAACCTACAGAAGCTGTGTTGGATGACTGCCTGCAACAATAATATGAAAATTGAGTTAATATTATTGATGGCTTTAGTAGTTATTAAAACTGAAGACTGTATGTCATGACTCCAGGAATCTTAACTTTGCCACTGACTTACAAAAAGAAGCCCTGACCTTGCTGAGGTTAATGGTGACTTCTGCATCACTATAATCTCTACTTCACCAAGTCTCTCAGTCTCATTATTTCTCAAAGGATTCATGAGTTAAGGTTGCTATTCTTATTTGTTTTATATATAATAGGATTGCATTAATTGATCAGTAATTTAGGAACAATATTAATTTCTTTGTCAGAAACCTATGTGTTGACATATATAGGTGAAACTTTTTCTGGAGTTCTGGGAAAATTGGCACACTTTTTAGAGAAATGCAAATTTATTTGTATGCATTTGAAATTCAAATACATGTTGCTCTTAATCCTTTATTATGACTTTCAAAACGAGGAAATTTTTTGAAATATTTATTTTACATAAGTGGGTTTCCTTCTAGTTTAAACACAGACTAAGTCACCTCTGTGGTGATTTTATACATTTTGAAAACTTTGGGGTTTTTTTGTGTTAGTTTTCTTGGCAACATGAAAAGTAATTCAGCAGTGAATCTTTCTCAAGAGCAGTGAATTCTCTAAAGCTTGCTTTTTTGCTCATTTTGACCAAAAACATAGCAAAGGCAGTGTTAAAAGAACCCATGATGTTAGCTTGTAGCTACAGCCTCCTGCATTGTTAAAACAAACAAATGAGGAGCATTTCAGTGTGGATTTCATCCACATGTATGGGGAATGTACATGTCTCACAGCTTTCTATCCCTTTGCAATGTCACCTCCCGTGTCTTTCACAAACAAATGGAGAATGAAGAGGATGTGAAAAAATGCTGATCAAATCAAGGACCACTCTGCAAATAGGGTCAACACAGCAAGGTTTCAGTTACAGGTTTGTCTTTCATTTTATCAGGAGAAACTGGACTGAACTATGACTAATGGGGTATGAAGTCACAAACAGAAAAATTCCAGCCTGAAGTTGTGAGGCTATGACAAAAGGGAACTAAAAAGAGATTGGGAGACTCTAATTAAAAAATGTGCAGCTGGAAATATGGAATCCTTGGAGCCTCCAAATCTTACTGACAATAAAATATATATAATATTTTTCACTTTACCTGTTCTATATACTTCACATTTCTGTGCTTAGCAAGTCAGAAAAAAGCACTCTGTTTCTGGAGCATCAAATATTGTTTTTAATTTTCCCTATAAGATGAATACCCAATAAAAACATCAAGGCCAGGCAGCATGTGTCAGTACACTATGTCTCTAGAGTGACAACTGAGCACAAAAGTGAACAGGATAATAACTTTGACTTATTCAACTCTTAAACATAACTTAGGGTGCAATTGCATCCAGATGAGGCAATGTCTCATACAGTGCTGCTCTGGGCCAAAGCTTTTGCCCTCTTGCAGTTTGTGTGCCATTATTGTGATAAGCTCTTCTATTGTGGTTTACTCAAGCACATACAGTTTGTCATTCAAAACAGAACCAACAGAGCTTTCAATAAATGCAATAATGTACATCCTGAATGTCAGATACAGCATCAACCATTAGAAAAATCACCATACGTGGAAAAATCTTTGAATATACATGCCCCAGGCCTGTTTACAGATACATTTCTTCCAGTAATTTATCTATTAAAAGTAGAGCTCACCAAATTCAAATTTTGCCTTCAGATAACTGTGTTTAGCTAAAATAAACTATTTAACTGTGTGCTGTGGATATATCAAGCACCCATGTATGCTGTCCATGTGCAAACTATTTAAATAAATTAGCAAACATGCCAAGAATACATCCAGTTTGAGATTATAGATTATATATATTATAGATTATAGAATATCAATTATAGAATATAGATTCTGTTATCTTAATTTTGGCCCCAAACCTTCTTCTGGTACATCAACAATTTCCAGAGGAAGGTTTGATGGAATTAAATTACAAGAAGGGCTTCATTTATTTGCAAAACTGAACAGTTATATTTTTTGCTTAACACATTGTTCAAAAATAGAAGATATAAAGTTGAGCTAGGAATTCAAATACATTTTCATTTTCAAAAATAACAATTTTGCACAAATAGGCTTTGAAATAATATCTCATGGGTAAGCTTGTTTTGAGAGAAGATTAATTGGAGAATTACATAATGTTGTTAGTAAGCAATTAAAATTCAACAGAGCCTTAAAATTTACACCTTAGGGAACGCTGGTCAAATTTACACATCTTTCAAAAATAAAAGTACAAACTGCTTCCAAAATGCTATTACATGCCATGCATATTTAAGAGTTTTCTGCTAAATGATCCGTTTAGCATTGCTTAAATTATCTTGGGAATACTCTTTTAGTTTGGTGACTTTGGAACTGTCAAAAAATTATTTGTCCTCCACAACTGAACAGGTTTTGTTGCACACAATCCATTCCTTGGATGACAATTTTACTTTCTTCACACATTAATGGTTCATTTTTTTTGAGGAACCAGTACTGACAGTGGAGAATTTTAGGTTGATGTGATAGTAGATGTTGGATTAGTGAAAAGTTGTAAAACTCCCCCATCTTCAACGCCTTTGGAGACTGTGGAAAAGGTAGAAGGAAGACTAATAGAATGCAAGACAAATCTGGTGGGTATTTGTGCTATTCATAGGGTAATTAAAGCTGGTCAGAGAGCAAAGAAGGAGAGGAAAGCTAAACTGAGGCTATGTCATGGGAAGGGGTGATATCAGTTTTAGGTGAGATCGGGGATCATGGCAGACTTAATGCTCCAGAAATGGTATTGGAAAGTGACACCTGCTCTGATTTGTTCCAGGAAAGTCACAGTTTGCAAGTTTGTAGCTTCAGAAGCTCCTGAATGCTCTTACAGATAGCTTTAGAGTTCAGACTGATAGTGTTAGTGTTCAGTTTTTGCAATGGATTTCATGGTTTAACCTCAGACAGCAACCAAGCCCCACACAGCTGCTCACGCACCCTTCCCCAGTGGGATACGAAAGAGAAAACTGGGAGAGTAAATGTGAGGAAACTCATGGGTTAAGATAAAGACAGTTTAATAGGGGGGGAAAAAGCTGCATGTGCAAGCAGAGGAAAGCAAGGAATTCCTTCCCTGCTTCCCATGTGCAGGCAGGTGTTCAGCCATGCCCAGGAAAGCAGGGTTCCATCATGTGTCATGGTGACTTGGCATGACAAGCTCCACCACTGTGAATGTTCCCCCCACCACCTTCCTCCCACAGCTTTGTACGCTGAGCATGGTGCCACATGGTGTGGGACATCCCTTGGGTTAGCTGGGATCAGCTGTCCCCTCCAGCTGTCCCCTTTTCTTGTCCACCAGACCCCTTGGTGGTGGAGCAGGGTGAGAAGCAGAAAAGGCTTTGACTACGAGCATTGCTCAGCCATAGCTGGAACATCCATGTGTTAGCAACAGTTTCCAGCTCAAAAGCAAAGCACAGACCCATACTAGCTATTGGGAGGAAAATTAACTCTGTCCCAGCCAGAACCAGCATGGACAGCTCCCAGGCCTGCACACAGGCCTGTCCTGCCAGCACCCCTGCAGCCCAGGAATTTCCATGACTTGAGCCTTTTCACACATGAGCTGCAGTGAAGAATTTGTGAGCCCAAGAGACCCAGGTTGGTTGTTGGTCACCAAGCCTCAGGAGAATGAGGCTCCCCTCATATCTTAAAACCTCCTGGATAAAGGATTGTGTCCTGTTTTGCAGCATTACTTCTACCCCAGTCTTATTTAAAGCTGATGCCATCACCCTTTTTTTATGGCAAAGCCTTGGCTTAACCTCCACTTTCTTGTCAGTCACCCTGCTGGTTTTAGCTTCCCTCCTTTTGCTGCTCCAATTGCATTATCAATTGGGCTGCCTTCAGGAGGAGCTTTTGTTTGACACAGTTGGCAGTGAGACAAGCCGAGCACTTAGAGCTCATTAGGTGGGTGGGATTAGATTCTAAAGCTAAAATCTGACACTGCAGCAAAGTGATAGAACAATGCTATTCACAACCTTCTCTGAAAATTGAAGGCAGTTATTGCATGTGCAATTTATGATTTGCTGTCTTAAAAGATCTCAGTGGAGATGTGGTTTTCCACTGAAATTATTCAAAATTTTTAATATGTGGTCTAGGCTGAATTTTTTTGCTGTTTATCTTTCTAGAAAACTGTCCATGCCATGACAGAACTTTGCAATGTGATTGTTTTAACTTGAAACTGAAAGCAAAATCTAGGTTTGCAAATGGAGCAAAAAAGTGTATTTTAAAGTGCCAAAAAACCGCTGCCATCACTGAAAAACCAAGCTGAAGGTATTCTGTAACAGGACCAAAAATAGATGGTATTTTTCCTAAATGAAGAAGAACAGTATCTCCTTTTTCACAGCATAGTGAAGATAAGGCCATGTTTGTGTGATACAAGACAACACCGTGTTCCAGATCCCTCTGCCAGCTTCAAGTTGTTTGGTGTGGCTGAAGGGCAGAGCACATTCCCATGCAGAGATACTCATCTGAGTTACAGAAACAGTGTGATTCTCACAAACATCTTCTTAAGACAAGGGGCAGTGTGACACTGGTATATTTGTAATGCTTTTAGTTTTGTGGCTGGCCTGTCCATCCTGCACTGCTTGGTGCACACATACCTGGAGTTTATGTGAAGAATGGAGCTATGATATAGCATGAAAAGGCCACAAAGAGATGGAGCATCCTATGTGCACATTTGGCTTAAACAGCACATAGTAAATAAGAGCCCAATGTTGAGTGTCCTGAGAGTTACCAGAAATATCAGTTTATGGTGAACTAGCTATTATCAGCACTAAATAACATTGTGGAAAAAAACAGTGCATGATCAAAGACAGTGTTCATTAATTAATAATTAGTTAACCATCTTTAGTCTTATATTTTCTGTGTGCTGGGTTTTTTATACCAGTTAAAGTTTCTAAACTTAGTTTCGTGAAATAAAATGCAAAGACTGGTATCTAATGAGTATTTCTCTAACGGAGGCAGGACATATGAGAAATGTCCCACTCATCAGTCTGGGCAGGAATAATCTACAAGGAAGATAACTGAATTATGAAGAAAAAACCTGAAGAGTCGAAGCCAAGACTGCAGAGTCTCTTTAAAACTTCCTGGCTGTTACAGCTCCAAAGGGAATCACAAATGAGAAAAGAGTGGAGACCTCTCAGCTTCAGATGTAAGAAAACAAAGTTAGAGCTCTCACTGATCAGTGAATACTGCCCTGTGCAAAACATCATTCTTTAATTAAAACTCTTCCTGTCTGCCAAGGGAGAGGACACCATGCGGTTTCGCTGGCAGCTAACTTTAACCAATAGATTGTAGCATTCTCTATATACAATATTTTCTTAAAGAACCGGAAGGTTGTGGTTGAAAGGAATGAATGTTTCTGCCCTTTGCACCCTTGAACAGAGGGAAACACTAATTGTCCATGAGGAAACAGCCAGCTTGGTTTTCCCATGGCCACTCAAGCTGTTGCACATCTGCACAGAATTAAAAGTTATAATTTCCAACCAAATATGCATACATACGTAAACTGTGCATTTATTAGTTGTGGTTGTGTTTAAAGGCCATGATTAAAGATTGCAATCTTCTTGCCTAAAGGACTTCACATGCAAATGAAAGGACAGTTTTTGTCCCCAAACTGGATGAAGGAAATTCAGTTGGAATGTTTCCCCATTTTGAACTATGGTTAAGCAATGCCTTGAAAAAAATGTAATGAAAACATTCTCCATCATTTTCAATTGCAGTTTTCCAATTAAATCAGTGCACAATTTATTTGGCAATTAGCACACAATGATGTCTGTCCCTGCTGGTAAAAAAATATCAGTTTGACTTTGCCATGATGAAAGCTTTTACTTTTCAAGCGTTGATGCACTCACATGTTTGGAACTAGGCTGATATCAGATATGTCCAGCTGGAATATACATCCCACTCGCTGATGGAATCTAGTGAGGGGTGTTTTCCGTGGGCGAAGTTCACCAGAAAGGAAATGGAAAAGGGGCCAATATCAAAAGGCATTTCGAGCTGCACAGAGAATACTCCATATGTTAGATTCTGAAATCAGCAGGCAGGGTGCTGAATGACACAGGGTGGCAGCACAGATCAACAATACTGCCTTCTGCCCATAGAAAGCATAATAAATCCCCGTGTCCTTGCAGAAATTTGTGATTTTTATAAGGGCTATTTTGTTAATGGCTTATTGTCACTGTGTGATAGTTTTCCTTAAAAGATTGTTCACCTCAAGTTGGATTGAAGTCAAGGTAATTACTCTGGCTCGTTCTTGTGCTAAATTAAGTCATTACTGGGTAAAGAAACAAGTTCCTAGGGTGGATGAAGTTACACATTCCAGGTGAAATCCTGAAACATTGTTGAAATCAAATGAATGGGGTTTTTTGGACTTTAATGAGACCTGGATTTCAATACTAGTCTAGGAGTTTCAGCAGATCAAAGGAAAGGGGAGTAAGATTCAGGCATTTAAGTCATGTAAGTCACTTAGGTTATAGGACAGTGTTGCAGAGGAGGGTTCTAATTTGTTTGAAAATTCTAATCTCAAATCCACATTCAGCCACTTGCCTCAATGACCTCATTCCTAGAAGTTTTGCATGTTTGCACTCCCTGTTGTCTGAATGCAAATATGTTGAGAAAGTGTGTGATGTTACCTTTAGGCAGCACTGTTACTGGAATTTCTGTCCCTTAAAGGGTTCAGTTTGAGAATGTAATATATTGTTTTAATTTCCACATATTCCTGTTGTGTAATGATGTCCAAAAGGCAAAATTAACTTGTAACTTTCAGCAGAACTAAACTTTAGATTTATTTCTCCATGTCTAGGATGCAGAAATTTGGGTTAATATTTGTACTCATAATGACTGCCTTGTCCATCTGGGTTTCCAGATCACAAAGACATATGCAGCTTCTTAACTTTAAGCATACTAATTTTGCCATTGCAATCACATGAAATTACTCCCATGTTTTGAGTGCATGTTGGCAGAATCAAGGACCTTAAGAACACTGTGAGGCAGTGATCATTCTCTAAATTCTGTGACTCAGTGGGAAGTAATAAATGTGTAATGTCCTTGCATTTTCCAGCCACAATGTCAGCTTTGCTTTAATTTAATCCATTGTATTTATTGTCTCAGGAACAAAAGTCTCATTTATTAGTAATTTTGAAAAGGAAAAAGAAAAGGGTTTTCTTCCATTTGCTTAGTCATTTATTATTCTTTAATGTGCTTTCAGCTCTTGTCCATTGTGAAAAACACTATAGTAACTGGACATACAATGAAATTATGACATCTCAGGAGAAAAGAGACTGAAATCTGTGCAAATGAGAGAAGAAAGGATTTTTAGCCACTTTTCATAACTCTTTTCATTCATTTTCATTGATATCTATTGAGAAGCTCTGTCTATTAAGCATTATATGAGAAAATAGGTTTTACTTTTTTGTATAGCTAACACTGAAAATAGGTGCTTTTTTTCAGATTTGATTTCTTGTCTTTTGAATTAAAAACCAAAACACTTCACCCATCCTTTAAATGCTGCAGTGAAGATAAAGGTCAAGTGCTTTATCTTCATATAAAGATGATTACAATAATCTCCTTACTCATTCCCTTCAAAAAGCTGACTTTTCAGTGCCCTCCATATCTTTTGTGCAGTCCTTTGCTTCTGGACATCCTTGTTTCATTCCCATATACTGGGTATGAATACACGAACCCTGCTTTGGTCCAAATGACTGCACATTGCACCCACTATCATTAGATACAGGGAAGATAATAAATGGAAAAGAAGTTAGCTATAAGAGGGAAGAATTCTGCCACGAGTTGAGGCAGTCTGTGTCAATGTCAAGAGGAGGAAGGACATTTTCATGGCATATATTATGCATCTATAAACACTTCCTTGAATGTACATTCTGAGCACATAATCTCTATGACAGAGGTTGTAAGGGATTTTTAACTTTTATTCCTCAGGGCTTCATCCTGCAATGTGATGTTGAAAGGCTGCAACTCGTTCTGAAATCATGAAAGTGGTGCCAAAACGTTAGCCGATTTTAATACTTGTAGATCCATTCAAGCCTTTCTCCTTTCAGTAACAGTTTACCCCAGCAAAAATCCTAGCCCTTAGAAAAAAGAATTTAACAGTTCCAGAAGCTGCTCATTTAATACAGAATCAGATCAGTAGGCATCAACAGCACCATGAAGCATATTCCCAAGAGAGGAGTTGGGATTTCATACATCTTGAGTGTCTGTCAGAATTCTGGTGCTAAAAAAGTAAGCACAATTCAGAGAGACAGAAAAACCTGAGCAGTAACTACTTTGTTGCTAATATTAAGGTGGCATCTGATATTTGAAGGTCTAATCCTGTTATATGATGATACACTCAGATTAGACAGTAAATGAATTTTTAAAATAGCCAAAATGGCTAGGGATAATTACAACTAAATTGTCCTCAGTACTATTTAAAGAATCATTAAGATAATAAAGATCATTAGAAAATTGCCCAAAATAGCCCCAGCAACATTTTCTCACCTCCAAGTAAAAGTACCCAAGATGATTCCATCAGCACATCAGAGCACTGAGAATTTCTATGGAGATGTGAGGTGTAATGGATAATCTGACAAATGTAACTATTATGGTTTGAGCACATCACCAAAATAGCTCCCTGCCTTCTGGAAAGTAACAGTACGTTTTAGAATAGCTCAGACTCAATTCATATTGATCCACATAAAGAATAATGACCAACCACACTGTTTCAGTAGAATTAATCCAATCTCTTTCCCTACTTCTCTTGTTGAAGCCTCAAGAGAGAATTATTGATTTCTTATACTGTTATGCTCATTCACTCACTGTGTGGCAATGACCTACTTTCTGTTTAACACAGTAAAGGCAGAACTCTGACTGCACGAACATACAGCATTAGGCTTATGCGTATAGAGCTGTGATTGTCAGAGATAAAATCTGACATCCAATAAGTCTTTGATCTTGAAAGGAAATGGTGCTTATTTGCATCTAAGTGCTTGCAAGCAGTTGCAGGTAATCCAAATGGAGAATCAAAGCCAGAGAAGCTTTTTGTGAGTAATTCACATTTTAAAATTCTAGGCAAAAAGCAGCTTGGTTTTGATTTGCTCAGAGAAGCATGGGCACTAAATTTGTTGAAGTTTATAAAAGCAGCTCCTTTCCAAGTCCCTGTGACCTTGCCTTTGGCCATTGCAAAATAAATGCTAATTAATGGAGCAGAAAGTGATATTTATTTGTTCCTTGGAAGTCTCTTACTTGAGAAGGATGCAACCTGGAGGGGATGTTGATATTGATTATTATAAAAAAGAAAATAGCATGTTTCCTCGCATGTTGCAATCTTGCATATGTGCTGGGGAGAATGGAAAGCCAGGTGATGAATAACAGAAGGATTTGGCTCAAAGGTTTGTGGAGTGCACATCAGCATTCCTCAGGATTGTGGGCAATGAGCAGTGTGAGTGACACATGGCTTTATGGCAGGACTGCTTTGGTACTGGGCAAAGCTGTCATAATCCTGCATGCTTTGTGCCAAGAAAATTGATTTACCTGAAATGTGGAAAATTGGATGATCCCACTTTCAATTAATGATGTCCTTCATGTGAAGGTAGGAAAAAGGCTCTAAAATAAAAAAAAATTGAGATTTGAAAATTTGGGTTGAGAAGAACCAAACTTTCACTGCAAAAATCCTCTGTAAATGGAATTTTCATTGATGATTTTTTTTTTTGTCTTCTTTTGTTTTGTTGGTGTTTTGGGTTGGGGTGTTGTTTTTTGTTTTTGATTTGTTGCTGTTGGTTTTTCTTTTTTTTACAGAAAGGCCATTTAAAAATAAAATGAAGCATTTTGCTCAGAGGTACTAGACAATACTTTGTGACACAAATAAGGCTTGCTTTGATTGAATTCATATTGCAAGGCAGTAATGTAATAATTTTATTCTCAGTCAGCATTCCTCAGTGTCTTCATAAAATTCCTGGTGAAGCTGGGCATTTTCAGCCTAGATAAAGTTATCAAGCAAGCTCTAAATGAGTATTTAGGACTGATCTACATGAGAACCTTTAGCCAAAAACAGAGTTTAGTTCCTTGTCCTGGTGTGCATGTCCTAGTTTTCTACTGTTATAAGCTTGTAAATCATGGCTACATGGATATTATATAAATGTATGTGTCAAAAGTTTCTTTATTTTTCTACTGAATTTTTTAAAGAAAAGTAACATTTTTATCTACTCAAAAACAAAGGAACTATGAAAAATGAAAAAAAAATTGGGTTTTATATAGTCTGGGGGAAAAATATCAACAAAAATTATATTTTTTCAATTTCTAGAATCTAAAAAATTAATTTTATTCCCTTTAAATTGATCTCTCTCTTATGTTTAACAAAAATGAAGCCATCTCCTGAAAATAAAAAACTTCCATAATAAATGAAAAGCAGTATTGCTACAAGACATTTCTAGTGACAGATCCTTAGATTTACTTTTAATGTGCATATATGAAAACATATTTTTAGAAGTTCAGAGCTGTGCCTCTGTAGCTGCTATTTGCCCTCTGTTACTTGACAACCAAGTCTTTTACAGTGCATCAAAGAACAGGATCACTAGCCATTTTTCACATGCCAAGTTTCAAATACAAGTTTATCTGTTTTTTGAGTGATCTTTCTGGGAGCAAAAGTGCTCATATCACTTTTTTTTTCACAGTTCAGAAGCAGCAAGGCTTTTCACCTTCTCATAATTCAAAATACTTTACCAACTTTACTCATGCTGTAAAAGTTAATTAGCAGCTATTACAGCATTCCTTTCACTTTCTGACAAGACATATAGGTGTGTGTATATATACATATATAATTATAGTTTTACATCCTTTCATTCAGTGCATTGCATCATCTGAACCTGCATGGTAAATGACAATTATTGTCTCTGTGTTTTCTAGTGGTATTAATGTTCAAAGTCACAGCAAACTGTCCTTCATATAAAGAAGTTTAATCCTAGAGTAATTAGGTTCTTCTTTCATCTTCTCTCACAAAACAGAAAAGGAGGAAAAAAAATCCAAACCACTAAAAACATGCAGGCATTAAGTCAGTCTTTCTGTGATGACTGTAAGTGAACAAATAGACCACAAACTTTCTGGAGCAGTCAGGAGAAATCCTTTCATATGGGGTGGATCTCAGAAACCCTGTTTGCAAATGTCATGTATGAAATGGATGATGTGGAAGCCAGGCTGCTCCACTGCAGCAGCTTCACCAAAATCTGTCTTGTTTTGCAAAGACACGTGTCTGCTAAAGAAGGCAGGAGCCTCCCCTGAAATGGAAAAATGTAAATTCTCTCCCTCTGAATTGTTATTTGAAATTAAGGGGCTCTCAGGAAAAAATATGGGAGAAGGAATAACAGTTCTTTACTAGGGAAGAAGAGAAAAAGATTAAATAAACAATGCAGTAAACTAAAACAACACTGAGAGTCAGAACACGACCTGACACCCTGTTGGTCAGGGTGTTGGTAACAGTCCAATTGGAATTGTGGCTGCAGTCCTCCTGAAGTGTCAGGTGTGGTTCTGTTGGAGCAGGGATCCTGTAAAAGGCTGTAGTCTTCCTCTGAAGATCCAGTGGAAGAGGCAGCTTCTCCTCTGTTCACTGGTGCTTTCCAGGTTGATTGAAAACAATCAGCTGGAAAGACCTGCCTACACAGGCAAATGGCACAAGTGGCCCTTGCTAAGATGTGTAATTTCCCTCTTATTATGCTAATTAAAGAAAATTGCCCTCAATAGTACAAAATGATATATCTATATTGGTTCAATTTAACTACTGTTCCATAGCTGCAAAGGCAGTCCACAAAAGCAAATAAAAAGATATTCAGGTAGAATTTGTGGAGAGTGTTCAAGCAGCTCTCCAAAAGAAGGGCTGAGATTTAGTGTTTCCACACTACAGATCCTGCTTTATGCTGTTCAAGGGATTTTCTACACTGCTTTTCTGATTTTGTAATAAAACACTTGCTGACTGTCCTGATAAATCTGATTCAATGAAGACAGTATTACAAAGTGAAAAATGCTGTATCCTTTGACAAAGAGAAAGCACATATTTTTTGTGAGAATTATGTAATTTCACTTCCCAAGAACAACAACAAATAAAATAAAAATCTTTTTTAGGTTTGTCCCAGGCTACTGAAGATTCAGTGGGCATCTTTTAAGTTAATATTAATAAAACTTCACTCTAAACTGCCTTAACTCTGATTTAAAGGGAGTAAAACAAGCTATTCAGCAACTACATTATACAGTGTGGAAAATATAATGGCTGTTGTCAGAACCATAGTTTTGTATTCCCTGAATAATTTCCAAACTATCATTGTATCTTTGGGATACACTTTCATGTAATTTCCATTTGTTTTAGGAGACTAGAAAGCAGAGCAAAATTTATGGTTATAGAAGTGTTCTTATTTATTTTGAGAAAAAAAATCATTGTAGGAATAAAATGTAACTTGATTGACTGCAATAATCACAGTTTATATTCCAGCAGCAGCCATGAAAAAATCAACCTTTTCTGGATGCTGCTGTAAAACACTATCCTTTTTTCTCTAAGTGTGGGAGATCATAAACTTACATAAAAAGGGGTGCAGCACTTTATTTAGCTGTATGGTGACTTGGTAACTATTGGGGTGCAATTTTTCCATGGGTGTGTTAAGTATAGATGTTAGGTTTGGCAACCATAAAGTTTATGGCATTTGTGGGAAGATCCACTTCACATTGTGTTAGTGTTTTCCTAGAACTGTGGGCAGGAGCCTAAAAACACATCCACCACCAGCAAATGAACTAGAGTGATAAAATAATGACAATGTCATTGCTGACAGTCCTAGAGAAAGTGCCAAGAAAAGTTAAAGTTGGGCTTTAACCTGTGAGCTTAAGCCCATGTGGGAAGTGGAAGGAATCCCAGCAATTCCAGCTTGGGAGCACACCTAGAGCAGCAGAAGGACCCTGCACACTCTTCAACTCTTGGAAAAAGATTCCATTTTGAAATCACTTAAATCTTGTTCTGCTTGTATGGCCAACAAGTCATCCAGTAAGTGCCAGTTAAAAAGTGGTTTCCTGTTCAAAGAATGAGGTGCAAGGTGTCAATGAATTCATAACTAGCCCCTGAGAGGTTGCACTTTGATTAGGTTTTAATTGGTAATCAAAGTAGAAAGATTCTGTCCAGTTGCTGGTTTCTGAAATCATTAAAACTCCCACCTCTGGTCAAAACTTATCATCTTCAGCTCATATTTCAAGTTAAATGAATATTTGGAAACCTCATTTAAAGCAAAGTGACATCAGGATGAATGAATTAATTTATTTTGTAGCATTGGCAGGAAAAAAAGAAATGGGAAAAGTAAAATATTTCAGCTTTGCTGGCAAGAGATGCATAAAGGATCTCTTTTGCTTTCAAATCAGTAGTTTGACTTTTAAATAATGCATGTAAATTCTGCACTGGGTTCCAGTCAGATCACCTGGTTTTTTAAGTAACAGGGTTTTTTTTTAAAGGTCTCCTGTTTCTCAGTAGCTGGAATTCACACTTGTTTTCTGTCTGTGCTCTCATTGAAGTTTTATCTGTCTGCACCTTTGGTGGATTTTTTTTAAATTTTAAATTTTAAATTTTTTAAATTTGTTGCTTTTTGATTTTATATTGTTTTGTTTGGGGTTTTTGTGGCTGTACTATCTATGTCAAGATTTGGTTTTTACACTTAGAGCACTCCTGTTAGGATTTTTTTTTAGTTATTTTGCATATAAATTATCACAATGCAAAATGGAAATTCTCCAAGGTCCCCCTTCAAGAGCTATAAATTCAGAAAAGATTATACCACTTCCTGCCTGCCTGTGTCATTCCTATGCCAAATCATTTATATTTGTGGGTTGTTTTTTTTTTTTTTCTGCACAAATAGCAGCCACTCAGCTGCTGTGTAGCTCTCTTGGAGAGCAAGCTAAGCACTAGGGATAGGTGGAACATGCACAGTTCTGCAAAGCCTTCAAAGGGAATGGATGTGTATTTGTCTGGGGCAGGTCTTGGTCTCTGCACAAGGTCAACATTGTAAGGCACAAACAGACCTAGGGATCTGAACCACACCATGAATGTGCAGCATTCCCTGCTACAAACTGGAGGGAATCTGTTAGGAAAAAAGGAGATATATCATAGTAATGCCATTTATCCATTAGCTGTCCAGTTGATTCGTCTCATATTGTAAATATTGGCAAAAATCAAACTGCTCTGATGAGAGGAAAAAAAATGAGGTGTTTGTGAACTAAAAGCAAGGCATCAAGATTTACAAGAGGTTGTTTTGTGCTGACAGGAGTAAATGATCTTAGAGTGACTTCTAGGTAAAATTGTGCAGTTACAGATGTTTCTCTTGGAAGAGACCTACCTAATCTCTTACAAAATCGATTTTTAAGATTTCTTATGTTACCTTTCTTGAACTTTATTTGGTGTAAAGACTAGCTCTAATAATACCATGAAGACAAAGAGATATCAAGAGAGACAAACCTGAGCTCTTTAGTGAGATGATAGAAATTTATTATTCACAGCTGCATACACACGATTTTGAGTTCTAACAGCCAGCAATTAGTTTAAACAGTAATACCACCAAGGGAAGCATAACTTAGTTAAAATTTACATTTAAATGAGATCATTTGGAGAAATCAAATGCAGAACAATCTGTTATTTTTATATAACATTTCATAGTAGATTTTCTTAGCAAGGTACTCCTCACAATATAGTTTTATTACTTGCTGGAAATTGCTGTGATTCATTGGTATGTGTAGCAAAAAAAAAGTCTCACTAACCATTTGTTCATTAACAACCTGATGCAGAAAATTATCTCTGTTCAGGAAAGCATATTAGCCACGTTTAACTTAACTTTATTTAGCTTGGCCCTGCTGAAAACTAAGCACATACTTAAGTGTTTTTCTGAACATAGATTGAAATTCCAAAAGCATTTTGTTGCTCTCTTCAATCATTTTCTCAACTTACAGAGACAGAAACTGTTTCTGTTATGAAGCTTTTGAATTTGTCAGCTATTTTGAATGCTTTTAACCAGTTAAAAACAATGATACATCACCTTTCACTAAGACTTGGTGGGGACTTTTATGTCAGATAGGAATCTCTTGGGATTTAATTGTGAATTTTAGAATTAGAACAAAATGAAAATTGGATATTCCATATTCTGGGAAGCCCCTTAATTTCAGTCCTTTTTTTAAAAATCTAAATTTTTGGCCATTATTAGAATTAAAATGATTCACAGAATAAAAATTTTCTAAATAAAGATTATTGACATTCCCAAGTGAAAATAAGTCCATTCAGTTTTGTCTTGATGTTAAGCATTAAACTGCATCTTCCAATGAAGGAAGAGTATTTATAGGGTATCAGCAATCTTTTTTTCAAATTTCCCTACATAGCTGAACTTTCTGTCTGGATTTTTAACATAGAATATGTAATTTTTAAGGACTCTGGAAAGTAACTGTCTTTCCTTCTTTGCAAAACAAATGTCCAGCTATTAGCTTTAGCAGGATCCAGGCAAGGAACAGGATCCAGACTAGGGGAGAGATTTTGGGGCATTGCACTCTGGAAAAACACCTTGCAAAGAGATTGGCAGAGCAGGACCCTTAACCCCGAGCTCCCTGGGGAGCCAGGAGCCATCCATCCAGCCTGGGAAAATACAGAGGATTCTGTTCTGGGAGCTGATTCCTGGAGTGCCTTTTCCTGAGCTGGCAGGTAGCAGGCCTGCAGGCAGCATGCAAAGGCACTGACAGGAATGTGGCTTGTGGAGTTTATCAACAAAAATACTGTCAGCCAGGACTGTATCCCCATCTGGAAGGACTGCAAGAGTGTGCCTGTATCCATGAGACCCCTCTCTGCTGAATAAACTGGGTATGACAGAGTAGACCAGAGCATGTAATGGATGACTTCATTATCCATTCTGCACCTAGAATGAGCAAATGTTTCCTAGAGGACAGAGTAAGATGGGTTCGTGACAGAAAGCATTTATATAAAGACTTGATGGAACAGCTAATAATGAAAAACAGTTACATACACAGAATAAGAAGGTCCAGGACACAAAGGTAGCTGAATTGAATTCATATTAATAGTGAAGAGCTCTGTGATCTATTAATTATGGAAGAATCTACTCTTTCATTTCTTATTTTTATCACTATTATTTCTTATTTTTCTCCCTTTTTTCTTCCTCTGTCTTACTGCAGTGGTTTTTAATACATCAGTGGCATGGCATTTTCTGACTAAAAGCTAA
Organism: Haemorhous mexicanus; assembly: GCF_027477595.1. Classification (NCBI taxonomy): domain Eukaryota; kingdom Metazoa; phylum Chordata; class Aves; order Passeriformes; family Fringillidae; genus Haemorhous; species Haemorhous mexicanus. The sequence goes on from NC_082341.1 coordinate 11,964,413, forward strand.
ACTGGGCTTCTTGAGCTTTCCTCTCACCACTAGACAATGCTAATAAAACCTCTCTTGAAAAGCATGAGGTAAACCTATTTTGAGATGGGTAATTGGATGGGGATCAAAAAGGCCTGTGCCAGCAAAAAAGTTTAAATACATAAAAGCGAATGGCCAAGGCCAAAAATGATGTAACTTAATGAAAACTTGGCCATCCTCAAACCCGAAACCCAGACTCATCAGTCATTCCTGATCACTGCTGCAAGCTCCAGTGTAATAAAACAGAGTTTTAAACAGTCTCATTTTGACATGTTTATGCATTTGTGATGCACTCTTGTCTCTATTTGAAAACGACCCACTGGCAGTGTCAGCAGACAGAGAGACCAGGATGGGACAGCCTTGGAGGCACTCATTTCTAATGGTCAGCTGTGTGCCTGGTCAAGAGGGAGCAGGGCACAAGAGGCAGCCAGCTCCCATATCCCCTGTGCTGGCCTCGTGCCTTGGTGTACCCAGCTGCCACTTACAGAAACACTAAAAATCGTGGTTAAAATGTCCCTCTGAGGAATTTTAATAGCTGGCAACAAAGCTCTAAGTGGAATCATTTGTTCAATTGAAAAGTTTCTTTTAATTATCAAGTCAGTTTTCATTGCAACCTCTTAAATGTGTAGTTTCAATGTTTGTTTTCTTTCAACTGGACAGGTCCTTGTGTAAAACACAGCTTTTCTCTCTTTGCTGTAGGCAGAGTGACAGCTTGTCAGGTTTTATTACAACAGTTGCCAGCAGTTTTCGTTCAGAGTTAGCGGAAACCTGAATTGGAATAACTTCCCAGGCTTTAGCGTTTCCTTTGTGCAGCACAGACGCGTTGTGCAACCAGGCGGTCAGGCTGGAGTGGGGTGTGATAAATATTTGGCTACCTGACTTGATCAGCTGATACCAACTGGGCAAACCCATAAGTGTGAAAATGCTGCAGGATGGATGACTCACTCTGGTTTGGGGCAGCAACCTCCTGGCTTTGTTGGGCTTTGGCTCAGACCCTGAGCTCCCAGCAGACTTTCAGATATCACTTCTGCTGAGCATCTGGAGAAAGGAGTGGGTGAGTTAAATTAGAGTTGACTCCTTGCTAGGATAGAATTTTACTGCAGGTTGTTCACATGAAAGAAAAAATTATCTGCAATGGCTACACCAGCCATGGCTCTTTAGAAGCAAGATTTCTTCCTTATGTCATACATGCAAGGAAAGGCTTTCTGCTCGCTGCTGCAGCTGGCAAGTCCCTTGCCAGTGGATCCAAACAGGACTTGAATTACCATTTGCCATCCCCAAATCTGCGAGCAAGGGATACATCTGCCTGCCTTCAACTTTTTCTGTCCTGAAGTAAATTGATAGAGTGTGGCTTTGAGAGAAAACTGATATTTGTAGAAACATATGCTGTTTCCTTGCACACAAACCTGCCTCCCTCACACAAGCAGAAATAGTTGTTCTTATAAGAACTGTGGGTGAGGTAAATATACACTAGATCTGCAATTTCAAGAATTCATACCCATAAAAGTTGAAGTCATACAAAGGCATATTTGAAACATTGAACTTGATTTTAATAGCATGGCCATTGCTGTCTGTAAGGAATATTTCAGTCTGCATACCTCCAGAACTGGACTTGAATTTTTCGGTATTTATAAAGAAAAATTAAAACTGACTCATTTTTAGGGTATATGTCATTTTGAAGAACTTTCAAAAATAAAAGCATCCTACTGTGAACATTTATAAACCAAAATAAAAATTGTATTTTAACTAGAATGTAGAACTAAATAGAACTAAAATGCATTTTAACTAGAATTCTGTCATATTAATGTCTGTTCTATTAAAACAGTCTGGCAAATAAATTTCAGTTGTTTCAGTGGAAAATGAAAATTGTGCATCTTCTTGACTCTTAAAAATTGCCGACATTTTGCTTTCTGTTCTGTAATAGAAAGAAAATTTTTCAGGTCTCATTTGGAAATTTTTAGAATTCATATAGTATTGACTAATTATTTTCCTTTCAGCATTCTCACTTCTTAGATATTCTATAATCATGGAGTGAAACTCAGCAAGCATTACATTAAACCAGCTGAAACCAGGAAAATCTGTGTCAAGGAGGTGCTTTGCAGTACAGAAAGGACACAGTTTTCCACTGTTCTTTGCTTGCACTTTTAAGGAATTGGTCCTATGTGCACTGCATGAAAAGAATTATGTTTGTCTTTTCTCAAGCATACAAAGTTATTGTACTGCAGATGCTGGATAGACATTGCTGACTAATCCAACTGTGCTGCAGGTGAACAGAGCAGGACAGAAAAGATTTTTTCTTCTCTGGGAAATCATGTTCTGACTTCAAAAGATTCCACAAATATTGATGCCCAAGTGAAGGTGGGGATGCCCAATGACTCATAAGTGAGCAGGGGCAGCAGAAGCCATTGATCTGTCCTTTGGTTTAGACAGGATGGTGAATAAATGCAAATATGGTCTTCACTTGTCTTCTTTAAGGGAGCTTTGCTCCTCCTGAACTCTCCCAGGGTTGTGTGGAAGAGCCGGAATCGATGGCAGGCTGTGTGCTCACCGTGGTTCCTGAGCTCATTTCTGCTTCAGCAAACAAGAACCTGGTGCACAGACTGACACAGGGTACGTTGCTGAATGGTGATGGGAGCAGAGATTAAATCACATGAGGTTATGTTCCTCACTCCTGGATTTTGCTTCTATCTATTTGAAGTGCAAAATAAACTGGACGTGTTCATAAAAAGTTTCAGCAAATGCTGTTATATCTTGGCTCTTATTTTTTGTGTGTGATGATCAAATAGAGACAGATGGAATCTGGTGGTGATTTAAGACATTGATGTGGCCACAGATTGTGCTGTAAACCATATTATAATCCATGTTTCATATGGAAGCTGAAATTCTAGACTGAATAACGGTTTTACTGTTCAAATACAGTGCATTCACTGTCATTTATAACATAAAAGGACAACTGCAGAGTAAGAAAATAAATAAATATATGGGGTTACTTGTAGGAAAGCAGAATATTTATCTATTTGAGCTTGAAAAGGTGTCTCAGGCTGTGATTTAAGAGGGTAATGATTGCAATAAATCAAATGAAACAGGGGCCTAGATTAAAGATGAGAAAGCTAACATGGCCAAGATAAATGCATTTGAGTAAAGTTACTTATTTGTGATGATTGCAAGATTGGGTTCTGCAGCTGGTGTAAGACCCATCCTTAATTTTCCTGCTAGCAAAACAGGTTTATAGGCACCGTGTTACTTGTTCTATAACTCCATAAATCTTGTATTTTAACTAGAATTCTGTCATATTAATGTCTGTTCTATTAAAACAGTCTGGCAAATAAATTTCAATGTCTGGAACATGCTGAGGTGTATCATGAACTGTCAAATCCTTGTACCCACAATTCTAATTCAACCATTTAATTGCCTGTGGCCATGGGACTCACAATACCTGGAGGTAAATCAAACATACTGTATGGACATGTGTACATTTATACATTTAAATGTCTGTATATGAATAAGTAGGTTTGTACATTTATCTGTATTTTTTTACATAATAACAACAAGATTCATTTTCCTTATTGAGGCCATTGTCTGAAACTTTATTGCTAATATTTTCCATCCTTGGTATCATTGGAGACTTAAAAAAAAAAAAACACAAGAACACAAATGTTTATAACTTTATTATTTTGTATGCTTCAGCTATTTTATCTGATGTAAGTATTTTAAAATTATTTCATTTTTAATCTTCTTTTATACAATGAATAGAGCAGTGGAGAAACTCATAACAGAAATTGAAAGCACTGGGATAAAAAGACAAATAAGGGAATGTGATAAAAATATGCAAAATAATAAAAAGTATAGAAGAAATAGATCAGGAGCATCTGTTCTCCCTGACTCATAACACAAGAATATGGGGTCTTTTATGAAATTAAAAGGTGGCAAATTCAAAACAGATAAAAAGAAATATATTGTTGCACAGAGCTGGTAAATATTAAAGCTTCTTAGAAAGTATGCTATTAAGGCTAAAAACTCAGTAAGATTAAAAGGTATCTGGGTGTTTATGTAGTTCCCAGGAATGTCCCCATCAACAATAGTGAATGATATTATAAATTCTGAAAGATTTAATAAGCTTCTTGCCACAGGTTTGTTACAATCTTTATCTGTCATAGCTCTGGGCTCTGTCTGGCAGGCTTTGTGTTTCTTGTGTTATGTGATCACCTGCTTCTGGTGATTCCCTGGGAAAGAGCTGCAAGTGAGACTGCTGTTCCTATGAGAAAATATGGTCTTTTTGGATAATACTGATATTCAAGGAGCTTCTTTGTATTCCTTAGAGGCTCTTATTATAAAAATGTTATGTTTTATACAGAGTTGTATAAAGAGCTCATTGGCTGAAGCTACAGGCAGGTTCAGAGCCTGAGGTACCTCTGTGTCCAGTGTTTTTTCCTCACCACCGAGGAGCTGGGGGGGGGAGGAATGAACCAGAGCTTCCAAGGGCTGAGTCTTCACTCATCCCTCTTTCCAGGCAGGTGATGAAAGTTTATAACACCTGACTCATGAGTCTTGTGGTACAGCTGAGATTAAGGGGGCTTGGGGGCTGCAGAAGCATGGATTTACTTGGGCATCTTTGACGGAGAAAGACTGAAATGTAAAGTTGGGGTAAGACATAGAAATATACTGAAATACACAGATTATGAGTCATGGATTTTCAAGGATATGAGCAAATTTTAAAAATCCAGCCTCTGTGGGTTTAAATTTTAAAAAATATATATTCAAGGAACACAGTTTATAGATTTATAAAACTGTGAACTTTTGAAAGTGGAGGTAATTGGGGGGTTGGATTTACAAAGAAGTACAGGGGGATTAGTCAGGTCCTTTTTATTTAAATTAACAAGTGAATTATTACACTCTCTCAAGAGCACTAAAAATTAGATGACATTTTAAATAGACAGTCTATAGTGAAAATATCTTAGACGAAATTTTAATCCCAGTCTATATTATTCCAACCTTGGCAGTGTTCCCTTTGTCTCTGGGCTGTTGACTGACTGCTGTGCTTGGGCCTCACATTCATCTGAGTAGATGTAAGCATCTACCTTGGACATGAACAGTCTGGATAGTGACAAGCAGAGGACATGGGGCATAAGTCCTCAGAGTATTCTCCTGTACTCATTGGCCTTTTTGACTGACAGCTTTGGCAAGTGTTCATTGTCTTCTAATTCTCCACTAGGAAGAAGAACCATTCCCAAACCATTCATTCATAACTTTTGCTCAGAGCATGAAATACTTCAAATCATTTTCTTGCCTTATTACTCTGAATTTTCTTTAAGTTTTTAACAATAGATAGAGATCCTAAGAGCTCAGGAATTACTTGAAAATATGCCTCTTCTTCAAAATTTTGCCTCTTCTTCTTTGTCCGTTCCTCCTTACTAAAAACTGAACTGCAAACTTCCATTCCATAATGTTTCACTCACTTTTTTTCTAGTGAATTCCTAAGCAGCTCTTACTACCAGTTGTTAATCTTAGCCAAGTCTTCAGACTTGAAATATTGGCACATCCTGGACTTTAAGCACTGACTTGTCCCAAAGCGTTTATTATAAACAGATGATAATTAAGATTCATATGATAATTAAGGTTTAATGACCATTCATTATAATCCATGTGCCAGATGCAAATTTACTTCCAGTGGAGTGAAGTCAATATAGAGTGAAAGGAAGCAGTGATGGTAAACAAGCATCACATTTATCATGGCATAGTGAAAAATTCCCAGTATCAAGTTGTACATAGTGAGGTTCTTCAAACACACAATTGGTCACAATTCACTTTATAGGTGTGGATTAGTTGTCATTTATTACTCCTTTGTTTAACTACTCTGCAAGCAAATGAGTTCAGGTCTGATATTATACATAGAATAATTATTATTTCAAACCTTTCGTTATTTCTCTGTGTTCATTATTTTTCTCAACTTTTCTTTATTTTCAAAAGCTGTTGATGTCTACCAAAGAGACACTTGGTAGTCTCAAGCTGAGGACCTTTTGCTAGGTTCTCAACTTGAGAACCTAGCAAAAGCCTTCTTCACTTTTAGCATGACAGTCATCCGACAGATGTCACAAATAACAAAATTAGTCTTCAAATGTTTCCTTTCTCCCACACTAATATGTGGAATGCTAAGCATATGCAGAATCCTTGCTGAGCCTCTCAGTTCAGTTTTTGGTATTTAAGAGGAGAACTTCCCTTAATTATTCAAACAAATTTACTCCTTGTTTAATCAATTCTCAGAGATCAAGTCTCCAGATAGAATTCCAAGTGTGAAGTTTTGGTGCTCCAGTAGATTATGTCCGTTAAGACTGTGGGGAATTCTGTACCAGAGACAATAAAATAAGCCTATTTCAGTGTACATTTTGTGAAATTTAAATTCAGGAATGATGCCATAAATGCTAAGAGCATTTGTCCTACAAATCAAATGAAACTGCTGACTGCAATAAAAAGTGACTGCAGCCTTTGAGAAAATGGGGAAAATCATATGGGACTGAATAGCCTAGCACCAAGGAACATAAAAGAGATGGAAATGTTTGCAAAAAAATAGCATCACGCTTTGTAGAAGGATAAATGTTTACATGGGTGCTGGGTGCTTGCTTAAATCACTGCTAGAATTCTTTTCCCACAGCATCTAGAATCAACAGCCTGAATTGAGAAGAATTTAAAAGGGCTGTTTGGTTTCAGAAGATATGTCTGGGAAAATTTACCATGTCTACAAATGCATTTCAAGTAAAATGTTAGTAAGCATAAGAATAATTCTGTTCTGGTGGATGACTTTTTCATTTTTAACCCTGCATGTACTCCTAAATTTAGTTGCAGTCCACTTCCTTACAGCTATAGATGCCCTAAGTTCATATGTACGTAGAAGCAGATTAGTTAAATTATATTTATGATTTTTCTAAAATGAAACAATTTCCTATCATAATGACGTTGAGGGGCTTTGGAGTAGAAGAACTCACCCTCTTTTCTCTGACTGAGGAGCGAAGAACATAACTGTGACTTTAATGGAATACAAGTCTTCAATAAGGGAATGTTCTTAATATAACCATCACATGCCTTCTGATTTACTCCAGTCTGCCTTGTACAGTTCCATTGAAATGAGTTAGTTCCAACTTCCTGCAGTTTTCCTCAGGTATTTTACAGCAATGGGGTTTTTTCTTGCAATGAGACTATTTCTTGCTCATTAGCATGCAATTCCTATGTTATGAATGATGATAAAAGTACTAAAATAATTATTCCATTTTACAAGCTTGGGTTCATGATAATGAATATTTTAAAATAGTCAGAGAATGAGATAACATTTGGTTACCATCCAGACACTGTCTTGCCCTTCAGAATATGGCCACATATTGTATACTGGTCATGAGTCAGAAACGAGAGGTATTTTTATAGCTAATGTGAAAGGCCATAATCTTTGCACAGTATTTTTCTTTTCAAAGCAATCTTTATAGATTATTTGGTTTGATTGTAAAGGTAAACATGTATGTCTGAGTAATAATTGTAAAAAAACCCACAAAGGCATTCCCCTTCTTCTTTGTAAGTGGAAGGTGGGTGAGGGTTTAACCTCAGAAGAGCTGACCTAGGGAATGGTGACTTACTGGGCTGTGCAATCATGCTTATGGAAGAGTTCCAGCTTTGAGGAAATCTGGCAGTAGGACACAGACAGAGTTTTATGCTGATGATCAAACATGGCAAAGGTTCTGGTGCTTGTAAATTCCAGTCACATTATCTCTTCCTGAAAAATGACTTGTTTTGACAGTGCCTCACTAAATACATGCCTCCTAAATTAGGTGCCTGGGCTCTGGAGGAATGGATATGGGATGGGGCTTTGAGAAATGGTAAAATCTAAACTCTACTCCACTACTGACCTGTTCTGTGTCCAGAGGCAAGGTCATCAACTCTCAGTCTCAATTTCCCCCTTGCAAATATTCTCTGGTCATCTAAACTAAGCATTTATTTCGGATAATTAAAATTGTCTCATTGCAGGGCATTGTGAGAATTGTTTGAATGTTATTTTACTATTCAAAATGTAACATTTAGTATCAAATACTCATTTACTCCTGGCTTCTTTGAGTTCAAGGACTCTCAATCTCAGTTTATTTATGTAGTTACACCAAAAGCCATCAATCTTTTTCCTTTTTTTTTTGCAGGGGAGGGGTGTGTGTGTGTATTTGCATTAGAAATCTTTAACTGCAGGTAAATAGTTAAAGATGTTGAATGTGTAAAGTGCTCAAATATGATTTGTGATATATCAGTCTTTCTTGTTGTATGAAATTCTAGCTGCTTCTGTATTTTTCGAAGGTTTTAGGAGATTACTGGCTCAGATCCTCAGCTGGTTTCAACTGCCATAGCTCCAACGAAGTCAGTGACGGTGTCTTTTAATTCAGGCCTGCAGGACCAAAGCATGACGGTGGCCAACTGCATCAAACTGTCATATTTCACATCATTCTGTATCAAAGCTAAATGCAAATGCTGCATTGCACATGATACATTGTCAGGAGTCAGTCAAATCCATCCAACTTACATCAGCAGATTAGCTTGCTCAATTCATATAACCAAACATCCAGCGCTTACAAAAACCTCCAAGAAATTAAAAGAAACAAACTGTAGGGGACAGTGAAACCACAGAACAGAGGTACGGACTGGCCCTACATGTGGCTGCAGTGGGGAGACAGGGATGCCTGGGGTTTAACTCTGTTGCTGTCACTGATTTATTGAGTGACCTTGGAAATGTCTTTGTGCCATAGTGACCATCTGTAGCACCACTTAAATACCTTGCCAGCTTAATTGCTGCTTCTAAAGCATTGTAAGACCCTTTGGTGAAAGACATCATGTCTGTTTAATGTCACACTGTTTCACTTGAAATCCAGAAATGTTCAGAATATGCAATGCTGAATGTAATGCTGTTCAAAACCATATGTCTAATTTCAATAATTCACTGTAAGTACCTAGGGAAAATGCTATGCAATAAAATCCCATGTTAGCCTTCCTCAGATACAGTAACTGTAAGTTATCTCAGATGTCTGTAGATTTCAATCTGAGGGCTCAAATCCAGTTGCTTTAGTAATTTATAAATTACAGATCTCATCCGGCTCCCACTGAAATCAAAGGAAGGGCTTCCCCTGATTTTGCAGGATGCTGGAACTGGCCTAAAAAGAATATTTGAGAACCACAGCCATTAAGAGAAATTCATGCAGCACCATCATGTTACACAAAAGAGCAGAGATGCACAACCAGTCCTGGGATGGTGGATACTCAGTTTTTAATGGCAATTAAAAGGTATTGGTGTAGGTGGGCTAAAGGTAGAGTGAAATAAGATTACCTACACTATGTTGTCTGAGGTGGACTGCTACTTTTCATATGAAATAATGCATATGATAGTGTAATTCAGCTGGTTATGATAGGAAACCTTCAGGTCTCAGTGACTAATTTGTTACAGCAAGTCCATATGAGTGTGGATCCAATATTTTAGTTTAAGTACAAAGAAACCTTGTAAGTCTCTCACAAAGTGCCCCTGTCAAATCTCAGAGAGAAATTCTGCTTTTTACAGTGTGTTTTATTTGTACTTGGGGGCATGTTCCTAATTACAGTTGTGGGAGTAATTTGTAGAGCGTATGCAATTTGAAAAATAGAGCTTTTCTTTCTGCTGACAGAAATATTTGCAAGTGGATGATGATGTCCTCCAGTGTCTGCTCTGAGGTTCACTTGGTGAATCTCTCTTCCAGGCACTTCACAGAAAGCAATTTCAAATGCCAGAATAAAAGGCATCTTTGCCTCCTGACCCCCCATTAGGCTCTTGTTGCATACTGAAAGAATGAGAGGAAAAGTTTGGCTGTGGTACACACCAAGCTGAAATTTTTGCAAGATGGTGTAATTGGAAGGCTTTTAAATTTATAGCATTTGTCCCTTTGTATCCTCTCCTTTTTTCTAGTTTCATTCTTCCGGAAAAATAATATGTTCTGCTTCTCCTTGCTATGGCAGAGCTGCTGCTAAGAGTTCTGTCACATTTGCCTAAACAATTGCAATAAACACCATTATTAATCACTACATTATAAATCATTTCTAAAACACGAAAAAGAGTCTATAAAAGTATACTTTGTTTTGTTTGCAATATATTGTCCTTCCTCAATGGCTAAAGTTCTTTGCTGTACAGAAATTGTACCTACCAGGCTCCAGAAAACACAGTGACCCAATGCTCTTCTGTTCAGGTCACAGCCAAAGGACCTCAGCATAGACTGACAAAGGACAGATAATCTGTCATAATAGAGCTTGTCTTTGCCATCCTTAAGGTATAAAAGGGCTCTAAAGAAGGCAAAAGTGGTCTCCAGAGGATACTTTATGAGAGCTTGTACACAAACAGTCTTACAGGTCTGGCTGAACACTAGTGGACATTTTAGGGGTTTTCAGGAACATTCTGAATGCTGAATAATGCTACTCTCCTGTGCCCTTTGGGCACCAAGGGGAGCAAATCTGTCTTGTACTAAGAGGTGGAAGGATTCTTACAGCCCCTGCATTTGTATAATGAGAATAAAGCTGCAGTCTGTTCCTGTGCTCTCCCCTTGCCAAAAAATTGCACAGATTAATAACAAGAAATATTCAACCAGAGTCTTAGACAAAGGAACCTCATGTACCCATTGGCAACATTGGATCTAGCCAGGTATTGGTCAGTCTGGTCCAAAGAACAGTGTCCTAATGTCCTAATTTTGCTGCTGATTATTCTTGTTGCTGATTTATTAAATCAGAGGTTATTTTAGGCAAATCCATCTTGTAATCCAAGGTCTGTCAGAAGGCTCCTGTCTGGAAGAAGCAGAGGCTAGAAGTAAGTGCTACTTAAGTCTACTTGTAGGAATAATTTCCCTTTTAATATCATATTATATATCAGGTGCCTGCCATGCATCAGCAATATAAAAGCTGGAGTAATCAAATTTAGAATAGGATGAAAGCAAAGCATGTTACTTAGCTCTGTCACATGCTGTTTCTATACTGTGTACAATGGCAGCAGGCACTGAAAGTAGAAGTACATGACTTTAAATTTTATTTAGCATTTGCCTGGAGTGGATTTTCATTTAGCAATGTAGAGAGAGACTCCTACCCATTCATGCATATAGCTCTTACTTACAGTGCTGTGAATGACACAAGTCCCTGTGTAAGAGAACATATTTTCTTCCAAACAGAACTATACAAGTGATGATTTTGGTTGCTTAGAGATAACAACAGTAACAGATAGTCCCAGACTTTGCCTACTGGCTTTCTTCAGCTTGTCTGTGATTTTATTTATTTATTTAAACAATTGTTTATTTATATTGGAGGCTTTTTTGAATAACCCGGCACAGCACAGCAGCAGGGACTTGAGCTCCCGGGCAGCCCCGGGGTTTAGTGGGTGCCGGGCTGGCTGTAGGAGCATTCCACTAGGTGACAGTGTGGTCCTCGGAATCCTCGCCGTGAAGTGATGGGAGGTATTGAACCTTGTTAGGACTGTAATCATCGTTTGAAGAAAAATGTCCCCCAGAATAATCGCTAGGAAAACTGCATACAAATTGCATTGTCTTTTCAGGAAAAAAAAAAAAAAAATCCCCCATGAGTTTAAAATGTGTTAAAAATGGAACTCAAATTCATACAAGTAACATGATGATTATTATGTCTCACCTCAAGAGTCCCAAGCATTTAACTGAGGTTACAAACAGAATTAATATAAAAGAGTATTAAAAACAACCCCCTTGCCCCCCCTGCAGTATTTCTTTTTTTTTTTTTTTTTTTTTTTTTTTGGAAGTAGGAGGTATTTGAGATTAATGGGGAAGGGTGGTGAGGAAAATGGAGGGAACCATTCCATCTCTCCTGGTGGAAGAGGCAGAGAATCAAAGTATATTTATCTTTGGGGGGGATTATCAGAAGATGGCTACAGAAGAGATGCACCTGAATGCTGTCCTGCAAAATGGGTCAGCCAGACTGGAATGTGAGAAGGGTTACTGGGGAGATGCAGGTTCTTGGAGATTTCCCTTCCATCCAGAGAAATGAGATGTGAAATTAGCCTGTCATTCAGCAGAGTTCTCTGGCCTTCTTCTGCAAATCAGAAGGAAGCTGAGATTCAAAATGAGCAAGCTGATCATGCAAACCCACTTAGGAGGAAGCAGTGTGATGTGCTGGAGGATCAAGGTATAGGAAAAGCACTGTGATTCCAAATCCGGAAGGCATTTTCACACTGACGAGTTGTGGAGATGAGTTGTGCTCTTGCTTTCAGCAAGACCACATGGTGTGTTTCCACTACATGCACTGAAATACCTGACTGAATTAGAGTGAGTGACAGAAATAAGGTAACAGGATTGAGAGGAGTGTGAGATCCTGCAACCTCCTGAAACTCATGGATCCTCTGCAAATTATTCATCACCTGAATGAAACACTTTGTGCCATAAAACTGCCTCTCTTTACATTAGTCGGCAGGGTGATTTCCTCTAAGGTGACTTCATAACAGTACTAACATTTCAAGTCATCCTGTGGCTTCACCAACATCAGCATTTTCTCATCAGTAAATTTAGTCACAGCTCTTTATGTTGTTTTTTTTTCCCCTCCCCCTTTTTTGGCTGCTGCTGTGAGTATTCTGGGTATGGATGTGATATTCGGGAAGTTGTGTGTGTGCAGTGTGATTGCTGATATCAAGCGCGCTTCCCAAAAGCACCAGATGCGGTTCTAAATCAAGCTGAGCCTCCAGGCTTTGGGAAGTGGTTGATATCACAGAGCCTCAGGAAGACTGTAAAGAAGGATGTTGCCAAATGGCACGCATCCAATTAGCTTCCTCTGTGGCTTATATAGGAGAATTAGGGGAGACTTGTGGATATGGGAGACTTGTGGATGTGGATTCTTCAGATTTTTTTCTTTTTTTTTTCTTTTCTTTTTTTTTTTTTTATTTAAGAGAGTGTACAACAAGCTATATGTTCTGGTCAAGTTATATATACTGAGAGCCATTGTGCCTCAAATGTCCTACTGTTGACTCTAGGTAATAATGGTGTTACATTCTTAAGAATCAAAGACACAATATAATTAGAAGAGGTATTATTTTGTGTTTAGCAGAGCACTAAATTAATGATATATGGGCATGATTCCACTGGTGCACATCCCTGTTACCATGGCAACAATATTATGTCATGTGAGTCTGTCCTTGGTGTTACTTAGAGCAGCAAGGTTTCAGCAAGCTCCTCATTTATTTCAGAGACCTAAATAGCCACTTTCTCTGTGTGCGGAATGAAATCGGTTTTATTAAAGCTACAAATGTTATATATTCCATTAATTGCTTCTTTTATGTTATCGTGTTAATTTACTTTACTTACATGGAGCATTAGCATTAACATAAAACAGATAATTAGTGAACTGCAAATGACTAATGCACCCATATTGTGCAAATTCCTCTTTTCATATTCAAAGCACTACCATGTGCTTCAACTTCTTCAACCCCAACCATTAACCTCAAGCGTTTGCAGACCAAAAAAGGAGATGGAGTCGGTCCAAGAGGAAACATTCCCAGCTCCAGAAACACTATCTGCTGATTCACAAAGAAAGAATTTCAGAAATGCAGCCTCTCTCCTTCCCCCATCAGTTCTTCTCCCAGCTTCTAAATAAAATAAAACAAACAGTTTTTAGAAGGATTCCTGCTCGGGGCACATGGTGTCAGGTTCGGTTCTCTGTTTTTCTGCTCAGAAAACAAAGTTCTTTGATCAGGATCACTGTGATTATTGTCAGACTGACAGAGAATTGCAGTTTCAGTAGGGGTGTATCCTAAAAACCATTACCAGATTAGATTCTGATTATTTTGATTTATTGTTCTGTTTTTCCAAATGTACTTTGATTTGCAGTAGTAATCTCTGAAATGTCTGGATCAATGTCAGCGCACAGCCCCCTCTCCCAGGTTGAGGAATTGCCGGCAGATGGCAGCTGCCCGCTGCTGCTCCTCATCATGCATTTTTCATAAAATATGCGAAAGTAAACCAAAGGTACATCTACTGTGTGTGTGCTGGGGGGAGGAGGAGAGGAAATGTTTTGCAAGTCAGAATATACAATTAAAGGAAAATGCCTCTTTTTTTTTTTCCTTCATAACGTAGATGTGTTCATCAGATTTGTTCTGTTAGTCCTGTTTGTATGAAGAAATGCTGAATCCTGTTTAAAACAAAATGAATCCCTTCCCCCACTTCAAGCTTTGGATACTTTGGAAAAATGCTGCATCTCCCAACTACCAGCTGGTCAATCAATTTATCTTGTCACTTACAGCTGGGAAGTTCATCTATTAATAAAAGAGATATCATGTACCAAAAGACGATTAATGATAACCGTGGATCAACGTACATACTGTACATAAAAGCATCCTCCTCCTTCTCCTTTCAAAATAGAGTTGTAGAAGAACTATAACACAAATTTTTGAATCATCCACTGTTTGTTAATTCCTGGAAATACAGGGCAAGGTTCTCAGTCTGTGTAAGTCAGTGTATCTCTAATGAAGACAGCTGGAATGACAGTGATTTAGATCAACAGAAAATGTGACTCACAGGCTTATCTGCAGCTTTTCTTACTGTTACATCTCCCTCCCTGGAGTCCTTTGCTTTCCAAAAAATTCAGTATCACCCACTGCTAAAATGGATCATGAAAGGCAAAATAAGGTAAAGAAAGAGATTCTTTATATGCAATAAAGAGTGACATTTATAATTTCTGAGAAGATCTGTTGCCTTTCTTAGTAATTTCCCCATTCTGGGTCACTGCAAAAGGTTAACACCTTCTGTGCAGGGAGCTTTCTGCATGCCACAGAGCTGTCCTTTGTCACAGGAAAAGGAAGATAGAGTATCATAGTGAATAAATTCTTGTTTTACCCGTGTCCTTTCACTTTGCTGCAGTCGGGTAAAATAATGATGGTCAAAAACCCCATGTGCAGAAATCAACATTATTCTGAGAAAGAGGCCCACTTACCCTGTCCTTCCTCATCCTTCAGTCATCCTTCAGCCTGATTTGATGCTAAGGTCAATGGGAAAAGCCTGTTGTCATGTGACTGAAAACTGGGATCTAAAATAATGGTTTTTTCCCAGCTCTTTTTCCTTCTTCTCTCTTTCCTGCCACCACATCCTCTGTTTTCATGATAATAGCCACTGAGACTATCTCCATTTTGCTAATGACTGAGTATCCCTTATTCCTCAGACATTAATTTAAGCCAAGGAAGAAGATTGTTTACATGAAGAATGTACAGCTGTGTACAGTAGCTATGCCACATAATGTAAGTTTAATTTATACAAATGGCCCTATTGATTTTATTTTGGTTGCTCAAGCTTTTGTAGTCCAGGCTTTCCAGTGCTAATGTAATAAGGGCTGTATGGCAAATAAACCTTTCTGCTTCCTCCTCTGTAGTTCAGCCTCCTTCTTATAAATCTCTCCTTAAAAGTTTTGTTAGTCTGATGTCCATTAAATGACCCTGACAGAAACTAATGTCACAAAGGTTCCATCTTTCCATTCCCATTTGCCTGATAGAAAGTGAAATATCTGTTCTGGCTGCATACATGCTGTTACTAAACAAATAGAAAAAGAAGGAGGTCCATATTCCTATCCCACATTTATTTCTTCCCCCTCCGATAAAATACCTTGATGTGTGAAATGGTAAAAGTGTTAAAGGGCAAATTACCAATCCCATAGGTATTTCTAAGAATAAGAAATAAATACCAATAACATTCATATTCCCTTGAGCAAGCTTCCTAAAATTAAATTCTTTGGTATGTCTGCCTTTCTTCTTTCCTCTTCTCACTGAGGAACGTTAAACATTGTATTATTTAGTTAAATCATTTTAGTTAGGTCATTACTGCAGGCTACGTAGGTTAGATGGTTATGAGTTTCCTTTTGTAGATTTGCAGTTCCTTTTTAGTTACTACTGACAGTTCCCCATTACCACAGGGCACATTCTCATTGGAAGGTTGGTTGTGCAGTGGATTTTATTAATGGTCTTAATCTGCTGTCGTGTCAGTCAGTGCATTTGCCAAGTGGTGTTACAAGGGTTGACTGAATCTTGCAGGGACTATGAGAGTAAGAAATGTCTGTAAGGGAGCCACTTCCTATAAAGACTGGGGTTTTTGACAGAAATACTAGGAAGACCACACAAAAAATAGCAGTGGGATCCTGTGTAAATTTCCTTTAACTTTTGGAATCTGTGAACTTTGAGAGACTCTTTCAGTTTTTGTTAGTAAGCCATTTCCCATTTTATTTTCCTTATTTTAAATATAACCTGAGACAAACAAAGCTTTATATGGTAAAGCAGGTAGGTACTTTGATGAAAAGTTAACAGGGGAGATACTTTAAAAATTAATGAGATACCTCACTTGGCATTAGTTGACTAATACCTCTTGAAATATTCACCCTTTATACAGCTTACCAGAGAGTTCATGTGAAATAAAAATATCTGGACTTTGAATTCCTGAGGGCCAAGGCAGTTCTTCAGTTTGGAGATCTTTCTGTGATGATTTTTCTATTTAAATAAAACATAAATCCTGACTGTTAAGAGGTAAGGTGTTAGTCAGATTATATTACTGTGCCTCAGAAACACTGCATGCAGCCTGATCATGTATATAATTATATTGACTTCAGGTTTCAAAGACCAAAAAGAACTGCCTGTTTTAAAGGGTTGGAAGTCAACATGAAGAATATCTGAGGCTCTAAAGCAAATTCTGAACTGAAAGTCATCTACCTCTGCAGAGCTATGCTTGAGAAGAAAGTTCCTAACAGGCATCCCCATGAAGTTTTGCTACAAAAGATTGATTGCTACAAAAGATTGATTGCCTCAATTTCCTCAAAGGAATCGTATTTTATCCAAAATATTGTCAACATTTTTTGGTAAAAAAAAAAAAAGGAGTATTCTTTATGTAATTCCAAACAAAGCAGTGGGTCACAAATGAATAACAGCATTTTAAGCTGAAGCTATGAGCTGTTTATGTGTCTTTAGATGAGAAGATTTACTGTAGAAGGGGCTAGACATAAATAAAATAGAAAGAGAAATTGGAATTTGGAGTAGAGAATAATACCAACTCTCTTGTTGTGAAAACAGAGCACAAGTATTTGAAAACAAGATCATGATTTCTTGAAGCCCAGAAAATTCTTGATTTGGAGGACTGGAACATTTCTCATCTAAATGAAAGCACATTTATTTTATGTTCAGTCAGTTGTTGATATCTACTGAAACATCACAAAAGAGGATATAATATAGCTGTGAACACAGTTCTTTCAGTAGAGATACCTGGTTTTGTATGAACTGATCACCAAATTGACCTCTGGGTGGCCACCCTGACAATAATAAAAATACTTTGTTAGCAAGCACTAACTCCCACTGTTGGATGCAGCAGGGTCTTCGAGATATTTTTAAGCAATCTAGGCACTTAGTTTTTTATTGTTCTTCATAATCATTTAAATTCCATTGGTTTTGAGTCCTTCTTATTCCTTTGCCAGAGAGTCTCCCTTGTTGCTCTGCCAAAGACTCGAGAGGTTTCTGGACTGTTGTACAGCAGGCATGACAGAAGGTTAATAACAAAAATAACCCACCTTGGCAAAACATCAAATTAGATTAAAGGAGCCGCCTAATTCTATGCATTTGCCAAGTAACCTGGCACAAAACCAGGATGAATGGTTACAACTTGTATTAGTGTTTCTTGAAAAAAAAATCTCAGCTGAAAATTCAGAGCTGCTTTGAACCTTGAGAACACCTATCTAGGATTTACAATCCATTTCAAAAGGGAAGTGAAAGAGATTTAACTGATAATGAATGAACAGAATTAAAACAGCAAACCTGGGACACTGTTGAATTTATCAAGTCCTTCCTTGCATCAAATGCACCACAAGATATTGTGACTGCTCAAGTAATTGCTCCTCTGCATCTCCTTTCAAAGCTTAAGACAAAGTTTTCTTTGCCTCCTGTTGGTGTTAGCAGCTACAGGGCAATGTTAGTATTAGAGAAATCTGAGTCTCCAATACTTCTCACACCTGACAGCATTCACATTTGGACTTGAGAAATCTGAGTCTCCAATACTTCTCACACCTGACAGCATTCACATTTGGACTTGATCCTCCTTGTGGGTCCCTTCCAATGCTGAACACTCTGTGGTTCTGATTATTTATTTATTTATTTATTTATTTATTTATTTATTTCATCCAGAGTGTGGTTGGGCACTGGAACAGTCTCCCCAGGGAAATGGTCACAGCACCAAGCCTAACAGAGTTCCATAAGCATTTGGACAATGCTCTCAGCACAGGGGGATTCTTGGGGTTTTCCCATGCAGGGGCAGGGGCACATTGTGCTATCATGATCCTTGTGGGCCTCTTTTAGCTCAGGATATTCTATGATTTTCTCCTGGACCTTGCTTTTCCTTAGAAAATAGAGAATGATCACTCACAATCTGCAAGGTTGCCAGGTTCAAGCTACCCAGCACTTCTTATAGAAATCCTGAGTAGAAATAGTCAGTGGCCACATCTTAGACAACTTCAGTATTTGTGTAAGTTACTGTAGCCTCTGAAAGCTACCAGTGGATTATTATGCTGCCCATCGCCTAAATAATCCTTCATATATTGCCCAACACAATGGTTTGTAATGACAGCATTTTCTGGATGTCATAAGGTTTTCATTAAACACTCTTTTGAAGAAGGAAGAGAAGTGGTTAGATACTATGAGAGGGGTTTAGATATTGTGACTTTGATATTGCTCTGTGGCCAACTGGTTGAGGAAGGCACTTCTTCCCCTCTGTCCTGCTCTCGTGAGCTCCCATCTGCAGTGCTATTTACAGTTCTGGTGCTTGCAACATAAGAAGGTCATGGACATGCTAGGGCAAGTCCAGAGGAGGCCACAAAAATGAGCAGAGGATTGGATCACCTCTCCTGTGAAGACTTGCTAAGACAGTTGGGGTTGTTCGGCCTGGAGAAGGCTCCAGGAAGATGTTATAGCACCTTCCACTACCTAAAGATACTACAAAGGCATTTTGGGATTGGCCAAGAGGGGAATCTCTTCAAAATATGGAGATCAGGATTAGGTTAGATATATGGAAGAAATTCTTTACTGTGAGGGTGCTAGGCACAAGTTGCCCAGAGATACTCTATTCCTGGAAGTGTTCAGAGTCAGGTTGGATAGGGATCTGAGTAACCTGGTACAGTGGAAGGTGTTCCTGCACGTGGAAGGGGGTTTGGAACCAGACCTTTAAGGTCCCTTCCAATCCAGACTTTTCTATGATTCTGTGTTCTTTCTAGGAAAGTACCTCTTTCTTTTGTGACACATAGAACATATCACATGGTTTGAGAGAAGATCAAATGGATTGAGTTCATGGCCATCCCAATATTAAAAACTCATTTATTGCACTTTGCACTTTTCAGTTTTTCTCCAAAAGCTGCCTGTTTTTGCTGATTGTTTACCAACATGGGGCAGTGTGAATGTTCTGTGTCACGTGGCTATTTTGAACTAACAAAAATGCCTAAAACCTTTTTTCTGAATCTGATATGGTCCATTAAGCATGAGGCAACATGCTCTATTTTTATATCAGTGACACTATTCAGTAAGTATTAAATTTGTTTTACTGCTTAACACATGGTCTGCATTTATGAATTTAACCTCCTTTTAAGGACAACTTGCTTTTTTGGCTGAGCTGCTCTCCTTCTATTATTATTACTGGCTTTACAGTTTCACCTACATCTTTTGCTGTTAGGAACACTGTACAAAAACACAGTAAGAAATAAAAAATCAAGTTGTGAAAAGCTATATTCCCACCTATTAATGGTTTACTTTGGGTTATCCTTGTTTGGCTGAGATATCTTATGTATGTTGTTTCCATAGCATAGTTCATGTGGTGCTGCTCACGTGTGAAATGGGGAGATTTTGTAGTTTCTACTGCCAATTTTTTTTCTCTTTTTCTCTGTGACAGATTTTGTGAGGGCAGTTAGGAGTTGAGGTGAGGCAAAAAATTTGGACAAAAAAATGGACAAAAAAATTGTGGTATATTCCCTTTAGCACATAACACTGCTTAACATTTTTACCAATGACCTGGACAATGGGACAAAGCATAACCCCAACAAAGTTTACAATTGGCATCAAAACAGGGAGATGAGGTGATAGTACAGAAGAGGGATGTCAACCAACAAGAGAATTAGAAAATTAATCAAGTCCCACAAACAGCAGTGCAAAGCCCTGAACCTGGAATAGAAGAACTCCATGTAGCAGTCCAGGCTGGGAAATGACTGTCCAATTGGCAGCTCTGCCAAAAGGGCCTGGAAGCTTTCATAAATAAACACCTGGACATGGATTAGTAGTGAGTCCTTGCAGCCATGAAGGCTAACAGTATGATGGGCCGTATTGACAAAAGAACAACCAGCAGGTAGAAGGAAAATGTTTTGTTTTCTCTACACAGCTCTTGGAAGGGCACTTTGGGAGCAGAGTTTTCCTGTAGGAGTGAGTACAGCAGGGAGTCCCCACCATGGACCTGGGCTGGAACATTTGCTGTGCGCCTAACTGGACGCAGCCGTGAGAAGTTCAGGTTAATTTTTAAGTTACCTCTGCTTTGAGTCTGAGTCTGGATAAGGTGACCTTCAGAGGTCTTTGCCAACATAAATGATTCTATTCTTTATGACTTTAAGTTATTACATGAAATTAATGAAAAGTCTCATTCAGTCCAGTACATTAGTGTCAAAAAGACCAATCCTCTTCTGAAAAGACGATATTCATCTATTATTAACAGACACTGCTATTTCAGTATTAATGACTCATGGAACAGGCCTTTCCTGGCATCTGATGACCTGTTTAATGCCTGAGAAGTACCTGAGAGCCCTTTGCTTGGTTTGTCACTAGTTGGCATAAAATGACCAACTTGGAGAGCACAGGTGCTATTGGAAACACTAAGGATGTCAAAAGGAAAAAAATGCATTAATTGGACTAAATTCTGTTAGGAGTATGATCATGTCAAGAGAGTTGAATGTGTGTTACCAAAAGCAGGTTTGGGCCACAGTTCTTTTTCAAATATGTTTTATTTTTTGAATAGCCGAAAGTAGATCCTCACATTGCTAGGGCTATTGTGTTTCTAATAGACAGTCACAAACCTTCCTGATAATTGAAAATCTATTGAAAATCTATTGAATTTGTCCTATAAGTGCTAAGGACTGATGTTTTAAAGAGCAGGATAGTAGGATTCTATTCACGTTATCACACCTCTTGTTCATCTTTCCCTTCAGCCACCCATTGCCTTCCTCCATTCTAAATATGAAAGATGTAGCTACTCCATTATATATACCAGGTAGGTAAAAAGGTGACTGGGTGAGCTATACTATGGCTCTTGGTCCATAACAAGTTGAGTATTGAAGGAGTTTATCCTGAGATTTGTCATGTTTCACAGCTCTGTCTGTGACCTGAAGGTGGCAACTCTCATTTTGTTGGCAGATGACACCAAAGGAAGAAGAGAGCAGCCATGCAGAGGGACTTGCACAGGGGACTGGGCCAACAGGAACTGAGTGAAATCCAGACAGATAAGAAGCATTATCAAAATGTCATTGCCTCTGTCTATATTTGTGTGTTTGGATAACTGTGCAGGTATATTGGGCTTGGTCAGGATTCCTGTGACATTAAAGCACATGACTTGAGCTAAGCCACATGCCAGGGCAGATTTTATCTACAAGGATATTATATTCAGCTGTGAGGTGCATGTTCTGATTGTTAGCTCAGAGCCACCCAGCAATGCAATGAACCAGAACTTAGTCTAACCACAGGTACTTCAGCATGCTGGCAAAACATGCCACTGAGGGAATCCTCTCTGTCTGGAACAAAACATGCAGGATCTCAAAAAGTCTGTGGGAGGACTTCAGAAAGGGCTCTACAGACAATCAAAGGTGTGAAGTGGCTTCCCAACAAGGTGTGGCTACGTAGGCTATGATTCTTCAGTCTGCAAAAAAGGCAGCTGAGGTATGATAGAGGACTGTGATACAGCATGCACAGGACCAGTTGTTTACTCTTTCCTTAAAGAGCTGGGAGGCGTGTAGTGAAACCAGCATGACTGAGGTTCAAAACAAGGAAGACTGTTCTTCCTGTAGATGCAATTAAGCTGTGAAATTCCTGATAACAGAATGATGTAATATTTCCATAGGCCAAAAGGTTAAATTAATCCAGGACTACTGGACATAAAACTGAAGAGTTCCATGATTTGTGCTCAGCTGGTGGCCAGGAGCCTTCCAGGGAAAAGAACAGTCTGCACTTCCTCTAGGACTGCAGAATTGTGTGGATATCTGCTTCTGACCACCAAGAGAGACAACTGGAATCAGTGTACCTTTTGTGTGCCCACTCATGGATAGCTGTGTGCTGGAAGCAGAATCTTGCATTTAAAAGGGAAGACTGTTTACTTAGAAGGTTTATCTGAGTCATGTCAGATTAATAGCATGTGTTTGGAAACAACTCAAAAGACAGAAATCTCAGTCAGAACTGTGAAGGAGCAGATCTCATTCTGAAGAAATGATATGGCCTGTGGTAAAAGTAAACAAAAGGCTGTATTCAGCTGTGACACTCATGCAGCATTCTCTCTGAAGTCCCAGGATCCAGGCGTGCATCAAATCCTAGGCAAAAATAGATAAACAACAAAAATAGATCCAAAGGTGAGGGGAATCATCTTATTCACAGGACAAGCTGCAGTGTTTGTTTCCTGTATAATACTTTTTCACTGAATCCTGAAAAATAGATTATACAATCCATACCTAGTTAGTAATGAAGGGTAATAATGGATATTTTCTCTTAAATATGATTTTTTCAGATAATTTGCATTCAGGATGATTAAAAAAAAATTACTTCTCTGAAGATGACCTGTTAAAAATGGTCACAACCAGGGGTGAAGAGCTGGATTGATAACTACTATTTCAGTTCCAGGGAATGCCTTGGTTTCTACGCCAGCTTGACAAACAAGAAGATCAATAGATGCTCAAATACTTAATGGCATTTTAGGCTCTTTAAAGTAATTTGAGAAAAACTTTGATTATGTATTAATTAGGTAGGTTTATATTTATATTTAAATAGGTCTGAGAATTGAAAAGATATTTAATTGGGATGTAATGATAAATTGAAGTTGAAGCTCTAAATAGCAAATGGTGCAAATTCAAATCAGACTGAATCTTCTGACTTCCAGAGAAGTGTGTTAAACTAGTGTGTAGATGCAAAAGCAGTTCCTTACTTCCCATCTGCCAATTATGTACAGAATTCATTTGCCAGTGATGGTGAAAATATGTGATATATAGTATAAATTATTGCAATATTCAGAATTTTCTGAAGTGAGCTTTACGGGTAAAGGTGCATGGTGGAAAAAATGCAGCTGTGATAATTTTTACTTGCTTGAGAAATTTCTTTCCAAAGTACAGGTAGTTCTGTGTTGAAGTTTCAAAGCATGTTTCCAGCCATGGCACAACATTCTTTATAAGAGTTTTTGTAGATGAATTCCTTGTCCTTGTGGCAGTCCACTGTATAATCCCTGTGCTCCCTTTTGTGCCCTACTGTGCAATTTTTTCTGACTTCCATTACCAGAAAGGAATTGTGATATAAAAATTAATTCCTAGGCCCCTGACAGGGAAAGGCCCAAAGGCATTACCCTCCAAAACAACTCATCAAGGTAATTTATTTCCACATTTTTTTTAAAGAGTGAGTGGCTACCAGCAGGTAACTTAACTTTTGGTGTATTATAGGACTTCCATTTTGCAGCTGGTGGTGCTAATGATTTATCTGCCGTGTTTGTGGATGATGTTTTATAGGCTGAGTTTATATAGGAATTGCATTAGACACTCTGGAAGGTTTAATTTAAGAGGAATGCAAAGAAATACAAAATTCTGGAAGGCCATGGGGAAAAAATACCCAGGCAGATGAAACAAAAAATGTCAAGTATTTGACTTTTTTTGTTCATTGGTTTGTCTACTACCTTGTTAATAACATCACTAAAAGACTCTATTAAAGAAAATGTAAAAGTTGCTGTGTACAGGAATTTGAAGATCATTATTTTCAACAGTACATTGTTTCTCAGATGCAGTTTTTGATATTATACACCACACAAATCCCTAAGCGATCATAATCTGTAACTCAGTTTCCATTTATACCTAAAAAGCTCTGACATCTGTTTAAACACCAGTATCTTCACAAATACATAGAAATTTTACTCCTGCTGGGTATCAAGTGAAAGAATCTGAAATTTAAAATGACACTGATCCTAACAAGCAGCTTCTAGTGATTTAAGAATCATTGAATCACAGAACTATTTAGGGTGGAAAAGAACTTTGATATCCTCAAGTCCAACCACTGACCCAGGACTTGCAAGCCCACCCTTTAACTGCATCCTAAAGCAGAGCATTAAACATCTTTTGAATCACTCCAGGACTGGTGACCCAACCACTGCTCTGGGCACCCTGTGCCAGTGCTTGACAACCCTCTTGGGAAATTTCTTTTTTCTAATTTCCAATCTAGACCTCTCCTGGCCCAACCTGAGGCCATTTCCACTTGTCCTATCACTTTTTACTTGGGAGAAGAGGCTGATCCCCACCTGGAGGAAGGGGCAGACACCTCAGGAAGAGTACAAAAATGTTGTGGGGTTTTGAAGGTAGAAAATTAGAAGGGCCAAAATTCAACTTGAACCTAATTTGTCTACTACTGTAAAAGACAATAAAAATGTTTCTATAAATACATTGGCAACAAAAGGAGGCCTATGGAGAATCTCCATCTTTTACTGAATGTGGGGGGAAGCAACAGTGATGAGGAAAGGACTGAGGTACTTAATGCCTTCTTTGCCTCAGTTTTAAATAAAGACCAGTTAATTTTGGAGTACCCAGCCCCCGAGCTGGAAGGCAGGGATGAGGAGGAAAATGAAGCTCATCATCCAAGGGGAAATTGCTGTGAACTGCTGCTCCACTAAGCCACACACACATGTCCATGGGCCTGGATGGTGTCCAAACGAGGGTTCCAAAGGTGCTGTGGAGGTGCTCACTGAGCCACATTCCACCATTCACCAGCAGATCTGGTTAACCAGGGAGGTCCCTGTTGGCTGATGTTTGACAAATGGGATGTCCATCTACAGGAAGGGCTGTATGAGGGCACCTACAGCCTGTCAGCCTGGCCATGGTGACAGGGGAAGGTTGTGGAGTCACATGTGTCACCAAGTGACACTCACAGGGCAACACGCTGATATTGGCATTTAAAAGGATTTGTCCTTCAAAGTTTCTTCTTTTTTTCAGTGGCTTTACATTCTTACTGAAGTACTTCAAATTGACATACAATCTTTTGACTGAATATTGAGATAATTTGATTAAACTTTTGAGCCTTTTTTCCTTGTAGTTTGTTGTGACAGGCAATTAGGCTTCTTTTCAATGACTCATCAGCTCTTGTGAACAAACAGCATCAGCAAGGCAGAGAACTGAGCTCTGAGAGTAATAAATGAACTGATACAACTAAATTTAAAAAATGCAACTTCTTCGTCACTCTTTGGCCCTTGTGTCTTACCTTTTATATGCACAGTTTGTAATTATTTCCTTGGCTTAGGGCTAGGGATGCTGTAGAAATATACACACACACAAAAACATGATAATGTCAAGCAATTTACTCAAATAAATCAAACAGAGCTGCAATTCTATGCCCTGACTGTGAATTTCTATCACCCCTCATTGAGCAGTATGTATGGTTTACAGGGGTCATAGTGTTCGTTTTACCATGAATCCAGAAACTGTTGGTCCTGCCTTGTAAGCCCATAACATTTGATCTTCAAGATCAATCTGTTGGTTTGTAGCAGTATGTCAACTATAAGCCATCTTGCTGATTTATTTTTTTTCTTTTTGAATTATTTTAGGAGCCCAGAAAGGAGATGTGGAGATTACATTTGGTCGAGATAGAGAACTAAGCGAGGAAATACTGCTTTCAGGCTTTATCCAGTTAATAAATTTATTTTGCTAACAACTTTAGTTGTTAGCATATTAATTTATGTCTAAAGGCACTTGTCTTAACATCTTATGCTTACAGGCAAATGTCATACCTGCTTTTCAGTGGAGAGCTGATAGCTGGGTGTTCGGTGAAGTTCAAGATTATCCCTGTCATTGTCTGCATATTATTTCATTGTGGTCAAAATCAGAGGTGAGGCATTAGTGGAAGTATGGCATTTTAAAGCTCCCTGACAACTGCTCTCCTGCATGAGATATTATTATCATTGTTTTCCATGACTATTGTTATCATGTCACCATATCGTGTTTACTTTGTCCTCTTTCTCACCTTGACATGCGCTGGGCTGTAATTCTGCTTGATCCCAACCTGGCAAGACTGCATTTTTATGCTGTGCAGGAAATAGGAAAAATATTATCTCTTTTACAGGCACATTTGCAAAGATTTGGTGTTGTGCTGCAGTCAGTTTGACTTTGCTTGGAGCAAGAGTTGATGGCAAGGCTCCTGTAACCTTCTTCCCAGGCTGACTGGGCTGTACCCAGACAGGCCTATTGCTCTGAAAGCAGGGGCATCTGTGGTCAGCAAAATTTGCTTTTCTCTGGGTGAGCTTTTTCTGGGGTCCTGAACTGGCAATCTGCAAGGACTTCTTGGAAATTCCAAGTATTCAATCTGAGTCCTCCACCAAGTCTCCTTTCAGCCTCAAGGCTGCAATTGTTCCATCTGCATGTTAGGAAGACAAAGCTCAGTTTACCCCACGATTTGTGCTTTCATGTTTGAGCTTTAAAAACTGAGGTGCCCTCCTAAAATCCATGCCATTACTCTCATTCAGAGGTAGCTGCACTGAAATGTTCTTGATGTTTTTCAGAGATGTAAAATTTCCCATGTGAATCTCTATTCTTTTTCTCACATTTTATTTAGATCACATCACAGAAGCTTTTGGCTTGACTGGAAGCTATGAGCTTAAAATTCTCTGATCCTACAAGTAGCATGCTGAACTGAGCATGTAGAGAAGAAAGTCAGCTTCTGTCTCTGGGCTTTTATTTTGCCACGCCCATATTAACTTTTCTGTTGGCTTAAACAGAAAACTTGGCACCTGTACTGAGTCTCTAGGTCAGCAGAACAAGATGCTGCCTTCTCAGCTAGCTTGAACTTGTCCTTGGTTGTTTCTTTATATGGAAAATAATTCTCACTGCTACTAAAAAGAAAGAGTTCAAGCTCCCGGTACCTTTTGCAAATAAAACCATGAATACTATTTTTCTTTCTCTTTCTCTTTTTTTCTTTTCTCTTTCTTTTATTTTTTTTTTAACTGTTGGAAATTGGGGCAGAGAATATGGAATGGGATTTACCCAGAGTTACCCAGCAAGTCACAGATGTAGCTAGGGAAGGATCTGACCCTCTGAGACCCACTGCCTCTGCCACATGGGCTGCAGTAATCACCTAAGTAAGAAGCTGCACAGAGAAGAGACTACAGCAAGAGCTGCCCCTCATGGCCTGCTTCACCAGCTTCATCCTTTTCCATTGTTTTCAAGTTTTCCATATCACCCTCCCTTTCGTGTGGTAAGGAATTTGGTGGCGAAGTATTTGAATATGTGGGAGGATCTGTTCCTGTTGGGCAGGAGAAGGTTCCAGGTTCAGGAGGAGCTTCAAGATGAGCCACGGCAGAGCAGCTTCTGCTTTTGCTGATCATGCTCCACTTCTCCTGCTTATGTAACGAGGCAATGGTTGCAGAGGTATCAGTATTGTTGTTTGTGACATTCGTTTTTCAAGTATAAAGAATAAAACTAGTTTGGCTCATCAGAATTCATTCATTCCTTCAGAAGTTCAAAGCAGGGTCAACACAAACCAGATCTTTGGCTTGAAAGCATTTAGGCTTCTTTCTTTTGTATTACTTTTAATATTTAATAATTTTTTTTCTTATCTTGCATTAGTTCCATATTTAGCCATGTCCCCACATAAAAGACTGTTGGCACAGAAAGTCCTTCATTCAAGTCATTCCCCTTCGTGTCACCGATTAATTCAGACCATTAACTAAGAAGCAAACTAGCTAATCATTTGTCCATATGTGGCCTGCATATGTAGCAATCTTGGAGGCTTATGAATGCAGTTGGCTAGCAAAGAAACCACTGGCATTTCATTGCATTTTTCTGTGTCTCAGCATTTTTTGCCCCTGCCCCAAAAAATTGAAAAGCCAAAGCACAGCTCATCTTTACAGTAATTCCTACCAATGCAATCAGAAACTGAAAAGCTTCTCTCTCATCTGACATTTCTAGCACAATTTCCAGGGCTCAGATCTTGTTACTAAATGGGCAGTCACCTGGTCGAAATTTTGGCTCATTTTTAGTAGGCAAAACTCTGTGATGATTGCTAAGTTTATACTGTGAATAAAATCAAAAGTAATATGGATAAGTAAAGAATCAGTGATAACTGAATGTTAGAAATTAATTCTCCTGTTGTAATCTCTATCTGTGACTTTCAGACTTTTATTACAGACTATGCCTTATTGAAGTCTCTGAGCTCTTCCCCATCAAGTCCCAGTTTAATCAAAACTTTTATTTTGGCTGATTCTCTCTCAGTATTTTCATAGTTCAAGTCTATAATCACTATTCAATAGTTTTAATTATAGCTACTGCTCAAGAGACCTGAAACATAGCTTTTCATATCTTTATGAACTATTTCTTGTATGGGGTTTTGAAGATCTCATAATTTAAATGCTATTAGAAAAGTTTTATGTGAAGTGGAAGTGAGATATGGACCATAGTGAATACCCATGAATGGCTTCAAGATTGTATTAATTGCTTTGTGCTTGGATCCTGCAGCCATCACATACTTAACAGGTGCAAGTTGAATGCACACTGCAGAACTTTGGAGGGGGTTCAGAACACAGTTCTTCAGGGTGATGAGAAATGTCCAGGCCTCCTCTGTAGCTCATCTATAAAAAAACCAAGTGTTACAAGACTCACTGCCTTCCAAACCCACAAAAATATCCTTGTGTGTTTGTACAACTGAAATTGTTTCCTGCAGGGATATCCTCAGTTCAAGGTGGTGAGAAACAGACAGCACAGGCCAACATCTTTGCTTTGCTTTGCCTTTTCTATCATGAGGTTTGGGCAGCCTGGGGACGTGATTAGTGATCCCATGGGAATACTGCCATGCTCCATTCCATATCCTCAACATTTACCCCGTTCAGATGCTGTTTTGGACTCTGCCAGATCTCACCAACTCACACACTGTACACATCATGGTGCTTCAGTTTCCTTCTTCCAGATATTTTTCACTTAGACACAAGCAGTGTTTATAATGCTTCCCTGGAAGGAACAGGCAATCAACTGATCCCAAGCCCAGCTCTGGACAGGGAAATCTTCTAAGGCAGACCAGGTAAATTGCTTTCCTAGAAGTCCCTTTCAAAGTGTTCACAATCAAACGTTCAAGCTTGGATTTCTTAAGGGTGTAGAATACCTGGAATTGCACACAAGACAATACAATTGCTCATGGATACCTGTAGTGATGATTCTTTTATATTCTCTTGTATTTATAAATAGAAAATGTGATGAATGCTGTTACTTGTCTGCCTTATGTGTCCTCCTTAGCTGGCTTCATCACTTCATTTGAAGGCAATAAGTTTTGTTTTGTCTTCTCACTTTTTATCTCTGTTCTGTTTTCCTTTCAGTGCAGCTTCAACTCTAGACTACTGGATGTCAACATCATATCTAATCCTCTGAAACTGAACTCTCAGTTTTTGGTTTTTCTTTATTATCTTCCAAGGCAAAGTACTGTCTATAATTGCTGCTGGAATGAAAGCACTGGAGAATGAAGACAATATTTGTCTATTAGAGACAACAGAATAACAAACTTCTCTGTAATGCAGTTGGCATGAAGCTTCTGCATTTTCATCTGTGGATAATTGTTTCTGTGATCAACAAGGAAAAGTTGCAAGACTGTTGTAGTCTATGGAGGGAGCTAAGAGCTGTTCTGTCTGAAAACATTAATTTTAATCAGGCTGGGGGAAAAGTGGTCAGAAAAAAATCACACAGTTGTTTAATAGAAATTTCTCTAACATATAGAGGAGGGAAAGAGGTTCAAGGGAATTTGTAGGAATCCTGATTATACCTTCAGTCAGTTGCGAGTCTCTTTTTTTTTTTTTGAAATGCAAAAAAAAAAAAAATAAAATAAGCATGAGAGAGAAAAGAGCACAGAAAGGGTAAAAAATATTTATCTGATTTATCTGGAGTAAAAACTTGTAGAGATAAGCCCTTTCCTGGTCACTGAAAACAGTTGCCTGATGTAACATATGACAGACTGTCCATGACAGAGGAAAGATTACTTCCTACTTGCCCTTCTGTTTTGGTGCTAGTAAAGAAGCTGTTATAATCCACATTCAGAGACGGGAAAGCTGACTAGGAGTTGGTGTAGCTCTCCTTGAGGATATTATGTTCTTCAGGAGAAAAGGTGGGACTGGAAGCTGTAGAGAGTGGAACTGTGTCAGAATTAGGAAAGGCATGGGAGAAAAGTTAGATAATCAATTCTTGGTTGCTTTACTCTGAAGATATCTTTCCTCAGAAGCAGTTTTGTCCTTGGTAAGTAATGCTATATATAAGGAAGCTTTTGTCAAAAGTGAACAGAACTAAAGTGATGGGACTAAAGATCTGGACTAAAATCAGATGTTTGCTTTAAATCTTATTTGCTGTGTGTGGGCTGTGTTGGATGTCCAGGCTGACATCCATGGGAAATCTCTGACTCTACCTGAAGAGGCAAGTGATGGCTAAAGACCTGCTCAGCAGAGGGAGTGTGGTCAGAGAGATAAGAAAATGTCAGAGGTACAGTTTTCTGAGACTGTAAGAATCAGTGGTAAACATAAGAAGGCACAAACACACAGATCCTTAAAATACCTTAAAGAGTCTAGTCCTTAGTCCTCAGGATTATCC
This sequence comes from Haemorhous mexicanus, assembly GCF_027477595.1. NCBI lineage: Eukaryota > Metazoa > Chordata > Aves > Passeriformes > Fringillidae > Haemorhous > Haemorhous mexicanus. The sequence goes on from NC_082341.1 coordinate 11,995,292, forward strand.
AGACTTTTGATTCTGATAAGATGGTTTATGAAGGTGCCAAAGGGTACTGTTTACAGGGATGCTATTTACTATGTTTGCATTGAAAGCCTTCTGTTCACTATATGGAACCTGCTAGGGAGATAATTTGCAATTGTCTAGTCTATGTGTGAAAACTGTGAACATGCAAGTCTGATGTGAAATTAAGTCTCTCCCGGAGAGAATTTGTTTATTCCCTACTATTTACTCCATTTCTCTTTTTGGGCTGACACCTACAAAATAATATACCTTCAAATATTGTTGGCTTTAGCAATTTCCTATTGTAGCTATGCCTCCACTGAGAGGAAAAACAGCCTGGTGTCCAGGAAGGAGATGCTGACTTACCCATGGTGCCTGTTATTCTAGTATATTCTCTGATCTCTCATATGAGCATAGAACATGAGAACAGAGGTATTTGGATTATATCCACCTCCTCTGCATCTCAGAGTGGCAAGTAGGATATGACATGGAAAATATAGGGCTTTAGAGGGCCCAGCAGAGTGATTCCACACCTCGGTGTGCCCATTAGTTTATCTCTAGTCATGCTGCCAGAATTAGATTTGAGCCCCTTTAATACCCAGTAGAGCCCTTTCCCCCTTCACTGTGCTGTCTTTTACCTCACTGCCCAGGAGTTTTTATTTAGAGCCCTGCAAAAGTGAGTAAAGATACTGTGCTAGAATCAGGTCTTCAGCTTGGTAATGTTTTATGGAAACAAACAAATCTGAACCAGAAACTTTGCCACCTTTTTTTTTTTTTTTTCCCTTTTCCCTTTTGTTTCAGTTTCAATCAGCACCAAACTCCATTACCTGTAAATAAGATATTAGTTATGCTGAGCAGGTCATACTGAATGTATTTCCATTCCTTTCAGATACACAGAGAGTGTAGTATTAGTTATTGTATTAGTTCATTGTCACTGTGGTGGATGATATTTTTAGCTTAGGGATATATGTACAAAACTAATTGAAGCCCAAACCCCATTTTTGGTTCTTCCTGGCTTGCATGCAAAAACAGTCTGATTCCATTATTCTTTTGTTTCATCAAAGAATAGTAGTGAGGACACTATTTCCACATCACAGGCTTACAAAATTTTAGTAAGCATTGAACACCATTTCAGAAGGGACTTCCTGGCCTGAAGTAGAGGAGAGGCATTTTTGGGTTTTTCAGGGTTTTTTTGCTTCTTTTTGGTAAGGCATATTTAAATACTGATCTCTTCATTTCCACAGTGTCATAAAGTTGCTGAACCAGAATGGAGAGGAAAGTGCTTTTCTTACTGAAGCAGAATATAGTAATATGTCTGCTTGCCATGTGTCATTATCAAAGAAATACTGCAGCCAGGTTAGGCAGAACATTTGGAATCTCACAATCACTTAAAATCTTGTTAAATTAAATCTTGTTTCAAGCCAATGAAAGTCTATAAGACAGGTACATCAATATGCATGTTTCATAATCCATTGTCTACTCATTCATCAAAATATTTTCTTTCTCTTTTTCTGAAATTTTTTTACTCTCTTCCATTATCTTTGTAAAGTGCTTGAGATGGGCTACTCATAGAAGAACATATTCTTTCAGGTAATTATTTATGTAAATTCTAAGTCTTCCTAGTCTTCAGCAATACATAAATGTGCTTAAATACACACATGACTATAGAGTTTTGCTACAGCCTGCAGCATGTGCTCAATCCTCTCCTTCCCTCCCTTCCCTCCGCCTGTCCAGCTCAGGGTTCTGTGCTACCCTTCCAAATGTCCTGATCACAATTCATTCAATCCCCAACATGCTTGAAAAGAGATCTCTGTCCTTCCTTATCAAAGCCAAGGCTAATCTGGAAAAAAGTTTTACTTCCCAATTATATGATTAGTAATGGGAGTTTCTTACAATGGATCTCATTTTACTCCCACGCAAAGCTCCATTTCACTGCAACATAATCCTGTCAACTAAAGTGCTGTTTTTATCTCAGTGTCACCAAGAGAAAGGAAAAGATCAGAAATCTCTGTAAAGCAGGATCCTTTTAAAATTTTTGTTTGTAGCAAGTCTTTGTGGAGTGGCTCTTTGAGTCAGAATGGTCAGATTAAAAAAAAATCACAGCTAATTTCTTTGCTGAAAAATAATAGTAATAATAATAACAACAGCAACAATAACTCTGATAAATTGTTTTTCAGTGAGCTGAGGGTTTCTGGGGAGAAGCCTCCAGAGCAGAGAGATGTGAGACACACAGAGGGTGGGAGGGAGAGTGGCAGCACTGCTGCTCCCCCACGTCCCTGCAGAGCCCCCTGGGCTGGGGAATCAGCAGGGGGGAGCAAGCAGTGCCAAAATGCTCCTCACAGCACTGTCTGACAAGGGAGCTCAGATGAAAGCTGTGCTATTTTAGTAGAAGTCTTTGGATAAAAATAAGACCATAATACACAGCAGTGATCTGATAGTTTATAACAGGTTTATTCACGAGTCCTCATTTAGTGTCCACTTAGGTGAAACTCCTGTGGATTTATCAGCTAGTCAATCAAAAAGCAAAATATTTTGTTAAATGTTTAAAAATAAATAGCCATCTGACTTCAACAAAGGAACTTTTGCCCCATCCAGCTGTTGTTTTTATAGAGTTTTCTATCACCATTTATGGTGTTTCTTTTCTCTCCTGCTCCTATGCTCTGTTTCTCTTATGCAATGAATTGTGAGAGTAAGACAAACTAGGGAAGGAGATAAAGACATCATGTGATTTTTCTTTATTTGTTCTGTAAAGCATGTAGCTCATTTTATACAATTGTATAAATGGCAGTAAAACACTTGGCCTCAGTGGGAGCTTTATTTGGGTAATTTCTACATAAGGATTGCAGTCTGGGGCTCCCACTGTTTTAAGCAGTTCCAAAATACTGAGATCACATCTGTACAATATCTAATATTTATTTTGCTTCTCTACAAAGCTGGGATATTTGGAAAAAAGGAGGAAGAAAAATAAAAACACTAAGGGAATGCATTTTAGGAGTGCGTAGCATAGGATAATCTCTCCTCTGAGCTTTGTTTGTTTTCCATTTAAAATAACGTGTGAAAGTACCTGGCAGTTCTTGTGTTTCCAATTGTAGTCTTTAAGCAAAAAATACCTTAAAGAGACTTTTCATTCTTAGGGAGAATAACAAACTTTTTAAAATACCTTGTCTTAGGTATATAATAATGTTTATATATAAAAATCTTGTCCCTGCCCCAGAGGAGGATACAGTGAGGGGTGAGGTGACACAAACCACAGCAGCTCTGTGCTGTGATGGCACAGGGTGCAGTATTTTGCCACAGCTTCTCCAGGCTGCTCGTGCAGGATCCTGGGCTCCACTGGCACTGAGGGGCACAGCAGACTGGCACCTCCCTAGCACGGGGGGCAGAGCTTGGCTGGGCACAGGACTTCACAGGAGTTTCTTGTTGCGTTTTCACAGGAGCAGACAAGCTGGCTAAGGATTTCACCAACGAGCCAAAATGTGACATGAAGCCTTTTTATCTGTGTGAGTCAGAGAAGAACAAAATCTAAGAGGCTGCTGGCTCTCACAGCCTGAGAATTGATTTTTTGGTAGAGTCTACTGTTTTATGTAAATAATAAGCTTTCCAAGAATAACACTGAATTCTTCTTTTAAATATTTAAACTCTGCAAGAGATTGGGTTAATCAGTAGGAGCAATATCGGACTGAGCACACATCACCCCAAACATTTTTACTATAGTCACCTATTCCCTTCATCTAAACCAGCTACTTTTACAGAAATATGAATGATTATACTGTTGGAAAATACCTGACTCTGCACAAAAGAAAAACAAAGAAAAGAAAAAAAAAAAAGAACTGAAGAAATGGCTAAAGGGACTAATAAAGAATAATGAGGAGAAGAAATTAAATATTTGGAGAGATGAACACTATGAAGTGGGGATGCCAAGTGACATTAATTTGAAATTATGACTTTCTAATTGCTGCTCTCCTGCAGTTGAACTGTTTTTCTAAGATATATATTTGCTATTTTAGTGTATGAGCATGTCTTAAAGAGTCCCCTTGTAGATCTCTGTTGATTCTGTTACAACTTGCCTTGAAACTCAGTAGCTCTTTTCTGCTGCTGCAATGGCCTTTGTGACCAGTGTAGACATTAAATGTGGAAGGAACACAAAGCCAGAGGGAAGGAAGGTGTTAAAGACTAAATGGTCCTATAAAACTTTTTCTGCTCTTAATCCAGCTCTCACATCAAGAGGCACTCAGGACCCAACTTCTACAAATGCCAGTCAAAAAATACTTGTTCTCTTTTGAAAAAAGTGATACTGAAGTGCCATCTTGGGGATCTTGCTTTTACACAAAGACATCATAAGCGGATAAACAAAGTTAAGTCTGTATGAAGGGCTTTCATCTTGCAGCAAGACTGGGAATCTTTGATAGTGGATATTTATATGCCTAAGATACAAGCATCTGAAGTATGAGCACCTAAGCAACAAAGGTAAGTTTTGTGACAAAGAATGAAAAGTATTGTGTGGGAGGAGAGTCTGAACAGGGACACAGCCATTTTCCTACCCTCTGGAAGCACACAGAAAGGTGAAAAAGAAGCAGGGTGTAACAGTGTTTTTGAATGTCCAGTAAATCTGCTTCATATATAAAGAGCTAGAAGTGATACTGAAACAAGCAGTATGCTTTGTAATTTGAAAATTGAATCCATCAAAGGTCCTTAGCTAGCTGACATGTTGGAATTAAAACTGTCCCTCCAATTAGGCCAGCAAAAACTACTGGATTTCTGGGACCTTCAAGGAACTGGTGAGAGATGTATAAGCTTGAATATGATCCTTTATGCTTTCTTAAGAGTAGAGTGCAATGTGCAAGGTAGCCCATGTACAGAATAGTCATTCCACTTTAATTTTAGAGAGAATGAATTACTAGAGTACTATAAAATAAAAACCAGGTTATAAAACATGCAGGAGAAGAACAAGTTGTACTGCCAGCTCCAGCTCAGATACATATGCACGATGCTGACAAAATGAGCTGTCTTTCCCAGCCTCAGTGACAGTAAATAAAGAGCGATGGCTAACAAAAACAATGTGATAAAGGCTGGCTTGTGAGAATTGCTCTTTTGCAGGAAACCCATAGTACAACGTATTCATTAGTCATATTATTGCTAACTGAGGGTTATGTATAGCTCCCTCTCCGCCCAGCTCAAAGCACAGTATGTACTGTAGGTTTCCTCTGATGCACTGGTAGTGATCAAATCTAAGCTGGCTCTAATGTAAGCCAAAAGGGAAAATAAAACCAGCAGTTCTTAGAAGGGGAGGAAAAAGAAAGCAAAGGAACAGTAAGGACACATCAATTTAAAGTGATGTGAAAGACTGAGGGTATGTACTGTATCAGAGATAAAAAAAAATATGGGAAGTGGCATCCCATGAGTAGTAGAAAAAATCTATAGCAATTGGCAGTATTTTACATTGAGACATTATGGTTCTTGGCTCAGCTACTGCCAGTGGTGGTGTTTATTAGAATGCTGCCTGTACTACCAAGGACCAAAAAGAGCTGCCAGCCTACAGCTGGTGGTGTGCTTTATGTCAAGAGTAAAGGTAGAAGGACTGATACAGACAACAGACCAACAAATTTCTCATTGGGACAAAAGGACTCCTGATGGCTTTAATCCAGAAGGGAAGATGGTTGCTCAGCCTGGAGTGCAGTACAGTCTTTTGAGTGTCTGAAGTCATTACTTAAAGGCCTTGGAGGGTGTGAGGGCATTCAACTACTCAGTGCTTGCTCATCAACTCCAGCAAGAGGAGTCAGAAGGCTCCATTATGAGTCTGGTAACAGTAAATCCTAAAATACTCCCTGATTTCCCAATTCATTCTTTCAGGTTTGAGAGCTGAGGAGGCACTGGTGAGGTAGAGTCAGATGTTCAATCAAGTCACTTCAAAGTAACAAGTTACCACACATCAAGGCCATGGTAAAAGTTCTTGTGAGAGCCCTGAGCCAAAGGCAGATGCCTGATGAATTGAGACAAGTTAGTCCAGAGTGGAAAGGAGCTGTGTGCAGCCATGGACACTGCTTTGGAGCCAACATTATCTCCCTTGTCAGTGCTGCTCCTGCACCTGAATGTTGTCGCGCACAGGAGCAGAAACATTTCCTGCTGTGTCCTTGTACCTCACTTCACCTCCAGGATTGTGTATAAGCCACATGTCTGTGTGAAGAGAAAGGGGCCTAAAGAGGTAAAAATATCTGAAGTCTACTGAAGTTCAGTGCAAATTGAATGTTTGACAGATTAAGACCCCAATTAAATTATCAAGGATTCAGAAAAACCCCACAGATATTGCCGGTGTAAATTCGTGTAATTGCATAGTACCAAGTCCCAGTTTAACTTCACCCATAATCTCATTTTGTTCTGTAAAACACATAGTTTACCTAAGATTTTAAAAGCAATTCATTTCTCTTGACAGATAAGACATTACATTATTTTCTTACATTTGGATTGTCATCACTCATCAAGTCAGAGATAACCCAAAGTCATTATACCAAGTACTTATAATTTTCCCCCTCAGAAAAAAAGCACTGAGTCCTCACCCCAGCTGACTTTTGTCTAGGTACAGGAATATAAAACCTAACAGAGAGAAGCTCAACATTTGCACTGACAGCTGCACAAGGCTCAGTTTTATCATAAATGAATATGACTTTCCCAGAAAAATGAATTTGGAGATTCAGTGTGTGCTCACTAGGTTACTGAAGGAAGGCTCACTGGGAAGTCTTGTGATGATCTACACTGAGTTTCTGCAGGGCCTCCCTTGAAACAAGGGTTGGCACTGGAGACACACTCCATTATTAATTAAGGCCACGATGCTTCTGCAACTCTTCTCAACTCGTAAACTTTTTTTGCAAAATATGAATATTCCTGAAATTGCATTTTGGGCTTACTGATTTGCCTGGTAACATGGCTCCAAGCTGCATGTGAGGTTTTCTAGTTTGCTCTGGGAACTAGCTAAGCCAGTGCTGAGACACAGACTTTGGTGGAGACTTACAATATCCATCAAACGCTTTATTGGCCAACGGAGAGCCAAGGATTAAAACCTTAATCCTTGAAACAAATTTTATTTCCTAACTTTTATTTTGCCCACAAAACAAAGTCCCTATAAACCCAGCCAGTAGGATTTACTGAATGCATTTCTCCAGCTTGAAAGCAAATCTTTAACTCTCTATCCTTCATTTTATGAGACCCTGTGAGCTCATCAGAGTGCTCCAGTGGAGGCTTGAGCCTCAGCTTCTTTTGTATTGACTTGCCTTGACCAAAAGGTCTCAAGAGCCTGGACAGCACTTCAGAAATGGTGGGCCTGAGAGTGGCAAAGAGCAGGATTGAAAGTAGAATTAGATCAGAAATAGGAGTTTGCTATTATTTGCTTATCAGTATTCTGGTTCAAGCTGCAGTGAAGCACTGAGGAATTGGTTTTGGACATTAACTGTTGTCCACTGCTCTGCTCGTCAGTTCTTTTGCATTATGTAGCTTGTACACTGAATAAAATGTACAAACCAGCAGCCCTCTGAGGACAAGAGATGAATTCACTTCCTCCTGCATTTTAGGTGGCTTGGGAGGGCAGCAGAGCAGCTGAGGAACAGGAAATGCTGAGATAGAAATGGCACATACTTGTTGCCAGGGCTGCTCAGGAAACTCCCTGATTTAATGATCTGATTTTTAGAGAGCACCATTTTGCTGGAATAGCACAGGAGAGCAGAGGTATCATTGTACTTGAACCCTCTTTTTGAAAGAATTTGTATGCTAACAGGACAAGATTTATATTTTCAGCCAGCACAATGAAGCTAAAGATGTGTAATCTAAGGGTGGCAACTATTTTTTAGAACATGAAAAGCAATGTCAGGAGAGACAGTAAAGTTAAACAAGGCAAAACATAGAAAAAACAAATGTACTCTACCAATATGTAATTACCTTCCCAAAGAGTAGGGCATTTAAGGGGAATATAAGGTCATGCTTGTGTTCACATAGAGATGCATCACAATATTTGGAAGCATTTCAATGGTACTTCATTCTTTAGACATGCAATGAGGTGTCAGTGGTTAAAAAGATAAATCCCAGTCTATTAGATGAATCAATGGAGCTTTTACTCACCATGACTACTGGTAGCAGAAATGCTTCTGAAATTAAATATTTAATAGTAAAACAGATACTGAGAAAATAATGTCATTAAAACTTTTCATAAGGAAAAAAAAAAACACCCAAAAATAAGGAAATTAAAAGAACCTAAATAGAAGCAATGTAATTTTTTTACTCGTTCTTAGCAAGTCTTCTAAAAAGAAATTTTGAAACAAATGAAAATGAGTATTTTTGAATGGATGTGTAGAAGGGAATCAGTGAGGAAAAAAGGAGAGAAATCAAGTAAGTTTCAAGGAAACCTGCTCTGCTGTACATGTGTATTTACAGGAAATACAAGTACAGCACAGGAGAATATGAGTGTGCAGTTACTGAGGTTTTCAAAGTAGGACTGGCTGCAAAGGCATGTCCCACACCAGCCAGCACAAACTGTACTGTAAACTGGAAATGACAGGAGAGCACTTTCACCCCATCCATAGCACATTATGGGAACAACACCAAAGCCCAGGGTTGCCTTGACCTAAAGAAAAGCCAAATACTTTGGCAGAACATACTGTAGGTTCTTCCAAATATGGAAGTTTTTTCTGATCTCTGGGCATATTTCAGCAGAACTATTTTTAAACATAATGTTCATGCTTTTCAAGTACTTTTTCTTTGATTGGGGAGCAGAAAAAATGGAGTGTAGTAATTCCCATCAGGTTTCTTTTTTTCCATTTTATAAACAGGATGTTCCTGGTTTCAGGAATATCAAATAATACTACTGCATGTGTACAGTGAGAGATAACAACCATATTTCTTTGCACCCCACAGGTTTTTTTTTTTTCTGTTTTTTTTTTTTTTTTTTTTTTAAGAAGGAAAACAAAAAGTTAGGATCATCTCCCCTCCTCCAACTCAATAACAGAAGTTAGCATAATCTAGTCTGGCCAAAGCAGCAAAACTTTTAGAGAACTATTATCCCTCACTGTTTTCCAGCTCTCTGAGAACTCACACACAAGTTTCAGAAGGAAGACATTAATTACAGTACCTGGAGCCCTACAGTGGCATTAGAACATCATTTTGTCATCTCTGTGTATATATAAGGATTTTAAGTGACACTAAAAAATTATTATATTAAGTGACACATTAATATATCTTCTGAGTGCTTCTGTGTAAAAGATATAATCACAGCTACAGAAGATGAAACTGGGCACTAGGACTGACACTGGTTAATTGTCACCATGAGCACAGCTCCAAGGCTGCTGACAGTCCAGGACCAATTACATGAGCCATGCCAAGCACTTGCAATACAGGAGACTTGATTTATTCTGTCACACAAAAACATCCTATGTCTAGAAACACTTAAACATTCAGAAACCATTGGTTACAAAGGTACTTGATGCAGAAAAGATGTTTTTTCTCTGTTTTTCTTCATAGCTAGGTCCTGGAAATGGAAAAATAAGATCAGTTTTTCCTAGATTTATGCTCATTCTCCAGAACAGGTGTGGACCAGGGAATAGTCCCAATGGCCAATCTGGATATGGTACCTCTGGTTTCAGCAGGTAAAAAAGCTCAGCTGTATGGACAATGGCCCTGTCCTACCACTTGGTTCAGGGCCAAAGAACATTCTCTGGTCACTTTTATTTACTAGAGTAGATGCAGCTGTGATGGAGCACAGCCATTGTAGAAGTCTTGATTCCAGTTATTTTGCTGGCCTATGACGCAGATTGATTCAAATTTGGTTAATTTAATGTCCTTGATTTGCTTATTTAATGTAACATAAGAACATAAAAAGCCTTTTCTGGGTCAGTCCCAAATCTTTCCCTAACAATGAGAAAAAGCTTACAGATGAGTTTAAGGGCAGGACAGATGTAGCAGAACTTGCCAAGAATTCTCTCTTCATTTCAAGTTCAGGGGTTGCTCAAGCCAGAAACACTTAGTATTCAATCGCTCCCTAGCATATGGCTCTTGTGTCAGTGTGAAGCTGGGGAAGCCTTTGGTCCCCCTTAGTACCTTGTAGCATTGTCTGTGTCCTACCTTCCTTCCCTTTGTGTGAGAATGAGCCCCTTTGCTTTCAGTCTGCCAACTGCTAGTTTGATTTGATGTCATTGTGCTGCAACAGAAAACACTGATCATTCTCTGTTTATCCTCTCCATGTAACTCATGATTTTATAGATCACTTTCCTTTGGGGCACCTGCATTGATTTATTTTCCAAGAAAGAGCATGTACTTGGTGATTCTTCCCTCAGATGCCATTTCATAGTTCTGTCACCTGTGTGCTCCTTTTCTATTTCCAGTTCTTTTTTTATCCTTCTTTTTTTTTTTTCTTTTCCTTTTCTTTTTTTTTTCCTCCCACATAGATAGAGGAGGTCTTTTAAGCTATTCAGGATGGGAGAGATCTCTTACTGAATGTGCATGGTGCCTCGAGCATGGTTGAGTAGGTGCTGCTGTAATACAATATGAGGGAAGAGCTCTAGATCAAAGGTAAGATTTATGTAGCTATTCAAGTACCTTAGAAGCCAGAAGGTGACAAACAAAATTTACAGGAGCATCTCTGCAGATTAGATGCCTAACTTCCCCTGATAGTCTTACCAGCACAGCAGAATCCTTTTCATGTTGCTAATCTTTGGGATAACAACCCTTAGTCCAGTGATGAAAAGCAATCAGGGATACCATATGCACACAGAAAACAGCACTGTTCCTTCACAGGACCAATCAGCATCCAGGCATGACATATCTGTAGAAATAGAGTGAGTCTGGCAAATAAAAATAATGTGGATTTTGATGATTCACGGGTAATATTCACCCTGTGAATATAAAAGAAGTAATAAAAATCACAAGGAAAGAAGATTCAGCAACCCTGGATTAATAAGCTGTAAGAAATGAGCCTGGAAAATTAATGAAGTCATAAGAAATCTAAGAGAAAAGGTAGACATATTATGTATTTCTTCCACAGAGTTGTTTTTCTCTCTGACACTTAATGTTTGGTTAAAGAGTAGAATTAAAAATCAATTTAAAAGTTTTGAATTTTCCCTAATTTTAATGTAGAAAGAAGGGATTATGATGAATCAGACCAGTAAAGTTTTCAGCAGTTTCAAACCTGTTTAAACAGTGCTGTCTTTATTATGGGAAGATGGGGAAAGAAAATATGGCCCTTTCAAGACAAGGATACAGCTGCAGACACTTGGGTTATAAGCTCCAACTTTTATTCCCAAATTACTGAGTGTTCTTCTGGTGTGTTTAACCTTTGGACAACTAATTCACCACTTTGATATGGAATCTCTTTACAATTAAGCCAGAAAACACATCTAGACATTTTTTGGAAAGTGTTGAATTTTGTGAAAATGATTAATCTGACCTCAACAGTTCTAGTTTTTGATGCTTTTGAGGCTGAGAAGGAAAAAATGGCTAAAATTAATTCCATCTGTATACCTGTGATACCTGTTGGTGTGTTTAAAGAGTTTAGGAGCCAGGGGTGGCCCTTGGATGCTTCTACACAAAAAATTACATGATTGACCAGGGTTTTGCAGTATATAACCAAGCCTCAAAATGCAGCTTTATTTGGATTGGGTGTATTTATTTCTCATGAAAAGATTTCTTAATGCCATGTACTTTCCAGCATGTTGTGTACAGGCACACACAGAGCAGAGTAAGCTATTCTCAGCAAAACAACTTACACATCAAAAATTGCCACTTTATGCTTTTCAGAAAAATTCTTTTTTCTGAACTTTTTTTTTTTTTAATTGGGACTTCTCTGGAATAAATGTACACTTAGAGAGAATCCAGTTGGCAAAACCAGGCATTAGCTGACTGGTTTGTACAAACATGCTGTAGCCTGTGGATTCCTTGCAAGCTATTTCCTGTCTTAACTGTGTGTATTGTGCTTGTATTGGGAATTTATTTTCATGCTGCTCAGTTGTTTGAGTTCACCTGGATCACAGGGTTACACACATTTCCTAAATGGGAGTGCTGCATCTTTAGTCCACTGCTACACTGGGCCTACAGTTTGTCTGAACTCCCAGCAAATATGCACCAATGGTTTGGTTCCTTCTCTTCCTATGAAAAGGTTGTCCTAGAGAAGAATTTTCTTGCCTGAAAAATATCAGGCAAGAATGTCTTTATAAAATATATATATAAAATTTATATAGAATATCAGTTGCAGGTTTTACTGGGGAAAGGATCAGGCAAAGCAGAGAAAAGAGGAGAATTAAAACTGTAGTAGTGCTTCCATTAGTACTGTAAGGTTCATACACCTCAGAGCAGTAGGGGCTCCATCTCCCCATTACAGCTGCATTTGGCCTTGGCCAGAGAAAATGGTCCACTGGATTCAACAACAAGGTAACTGCATGAATTCTGTGGTCTGTGTATTCAAACCATTGGGTAAAATGATGGAAGATTTATCAGTGGCCTTCAAATCAGTAAATTTCAATGGGTGATTTTTTTTGAGTCAATGTGAAATGAGTGTTTATGACTAGTTTTCCTAGATGCTGCTATAATACAATGACTGTGGACTGTTGAACCATATGCCTTATTTCAGGCAGAACTGATGTACCTCCAAGAGAGGATTATATAATCCCCTTTCAGATCAGATGGTCTGTGAAGTGCAGATGAATGCAGAGCACATACTGAAGAGAACTGGAAAGCAATAAGGTTTCTTGTTTAATGTTAGTGTTACTGTCTTCTGCTTGTAATAAATGAGCATTAGAAGGAGTTTCACTCACAACAAACACTTCTGATATCATAATATACTAAAAAAACGAGTTTTTACAGACCCTTACTCATATAAATGATAGCAGCAACTGGATACAATGTCAGGCAAATGGCTTATGCATTATATGAGTGTGTGAACCAGACACTTCTGTTGACATTATAAGAAGTCATTACACTTTCAATTGACTTATTTTGCCATTGCAAACACTGTTATCTGCTTACTGGAAGATTTTTTTTCTGTCTGTATTTTTTAGGGGAAAATGTTATATTGCCTTAAGAAGTGTTGCTGTTAATAGGATTCTAAAATATTTTTTGTATATATAGACACATTTTTGATTCCTTTCAGTTAAAAAAGGAACAGAATAATTACAGAAAGGCTGCTTCCAGTCAGTTGATAGATGTCAATTTCTGTATGATATAGTAGTCCCTTTTTTGTGTGACATCTAGCATGTGCTGTACTAGCTGTGGAGATTACAAACACCCTGTCTTTCTCTTTTTTCTTTATCCTTCCATACCCTAACAATTAATTTCCCTATATTCATTACTTCACACATTTATCCCACTAGTTGTCTCAAAAATTTACAGCCCTTTAAACCAGTGCTAAAGTGCACAGAAAAACACGTTTGTGAAACAATGTTTAACATTCCCTCATTTCATCAACTTATAAGGATTAAATACATGAAGCACCACATGCTTTGATGGTTTGTTTGTTTGTTTACTTTGCTGCTTTTCCAGATGTCAGAGTTACTATAAGGAATCTTTGAAATTCTGTTTTTCTACCATGATTCACAACCCAAAGCATGCACACACAACTTTCTGCCTCAAGAATTTTTTTGGTGTTCACACCCCTATTTGCCCCAAAGCTGGGAACTGAGCCAGGACACCTAACTGAGCAACCACATGCTCAGCCTTGGGGACCTGGTGGCCACAGCCTGGATTGTCACACTGGTGTTCAGGAGCAGGGAGAGCACAGGAACTGACTTGGGTAAGGCTGCACAAACTCACCTGAAACCATGGGGAGTGCAATACCATGTAAAGGTGCTCCAGCAGACTTTACAGACCTTACAGCACAAGCCCCAGGCCAGCCAGAGCCACTTGGTTGCCAGCAGGTATTTAGGGACTTATCACAGCTGACTGCAACACAGAGCATGGGGTCAGCTTACCTGCTTCTGTGAGGGGCTGTTAGATATAGCTCAGAGATGCTCTTTCAATAGCTCCACCTGCTCAGGATTAAAGATGGTTTGATTTTCTGATCTACAAAATTTTTTATGTTGTTGTTCTTTAGCCGGTTTCTGGATTTAAAAAAAATACCCTTCCATAGGTGTAATACACTCCAAAAATTGCTCATGTAATGAAGCTTTTTGTTTTGTACAGGCAGAAATATTAGTGAGCATTCATTTCAAGAAACATGAATTTCAGCGCTGTGCATAAAGCAAAAGACAGCATTCCAAGGTTTTCTGCTTGAATAGGAAAATATCTTCCTGACCCATTTGCTGTTAAAAGAGAGGTCAAAAAAAGGAGTATTTGCAACTCTTCTGTCTTCTCTATTAATCTTAGCTTTAGACTTTGACTCATAAACAAGCACGCTAGGGTCCTGAACTAGGATTAAAATGGAAGGTTGTTTTCAGAACTGGTATAGAAAAGCACTTTTTCATTTTGTGTGTGAGTGTAAATGCCTTTAAAAATGAATAGAGCCATTCGTCTAAAAAAAAAGCAGTATTGACATTTTTATGGAGTTGTTTTTGGAAAGATCCAATGTTTAATATTAAATTCAACATATGGTTGTGGTCAAATTGTGCTCCTACTGTGTAAAATGTATGAATAACAACTTACTGCATTCTCCTGGCCAATATATGGAGAGAAGGTTGATTAATTTAACTAGTATCCCTTAATCTCCTGCCTTGGCTTCCATCCCGTTCTGCAAGGGTTGATAAATCTTACATCCCCTGAGGAGTATTACAATTCCTAATAGTCTTGTGCTATTAAGATGAAGCAAGGCTCAACTGTACCAAAACATCCAGCACATGAAACTTGTATAAATAATTTAGCTTTTCCAGTTTAATTTTTTTTTACAGCTTTTCTTTGCAGGCTACAATAAGAGATATTACTTCAGTCAGCTGTAAGTAAATAAAATAAAAAAAGGAAAATACTATTGAGAGGAATTGTATGAATAGGTAAGGCTGTTCTTCTCACTGCTTGCAGCACCCTGTTAGGCTGTCCAACTGAAGTCATTCATATATTTCCCTTCCTTTAAATAAAAATGTATTTTGTTTGGAGTGGGTGTTCTCTCAGGACCATCAGCTACTTTCCACAAGGTATGACACGGCCAAATGGGAATGGGAAAGTTAGGCACTGATTTCTGCATGAAGTGGGATTGCCTGTCCTGCCTTGGATTCTGTGTGAGCGTATGCAAAACACTGCATGCTTTTGGGAAGGCTCAGACAGGCAGGCAATCTGCTCAAATTGTAGGAGTTCTCCTGAATCAGGTGAGCCAGAGCAGTTGTCTGTGCTCATAGTTGTAGTCCACAGCAAATTCAGCTTAGCTTCACTTGCAGTGAAGGAAATTCAAGATAAATAGTATAGCCTTGCATTTGCTGTGGGCTGAGTTAGCACAAGGACAGCCACCATGTCTCAGCTAATGCATATTGAATTATTCAGCTGCAATATCTTGGTCATGTGACTGAGATTTATACTCATTTGTAAACTACCTTGAAGGAGAGAGCTGAAAGGATAAATACATTTTTTAAAAAGCAATGAAAAGGACTGTAAAAATCTCAAAACCTAGGACCACTATTCAACAGAGAGACACAGTTCTGCTTGGGAAGAGACAATATTAGTAATTTCTGAATAGAGATGGATTTTTTTTTTCCAGCACATAGCAAAACCTGGCAAATTAGCTGATTGTTTTCCTATTAACTAATATAGATGATGAGTATTTTGTTTCAGGAAATATAAACATCTTCTGCATAAGATTGAATCACCTGCAACAGGCTAAACCCTGTTGTCTTCATTCTAGCAAAATTTCTGCTGGAAATAGTAAAATTTTTAAAGAACTTGGAGCTGGCAGTACATGTTTACACAAAATAATGCTCTGACTTCAGTAACAGGTTGGACTGAATAAAGGTATGAAAACTTGGCTTGATTCATATTTTATATAAAAAATAATGCTTTGAATTCTTATCTATTATTAAGCAATTTTTTCTGCACACATAGTAAATTAATTCCTATCTGAGATAAGCAAATAGGGTTATAACTTTGGGCAAAAAGGGACTTAAAAGATTCAGGATGGGGACCTACTACTCAGTGACCATGTTGCTCTGTCTGGTGCAGAAGTCATCCTTGTAGGGATTTGGAGGATTTGGACTGGCTCTCTTAAATAAGATGTGGATGATGTGTGCCTATGGACTGTTACCATTTGGCCATGTGTCTTTTCAGGTCCCTTCTGTCCCATAAAGCTTCATCCAGGGGGTAGCAAAGGGCAAAGAAGGGTTTAGTCACAGTCCAGCAGCAGTTGTGTCCCATGACACCCTGGTGTGACAATGCCATGGCAAGGTGTGAGGTGCAATGCTCCAGGAGAAAGCTCCACAGTGAGGTTTGCTTGTTTTGGGACAAATTTTGCTAAATTATGGCACTTTTCAATCCCATGAGGAGCAGCCACTTGAATATCTTGTGAAATACATGCTTTGAAAGCTCAGCCTTATGCAGTTTTGTAGGGTCCAAGTGTAAAAAATTCTCAATGGGAAGAAGGAAATGGTTCATATCCATTGTGCACGTTCACTGACGCTCTTGTGACATCCAGGGATACTCTGGGATATTGCAGAGATTTATACATAAGAAATAGTGTAGAAGGATGAGTCCATCAGTGTAAAGAGGGAAACTTCAGTCCATTCTCTCACATTTGCTTTCAGAGACCCAGAGGACTATCTGTCTGTCAGAGAGACCGAGAGGACTTGGTTCCAACATTTGTACAGCCTGAGGGTGTGAGGACGACTTCAGGTCAGGTTTGACACAATCCAGCTGGCCTGCCATTTGGGTCCACCTTTTCCAACTGTTCTGGTAAGCTCCCCAGACAATTCTAAATCCCTCTGGACCCACTTCCATATGCATTTATTCCTACTGCCAAAGGCTTGGCCCAAACCCCTATGATTTCCCAGAGCTGTGTGACTGGTTATACAGGGCCCCCTGGGTGAATCCAAAATTAACTCTGACCAAAAGCCTCAAAAACCTGTCTTACAACAGACCTCTCAAGGAGACACTTTGATGTGATTTTCAGGTTCACGTTTTTCAGAAAATAGAATGCAACATTTCCAGTCTAAACTGTGGAATATAAAACTGAGTATCAGAATTGTAGAACGGTTTGGGTTGAAAGGGTTTTTAAAGAACATTTAGTTCCAGCTTACCTTTTTTAGGGACACCTTCCACTAGACCAGCTTGATCAGAGCCCCATCCAACCTGGTCTTGAACACTTCCAGGGATGGGGCACTCACAGCTTTTCTTGGCAACCTGATCCAGTGCTTCATCACTCTCACAGTGAAGAAATATCAGCCTCTTGTTCCTTTAAAAAATACAGATGTATTTATTTCCCTATTCCTAGTTTCATGTACATTGTATTTCATATGCTTTCTGTAATAATACCACAAAAGACTTCATAAATGCACTACTCAGTGGGGAATACTGTGCCTGCTTGTGATTTTACACATCTTTTCTTTAAGCCAGAAAATCTAAATGTAAAATGTAGTATTCAGAGACACTGAAAGGGGTTTTGTGGTGCTCTCTGGAGGATGCTGGATTCATAAAACAATGAATGGATTACCATCATCGATAGAGTTAGTTTTTCCATCTGTGGTAGACAGACAATATAGTCTTGCTAATGTGCTTCATATTAATAAACCACCCAAGTATAATTCATTGCAGGTTTCAGCTATAAATCAGAAATAGCCTTCATTTTGTTCAGCTGTCAGACTGGGAGAGCATTGGGGGTGGGGGCTGTTTGTAAGGGGGCCAGGGGGGCTGCAGCTCTCTGACCTCTCCCTGCAGTGGAAAGCATGTCACACCACAGCTGTCCACAGAGACAGGTCATGTGGCTCAGTGCCCTGTCACAAGCAAAAAGCCACCTTGTCACCTGCCATCATTTTTTGTCCTGCTGTGTTCTGCTGGGAAAGAGATGCAAAGAAATGCTGCAGGAATGGTGCAGTGCAAAGGCAAGCACGGCTGCCAGCAGCAAAATCCCTCGGGCACCTGATCTACTGCTCCACTGCTGGGGCTCAGGGGCTGCATGTGGCTGACCTGGGCACAGACCAACCCAGAGAAAGAATAGCAGAGGGTAGAACAGCATAGAATAGCATATTTTCAGCTGGAAGTGACCTATCATGGTCATCTGTCTCAGCTGCCTGACCAGTTCAGGGCGGACCAAAAGACGGGAATCAGTCCCAGGAATTTGCAGATATATCCTGACGTTTTGGTGTTAGACAAATTGCTTTGTACCTGATTGAAGTTCCATGAAAGCTGACAAGGGTTTTGTTCTTCCCTCCCTCCCTGACCCCAGTGGAAGCTCTTGCAGTCACTTAACCTCTCAGTTTTCCTGTCTCTGCCCAAGAAATTGGGATAAGCATGGATAACTCAGAGGTGTTCTGAGCATTAATTAGTTAACATTTGCAGGGCATTTTGAGGATAAAAAATGCTGAATATTGGCATTACCACACCTGGATCTGTGTGTGTCTCTGTCTATGCACAAAATGAATACCATACTTCCATGGGTAAAACTTACATATCAGATAAGCTTCATGCCTATGCAAATAAATCTTCAGGCAAATCAATTTTCTCCAGTAATCCTCAGGCAACATGCAGAGAAGCAGAGGCAAAGGCAGAGGGCAGCAGAAGCAGGGGGAGATGCACTAGAGAGGGAAAAGGGATTCAGAAGCGTGTGATGGGGGAAATCTGGAGAGGGGAAATCTCTTTCAACAAATGCTTATGAATATGCCCTACTGAATCACAGGCCACTGGCTGTGCACATGAGAATAGAGTTCTTCAAAATTCTTTTTGCATTATGATTTTGCCATGCATTATGTTTTATGATGACATAACCTCATTGTTTTGAGATTTTTGGTGTGCACTATAACAGCCTTTGTATGGCAATAAATGTAACTCATACATTAATTTTTGGCATTCCTCATATATTCATTCAGTGCCTGAAATGTGCACAGTTTAAACCTAGCACATTGTAACTGAACAAATAGTGGATTAAATGTGCCTGTTTTGTCTTTTTTACTAAGCTAGGTGGGATCAAAGCTATCAGCCTCTGTGCCATAGTTTAATTATATTTTTACTCAGAGTGCCAACATTTTACAAAATGAAATGAAGTAACAACAGGAGAAAGCACAGCATCATTCAAACAGGCTTTCATCAGGTCTTGGAAGGATAATAGAGAGCAATTGAAGCAGGTTTGTTAATTCTGTTGGTTTCAGCCCGTTGTAAAAGCAGTGCTCACAGCTGTTATTTCAGAGATGATCAGCTCCAGTCTGTGTGGACCCGCAACTGCAGAGTGAGAGGCAGAGAAACAACATGTGCAGATGCCCACACAGAGGTAGCTGCCACAGGGCCAGTGCCAGACCACTGACATAAGGACAAGGAAGTGGCTGATATGTAGGAGTGAATTGTGCATAGCCAGAGTAGTAAATGATGGTTCCTTTCTATGCAATTAGCTGTGAGCAGCAATCAGGAGGTGAACAATGGCAATGCATGTTCCAGCTATTGCTTTTGTGTTCTGTAATCTTGAGTGCATGCACATTTCTTAACATTTCCTAGACACCCACATCATTCTAAACGTTTAAAAGGTGTGGACTGGGTTTAATTGTGTGAGAATTTCCATGTCTGTAATGGGAAAGGGTTAGCCTATGCTGCTTTTGAAATGACTCTATGAATATGACTTAGAGAAATGTGCTCACTGTAATGACAGCCCTAGCAACATGTTGAATCCTCAGGGTAAAAGCTTATTCACTGACTACAAATGAAGGTTGTTAAAGGAGTAAGGGAAAAAAATGCAAAAGCAAATTAAAAAAAAAATAGTGTGGAATCAGGTAGCTTTTGCTTCTCCTCTTTGGAATCTGAAGTGCTTGCAGGAAGTGCTGTAATAATTATTTCTTCTAACAGCTGGCACTTCAACCTTCCTTCACACCAGGGGAAGTCAGTACTCAAGGGCTGGAAAGCGAGGTGGAGTCTCAGGGGAGCTTTTATCGCTGAGGATAGCACTTTCATGCCATGTTTGGGAAAGAAAAAAAAAAGATTAAAATGCAGACTGCTTTCTGCATGAACCACCTGTCTTTCTCAGAGGCTTTTAAAAAATGGACCTTGATTAGAGAGTCATCTTGTTGCAGGGCCTTTTAAATGGCCTTTTCTCTCCCTGCTGGCTTTTGTGGCTCCTGCTCTCCATTCTCCTTTTGTCCCCTCCCTTTAGGATGCTCCTTCTCACCCAATGGATGTTCTGCTCACCCCACATCTTCTCTCCAGTTCTGCAAGTGCTGCAGTTTTTAGGGCCTTGCATAAAACCCGATCAGAGACCACCCTGGGATAAAGTAGCTCTGAAATAGCACAAAAAGGAGCACAAAAATGAAAAATAAAGGTGATTTCTTACATCTGGATCCTAACAAGGTCCTGCTGGTATCTGAAGCTGTTCCATGGGCACAACCTTGTAAGCAGCAATAAGTATCCAGCCTGTCACCTACAGTTAGAGATTTTTTTGTGTCCTCATTTTTCTGATACTGCATTGTAAACATCAGCAATTTCATCTGTCACCTTCATATGGCTCCCTGTGCATATCTGTTTTGCCCCAGTCTTTAATTGCGCAGTCATCTATTATTTTCATTTCTCTGTATGGATAATTATGAAATAGTTCTTTTTATCTCCTTTCTTCAATGTATGGCTCCAGGCTCTATTAATCACAATCTAAAGCCTCAGCTGAATACATTGTTATTAAGTTCCTCATGTGGTTTTTATGGTGCTCTTTCTGCAATTTGTCAGTTCTTCACAAACATCGTGAATTTATATTCACAGCAGCCCTAGCAATTAAGCATATTATTACCATCATTTTACAGATGGAGAACTGAAGAAAAGATAAATTATAGACAAAGCTGTCAAAATCCTACACTAATTTTTGATGACCAACTTTAGACACCTAGCCTATAATTTCTCAGGGGCAATAGTATTAAATAGACAATCTGCATTCTAGTCATCTATCCATGTGCTTCAGTCTTCTGAATTTCTGCAAATCATACCCAGAAAGCTGGGAATAAAAATGTTAACAGCTGACTCTAATCCAAAATGAGCACTGTGGCAGAGGTAGGGAGATGGTTTAAGTGCCTTGCATGCTGTTGAGCGTTGAGCTTTGTACTGAGACAGCTAAAGGCAGAAGTTTGTGCTGTGAGTCTGCATCTGAGTTAGGCAGCTGAGCTCCCAGCAGTGCCAGCAGGGCCTGGGGAGCTGCTTGTTCACCCCCCAGGAGGCACCTCTGGCTGGTGAGCCCAGCACTGCTGAGTGCTCTCTGTGCCCTGACCAGGTCTCAGCTGACCCTACTGGGAGTGGAGACACTCAGCTGACACAGACACACTGAGCTGGTAGGAAACCAATTTATTCACCTGAATCTGCAGCCAAGCCTCTCCTTGGTGTATTTAGTAATGAAACACTATAGTTTCTACAATATTCTTCCTTCATATTTTCTTTGGTACCTTGCATTACCTGCAGCAAACTGAAGCTGGGGTGCCACGGACACGTTTCCATTCATCCCAAAATTCTTATTCACATAACACCATCCACACTTGCTGAGCTTTTAGCACTCATTCACATGCAGAGGAAATGGATTTCCTACTGTACGCAGGAATGTGTTTCTCACCACACTGTTCATGACTGGACAATATGCACAGTGCTGTGTGTTCTTACCGCAGAGTTTCTTTTTGAGAATCCCTGTCCTGACACTGCAACTGCATAACTGCAGCTCTGTTTTTTAAGCTGAATCAAAATTTTAAAGTGTTAATCCCCTGTGATGTTGACCAATGAGAATGCAGCTGAAACCCTAGAATGGATTTTAATTCTACTAAAATTATTTTTCCTATTTTTAATATGTTAATTTTTTTATATCAGCCATGTGTTCAGTTACTTGACTAGTCCATTAAATAAACATTAATTTAGAATAATGGAACAATCTTTAAGTATCACATAGCATAATTTCAAGTTTCACCACTACTAGGAGAGTTACCAAAGTGGTGGTGTCATCTACAGAATAATGTACAGGCCTGGGAATAAAGGAAATATGCTATTGCCAACTTTGTCATGGACTTTGCAGATGGATATATATTGACTAAATGCAGATGCCTGTGCTGAAGACATCTGCATCTGGCTCAGTGGATAGTCAGCAAAGAACCAGTCAATAAAATCCAGGGGCAATTCATCCTCTCCTAAATTAGGTGTCTGAAATAGGGCAGATGATTGGCACCCTAAAAGGGCATATTTGTCTCCAGTGACTATACATCGAGCCCCAGGGGCTAGCTTGAGTTTAAATGTCTACATTGTTGATTTCTTAAGTCAGGTGAGATGGATCCCACCCTCTGTATCCCCAGGCCAGTTATTTCATCTCAGTTTGCCTTTTATTTCTCTTTCTGAGTGAGCTAGTGTAATACCAGGAGCAGCAGAGTAGAATTAACACAGAGCTCTGCCTTGACTAATTAGTTTCTCAGTAGGGCTGTTTTATAGATCACTGGGGTATCTCTTCATGGCATGATGTTGTGGGATATAGAAATACTCTAAGAGCTATTATAATAAGCCACATGGTAAAGCTCAGTTAATTACCAGCATCTTCAATATACATGGGAGCTCCCATTGCCCTGTAGGTTCTTTTTCTTATGAAAAAAAGGTCTTAAATGATGTCAGTGCAATATCAATGTTGGAACTATCATGGCACTAAAGTTTCCATATGAAGCATGGTGATTTTTTCTTAGAAATCCACCATTCTTATCTTCTCTCCTTTCTGCCTCCAGTTTATTTCTTTGTCTGGTAGACACTGAAGCAGAAAGCTTCAGAAACAGAAGCCTTGTGGCAAGCCAGAATGAATAATAAAGCTGAATTCTGGGGATATTGCCAGGGAATGTCATACAGGATGCTCTGCACCAACAGCTCAGAAACTACAGGTGGAATGACAAGATTATATGCTGCCAAGCTCTAAGGCAAGCAAAATAGAGTCAGCAAGGAAGCAGAGGGAAGCTCCAGGTAGTTACAATTTACTCCTTTCTTGAAACCAGGAAAGTTGTAAAGTGTTTGACTTTGACTGTACCCACACAGTAACCCTGGACAGCCGTCACTCTCCACAGAATTTCTCTTCTAAACTCACCTAAAGACCAGTGCTGCATATATATTTAATTCTGTATGTTATTGCACCTATGGAGATTTCAGTCTTTCCTTCTGTCTTTATTTCCAGATAGGACCTGTTCTCTTCTGCCTCCTGCACCTCTCTCCATGCTGTGCTGCATGTGAGGTACTGCCAGGACCCGGGAAGAGGCAGAGCAGCCATGAGCACATCAACCTGTTTGGAAATTCAGGGTAGACTTTTCCTTCTTTCCCTCAGTATAAATGTCAGTTTCCTACACCTCTGCTCATAGTTTTAAGCACTTGATGCATAGTTCTGTTGCATTCAGTGGGAATACCCTTGGGAAACATCTCCAAATTTGGCTACGAGAGGGATTGTTTTGGAAAGTTGGAAGCATAATCCTCAGCTTGACCTGAGTGTCAGCTCAGAGATAAATAAAATGAAGGCTTACTTTGTTCACTATGAAGTGTCAGGACTATCCAGACATAGCTGTATACCTGATATCTTCAGAAATGGACATCTTCTTTTAAAGAGAATAGACACTTCTAAGATTTTTTCATGTATACCTTCATTAATTGTAAGCAATCTAACTTAAGACTTGTTGCAAATTAAAACTAAAAAGATCAAAGAAGTTTGCAGACTTGAACCCAAGGTAATCAAAAAATCAGCCAAGACTAATAGAAGTTGACCTTACCCTTGCATGACCTTTATAAGCTGTTTTATCACCTTGCAGCAAAGATTTACCATGACACAATGTGTGTGTGTGTTTTCATGGCATAGAGGTGTTAGACTTTCACTTTTGTTTAGAGAGAAACAAAAAACCCTTGCATTTTATATTTTCTTTTAGGGTAAGTGGCAGATAAATTCACTGGCCAGTGTTCTTATATTTTGTCCCATTTTGGAATCTGATTGTAGCCCTGTCCACAGAGAAACTGCCCGACATTTCTTTAGAAAAGCACCTGTCCTTGCTCTGCACTTGGACAAGAAACTAACCACCATATTTCCTTTAGCTTCTCCATCTTTGCCCCTTTTCTATCAGCAGGTGGGAGGCAGCCCCTGTATGGAAGATAACTGGTTTTATTTTTCCATCCAGGGGTGTCAGTCTCTTGTAATGGACAATTTGATGGCACTTCATTCATTAAAAGGAATCTAAAGGATAGTCTAAACCACTAAATTAGATTCTAATTTCCAGATGACATCATTTTGGTGAAGCACAGCTCATTCATAGGGCCTTGCAAAATGAGACTGACTATAAACTTTAAATACTGCCACAGTGAGACATATATTGCAATAGCAACCATGATGTAGGTTAATAAAATGGCCTACAGTTATGTGAATCCAACCATACACTCAAATTTCCTGGAAAAAACATTCCCACACTTGCACAAATCCACCTCCTCTTTTTTTTTTTTTTTTAAGTTTGACTGGTATCCACATGAGACACCAGGCAAATGTTTACTCTTAACTCTCTCCTGAGGTGAACAAGACTGACAACATGGGGCAGTAGAAAAACATACCTTGTCAGTGCCTGAAACTGAAAAGATTTAACAGGCTCAGAATGAACTTGTTTTTGCCATAAAAAAGCCTGAAATTAAAAGTAGATGTTTCCAGAATTTCCTGTCAGAATTTTTCCCGGCATATGAGTCAGGAACTGGTCCACTCCAATGGCCTTTTTTTTTGTTAAGTGCTGATTTTTCTTCATATTAGAGGGGGAGGGATGCAGGAGAAGGGAGAAGAGAAAATCAATATGTTCTTATGTAAACTCAGCTGGACAGCAGCATAATACAGCAACTAGCCAAAAACACAAGAGTGGATTCCAGGCTTCTGTTCAAAGAGTAATATGACATTTTTCTGTGTTGAAATTCAGGTGACTGAAACAGATGCTTTTACCTTTTATTTGAAACTATTGCAAGGCTATTCTGTTCCTAATTTTATTTTTGGTTCCTGAATCTACTGATTGTAATTGGAATTAAGAAATTGAATATCTGGTTTTAATTCTTATTACACAGAGATGACAAAGAATTTTCTATTTGAAAAAAAAAATATTTCATCGCTGTAGATTTCTCTAGAAGAAATTTTTCTGTTGGTTGCAAGAGACACATCCCAGTGTGTTCCAGTTTGTTTACCAAAGGATCAGGTCTTTTGTCAGAGCAACTGATGATCTATTGTTTGCTAAACTGATCAATTCAGACAAGAAGCCTAGACTTTATTTGCTAATAAACCAGGGGACTCTAACATGAGCCATCTATGATATAAACACCCCTAATTAAGCAAGCCATCCTCAGTTTCCTCTGAAAAGATTAGAGCAGAGTGGATATTTACAGGGATTTTGAATTGTGATGAGTCAGCCTGAGGTTCCACCAACTCAGTCTCTGTTGGCTGTAAAGGCATCCTGGAGTGAGCAGTTCACTTGATTAGATGTCTCAGCAAAGGCCTCTGCATTTAGAGAAGATGAATCCAAGCCCAAGTTTTTAAAAATTCTCAATTTATTTTAGCTTCTGTTGTTGGAGGTTTGCTTAAGTGATTAAAATTAGTCTTGAACTTGCTTTTATCCCAACTTAATGCTCTTCACATCAGAGTATAGTTTATAATAATTGACTAATTTATAAATGTTTGTGTTTTGCAGCACAATATTGAAAGGCACTGATTTCATTGTTTTGTGTGAAGGGATCTCTTTCTCGTTGCCCAGGTGTCCATGGGGTGGGAATATTTTCTCAAGCAGCAGTGTTAGAAAGGTGAGCTCACTTTTCCAAAATTGACAAGCAGAAAGCCAACAGAAGTTTTAATTCTTTAGGTTCTTTGCTACATTCTTTCTTTAGGGAAAACTGCTTCATCTGCTAATTGGATGTATGATACAGATATTATACTGTAAATCCTGTGGTAGAAGTGATATCTAAGAGTATTTAGGAATACTCTTAGGGGGAGTACATATAGATGTTCACCATAAGGTTACTGGAAAGGCTGCAAAGTCAGAAGCAACATGATCACACTACTGAAATAATAAATTAATGTAGACCTTTTTCTTTTCCTGTCTAAGGAAGAGGAAAGTATCCAGTCATTGACCACTGCTAGAGTCCCAACACCTGAGCATTGATTGTATTTCCAAAAGTCAATGGCAAAGCCAATGGTTTCTCTACGAACAGGATTTCAACCAGTATTTTCCTATATTCCCTCATACCTGTGGATGCATTTTAATTTGTTGAGCTGATAATGGTAATCAATGAATATTGAAAGAATGCCAAACACATTTGAAATGCATATTACTAGGCATCAAGTAATTGCAATTTCTAGTCAAATGCAGTCATTTGGGAATATACTGCTGCCTGTTCATCCCCAATCAATGAAGATTAGCCACAAAGAGAAACAGAACCTGCTTGCAACGACTTTGATAAAAAGATAATGACTGAAAACATTTTGAAGTTCCACAGCTGTTTTGCTATTTCAATTACATTCAGATTAGGAATAATATTAATAATGAAAAAAAAAATCACAATCATTAGCAGAGTTTAAACAAGTTTTAAATGCTGGGCTTGAGATGAGGATATCTTTAAAAATTAACACATTTAGAATCATGCTGGCTTTTGACCTATTTATGAAGTTTTGTCTTTAGGAATCAAGACTTTTTCACTTAAAAAAAATTTATTTGTTCATCACATATTCATGAAGCCACCATACCCTTCTATATGTACCATCTTAAACAGGTACAGTTCTCAGGAGCACCTTTTTCTTCCATGGTAGGCTCATTAAAACCTTCAGGGAAGTTCTCTGCTTGCAAAGGCTGCTTTTCTGTTACAGACAGAGTGAATTCAGCCCCAGATTTTGTATTGAGACTCACAACAAGAAGACCCTGGTCTTCTTCAGAGCAGGGATCAGCTGTGCCCTGTGCCAGAGCTGCAGTTAGCACAGTTACTCTGAGATTATTCATGCACAGCTGTCATTTGTGGACCCTGAGAACCAACAACTGGTTGAACAGCTGCTCTTGGAGACAGGAATTTGCTTTACAAAGCCACAGTCCTTTCTGATGACTGAGAATTGCTAGGAAGGGGTAGGATAGACCTGACCAAAAATGTTGTTGTCAGAGGCTGGCCAGCCCACTGAGGACAGCCTTAACAGTGGGGGAAAGGAGATGATAGCACACAATCAAGTGGGAAAGTGGTAGACTGGCTGATGTGGAAGGAGAGGCCACAAAATCAAAAGAAAAGGATAGAAGGTAGCCCACTGTGACCATATAGACACAAATAAAAAAGTGTCAGGATCACAGCATTGTGAGGGGAAATGCTCACTCTTGCTCTGGGAAAGAAATTTGCAGCAAAAAAGAGCAAGAAGAGGGAATGAGAGGTCTGCATGCAGGTGCAGGGCTATGAGATAGTCCTGGAATAGAGCAGACCTTCAGCAGAAGTACCCAGCTGTAATTATCCAACTAGAAATGGTAATATACCAGATAATTGTGCTGCCATTCAGACAGGCCTGGAGCGGATGGAGAAATGGGACAACAGGAACCTCATGAAGTTCAGCAAAAGGAAATGCTAAAGGTCTGACTCAGGAGAGGAAAAACCTTACACACCTGGACAGGGAGCAAAAAGCCTTACACAGCTGGGAGCCAGCAGTCTGGAAAGCAGCTTTGTAAGGAACACCCTCCAGCTCCTGGTGGACAAGAGCTGAATTGATCCATCAGTGCTCAGCACTGGAATTAATAAATCTGGAATGCTTGGCCCTGTGCTGGGTTCCTCACTACAAGAGACAAGGGAGTCCAGCACAGGTTCACAAAGATGTTTAAGGAAAAGCTGAGAGAGCTGGGGCTGCCCAGCTTGGAGAACAGAATTTCAGGGGGACATTATCCACGGGTATCAGTGCCTGCTGGGCCAGAAAAAAAGAGACAGAGCCAGAATATTTCCAGTGGTGCTCAGTGGCAAGATAAGAGGCAATGAGCATCAGCTGAAATATGAGAAATTTCATGTTAAATTAAGAAGAATATTGTGTGGATATTCAGCAGCTAGCGAAAGTAGTTTTCACAGTGGTGAAGACATAATTCTGTATATTTTTAATTGCTGAATTCCATGCAATTCAGGAGAGCAAGGTCCACAAATATCTCTAAAAGGAAAATTCATGGGTGTTAAAATTCGAATTTGGCTTTTTTCACCACAGGCCTCCAAAACACACTAAAATGCCATGTAGTTTTGGCTAACTGGAGCAAAAAGAACTGATACAGTAGTATGCAAATGAAGCTGAAGGAATAATAAATAAGTTTCCTAGTTTTAGGTGTATTTTCTCAATGGAGCCATGTTTATGGAAATGCATCTGTCATTGGAAGTCAAATTTATTCCTACATATTTTACTTTAGGTCTATTTTTAGCAATAGATGCATCTTCCCAGCACTCAGTCAACAATTATGGAAAATAGACCTGCATTTATGTATTTAAGAACATGTTCTGTCTGGATAGTTTTCGCTTATAGTAATTTTTTTCTGAATATAGAAATTATGAGGTCTCTTTAAATATTAAGATTGGTTTTTTCAAGGAGTTTGAAATCATTCCAGCTTTTTTTTAAAATTTTATTTTAACAGCTGGGGGGATCCATTGACTTCACTGGAATTATAGATCTAAAATTAAGGACACTATTAAATGTTATTGTGCCTGTTTTTCTCTCCCTACCAGAAACAATATAAATACAAATGTACTTCTGAGTTACAAATAACTGCATTTACTGAACATGTAGAAACATTCAGTCCTGGCTGCATGCCCTGATGAGTTTCTAGTGAATTCTAAAGCAAAGCCCTGTGAATATCATTAGAGAGCTGAAAAAGCATTTATAAGAATGCTATTCTAGTTTTGTGTAACATAAATATCTTCCTAGCTTTGTCTTGGGTGAAGAGGGAAGGCAGGGCAAAATGGGATCCCCAGACATATTCCATGCATAGAAACCTCACTGCAGAACTAGGTTAAAATATCAAATTTGGCAACTTTTAAAAGTTGTATAATTCACTGTATTTTATAAACAAAGGCAACAGCAAATTATATTTTAGAGAAATAAAATACATCTAACACGGAGTGTAAAAATAGCAACCTCTAGTCAAAGTTAGAGATGCAGTGTTTGTGCACAACAAAGACTGTGGATTTTAATGATGCAGTAAAGACAATCTGGTGTATCATTTAGAAATTAATTCTGTGTATGTAGATAATCTAAAGCTGAAACATGAGCTACCTTTTCTTATTTGAAGTGGCATTGCGATTATAAGCAGTAATTACTTAATGCTAATTTGTTTGTAATAGGCTTGATTTATTTCAACTTTTATCATTTAATTAATGGAGTGTATATCAATTATATTTAAATTTTCATTCTTAGCTGTAAGTAATATCTCCATTCTCTTAAATTTGGCATTAGCTCAAACAGCGCTCGTAGAATCTGCCCCCACACCCTTCAGAATCTCCCTTCCTTGAGGAAATCCTCCTTCTGAAATTTCCTTTTCATTTCCTGTTTTCCAAATAATACAGGACCAGACTCAGCATACTGACTGCCAGAGTATGGCCCAAGACAGAGCCAAGGCTTTTCAGTAACTCACAAGTTCACAAACCCCAGTCCTTGTATTAGAACTATTTCTGCTGCTTTTAGGGGATTTATCCAAAACCTCAATACCTATTGAAGCTATGAAGTTAGATTTGGCCTGATTTTCTTATAGGAGCTGACAGAACTTCACATTTTTGAAAAACAGGTTACATATATTTAAGAACCTATATTTAGACTCCTCTTTTAGAAGCCTTGGATGAGATTTTCATTCCAGCTGTGTCAAACTTCAAATTCACTCAGTCCTTTGATGAATTTTGGCTTGCAGAGACCAGTCAAGGAAGGAAAGTTAGCTTTTCATATGGCAACAATAATCTGGCATTTCTCTTGCATTGGGTCTAATTGACTCAACTCATCTCACAAGAAGATCAGGCCAGAGAACAGAAGGGGCTTTCATTTCCCTTGCAGAGAAGCTGGATTGTAGATGAATTTTCTTGTACATCTGGGGAAAATCATGACCCTCCTCCCTTTACCCTTTTCCTTCTAAGATCAGTAGCATTTCTTCTTTCTTTATGTGATGTTTTGACTCTGGTAAAATTTCCTGTATTTTATTTTCCCTATCTACTGAAAACAGACTCATGATTACTTTATGAGAATTTGTTCCATCCCACAAGCCTTTAGAGGAAAGGGTTTGCCTTCTCTTAGACTTCTCTCACTGCATCAGAAGAAAAACCTACATTCTATTTCTGCATCCTTGGCAAAGGTTCATGCATCTCCTGCAAATTTTTCAGCTACTGGGCAAGATCTTACTGGGTTTTTTTTGTGGTGATTTTTTTTTTTCTTTTTTAAGTTCACAGTGGGCAGTAATGTGGCAGTAAGCCCATCACTAGTATCTGGGCATTCAAGAGGAAGAAACCAGGCAGGGCTGTGAGTTTAGACCTTCTCCTTTAGAGGCTGGGCAGTGCAGGACTTGCAGCCCTGCTGCTTCCTGTCCCATGGAGCTGCCCCCTGCCCTGCAGCTGCTGGACCCCTCACAGTGGAGAGGTCATGGAGAGTCTCCTTTCATCCCCTTCTCACCACATCATTGTATCCTTGCTTTGGATACTGACTCCCACAAATGGGTCATATGTGAAAACCCAATTCATTGTTTTCCTTTGTTGGAAGAGGACTGCCACGAACTAGGAAAAACACTGAGCAAGATCTAAATCCTGCTTTCATGTAAAGGGATTTGTGTGTTCATTTTTCAGCTGGTAAAACCAATTTTTCCAGTTGTCTCAGAAGCCTTCTGTTAAATGAAGCTACCTCCCTAGTCTTTGCTACATGAACCTCTTCTGTTCCCACTCTCTGTTCTGTACTCCACAACTGTCTTGCCACAAAAATAAGATATTTAAGAAATAATTTTATTGGTTCAATGCTTTCTCAGCTTTTTATTCTCTAATTTTTGTGCTAATAAACGCCAAAATTTGTATTCCTGCTGCCAAACAGTGCATGCCTTCAGGCACTGGTGTGGTTTATGTGCTAAAACACAGTCAGTAGCCTGCATATTGCCTGCTAGGTGAAGTCTAATGAGCAGTGTTATTTTTAGAAGCAGAACTATATCCTTTGATTTCTATTGTATTTTTTTATTGCTGGAATAATTTTTGTTTGTCTTGTGCTCTGCAGCTGCATATCAAGCTGAATGCTTTGGGGATTTGTTATTCTCTGCAACAAAGCCTAATATTCCTTCCTGGTCAGTATGTGACTGCACCTGGATCATCTACTGCATTTCTAATGTCTGTAACAGATATTTCCTGTTTTGGGATTCTTTCCATTGTTCTCTGCTTTGAACTTCTCTTGCCTTCTTTAGGCAAGATGTTTAAATGATTGAGGCCTTAGACACCCATTCCTGCATAGGGACCCATTATTTGCTCTTCCTTTACTGTATGCAATGTACAAATGTGGAGTTTTCCAGGAGCCTCCTCTTGTATAATGATGTCCTATTTTTAAACACAAGCTACATCAGTGCCACTACATTACTTTTTTGAAAACATGAAGTTAAAATGATGCGAAGCCTTGGTGGATTAATCTAAATTATTTTACAATTATTTCTTCTTGATTTAATTTAATTAATTAACTGCACGTAAGTGTGATTACAAGTGCTTTGGAGTAATTGCTGTCTCTTCCTAAGTGTTTGTACAGAATCTAAAACAATGAAGACAGTCCTATGAATAGTAATAACTTTAAGGAAGAAGATTCAATTGTGTATTTCAGTGAAATTGTTATGATATATTTTTTGTCTTTTCTCTTGGCTGTGAAGTGTGCAGATACGTTAATAAAAACAAGTAACATGCTGTTACACACAGTGATTTAAAACCCCAAACTAAAAAATTTGGTTTCTTTTTTCCCACAGTGAACAAGGGAAAGAGCTGAAAATTCAAAGTAGCTGAATGTTTTCTAACTCACCTAATGTTAACTAAGGAAATAAGAATTCATTGAATATTAGAGAAGTCTTGAAATTCTGTTCAGATGAGCACTTGCTACAACCTATTAAGAATAAAAGAGAAGGAGAAAGATAAAATGTGCTGGAATAGTTGTGAAGAGAGAAAGTATTTAGTTAATGAAAGAAAAAGTCAGAATTAAAAATGAAGAATGTATCTATATATAGAAGTGATAAGCTGAAACTACAAAAAGAATTGAAGTTTCTCTGGATATAATCACACAAGCTGAATTCTGACAGAGGTATGTAAGATATTAGGAAGATATAATGAATTATGAGTGGTCAGGACTGAAATATTACATTTCTCCAAAAATGGAATTCTCCCTAGTGCAGAGGTAAAAATGCTTTAAGGGCCAGGATCTGAGTAATCCTTTTTTCTTTCCTCTTTCCTCTACCTACACCCCCAGCTGTCAGGGACTTAAGTGGGATTTACTTGTGTGAGAAAAGATGAAAGCAGCAAGATCTAGTATTCTTAAAAATGATCCATCCATCTGACTTTGTCACACTTAATTTTTGAAATTTGACATAGCTGGGAAAAATGAAAGAATGGAGTTGTGTTCACTCAGGCTAAGCACACCTAGCAAAAAAAAAAAGTCTAGTAAGTGCTTCATTTTTAATTACCTGTAGTAGTCCAATACAGAGGAGAGAAATACACAGATAAATGCTTACAACAAAGATTTTTAAGACAGTGTTGTAGCCTGTTCACAAACTATTAAAAGATTAAAAAAAAATCCAAACATTTTCCATATAATGACCAATGATTCTTTTAATTTTTTTGGTGCATAAAGGAAAAAAAATCTTCAAGTTGCAAGGGTGTTGCAGAGGGGAGAATGAATGAAATTTGTTTCAGCCATAGACGTATTGTTCAAAAGCTAAACAGAAGCCAGGAATAATTAACACTTTTCATATGTCCATTGATGTTTATGGCCTTTTACTGCTAGAACTAATACTGCCAACCCATTTCAAATTCCAAATGCCCCTTCCTCTGAAAAGGCAAATTACATTTGCCTCTAGAAAACATAAATGGCTGTAATCAAATGGCTATTGTTGAGAGCATGTCACACCAAATGTATATCTGGTTGTGTGTAAATGGTGGTTACTGGTTTCACTGGGGTCAATGAGCTTGTCACGAGCTTTGTGCTGAGCAATGTGCTTTGTGCTCAGCAGAATGCTTAGCTCTGCCTGCCCTGGGGAGCAGAACACATGAGATAATTACTTTGTTTTACTGGGTCATTTTAATCACATGTAAACACAACACAAGTATTTGAAATTTCCCCGTGCTTCCACTTAGCATGAGGAATGTTCTTTTCCCCGTTAACAGCTGGGTGACCCACATTTCAGCCAGGCAATCTAAAAATCCAGCTTGGGGTACACCATCCATGTAGCTATGTCCTGGAGTAATTTATATTTAAAAGGAATAGGAAAATATAGGAGGGCAGAGGTCAGTGAAAATCCAGTAGGATTACAGGCCTTTGCAATTTTGCTGTTCAACCAAATGGCAACTTTCACCGTATGTGTTTTCATTCATGTCTATCCCTTATACTTGGCAGGGCTGCAAACTCAGCCAGACCCTTGTGAGCAGTACACAGAGGAGGAAAGATGGAACAATGCAGGCAGCAGTGAGCAACAGATTTGTCTGCACAGATTATCCCTTCTCACTTATGCACATGATTGTCTTAAGTACACATAAATAGAATTTTTTCCCCTCCAGCCTTCTGTCAGACTCTCACTTTCACTGTGACCCAGCTTCTAAGGTACTACATATTTAGTCATATATTAGAGAGAAAAGGCCCTGTTTATCACATCACATGATGGGTTTATGGCATAAAATAGCATCTGGGGAGGGTGTCCTTGCTAAATCAGATGCTGATTGAGGGTAATGCTAACCCATGAATTCAGGAATTGCAAGCACCCTTCTGCAGAAGAGTGAGATGGGCTGCAAAAAGCAACCCTCAGACATAATATATGAAACCTGACGTTGCTGTTCCCCTGTGTATTTGTCTAATAGCT
Organism: Haemorhous mexicanus; assembly: GCF_027477595.1. Taxonomy (NCBI): domain Eukaryota; kingdom Metazoa; phylum Chordata; class Aves; order Passeriformes; family Fringillidae; genus Haemorhous; species Haemorhous mexicanus. Next base: position 12,029,398 of record NC_082341.1, read on the forward strand.
GGTGTATTTCTTTAGGCCTTGTGACAGAGTTTTATTTTGTTGCTATGTGCACATGTTTCAGATAGGAAGGAAGCAGGAAGCCACTGGCTTGTGGAGTCTAATCTCACCTGGTACACTGAGAGCAGAGGTAATGTGAATGGAAATGACTTAGTCATGAACCAGCCAGGGCAGGAATCAGATGCTCCAGCTCACTGCAGAGACAAATGTTTCTGACAACATTTAGCTGGTGCAGACCATCAGTTCCCAGAGACCAGGATTTTCACAGCACTAATCCAGCTGAAGCATGGGCTAAAGAAATTTTTCCAAGTGCACCTTGAGTACACAGCCCCTGTGACATAACTAACAGCACTGATAGTGTATAAAGGCAAGTTCCAGCACTGTAAAGCGTGAAATGTATGTGTCAAGTTTATTATGCTTCCCTTGCCTGGAGCTGATTAGTGCAAATTAATATTTCACACTAATCAGCATGAGCAGTTAGCACACAATTTGGATTTACGGAATTCAGCTGATTGCATTAAAAATGTATTTAGGCTATTTTTGCGTTGTGCAAATAGAGCAAAAATATCTGAGCTGTTTCCAGTAAGGGTTTTTTGGATAATATTTCTAGTGTTAATATTACCCTTCATATACATATAGCCATATACTGTTGACATGATAGTGGCTTTATGGATATCCAATACTTATAAAATGTACAGTTCATACTGAATGAAAAATTAATGCTCAGCATTTTTATAGGCATTGATTATTAAAATTTAAATTAAAAATATATTTTCAACATACCTTTAAAACATGCAAACAGCTAATAGGCTGTATGAAATTTGATCCTGAAACTGCTTAAGAAATTCACTTTTCAGGTAAAATAGTTATTTTTGACATTATGAAAATAAGACAGTATTTTCACTTATCTGGATCAAGCAACACTTATACAAGATTCCTGCTGTGAAGAAGAAAGGAGGAAGACCACTTGCCATACTAAAGATTACATTAAAAACCTACCTGTTTACTCAAGCTTTCCCAAAATAGCACATTCAATCTCACAGATCATTTCAAAACCCAAACAAATCCTCATGCAGATGTCTCCATCAGTTTTCAGGAGCATATAACTCAGTATGATTTCTGGAAAAGTTACTATAGAAATTCTCACTGTCTTCTGTGGAAGCTGGCTCAGGTGAAACATTTGCAGAACTTAATTTAGCTCATAGCTCTTGCAGTTGTCCAGAAAATCTTTGCAACATTGATTTCAAATACAATTGTATGGCACAGGAACTATTAGATCAATGTTTAGATACTATATTGTATTTCCAACAAGAAGACATTTGAGTACTTCTGCACTAATTAAAAATAAACACACACACACATGGGTAGATATTTTTATAAATTAGGAATTAAATTTTGGAAACTAAACAAAACATTGTTTGGACCAGTCCCCCAATTATGACTACAGGAAATTATGCCTGCACAGCAACAGGATGCATTGTCTTCTGTAGGTCTGGAAAGTGGTGACTCCATGTTTACCCAGTGCCAGGCTCCAGAGGCATTTTCTTCCTTCACAGACATCCATATGAACTTCTTGAGACCATTGGAACAGCTTTGGGTTTACTGTGGTGTAACCAAGAAGGGAACCTGAATCTCAGAGAGTGTGGTGACACATACTGATGACCCAATGTTTAAACTTTTGAGTTTGGTGATGTCTCTGAGATATACCTAGGAAATAAAGACCTCTGAGGTTTGTCTAAGGGCAGTATCTTCATAGACCATGGAATGTCCTCTGAGCGGTGGTTTTGTATCTCAACATGAAACACTTCTCTTTGTGGTTTGGTTTTTGTTTATGAGACAGTTCTTAATAACTTGCTGAAGTGCAAAACCTTCAAATCAATAGATGGAACATTCTATAAAGAATTATTGCAGGTCTCTTTTATAAGAAAAATAAAAGATGTCTGTATCAGGCTTGTTGGATGCCAACCCAGAATCCTGCAAGGCTCCTCCCCAAATGTGGGTTGCTAGGTTGTGAAATGGCCCTGAGCCATCTGCATCTCATTATGAGGCTTGTTTTGTACCACAAAACCCAAACAAATATATTTCATTACATAATAGTTATTCATAATGCACTTTCTACCATTATCAGTTATACAAGACCTCTTCAATTTTCTTTCTTGCTGATCCAAATCCACTGTTGCTGTTCCCTGATTTGCTTAGTAATATGTATAGGAAATTATGCAATTAGGCTTGTCAGCATGAAGAACTTGTAATCTTCTTACATATACCATAATTGCATCCCATTTGTCAACAAATGACAACTTTAATAAGAGAAGTGCTCATATCATATGGAATGTCCACACACTCCTTTAATAAGCACTGATTGAAAAATTTACTGCCATAGCAAGATGTTTTAGGACTTTAGTGTGAGGAGGAAAAAAGTTCAACCATAACTGAAAACATATGTCAGGAAAAAAGAGCCCAGCTCTCCACACTGTCAAATCTTACTGCTGCTTCAAATTTAGGCAAGTACATAAAGTGAAGTATGTTAAACCTGGAAACCTGGCGTTATGCATGGCCAGCAAACCCAGTTAGAACTGCTTGAACTGAAGCTGTGGTAGAGTACTCTGTATCCTCTGGATCCAAGCAAAATTAATATTTGTGCTATTGTGGACTGCTGACCTTTATGAAGCTCTCATGTTCCTTTGAACCACTCCTACATGGTTAGTGTGTGTATGCCATGAAAAGGAGACAAGGTGCCCTCCTGCCATGGGTTCCTCTCCACACTTGGCACAGTCAATTATGGATTGCTGTGGCAAAGTTTTGATTTGTCATTTGGCTGAAGTTTCCCATTTTACATCTTGACTTGCTGATGCAGATAGTCACAAGCTAAATCATTGTTAAAATTGCAGTCCTGCAGAACATCATCCTATGGAGGCTTCCTACACAGAAAATAAGAATTCAAGCTTTCAGCAGAGAGTAGGAGAGTTCAACAAACAAACAACTCTTCATGGTGTTAGGAATGCAACACCTGCTTTCTTTAAGTGCTTTGAAAATCCTAACATAATTTATTAAACTTTAACTTGTTTATTGAATTCTCTGTTTTAGGGCACAGTAAGTATGCAGAGTAAGTACAATCTACAAAAGAAGAATTTGAACTATGACATCCATGTTTCCAAATGGAAAGAAAAAGATAGCAGCAAACTAAAGCTTTAATGAGAAGACAATGAATGATTAATTAGTCTCTAGTAAATAACAGTGTAGTTGATGACCAGTTAATGTGATAATAAAACAAGAATGTAGATACAAAAGGAACTGTCCATCATATTTAACCTTAGTATAGTTAGAGTAAAAAGGCTAAATCGTATTGATTAGTCAACTTTGTTTATTTATTTTAACAAAGAGAATTGAAGACTCTGAAGCCAAATAAAATTTCTTATCTTTCCCCTGTGTTGGTAGCTCATCTCAAGTGTTGGAGTCCTTGAGGTATCCTTCAGAGAGCTATTGGAGAATTTTCTAGTTTTGAACATATAATAAGATGTCCTTTGGACATTGTAAAAGCTGCAGTCTGCTGTAAAACTCATTCTGTATTTATCCATGCCCATGTAATTGAATAAGTAAAAAGAAAACACTGTGGAGCCCTCAGGGTTTCTTTACTGCTGTGGATGCTGTAAGACCCAGCTGGTTACTGTGGAAAGAGGCACTGGAATCTTTAAATAAAGTCACTCTGGTCACGGCTGTGCCATGGATGTTTATCAGCATGGTGGCCCAGGATTAATGTGACCGCTCTGAGAGCTAAGAGAGAACTCCAAATCCTGCGTTAATGCATTTGAACAGGATCCTGAAAGGTCAGGGTGACCAGTACATGCATTAAATTATTTTTCCAAGTACATTTGCTGCAAATGCATGAGTTGGACTCCTTTTCAAATGGGAACAATGATGTCAGGTTTGTCTCTGGGCTCCTGAACATGATAAGGAATAATTTAAATGCAGGTGCATTTTGATGGAGAGGTGCTCATTTCGGCATGTAAAATCTGAATGCAAAAATAGGTAAATATGTGGCAGCTTTGGATAGGTAACCTATTAATGCAGATAGAAAACAGGAATCACATATACAAAGCCTCAGCCTGAAGGTTTATGAGTGGTGTATTGAATCTTCAGAGTCTGGTGTCTGAAGATTTACACTTTCATAGGCTTTGAGAGGAAAAGAAAAAGATCCCTAAACAGAGTTGCGAAAAACTACCTTCGTTCATCCCCTCTATTCATTTACCATAACAAGGAACCCTTAAAACCTTACAGAATACACCCAAGAAATACCAAATCTGTAAGCGTTATTTATTCAGCCTTTCCTGAAAATCAGAAGCTTTGAAGAAATCTCTAAATAAATTCTATATGCTGGGGCACTCAAAATAAAAAAAAATTAAAAAATAATGATCAAAATGAATAAAGCAAGAAAATAATAATATACCTGGGAAAAAACAGATCAGGAATATTTATTTAGAGAAAAAAAAGCAAAATTATTACCAAGTTTGAGGGTCATTTTCAGTTGTTGAAATTACCTTTATCCCAAGAAAGCTGGAGAATCTCAGGATGGTTTGAGATGCATGGTAAACTAAAGATCATCTAGTTTCCAGTCCCTGCCATGGGCAGGAACACTTTTCTCTGGACAGGCTGGTCAAAGGACCACCAACCTGGCTTTGAACACTTCCAGTGATGGGACATCCACACTTTGGATGTCCCATCACATGTCTTCCAGCGTTTCACCATTCCACAGTAAAGAATCTCTTCGCTATTTCTCATCAAAGTCTCTCCTCTTTTAGTTTAAAGCTCTTACCCTTTGTCCTGTCAGCACATCTCCTTGCAAAACTAGAAATGTGAACATAAATAATATATAGCATCCATACGTATTTGAAGATTTCTGTATTAAAGGAACATATTCTGGAAGCAAGTAATCAGAGTTAATTTGTGCTTTAAAAGTCTCTTAGCTCTCTTATTTGTAGGCTACATGTGGAAATTGATGAAAACCTCTCACCTGTGCTCTAAAAGGATGGAAATGTTTGTAAACTATGATACTGGAAAATTTCCATCTTGACTTTTGAACTGTTGGTATAATAGATTTCTAGTTAGTTACTATGGTGATAGTGCCCAAAGCTTTAGAAGCCGCAACATCAAAAAGACTGTGAAACACAAAACTACCTAAAAGGAATGGATAACCTTCTAGAAAGAAAATATTTATTTTTCATTTTTACATCCATGGTCTCATTGTTGGAGTGCCTCTGTTTTGTGTTAACTCTCTCAGCTAAATTCAGCTACCTATAAGCTAATTCACAGGCTGCAAAGCCACAAGAGGAAAGCTGTTCACCACATCTATTTTTCCTGTGTCTCTTCTGGTGATATGAATCATTTTCTTGAAACACCTCTCTCTGCCTCTCTTCACTAACTATGGTGTGAACTCATGTAACCTATTTAGACAGCTCAAAAGAGTAAAATGAATTGAACATAGGTCGACATTTGCTGTAGGCTTATGGTTATTTTTTTACTAAGAGGCCTGCTGGAGTTAACAACCACAGATTATAAAAATTGATAATGTAAATTGTAGCTGTAAATATGATACGCTTACAGCTTAAATTATGTAGTAACTGCATATATTCACACACATAGGTTTTTTCTGAAGAAATTGATTGCATAATGTAAGTTTATGACCATGTGTGTGCAGTAGTTATAGTTTACTACCCATTACACATTATCACTGCAAAATCAGTTCCAAGAAGTAATTTGAATTACTGGATTTTCTCCTCCTCTCTCTCTCTTTTCTGCTCCTATTTTACTTCTATGACAAATATGTCTTGCTGAAATTCAATAATATTAATTATGACTAAGGGGATATATGAAGTAAAAGCATGATCAACTCCCTGTTTATTAGTACCCAGTATTTAACTATAATTCAATGTAAAAAAAAAAAACAAACTGAGCAGAATATATATCTATGTAAAGGAAACATTTTTTAGTAATACAGCTGTATTTTGAAGGTACATTTTTTCTACTTGCACTTGTTTGTTATTGTTGTAGTTTAAGCACAAACATTTTTAAAATAAAAATTTTGTGGAAAGGGTGAGGTGAAGATAAAACTGTACTTGAAATTAATTCTGCATTAGTTAGGTAGTTCTGTGCAGCAAGAAGAAGTCATAGACTCACAGCAGTCAGAAAGATCTAATATCTGACATATTTAAGGATGTAAAAGTGAATGGAAAATTAAAGAGATGTGAAGATATCTGCTTTTTGAAAAGAGCTTTAGCATATTGCTGTTAGGCACATAATGTTCTGTCTGTATTGTCTGATGCCCTGAGAACTGCTCCCTCTCCTTTTAATCACCACAATGCTCTGCATCTCTGACTTGCTGTCCATTGGAAGTCTTTCTGCAAACCTTCTAAAATCAGCTGAAGGAGTGAAGGTCCAGAACCTGATTGGTGTGAGGGATTTGGTACTTAATTTTGAGATTATTTAAAACCCCACTGGCATCTGAAAAATGTCAGAATATGCCCCTAAAAACTATAGATCAAGCACAGAGTGAATGTTTTATGATTTTTTAAAATGATAATAATCTTAGACTAGAGAATAAAGATTTTTGTATGAAAAAGAAATATTTTTCTTGCTTTTGATAAAGACATGTGATTTTCTAAAGTGATGCTTTTATTTCTTTATATGAAATAAAGCTGTTACATACAAGTCTATTATACAAATGCAAATATCCTTTTTGCACAAGGAAAGTTTCATATTCTGATTCTGTGAGGTGCAGATGTTTATTATTTTCTTGAGGGGATTTATCTGACCAGACCTAGACTTCCACAGAGGAAACATCCGTGTCTGAGCTAGTCACATTAGCTTCCTCCTTTGTGATTGAGAAGAAAGGAGGTAATTTTATGTCACTATAATTAGTTGGATCATGGCATTGTAGGATCATTAAGGTTGGAAAGTATTTCTAAGATCACAAATTCAATTGACAGAATACCACCATGCCCACTTAACCATATAACAAAGTGCTACATTTGCTCATTTTTTGAATGCTTCCAGGGATGGTGACTCCATCACTACTCTTGAGAGCCAGTTCCACTGCTTAATTTCTCTCTCAATGGATGATTTTTTAAAAAAATCCAACCTGAACGTCCCTTGGCACAACTTGAGGCCTTTTCCTTACTGTTAGTTACCTGGGAGTGGAGACTGACCCCCACCTCACACAAGGTCCTTCCAGGTATTTGTTGAGAGCAGAGTTGTAAAGAGATGTCCATATTTACAGATGACTCATACCCTAAAAGTCTTTCCACTCTCCAACTATGGCGAGAGAGATCCCAAAAAGACTGGTGAAATATTGATAACTAAGATTAGCTTGGGTGAGTCACATCCTGAGTGAAGAGTCTTGATTTTATGATGTCAAGCAACTTGTGCCTTCATGCTCTACTTCCTAATCTCTTACTTTCCCTACACTCTTTGCCTCTCTTTTGAGCTATTTCAGAAGAGGATAGAAGATGCAATGATTTCATTCCCAGTCATCCTGTTTCTAAACCACATCCCATTAGAAAACACACCTGTGCAAGACAGAGGTGACTGAAGTAACTGCTCATGTTAGACAGTGGCCCCAGTCTCCCAATGAACAAATTTTAACACACTGAATACTAAGCTGTGTTTGAATACAGCCTGTCAGAACTCCAGGATTTTCATTCCCTTTCAGCAATCCATCCCACCTTGAGGCAGGAGGTGCCTTTGGGTGCACCAGTGTCTCGTTCCAGAGTGCAGTTTGAGCCAAGGCTTTGGGCCAGCTGAGATGAAGATACCACCCCCCAAACAGAGTTTGTTCTCTCTGTGCACAGAACCAGGACCCCAACAAAGGCAGTGGATGGGGAAAGAGGGTTCTGCCCCTCCTTGGGCACATGGGACCAGCAGGCTGCTGTGCAGACTCCCCTTGCCTCAAGTGATGAGGGGCCTCTGTTGAATTCCTTGCCCCTTAACTGACACACCCCCTACTTCTCTCTGATTTCCTTATAGGAAATGATGAAATGTGCTTTCTATGAGAAAGAATGTGTGTGAGGATTTTTTTCCCCAATTTTGCCAACATCTATGGAAATTTTTAGACTACTGATATGTACAAAATTCATTATTATTCTATAAGATAGCAGAACTGTTTCTTGTAGAATACTGTTTAAGAAATTAAGTCCAAGATACATTTTATACCTTCAAAGTGCATAGCTATAAGTCATACATGATTCAGGCCTAGGTCTTTTTCACTAGTCCTGGGTTAACCAGCTGCTTTATCAGTCTATTTCCTACTTCTCTTTCGGTATTTTTAAAAATTATGTTCTTCAAATATTATGGTGATAAAGAAGTCTGGTAAGGATTTGTATAAAAAAAAATTAAATGTATTTTGAAGGAAGAAATACAAAATGCTGGTGAGAAAAATACATCTGAAAAGTTATATATGAATCTGGAACCCCAATTAAAAAGGGAAATATGTAATAGGAAATGATGCCAGAGCCTAATACAGAACAATGAGATATTATTTTGGTTTTAAGTCTTAGTGAAGATTCTCCAGGATAAGGATTGCATAGTTGCATAGCAAATACTGTTCAATTGTGAAAACTGTCATTAAAAAAAAATCAACATTTTTGTGAAAGAAAAGCAAACTCTATTCACACAATAGTATTTTTCTCTCTGGCATTTTTGCAGGTGTGGAATTGAATGCTTACAGAAGTCATTGAGAAATTTTCCAGGCAAGAGGGATTTGCAGGTTCAAGATCTCTCACTCACACAGTGTTCATTTTGATGCACGTGCTTACCATTTACAACCTGGCCATAAGCTCACCAGATAAAACTTTTGCTGAAGTGAAAACTTGTGTTGGTTTTCAGTGGGTACAGGATGTGATCCACATGGGTAACAAATGTGTGATTTACTGACACGAGCTGTAGTGCTCTATAGAAATATCCATGGAGAAAAACCATTATGGGTGAGGATATTCCTTTTATTTCAGCATGTCTAAAGGAGCGCAAATGCTGCCTTCTTTATTCTTAGCAGCAAGGTCATTTCCCAAAGGACACAGAACAAAAAAAATTGATCTACAAACATCTCTTAGAGCAGTTACTAAATATCTAGCCTTGAAAATCGCTTCTAAAAGTAGAGGATGTATTGTGTTATTGTGTATTGTATTTTCATCTTTCACTACCAAAGTCAATATTTCCACTACCATCAGTCAAAGGATTGCTCTGAGTCCAGCTGTGTACATTCAATGGCATAAAAGACATTCAGGTGTTACTAGGAGATCTATTATCTGTCTTTGAGCCTTTGTCTGAGAAAAAAAAATTAGGGAGGAAGCCTTTTCAGTTAATGAAGAAATTTGAAACTAGAGGATTTAGTGATTTAAATATGGTTAAAGTGTATTTTAGGACAGATTCTGCCATCAACCAAGAAACAGCAAATCTGAGCTGAAAGCAAATACTGCACATCTGGTAACTGAAGCCACAGCTGGATGAAGGTTGGTTTGGCTGCTGCATTAAAGTACAGACAGGAATTAAACCATGGGGGATATTGATAATGTGAGGAGATTATATTTGTTGCAGAGTTTAAATAGGATGCAGAAAATAAGTGCAATGAGTGTAAAGGAGAATTTAGAAAAATGTTTATGTAAAAATGTGGGGGTAGAAGTGGAATGGAAGGAAACAGAACCCTTCTGAGTGGCAGAGGAAAAATCACATACAACTGAAATAGAATTAGCCACTGCATCTGTGCATGTGTTGGGGGAGGAGTTTGTAATCTTCTAGAGAAAAAAATGTCAGAAATTTCCTTTGAAATATCCTGTAACAACAACCACAAATACTTACATTTTCTATTTAGGGGCAGCAAAACATCCGAGACCTAGAGAGTGAAAAATGTGTGCTGAGAGGTGTCACTTTGTGCATTATGCTTCCTGTATTCTGTGAAGCAATGGATTCTGCCTTGTAATCTGTCTGAATTGCATTTCTTTTGTTGGTCCTTTACCCACAAAAATAGTAAAATACTTTTTCTAGAGGCAAGAAAATTCAGGGTTTTTGACAATTCTAACAGCTAAATATTTGCAGGTTTCCTACCTTTGTTAGTCTGGGGCATTTTGGAAAAAAAATCAAAATATCTTCCACAAAGGGGAAAAAAATGAAACAAAGCATTTTTATTATTTCAAAACTTTTAACATCAGGCACAGCAACAAGACAAAGATACCTTTGCCAGCAAATCAGCTGGGTTTTTGAGCATCTGACATCTGACCCCAACTGCACAAGTTGTTGCAAATGTATGGGGAATTTATCCTTTTCCAAGTGAACAAAGGGTGAGGCTCATGCTATCTCTTATGCCTGTACCACCAAATCTGATGGAATTTAAGCTTTTTGCTTATTGACCTAGGAAATTCCCTTCCCTTCCCTTCCCTTCCCTTCCCTTCCCTTCCCTTCCCTTCCCTTCCCTTCCCTTCCCTTCCCTTCCCTTCCCTTCCCTTCCCTTCCCTTCCCTTCCCTTCCCTTCCCTTCCCTTCCCTTCCCTTCCCTTCCCTTCCCTTCCCTTCCCTTCCCTTCCCTTCCCTTCCCTTCCCTTCCCTTCCCTTCCCTTCCCTTCCCTTCCCTTCCCTTCCCTTCCCTTCCCCAGGAATTTCCAGTGTTCATGACACTTGAAAAAATCAGAAGTTAGTAAGAATACAAATACAAAATACAAATACAGAATACAAAAAAGCTCCACAACTTATTGCATGTAAATATTTTAATTTTTGTGCCAATCTTCTGATACTGTTCTCATTCTTGAATGCTTTGGATTACCAAGGAGAATTATTCCCCTCTGTTTAACTTTAATAACTGGAGAACATTAAAATGTTATTATAGCTCAGTTTCCAACAATATATTTGATTGAAAGCAATAGGTGGGGTACTGAAGCTGGAATCCATTTCACACAGGAGCAGGGTGCACTTCTGCTCACTCTGCTTGACTGCATTGTCCTTTTCATAATGTGGTAGTCAAGCATGGACTGGAGTGAAAAGCCAAAGCCTCCAGCACCTCATCTTACAGCCACGAGATTCAAAGCTACAGGAGCAGAGCAGGCAGAGCTGCCTGGTCCTCCCTCCCTCTCCTTCCCATGGGAGCTATCCCAGGACACGAGCAGGCGTGGGAGCCTCCCCTCCCTGCCTGCAGGCACGTGCAGGGCTGTGCAGGGCATTGTGTGTGATGCAGGTGCCCTCAGTTTGGGCTGACCCCAAGGAGCTGCTGTACCAGCCACGTTCCACATGCCCATCCTCTCCCCTGTCCAGATGTGGGGAGCCCCAGGTTGTGCTCTGCAAACCCCACCTTCCAGCAGCCCTGGTCTCACCTCTGCTGGGCTCCAGCCCAGCCCAGCTGTCTCCAAACCTCATTACAAAAGGAAGAACCTAAAGAACAGGCTTCACTAGCCAAGTCCTAGATAGTATCTCTAGATCTGGTGTCACCATGATATTTTCTGAAAAATCCCTTTGCCAGGATTGTTCTCCTGAGAAGCTGAGAAGCCTCAGAAAAGAAATGTAAACAATAATTATCTGATTGCTTGGAATGTGGTTTGGAGATTGCTTACCAACAGCTGCATCTTTGATTGGTTCCATGTGAATTGTTTTTAATAGTGACCAATCCCAGTCCAGCTGTGTCAGGACTCTGGGTTTTAATTATCACTCTTTTCCAGCCTTCTGATGTCTCCTTTCTCTTTCTTTAGTATAGTTTTAGTATATAACTTTCTTATCATGTAATATCATAAAATAATAAATCAGCCTTCTGAGAACTTGGAGTCAATTCTCATCTCTCACCTCATCCTGGGGGACCTCAAACCACTGCAACAATTGGTGACCACAATCTGGGGCTGCAGCTTTGGGGAGCATGAATTTCAAAAGTGCCAAATTCATTTTGGGAGCTACTGGGATAAATGGACTGACAAGTGCAGGTATTTGGGTACATATAAAGGCACAGGAAAACATCCATTTCAGACCCAGAACTAGTGATATATCTAAATGCTGTGCAAAGCAAAGAGGCTTAGTTAGGTACCCAGGCATTTCTGAAATAGTCACCTGGTTTCTTAGCACTCTATCATCATGATTGTTTTCTATAGCACCTTGCTGGAATAAATAAATACTTCCTCCCCAGAATTCCATCTAGACCAAAGAATAATTACTTAATTGTAGGTTATAATTTGTGTTAGACTGCTATTAAAGGCCAACTGCATTATGCAAAATATAATAGATTCTCTCTCTCTGTAGATTAAAAATTAAGGGTTTTTTCCCAATGTATGTATGTATGTATGTATTTATTTATTTTTTCCTTGAACACAGTGTAAAGAGAGCTGTGCTGGGTCAGGCAGTGGCCACAGGAATATTTAACTCTGTGAAGCTGGAGACAGCAATTTCCCGTCTGGAGGGCTGAGTGACTGGAGCACACAACACGATGTGGATGAGCATATTTCTGGCTCAGAGCAGATGGCAGAAGATAAAATGTAAATATGGTTAAATCACCAGGAGTTTCCCCCCACAATCATTATGTTATTATATTTCAGTCTTTCAAAAAGCAGTTTACCTTTTATCAGCTCCTGTTAACTAACAAACTATATCATCGTGCAAATAGAGACGAGAAGACAGCTGTTTGAGTCACAAAAGATAAATATCACCTGAAACAACTATTGTTTTGAGGTCCTGAGTCTACTAAATAGATATCTTCAGTGCAAATAAATGATGCAACCCAAAGTGAGTCCAACAATACACTGGCAAAGTAACTTGTGTGGTTTTCACAGGAGAATATTCAATCTGTGCAAACAGACTACCATCTGTAAACAGCAACAGAAATAGGAAGTGTGCATCTGATGTGCCTGCTCACCAGATCTGATCCTTCAGGGTGGTGTGCACCCTCAGTGCCTTACAGGAGGACATTTTCAAAGCATTCATTTTCACAGTGAGCCTGGGGACCTGAGGCTTAATTCCAAATGGGACAGATTTTTAAGGTCACATAGTTGACTGAATGGAATCAAGCCTTGGATTCTCTTAAAAAAACCCCATCTACTAATTTTTCATTTTCAAATTCACAGCACTAGCCACAAGCAAATGAATTCACTTTTAGAGTTAAACATAGCACCACTATTGGGCAGGACATTTTTAGAAGAAAAATTCTAAACAACTACTATGACTTTAAATTTTCAGGACATAAAATACCCACTCGTAAAATTTCTTTCGATTTACAGCGAGCTTGCATTACACAAAACTGATAAGAAACAGATTAAAAATTAAACATTTATGACCCAAGGAACTGCTGAGCAGACTTTGCTCTGAAGAACATCTGTAACAATAAACCCCAGACTCCTGAAATTTGAATTTGCCTGTTGTACTTGCTTAATTACTGTGCATGCTAACTATTTAGTCTCTGATAGGGTAATGTTGCAGTTGTGGAAAATATTATTCCCTTAGGGATTTTCATGTGTAATTTCTGGAGGGGAGCATTCCCAACTCAACATGCACACACAAGTGCCAGTACCATTAATGGAAGTTATGTGCACCATCCAAAGGGAGAGCACGCTCCTGAGTATGTAACTAAATCAACAAACCCCCAGTATTACCATAATGCTAGAGGCAGGACCAGAGCAAAATATTTAAAGATAAAGAATGAGCACAATTTCAGTCTTACCATATGTTATAATGGTGATATTATCTTCTGTCAAGGGACTCTGACTACTCTTGATAAATCTAAGTTATAGAACTAAAGCACAATGGAATGAAATGATGCTGTTACTAAATGTATAAAGGCTGCTTCAGTTTTACCTTTGTATTTATTTGCTGATGTACAGCATCTCAGAATCACAACACAATAACATTACTGAAACTTTCATCATGTTCCTAATTTACACTTTGCTCTAGCAAATTGCTTTTGCACCCATGGTCAGGCCTTTTTTGCTCTAGTGCAGGAGTAACAAAGCAAAAATGGGAATTACTCTCCCTTAATGGCAAGTTCTGCCTTCAGATATATTGAACCTACGTGACTAAAAGCTTAACCACAACTATGCAGTATTTCTTCTATATTTTTTAAGGGGAATTACAAATTCAAATTAGGCTGTGGTGCCTTTCCTAAGGTTAATTTCAGGTATTCTTTTTTGCAATGCCACAATTAGTTTTTTACTCCATAACAGAGATCCCAATTTAATTAATTGTTCTGAAATTGGCTTTTAATCCCCTTATTTGTGTTAACAGCTCTTATTAAGTCATTACCTTCTTGCCTTTGTGTTATGCACAGTTTAGTGCACAAAGATGTTTTGCATGAAAAACATGCATGGATCATGTTTCTGCATATACAATTATCCCTTGAAAAATGACTTTTTGGAAAAGAAATGGTACAATTGGTAGAGAACAAATAGTTTTCTGGTTCAATGCCTTCAGTTTTACAGATCAGACATCACTAGCAGAGATGTAGCTCCATGCTCAGGCTCAGCAGTGACACTGATTTTACTTTCTGAGGGCTAGAAGGGGCAGATGTGAAGAGGTATACAAGGCATAAAGGGTATACAGGTATACAAGACAGGGCTTATTTAACTGTTAGCTGTCTGCAAAAAAAAGTTTCATACCTTTATGTGTGAGCTGTGAATTTGAGTTTAAGATAAATGTCTAAGTAGACATTTCTCTGTCTACTTGTTTCTAGTAGCTAGCTTGTAAAGCAATGCTTGCAGCAGAGTGAAATTGAAGGAAAACATAAATATAAAAAAGGACTTCGAAAATCCTGAGGGAAAAAACCTATTGATGGGTTATTTGGTGCATACTTTCTAAGTGGATCTTCTCAGGGTAATGTGGGCCACTAAAGTCCTGAATGAGGCCCAAATTAAAAGCCATAAAATGTATCTCTATGAACATCAACTCTGTATTAAAAGACATTTATTACGCTTACAAAGATAACAGTACTTTTGTTATTTAGTGTGGGTTTCCTAATTGCAAAACTCATTCTGATTTATTATAAAGGCTATAATTAGATTAGGCCAAACAAATCAATATGCCTTTAATTAGTGGTCTAGCTGCTGCTTCACTACACTCTATGCTAGCACCAAAGCCTAATTTTGAGTTTAGGATCCCAGAGTTGCATAACAATGTTCTCCAGCACTGAAGATTCAGCTTTGTTTCACATACAGAGGAAGCCACTATGCCAGGAAAAAAAAAATAGTTTCTACAGAAATGAATGAGCTGCTCTGTACATTAATAATAAAAATAATAATCACTTATGCCCCATCCAATAGCTGTGGGCATGCAATTGTATTTCAACAAAATACTAGCTTGCATTACTGCTCATTGGATAATATTTCATATTCATTAGTATTGCAGCCTTCTAGCCTATTTCTAAAGATGTCATTATGTGACTGGATAGAACTGAGTCACCTAATCAATGAAACAAAAATTACTAACACAGAACAAATAATGGCAACTACTCAGTCATGTTAAACTAAGAAAACAAGAAAGGTCTCACTTAACTTGATGTACCCAGGCAGTTATTGCACTCAAATATCCGTATTTACATACCATCAGAAAAGAACATTTCTCAGTGTCAGAATTTTCCTTTCAAACAAGTAATTGTTACTACAATATTAAGAGATTTTAGGACAATAGAAAATTGTGACACCAAAGAATCAGGAACACTCATGTTCTAAATAGTAAACAGTGTGCATGTATATATTTGTACTTTTTAAATAGATACAGCTGAGCTTGGCAATAGGAAAGTCACATGGACCTCTGTGATTACTGCATGCAGAGGTCCCCCAGAAAGAGATGGGGTACCTGCTTGGTAATTTTGGTGATAAAACTCTTTCCTTTGGACTTGCAGAACATGTTCCATTTACTTATTAACAAATCAGAGCAAAGTGCTGCCAGAATGAGGTGTACAATTCAGCCAAAAAAACTACAAATGTGTGCTCATTTTTTTGCCCTCTCTGTGATCGGAGACTGACAGATGATCCTTCTATGAAAAAAAGCATGAGATTAAAATTGTGCCCAAACCACAGCCATAAAAACATTGCCACTCTTTGCAGAGAGATGTTTTAAAGAGATAAACAGAGCAGAGGGGTTATTCAGAGGATTTTCAGGATCTACTGTCAAGTTTCTCTACTGCCCATTTCCTCCAGAACTGAATCTCTTCTGTCCCTGATTCACATAAATTTAATGTCAGAAGTGTTGCAACACGGTGCAGAAACACACTCCTTTAACTATTTCCCTCTTGTGTGTTCAAGGAATTATAGTAGTCTAAAAATGGCCACAAATAATAGTTAATAAAAATATTTTCAGATGATTTAAGTCTTGCTCAGCTGTGAGTGATTTGCTGCTTCCTTGTTCTTTGGTGAGTGTCCAGTTCCTTCCCTGAGGGTCCATGGGCTATGCTATGCAAAATTCTGTACCACTCCTCCCTAGTACCAAGTTTGCTCTCTGAATCTACTACTTTTAAATTTCTTCACAAGGCTTTTTCCCATTTCCTGTGTGTCTGCCTCTAAGCTTGTCTCTTTAGAATCAGGAACCTAATTATTAAAAATCCCTTTTGAAATCTAAATGATTTCTAAAGCATTGCTGTCTAGTGGTTTTAGGTGACAGGAAATATTTTTCACAAAATCGACCAAACATTTTGACTGACCCTCAGTTACCTCCTTTAACTTTACAGAAACAAGATAATACTCAAAGCCTTCAAAATCTAACTTGGAACAAAATTCAGGATTCCTTTTTTGGTCATTCAAGGACTCATTTGTTGTGTGATTGTCCTGCTCTGCTCTGCACTGGTGTGGCCTCACCTTGAGTCCTGGGTGAGTTTTGTGCACAGCAATATAAGAAAGATATTAAACTATGAGAGAGCATCCAAAGGAAAACAAGGAAGATGAGGAGAAGCTGTGTGAGGAGAGGCTGAGGGCACTTGTTCTGTTCAGCTGGAGAAGAGGGGACTGAGGGCAGACCTCCCTGCAGTCACAGCCTCTTGTGAGGGGAGGAGGAGGAGCAGGCACCGATCTCTGCTCTGTGGTGACAGTGACAGAACCCAAGGGAATTTGGGATCTGAAGTTGTGTCAGGGGAGGTTTAGGTTGGATTTTAGAAAAAGGTTCTTTCCCCAGAGGGTGGGTGGGCCCTGGAACAGCTCCCCAGGGAAGTGTTTCTCTTAGTGTTTATGCTTGGATCAGGAGTGAGATTTTGGAGTAAACCTTCCTGTTATCCCCTCTTAGAATGCTTGGATCACACTGCTGAGCTGTCAGAGCTCACAGAGCTGCAGTGGAACCAAAATCTGTCTATAATTAGCAAATAGTGCAGCCAAACAGGAATGGGTCCCCAGAGCAAACCTGCTGGTGCTGATGTTCAGTCTCTGTGCATGTTTTATGTGCATTGTCTCAGGTCTGCAGACTGAACAGGCATGAGCTGGAGTTATTAATATAATTTCAATAAAAAGTTTAAAGAAATCCCAACTCAGCATATTCTGTGATGCTGTAATTGTTTCAGTAGGTTTTCCTTAAGGAATTCCAGCATAGACTTCCTGAAAAGTTTTTATTTGATACTGGATTTAAAATTTTTCCTATTTCATTTTCTTCCCATAGAATCCTGTGCCTTATTTTTCAGGGAGAGATCATGACTGCTTGCAAAGGGAGGGATGATCTCCATGTTTACTAAACCCTTTTTCTTACTGTAGTACCTTTTTGCTATGGAAAATTGTAAGATTCTTTCTTCACAGCAGTTATGTCTTTGTCCAAGAAACAGATATCTTAAAACTTCACTATTTGTTGACAATTTCCCAAATAAGCTGAACATTACTAAGCTGACTAAACTTTTCAAGGTACCAGTGGGTACTTGTAGTTCACAGTCAAGAACAGAAATGAGAATGGACTCATAAAAAGGAATTGTATTCACTGCCAATATGTAAAAGTCCTAGAAAAGAAACCCACAAGTGCAGGTGTGGCTTTATTTAACCTTGGTGTTTTGCTATCAGTTCATGTTTGGTGTTGGCACCTTTGCTAACTCCAGAAGATTAGTGTCTCAGGCTGTGTTTCAAGGGACAGCACAACTTAGGAAATATTAAAACAGCTCAAATGCTAAAGAAAAAAAATAATAATTCTGTATCTCTTGATTTTTAACCTGTATTTTCAGGGAATTTTGAGCCAGCAGTCAGGCTGGATTCCTGACACACCTTGGTTGCTAGAAGGAGCCTGATGTTAGCTCTGTATATGCCTTGGTCATGCTGAATTAATGCAAAAGCCAGACAAGCACAAGCCTTTGCTACTCCATTTCTCATAGGCAGAGCAAACAGCACTGCACATCTCCTTCACCCTCTCTGCAGGCAGCAGCAACACAGGCAGCATGTCTAAGGGCTCAAAATATTTGCATTAATTTCCTATTTCTACGTTGAAAGTGAATCAAGGACACTTCTCAGAATTTCAATGAAATTCTTCAGTGGAGAGAATGCAGGTGGGGTAATTGAGTGTTTAGCATGTAGGCTTTGACCTGCAGTCTAGAGGGATTAGATGCAAGCAAGGTTTGGACATGCAATTGCAGCACTGAGCATTCATGCTTGTGTTCCTCTTGTGCTTGAAAGAGATGGCAGATCCCCAAAGCCACAATTCCTGTTACCCACCAGTCTGGAGTCAATGGCAAGAACAGAGGCAGATGTCTGCAGCCCCCTGCCTGTTCTCTGGGTCATGCCCTGCCCTTTCACTTTTTATGTCAGAGGAAAAATACCAACCCTAACTAGATCCCAGTTCCTGATCCATGAGGTGGTAAAATTCAGGTTTGCATGGAAAGGTACAGATTCACAAGAATTAGGGACCATGGATTTGTTTCTGGTGCTACCTCTAAGCTTCTTTCAGCACTATTTTTGCACACATCTCATCCCTGCTTTCTCAATAACTATGTTCATATTGCAAAAGACCAGGCCCTGCCCTTTCAAAGTCTTAAAAAAAGAGTAGTCATTATTTTGAATTTGCAGGTTCATAGTGTGGTGTTGGGCATGGTTTATAGACATATTTCTGTAGGAATCTGGGCTTTCTTCTACCACCAAATGACCCCAAAACCTTGCTGTTCCTTCCATCTGTTAGCAGTTCTCCCAGGTCCTGCCTGTCTTCAAGCAGATCAGTGGAATTCTGAGTTGCTTGTACAAGTGGTGTTGCTCATGCAGAGAGTGACAGCATTCCACAGTTCTTTGGGTGCCTGCACTTGGATTATTCCATAAATTCATATGCCATATTAGTAGATGCAGTTTCAAATAAAAGGTAAAACACTATTGTGGAACTTTGAGGATCCTGTTGCACCACAGGGCATCAAATTAATAAAGGCTTTGGAAAGAGTTAAAATGTTTGCCAGGGGAACTCATTCAAATTCACTTCATTACATCAGCTGGGAAATATTTCTGCTTTGCAAACACCACAGAGGAAACATGAGCTATTCTGCTCCCTAAAACAAGGCTATTTCCCATTAACTCCACTCACATGTGACACACAGGGCTCTGCCAGACAATGGGCACCTTGTCATTCCCTACAGGGCACCTGTGGGGCTGGGTGGCTGCTTCTCTTCTGGGGCACCCCAGCAGAGGCTCCAAAGCACTGTCACACCACATATTTCTGCTCCTGGTGGAAGTAAATCTCACTGAGTTGTAAACATGGACTCAGCAGTGTGGTTGCTGCTTTCATTTCTCCACTGCACAATGCTGTAAGAGATTATTAGGCTTAGCAGCTGATTTTTGCCAGTAGAATGGATCAATGATCATTGATAACAGAGTCACTTTTTAATACGCTCATTTTGTCAGCAAACTCTTGTAGCATGGCAGCCATGATTATTCAGCTGTGCTGTAAATTGAATTTCCTGCCTAATACAAATACAAGAATACTTTCCTTGCTTTTCTTTACTCATTGGGTTACAATTATTAAGCCTACAAGATAACTCACATATTTACCAACACCAGAAAGAGACAGAAAGGAAAGAGATGTTTCCATTAAAAATGTTTCTCTCTTCTTTGTGTTATTCTTAACATTCAGCTCAAGTGTAGTTTTGCTTAGAAGTCCCACACAAGACAGGAGTTCTACTGTGGTGCTACTGGTTGTACAGACATCATAAAAGAAAGTGGCTTTCACTCCACCTTGCTGGAGTTTCCCTTCTGACATTAAACAAACATTTTTGAACAGCCTCTCTTGTCCCAGTGAATAAGTTAATTTGTTTTAGTATCTTTGCACCTGCATTAAAAGATTCATCTCTTGATTGGAGCACCTTCTAACAGTAACATGTTAGACTAATAATATAAAAATTCTATCTAAGAACACAATGAGAAAGAAATAAGTTTTCCCTTTAAAAACTAGTTGTTCCTTGAGGATGTAGAGAGTGTTTTCACATGGCCAATGAAGTGTACCTAAGCAAAACCTATGTCTTTACCACTATGATCATAACTGGCCAGAATTAATTTTTCTGCAGAAAATGTACAAAAAAGCAAAAAAGTTGTTGTCAAAATGTGAAAAATAAATATTTTTATTGTAAGAAAAAGACTGATGTTTGCATGAAGTATTTGGACTTTGATTTTTGATGCAGAACATTTTTCCTCTTACAGTAGACCTTTCCTGCCTAAAAAATAGAAACACTCCTTACCAGAAAAAAAAAAAAAAAAAAGAAAAGAATCCACTGGTTAGTGGATTCTAGGATACTTCAGCTTTACTCCTCAAACTGCAGACCATGAAATAATTGCAGCAATTCTTTCATGACTAATTTTCAATAGGTTACTATATCAATGAAAATGTCATCAATAATTCACAAATGCTACAATAAGAAAAATACACTGAGTAAACAGCTGGCTATTTATTGCTTACATTCTCAGTGTTGGTTATTACAGTTAAATGATGTAACCATTAGATACAATAACTATTTAGTTAAAAAAATAGGTTATTTGTCATAAATCCATATAGGAAAATTAAATGCAAGGATGTAGCTTTGTAAATTAAATTCAAGGATGTATCCTGATGGCAAGAGGATTTTTTAATAGTATTCACTACAAAGAAAACCACAGTCCCTGCCTAAAGAGCTTTTTTAATGAATAAACCCCCCAAAATTAGATGGTAAAGGCATTCTCTATAAGATGAAGTGATATGCAGATGCAGATGGCCTGTATGCAGTTATAAACTCTTTTCTAATTGTTTGTAGTCAGCCAGTTAAGCTATTAACACTCTGTGTTTAGTGCTGTCTGCCTCAGTTCTCCCCTTTCTCATAAAAATGACCTAATGACTCATCTGATAAAGCCAAAAGAAACAGCTCTTCACTGCACAGCTTTCATCCCACTTAACCCCTTTTGAGACGTACACATAAAATGAGCCACATGAAGACTTAATTCAGGAAAGGAAATTCAGCTCTTACTGTTTTTATGGCTCATGTTTTATATTCAGTCCTGGTTCTGAGTATCTATGTTGGATTTACTCTGGTGATGCAAAAATGGGCTCCAGCCCACACTGTGCTGCATGTAGGTGACTGCTGGATTTCCAAAGCATGGCAGGGTAACACCTGGACAGCTGCTGGCTGGAGGCTTCCCTGTGGTTTCCCTGCCTACCAACTGCAGGGACTTTGGGATTCCTGCTGTACTGGGGCTTCACCAGCACAGCCCATAGTTCCAACCAAAGGTGAAAAGAAAAACATTCTATGCAGCAAAAAAATCAACTTATTTTTATGCATGCAAATGTGGAAAATATGTGAGGAATCTGGGTTTATCTTTGAGAAGGGGCAGTAGTATTCTTGCTGCAGCACTATGTCTGCAATTCTTTCTCACACATAAAATTAGTCCAAATCTGTCTTCATTTACTCTCAGCTTGTCCTTGTATGACCAAGTGTTTTTGGAAGCTTAGTATTTCTTACATATGCTTAAAAAAGAGGCAGAATGAATTTTATTGCTTGAATCTGAAAAGTACCCAACTTTGACTTCTAGTTTTTGTGAAAACACAGTGTTATGTCCTAACCCCGTGTCCTTCAGAGGAAACGCTGGAGGGCTGTGTTGGCAAGGGGATTACTAATGTGCTTCTCCACTCCATTAGCTCCTCTCCTTCTTTATTTTCCATATTCAGTTTGTGGAATATGTGTGCTTTTTTTTGCCCATCCTCCTTTGGCACTGCCCCAGCCTGTGTCCCTCGTGCCTCTGCAATGCCATGTGCTGTGCTGGGATCTGCTGAACAAGATCAGAGCAGCTCCAAACCCGGCAGCCTCTGGAAGTGCTCCCTGGATGAGTCTGGCCAGGGTCTGGCCCAGGTGTGGAGGGAGCTCAGCTGGTCTCCAGGATAACCCACTGCTCAAGGCAGGGTCTGGCAGGAGATCAGAACTGGTTGTTCAGGACCTTGAAAACACTCAAGGATGAAGACTGAGCTGCATGTCTGGACAACCTTCCTCTGCTTAACCTCCTCTCCTGTATTTACCACGACTTTGTACCAGAGGGGTGAGTGACATCCAAAGCCTTGCTGGAGAGATGTAATGAACAACTCTATCTTGTTTTCTCAGAGATCAATCAGGAGTACCAGCAAATCTGTAACCTACCCTTACAAGTCAGTCAAAATCTTTATTTTAATCACAAAAAAACACTCCAAGTATTCCTTCTTTGATGCTGTGAGCAAGTAATCCATAAAATCTAAGATGTTTTGCTTCCTGGATGTTTGAAGGAAGAAAAGGAATGGCCAACTTCAGCAACAACTGGAAAAACAAAGTGATTTGTAGAACAGTGCAATCATTTTCAGTGAATAAATTAGGTGAATTTTAAGAGATAAAATCTCTTTTGCCTTGTTCAGTTTCTCGTTTTGCCAGTTTGGAAAAAAAACAACAAGAATTTTGAATTTGGGTCACTGAAATGTCCTAGGAGTACCCAAGGTACTGTTACTGAGGAAGGAAATGGCATCTTACTCTTTTATTCTCTACTGTTAGCATTTCTGTTTTACTTTCATTTATTTGATTTCATTTTTAGTCCCACCTCCCTCTTCTCAGTCTCTGGATTTTTGGCCATGGGAATTAGGAAGAAGAAGAGAGACAGAAGAAAACATGTTTGAGCTGAATAAAGATAAGTCTTGAAAGACAATAAATTCTCAGAAAAAATATTTTTTTTCTCCTAGAAATGGTACTCTATTACAAGTTTCAGCAACAGCAGGAGCCCCAAAGAACCACTTTTGATTTTTGATAAATCCAACGAATTCTTCCTGTTTTGTTAGTTCCTTTCATTAATAATATGGCATCTTAACAAGGGGCCAGTGCAGGATGTGTCCACTATATATTTCTGAATGACTGCCTCTAATATAAACTATAATGTCTGCCTATCTCTAATCTCCATCACACTGAAGATGCTTTAAGATTAATTTTTAATGCTAGCAATAATTTTTGAGATTATTGAATGAAAGATAGTGAAAAAAAATCATCATACACTGTAGAGGCATGGTGCTGTCAGGTGAAACTGAGTCCTCTCTTTAAAGAATACAAAGCCCCAGATTGTGTGTGTATAGATAATTAACTGTCCTTCTATTTCTTTTCATCTCTTACACATTAGGATCATTTTATCTCAAGTTATTTCTCTTGAGGCATACACTGTCATTTCAGCACTGTATGCCGAAACAAATTAGACAAAATTGTTGATGTAAATCCCAAAGTGCAGCAGTGCAACTTCATTATAGCAATTATGTGTTTTATGACTTTTTTTTCATATAAAACAGATAGTTGAGCCTTAATTTAAGTACAAAAGACAGTTAAGTGCATAAGACAAAGAAATCTGAGGGAGATTCAGTTGAAGCAAGGCAAGAATTGCATTTGATCATGTTAAAACCAAAGAAAATTATCTGGATCAGACCACCCTACCATAGTGACTGTTTCTACCCCTGAAAGCACATTGTAAATCACATCTACTGACCCCAGCACACAAAAGGAAGAGGTAGGGGCCAGAAATCAGCCTCTGGTTTGAATTTAAAAACCCCCAAAATGGCTTAAAGGAAAACAAACATCCTCCCCTTACAAGACACAACCCTGACTCTGTCGTGTCTAATTAACTTTCGTTTTAGAATCTTCAAATATCATCACTTGCAATTTATTTTTTGAAATGTTTCCTTAATTCTGATGGTGCCTGCTGTGGTGTTGTTATTAATGATCTATCAGATGGTCACTGATTTAAAAAAAACCTTGAGAGATTTGTAAGATACTCTGAAGTTCACTCTGAGTAGAATTCAAAAAGAGCTCAGTGAGAGAATGGTAGAGAATAAAGGAGTTAGGGACAAAGATATGAGCAAAGAAGGATATGAGTTCATTAAAATGAAATGGAGTAGGGGTGAGAAAGATGAAATCAGAAATCCACAAATTTCTTGAAGAATATTTCACATGCTTTTTTTTGTTACCCAATCCCAGTATATTTTTACATTTCTGTACATCTTTAGTCTTTGAAGATTGCATATCAGAAGTGACTTTTAAATATATTAAAGGATAGGAGAGTTTGCAGGAGGAGCATAGTAAACTCATGAATGACCTAGGGTTATATTAGGATATTTTTGATTTATTCTTAAGTAGATTGGTGCCATTTTTTGCATCTACATTGAATCAGTAGAGTTAATAAGGAAAATTAGAATCACAAGTGACAAGCCACATTATCCAACAGGTAATCTCAGGTGAATAATCCAATATGCTGCAATGAGACAGATCATAGAATCACAGAATGGTTTGGTTTGGAAGAGACCTTAAAGATCATCTGGTTTCAAACCCCTGCCCCAGGCAGGAGCAGCTATGACTAGACCAGGTTACTCAGAGCCCCATCCAGCCTAGATTTGAGTACTTCCATAAAGAAATACAAAAATCTTAGCAGTAAGATAAAATTACTACAAGAAAGAACTGTGAAAAACAATCCTGCTTAATGCAGTGATTTTCCACATTGGTGGCAACACTTAGTTCATCTGTTTCTTCCAAGGTTTCTTTCTTTTCCCCCTTTTCTGGTCCTCTATATATAGGCCATGGTTCTCATTCTAGTCAGGAGAGACATTATTCTCTGTTCTTTCCATTTTTCCAGAATGGGAAATGCTTCAAAAGCATTAAACATTATTCAGTATAGAATGTGAAACAGTTTGTCTCTGAAAAATGTTAAGATAAAGATCTCTCAAAAGAGATATCTAGAGAGGAGTGTTGGAGTAGATGAAGTGAAGAATTAAGTTTTTATGTAAAAGAACTCATGTGGGAACTATATAATTAAACTAGGCAAACAATCCTGACTATGTTCTGTAATCATGTCAGTGAACAGCTATATGATTATGGCATTTCAGTGACTGTGGAAACACATTTTACAGATTTTAAAAACATCTAACTTTGGTTTTTCTGCATTTTTTCCCTTTTAGAATAAAATAATTTTGTGCTCAGGAGCCTTGAAAATCAGGTTATTCACTGATCACTCCGATTATTTCTAACTTTTAGTTCTTGTATAGCACATACTTTCTCCTGAAGGTCAAGTGAATGTGGGAAGCAAACTCCTCACTGGACTTGTATCTTGATGGGTTTTATCATATCACTCAATTGCTTGAGTTCATTAAATCTACAATCATGAACATACATTCATCATGCCCATAAAATGCCCCAATAATCAGAACAGATGCAAAGTAAGGCCAAGATGAATTGCCAGCCAGGGTGGCTGCGTGGTGCCCACTGTTAAAAGAATTGTCTTTGTTCTCTGAAAGCCAGACAAACAGCAGTTTTGCAGCAATCACAGTTCTCTGTGAGGTGTGTGAACATTTATCCCAGCTACTCTTTTTAACCATGAGAAAGGAACAGAGAGTAAGTCCATTTTTCCAGAGAACATTGGCTGGACTTTGGCTCACCAGCCCTTCAGCACCCATGATGCAGATGTTAACATCACAGCCAGTGACCTAAATCTCTCTCAAGACTCAAAGGAGAGAAATAAATGTCTCAGGGATGTGATTCACCTGAGCTATTTCAGACAGATATTTACCTAGGAGATGAATTGCACCCAAGACTGCACTGAGTGTATTGACTGGATCTTTGCAGACTGTGAAGATCATGGGCTGGTCAGTTCAGAATGTTTAGTGTCAAATGTTTATGGTTGGTACAGGGTCAGCAGTCCAGGTTCCATGGGCACAGTTTGGATGCTTTCCACCAGAATGAGAAGTTCTTTATAGGCACATCTCTCACTAAACCTAACTGAGGCCCTGAAACACCTGCCATTCCCCAGCCACTGAGAAAGAAAAGGTCTCAAAAAGGTCAGTATTTTAAAATGCTTGACACAGCTGTGTTTGTCGTTTTAAAGGATGATAAATAAGAAAGGTAATTTTTATACAGTAAAATTTCAGTAGTTTTCAGTTGATACAATAACTTTTCCAACGTCTCCAGGAAATTTCAGAAAACTTGTACTTGTATTTCTGTGAAATATCATGCATTAGTTGTAGAAACTGTAGAAACTTCACTAATGATTGCACTTGATCAAATAATACTTTTTAATCATAAAATTTACATTGTGATAAAAATGAAAATTCTTCAGAACAAAATCACTAGAACTCTTTAAAAGTGGAAATAACATGTTTTTCTCCTTTTCCAGAAACTAAAATGCACAGTTCTTTAGTAGGCTGAGGGAAAAACAAAAAAGTTAGCCAGTTATAGATATCATGATCCTCACACCCCTATTAAAAGAACTTTTATTCTTTTGTTTGTTTGTTTGTTTATTTGAGGTGAAAACCAGAGAATGACAGCCTTGTGAGAGCTCAGCAGGAGCTTCAGTTTTCTAATATAGCACAGCAGGAGAGAGATACAGAAGGAAAGCAAGCAGAAATAATAACCAGAAGCCACATGAATAATGGGAACAGGAACCATTGGCGTGTAGGGAAAAAAGAATCTGAGTATCCACTCTCTTGACCTTATATTGCACTGTAAGACACTCAGTCAGTTTTGCTGTCACCCTTTTCCTGCAGCTGGTAAAGACTTTTGGAGTTCCAGTGGTGTTGGATGAGGGTCTTAGTAGTTAGGGTAATTTTCATCTCTCTGGGTAATTTAGTCTTTCATTATCTGTGATTTTTTACATCTGTATAATGAAGTAAGAACATAATATTGGAGTAGAATTGAAAGTTTTCCTTTGGACAAGAAAAAGAGATTGAAGATATGTTTTGGGTTTTTTGCTTATATCAAAAAGTCATTGTTATTGATGTATAGAGTTTGTGTTGAATGATACAATGTAAATTGGAATTGTCTTTGGGTGTGAAGATTTGGCTGCTGTAGTTATGGAGGTTATAGTTTTGCCTTTTTACCTACACACAGCAGAACAAACTCTGACTAATTTTCAGTTTTGTGCACCTAATTTCTTAACCCAGACACCAATACAGAGCCATAGATGTGCATGAATATGCACATATGAACTATTCAGGTTTTTGTCATATTACAGAAGATGGAACAACCAGAACACATACCACAAATTTTTTTTTGGTAGAGGCTGATAGATGAATGCA
This sequence comes from Haemorhous mexicanus, assembly GCF_027477595.1. Classification (NCBI taxonomy): domain Eukaryota; kingdom Metazoa; phylum Chordata; class Aves; order Passeriformes; family Fringillidae; genus Haemorhous; species Haemorhous mexicanus. The sequence goes on from NC_082341.1 coordinate 12,056,847, forward strand.
ATATACCAGAGGAGGGTAAGCTGTTTCACCAAAATACAATCAGTTTGTATTCAATTTACATTAACATAGTGAATTTGGATTAATAAACCATTTATTTTTGGGTTGAGGGTTTGTGCATTTTTCATACAATTTTAAATTGACTGTAATGAATTGCTGGCAAAGTTGCACCAGACAAGACTCTACGTACTGAGGGGCATTTAATCACATCAACTTCCCACTGATGTTAATTGGGATATTCTAATGAGCAATAAACACTCAGGCTAAGAATCAGTCACTCAGTGCTATGACTTTGAAATCCCTATAAATCCTCTATACACTCATGATCAATAATTTTGAGTCCAAAGCCATTCAAAATAAAAGAAGATGATAATTTATTGTGAAACTATTGCATGAGAAGATTTGCTAAATAGATTTCCTTATTAAACTGTTAACTTCATCATTCTCCATTATGTCCTTGGGGTCCACATGTCCAAACAAAGGCCACAGGGTTCAATAATGTACTCTGCTTGATCATTATGATACAAAACAACCTTTTTGCCATTATTAAGTAGGAATTACAGGAAAAGTTGGCAGAAACCTTGGTCAAATATTTAATTCAGAACATCTTGACTCTGAATTTTTTATCTTGGTGTTTTTTTCTTTTACTTTACATAAATCAGGAGTTTGATAAAGCAGATTATAGTCTAATATACTATTTTATAGCATTCTTAAAAAGAACAAACGTATATAATCTAGATGTGAATAAATTTATAATGGAGATAAGACATAAATTCTTTTATTTGCTGAAGAAGCAAATTTCTAGAGTTGCCTCACGACAGACCTAAGAAGAGCAAATAATTAGCAGTTCTAATACAGATAAATCAATTTATAAAGGTATTAATTACACCTACACTAGTAAAGAAACACTCTTGAGCATGGGAACTCAGTTGTCTACACTCTAAAAGTGATCCCAAAGTGATTCTTTGGCAGCCACCTTCTAGCAATTCCTTAATATTTCCTAGGATGGTCAGTGAGTTTGCATCAATTGGGGAGCATTCCTCATGCACACTCTATTTTGGAGAGTGAGAAAAAGGATTAAATAAACACAAATTATTCATTGTTGTGTAGTGTCAGCAACAAAGAACTGTTCTGGTCATATTTTATTTGTCATTATGAACATAATTGTATAACTAGGAACTGGACTTGATGACACAGAATTTCCTTGTCAGTCCTACATCCAGACTGAGTTATCTTTTAATAAATGTTCTCTTTATTCTTTTTATTAAACACATAAATCCCTAAATCATGCTATTTAAAGTATGAGGAAACACAAAGGCAGAGAATGCTGTAACATGAATATCTCCATAGAGACTGTTTTACTAGACTGATATTTTAAGGAAGCTCAAGAAAATTCAAGACTTTCTTAAAAAGGGAACTTCTTGAGTTGCAAGAAATATGTCACTTCATGTTTCCCAAATGTGAAAATACTGTACTCAGTAATCCACACTATATCTGCAGGATGGCTTCTTGTCTAAGTCCTCTTTTGGCTCCCTCTTTTGAAAAATTACAGACATTTAGTTGCTTTTTGCCTTTATAGTCAAAAGAAACAACCAACATGTAATTTAAATGTCTCTGCATTTTGTACATTAACCTTAGAGGGAGAATAAAGAGCAATTTCCAGGGTGGATTTCAGAGCTGTTCAGCTCAGTGTCCTTTTTCCTGATCTCCTGGACAAAACTGCCTGAGAAGTATTTTTCTTTAAACTCTGTTTTGGGTTCAAATAGATACTTATTTCAAACAATATTTAAATATGTTATAATGCTTATAACATATTTCACTTGTAAATAATGTAAATTAGTAAACAATTATAGAAAATTAGTCAAAGGGGTTAAAGAAATGTCCTCAATAAAAATGAAAATCAGTTTTACCTTTTGACAGTGTAGATCTCTCACTATTGTCAGAATTTATCCATATGTATCATTCAAAAGGGCAATTACCATGAACATTAATATTCATCCATTTCAGAAAAATTTCTGCTAGAAAAACAGTACTATTGGAGTCTCCCTAATTGTCTTTAATTCAGAGTAATGGTGTCAATTGAATTTAAGAACTAATGTTGATGCAAGTTACACTGTCATACACTGGAAGGAATGTTGTGAAAGTTAATGGGATTCAATAGGCAGGAAACTTTCAGAAACACAAGCACAACCAAAGCACAAAATTAGTAATTCTTAGATGTGAAGGAATACCGAGAAAAAGAAAGTGACGTGAGTTCTAAATAAAAGAGAACTGATGTATTTAAAAATGCAACAAAGATACCTTGATAGTTTATGCTGCCCTAAATCTATCAGCATTCCATTATTTAATAACTTCAGGTAAAATGTAGGTAACCAGGTTATCTCCTGCAACAGATTTACTGCCTAGGAAAACTATTTCTTTTTTTGTGTAAACATATACCAGTCAAATAAAACTCAGACACATGCTCATGTTATATGGTATCATCACACCATATGGCATATTAACCAAGGACTGATATTTTTATCCCTTATTTTGTTGTAAAATCACTGTGAGAGAAGGATAATGTGCATGTGAATAAGCATTAACACAAACACACATAAACACCTGAAGCCCAGGCACATGATAAACATCAGAAGCTTCATTTTATTATACAGATATTTCTCAGTATTAATGACACTGCATAAAAGATTCACAAATACCATGGTTACTAGAAAGAATGAAAACACATACACAAAGTACATAAATAATTTTCCATTTCATTTCTGATGTGTATCAATATTTTCCTTCTTTTTATTACCTGCAGTTCATTGGCCAGAAATTTCAGCTGTGATCCCTATTTTTTTCCTGAGTAATTGCTTACAGTTAATTTAAAACCTAGTAATGTGTGTAAGCAGTTCGAATTATTCCTTCCCGTGTTCATTACCTTGTATTTGTCATCAGAGAATTCCATCTGCTGCTGCAATGCCAGTTCATCTAAACAGCACTAATGGCATTGGAAAGCCAGCTACTTTTGAAGCAGTGTAAAATAAACTGTGAAGTAGATGTCAAAAGCTATTTCACCTGTTTTACATTCCAATCCTTGCTTTGCTTCGCTTGCTTTGCCTCACTCACTTTGCTACTGAGCAGAATCAATAACAGTATTCATGATGGGATACAGACATTCAGCTCATAAGCTTTCAAGATATTAGCTTTTTCCACTTATGAAGAGTGGATGGGGAGAAAATGAAATAGTTGGCAAATGTGCTTTTCCTCCTTCTCCAACGACATCTCACTTGTATTTATTGCAGTTTGTGCAGATATTAAAGACATTTACTTTAAGGTAGATATGCCAGATTTTACAGTCTGCAAAATATGAAGGACAGCTTTTACAACTTAAAAAAACCTGGTTTTCCTCCTCTTTTTTCTTCATTACTGGTTTTTAGGCATTGAAACTTTGCCTAGGCTGTGTCTTACACGGCAGTTACAAGACAACAAACATTTCAACAATTTGTAATATTTGGCCTTGTCAATATTTTGTCGGGCTGCATAGTTATAGGGTTACCCCTGCCCCATTACTGAGGCCAATTTGCTGTGAGACAGCTCAGATTATGTCCTGTGTTCCTTGGTTTCATCCCCTGCCCCAGGTGGAACACTAGAAAATAGAAGGGACACAAGATCTTGTTATATTGCTAATTCTGTCTGCTGCCCACACCCCAAATTATTGCTGCAAAATATGAGGGGGTTTGATGAACTTTGGGTTGGCTGCGGGTGAGGTCAGTGGGCCAGATTACTCTAAAAAGTGATTAAGATGAACCTGGAGAGTGAACAAAATTTATAATAGATGATAATCCATGGACTGAGAAGCATCATTCTTCAGAATGCACAAAAAGTTATCATGGACTGCATTCAGTGATTTGCAGGCTAGTGAGGTCAGGACAGTATAAGAAACTTTTTAACGTGATGTAGAACAGCTCAAACCAGAATACTTTGAAATGATGGATTTCTTTCTATTTGTTTGTTTTCCAAGATTTTTTACTATTTCATAGGTTTTGGGTTGCTCGTTAAAAGTAAGGGTATCTGTTGGCAGATATTCATTAGTTTTCTTTATTCTTTTCCTTCTTCTGATATTTAGAGGATAAGGATATAATGCAGTGCTCCACTGCATGCAAGAAAAAGAAAAAGCTGCTTAAAATTAGACTATATTGGAAAAAAGAGAAGTAAAAATATATTTATATATGCATATATCATTCTAAAACAGTATCAGAGTGACTTAAATGGTATTTCCCTTCATCTCCTCTTTTCTTTCATTGTTTTCTTTACTATTTCCAGAATACAAATATCCCTGACAGACATTAAGGTTAGGAGTTATGTTTAGTCATTTAAAAGTTAGGTGTCCAGCCTTCCACAGAAGGTACCTTGAATCAACAAGGATTTTCAATAAGATTTTTAAAAAACAGATTTGATTGTACACCAGAGCTGTCTTTTAGCTTGGTTATTAATAGAATAAGGAAGAGGAAGCAAGTACAGATAAGGAATATATAGACAGCAGGTGATATGTAGAAAGGTCAAGTAATTCACTAGTTCAAACAAGGAAGATGCAAAGTCCTCTTCACATGTTGTTATCAGTCCCTTATGAATTGGTTTATTACATTATTAAAATTCTAAACCCTGGTTTAACACTCCAGCTCTTATGCAGTTTATTATAGTTTGTTTTAGGCATTACTCCACTTAACTTCAAATAGCAGGTTGGAAGCTGCCCTTCCTGCACGTGTATCCTTGTCACATGACATCCTTCCTATGGCTGAAACAAGCCAGAACCCACAAAGCTGCTTTTTTCCTTTTAATGATTAGCCAGTTTCAGTCACACTCGTAGCACCTCTGCTCAGGGACAGCAAACCACATGGGCAGCTTATCTGTGCACCAGGTGGCATTTAAGTATTTCTGTTCACCACATTATATCCCAGAGGACATAAGGCTTCCTGGCTTTAAGCCTGTGTGCTTTTATCCCAGTTCTCCTGCCACACACATTCCTCAGAAACCTTTGGAGAGAAGATGTTCCAAGTCTGTTCACAGAGAAAACCAGCTCTGATCTGTGAGCTGGAACTTGGCTGGACCACTGGGAGATCACAGTGAGATCACTGCAGTGGTGGACCCATTGGTTCCTGCTGTCTTCCAGGAATGGGCAATCAGGAAATTGGAGTATTAAGCAGCCATTAAGCAGAAAAGCTTTGTTGCAGGTCATATTTTACAGCTCCAGAAGAAAGCTGCACTTGAATCACTTATTACTTGCATGCAGCCAAGGAGACCTTGGTTAGCCAGCTGCTATGGTGGATGTGGATCTCATTCTAGTTTCTACCATAAAACATATCCATATGTTTTTCCACTAGTAACATATCCATATGTGATTTCTACTTTCTGTTGCACCAACAACTTTTATTATTCCTTATTTGCATATCACCTCAACAAATTATAAAAGTTGCTTTTTTTTCTATATATAATCAGGTAGTTTAGGCTATATCAGTTATGTTGTAGACATTTTCACCTCTGATCAAACAGCACAAGAGGACAATAAGTAGAAGATTCACATGGAGTTCTTTATTCTTGCACATATATTCTATGCATAACCAGAATAGAAAAACTGTAGTTCGGGTGAGGTCACACAAAATCCTTTCAAATTAGCATTAATATCTTTCTGTAATCATAAAAGAGAACAATTCACTCATCCTAGAGATGCCTTAAAACCTTCCTAGTGTCAACCTAAAGACAATTCTGCATTTGCCTCTTTCATAGCTATGTCATATTTCAAAGCCACATCTTGTCATTAACCTGTCCTCCTCTTTCTCATTTATATTCAGCATATAGGAAGTAACATAAAATCCTGCCAAGTGCATGACCCAGCATTTTGCATGTGTGTTCAGGGTTGTCTGGCATGTTCTGCATATATAGTCTCAGCTCTCCCTGGTGCTGAAACTGCTCTTAGCTTTATGACACTATTGACTTTCCTCAGGAAGCTTTTAATATCTATGTGAAATAATTAATGAAACCAAAATTCGATTCTTCAGGATCTCAGCCTCTACTCTGCAACTTTATGCTTCCCTTTCTAACAGTACTCAAAGCCATTTCCCTTTTCCTTATTTCCCCACCTATCTTACAATTCTTGGAATGGTGTATTCTTCAGATCAGTTAATAGTTTTCTATGGGACATATTTCAAGCATTGACAAAAGTTTTGGTAAAAGAGAACTGCTTCATTCATTGGGTGAAGAAGAAATTGGGATTTTTTTTGTTTGGTTGGAGTTTGATTTTTTTTTTCAGTTTGTTCAGTTTTGAGGTTTTTCTTCTTTTTATTTAAATCAGGAAAAGCCTGTAATGATCTACTATTGGTAAGCACTTTTTGAATTAAATTTTCTTTTCTCTTTAATGCTATAATTAACTATTCATATCTTAGAGGTATTATACAAATCTAATATATTTAGAGCATCAGACTTTTAATACAAGTTTTCATGAATGAATTTGTGAATTCAATCTAAACAGCATTGCAAGGAACTTGCTCACTCTGTGAATTACAGAGAGGAAATTCTTGACAAACAGAAGAGGTAGATAAGGTGTAGCTCCTTCTTGTAATGTGTTGCATCAATATTTAAAACACAAAAATTCTTCTTTTGCTGCCTTTAAAGGACCAAAGTCCAGACAGAGGGAATTCTATTTTCCTTCATGGTCTCAATTAAATCAACAGTGTACAGTACACACCCAAAGGCTGGAAAAGTAGCCTAAGGTATATTAGAAGAAACATTATTTCTAGACTTTTAAAATTAAACTTTTTATGGGGAGTTTTATCCTCAGCACTGAATGTCAGATAGTTAAGAGTCACTTTGCTCTCTGGTTTTTAAGTGCAGCCCAGTGCTGAAAGGGAAAGTAACTGAGTCTTGTCTAATTATTAAATTTAATCATTCTATCATAAAATAAGAATATACACTCTACATTGTTGCCAGAGCTGGACTTATTTCATGATTTAAGGAAAAAGAAAACATCAATACTTTTACAGGTGAAAAGATTTTCCATTGGTCAGGTGTAACATACTATTATTTTTCAGTATTTTATCTGAGACATTCAGCAATATTTCAGGAAAAAATTACCAATATTAAAGTTCCCAATAAAAGACTAAACTTCAACTCTTCAACTTTAACATGAAGCTCAACTATAAAAGGGTGAGATACAACACTGGAAACAACAGATACTGTGCTGAAGAGGGATTGGATTGAAACAGGAAAATCTCATTTTAATGCTGTCACTTCTCTGCTAAGCTCCTTCAGGGAAATTATATCAACTCACTTGTTTTTCATTAAGTTCATTCTGTCACTCAATTATATTGGCATAAGTCATGACATCTCTTAAAAAAAACAACTGAAAAACAAATCACAAAAAACATGTGAAGCAAAGAAGCTAATCACTTACTACTATTCTTTTTTTTTTTTTCCCCAAATTATTCACCTAAAAGCACACAGTACAGCCATAGTAGGGTATCCATTCAGATTGCAATCTGGTAAAGTGGTAATCGTTGCTTCCAAATTTCAGATGAACTTACCTGTTCAGTCTGAGATAGCTATTTAATCAACCCAAATTTCCTTCAGAGACTTATGACTAACCCAATCAAGACCAAAATGATCAAATTTGCAGTACTGAAATTATCTCAGGTGCAGAGTAATAAATCATACAGAATTCCACAATAAAAGTACCAAGGAGAGAAGCATTTCAGTAATGCAGGAGGCACAATTCATGTTATTACACTGCTTAATGTTAATGTGCTTTAATAGCTCTAATGGCTCAGCATAAACCATATACTGTGCTACAGCTACATCTGTAGGATGGAGCCATTTATTCTAACCTCAAATTTGGATTAAACAGGGCTATTAGGATAAAAGTATAGGCTAAATTTGTTCATGCTATCAGCATTTTGGTTTTTGATATGTTTTCTGAGAGGTAAATTTATAACTAATTAGTACACTTAGTATCATTAGAAGAAATAAAGAACAACTTACTGAAAATTTAATCTGTAACTAATTAATTTTTTTTGCTCTGCTACTCTTTTGTTAGAAATGAGAGATATGTCTATGCTACTTATCATACTATATATTTAAGTTGCTAAATTCTATCAGCTCAATCAGCTCTACCTTCTGCAAATAGAGAACACCACAGGAGTGCAAACAGATGGAAAGCAACTGAGCAACTCAATGAGTAATATGGAAAGGAGGATTTTGCTCAAAAATAGTATATAAAAAAAAAAAATCAAGACTTCAGCATCTGAAACAGGTATCTATACACAAAAGATGGAATTATATTTTTAAGGTACTTTAGTGAAGTTGCTTTGGATTTATACCAGAAGGGGACATTCAAAGAATTAAAAGGAAAGACAGATGGTCAATCTTTTTTGACACCTTCAGCCACTAAGAGAGCATTTAATTGCCTAAAAAGAAGAAAGCCTTAATGAGATGGGAAACAAGGATTTCAATCTATCTTTTCATTTTCTTCCATATCTGCAAAACAGGTGAATAGGAATATGGACTGAATCACTGTGAAAAAAAAATAATGGCCTTTTTGAGGTGTCCCTGAGCAGTAGCCATTAACTTAAAAATTATTCTAATTGTATGCTATTATAGCAGGAATGTATCTTAAGCTCTTTCTCATCAGTAAACTGAGAGGTTAAATTATGTTGTCAAAGGCAATGTACTGCCATATTATCCCCTATTAGCTGATTGACTGAATAGAACTCACTTAAAACTTACATGGATCATTTTTGAGCACATGTGCTGCTGATGTGGTTTATCTTTTTCTGGTTTTACTTGACAGTTTTGAACTCTGAGCCAGCTTTTCCTATTTTTATTATTCATGAAGAAGCTACAGTAAGGTTATGTCACCATGTGATGGGTTTACCATGCTTAGATACCAGGTGCCCACCATGCCAATCTATCACTCCCCTTCTCAGCAGGAAAGAGGTATGGGTAGAAAAGATACAGAAAATTATGGGTCTAGATAAATGTAGTTTAAATAAGAAAAATGAAAGGCTGTGAGTGGAAGCATAGAAAACGAAAGATTTATTCTCTACTTCCCATCAGCAGGCAATGTTCAGCCCCTTTCAGCAAGCAGGGCTTCAGTACAGGCAGCAGTTCCACCAGAACACAAATGTAATAACCAATACTCCCATACCATTTATTGCTGGGCAGGTGTCACAGGGGTGGGAATATCCCTGTGGTCAGTTGGGTCAGCTGTCCTGGCTGTGTCCCCTCCTGAGCCACCCCCAGGCTGGTGGTGAGCAGGGGTTCTGGAGAGGCAGCCCTGATGCTGTGGGAGCTGTGCTGAGCAGTGGCCAGCTCCCTGGGCTCTTACCAACACCTCTCTGGCTGCCAACACCAAGCACTGTGAGGGCTGCAGTGAGGAGATGAGCTCTGTCTCAGCCAGACCAATATGCACCATTTTCATGTCGTGTTCCACACTTTGCTTCAAACCTTATAAGCACAGAAAAAATTACAATATAAAGGTAAGTTCCAGAGGTTTAAATTACAGTACCAATGCAAAGGAGTACATATTGGATTTTTTTTCCAAGATTTGACTCTTCAAAATACCACCCCCTTCCCCCAGAAAAAGAGTACTGCCTACTGCACTGCTGCACAGGGGAGTGTGTTGCTGCAGATTGTAATCATGAAGAACAGTGTGATGTGTTCAAGAATGGACTGCACAATTTAGTGCTGAACACATCCATTAGTGGATATTAAAATAAGAATGTAGATAAAGTCTTTGGGTCAGGAAGGCATTTAGCTGCTGATTCCCAAGAACTGCAGAACTGCAGGGAAATAGGATTACCCAGTGCTCACCTTGTTCTTGCATTCATTTTTAAGCCTCTACACTAGGCCATTTAATACAGGAAAAAATACTCATGATGCACTTCCAACCCTCCAATTGCAAACCTATCTACTTAAGCCTGCTCTTCCTTGTTCACCTCCCTCTTTCCCACATGTTTAATGTTTTGGGAGTCTTGAAAACAAACACTGCACTTTTTGACATCTAGGAAAATATCAACACGGGCTTTGATGAAAACAGTACTGTCAGGATATACATAATAAAGAGCATGTATTACTCTGAGGTTCTTGAACATGAAAGAACCTGCCTTATTTCAATTAAAATAATAGGGACCCTTACTGACATTACCACTCAATCTATAATTCCTTTTCCAATACTTTTAACTATGCCAACTTCAAAACAAGCAGTGCAAGAGAAAAAACCAAACCTTTGCAAAATATCCATAAAGATAAAAAGATTCCACTTTTATTGAAATTTTTGGTTGTTGAAACTGTTTTTTAACAAGAGAAACAAATCACATATGAATTACAACACATTTAGAACTTATGTGCAATAAGATTGGTCTATAAACCACATGCTGTATAAAATTGTTGCAAAAGAAACCACTGATGGATAATAACTGAAAATATGTATTGATTGTGTGCTATAGCAACAGTATCAGTACATCTTGAGTTTTAGATCAGAATGAGATCTATTACAATAACTTGAGAGTATACACACTTTTCCTATAAATTTCTATTATTTTTGTAGACTCAAGTAAAGCAGGTTAAAAGATCAAGGTTTAAAGAATGTATGTCAAGTGACCAGATAACCTATTTATTGAATCAAAAAATCAAACAGAAAAAAAGCATTTAGGAATAGACTTCCTCCTGATTTCATGTTCAGCCTTTGGGCCAGAGCTGAAGGTGCACAACACATGAAATATAGCACTACTATTTATGACTAGCAAGAAAACCAAAAGGTAAAAGCAAAGACATAAAACATATTTGAAACTTGGCTTGAGTTTCTCTCTGGATGGATAAAGACCTCTGTCACTGGAACTGCTATTTATTTTGGAAACAGGCTGTCCGTGCCTAATTAAAGCAGAACACAAGCAGAATGCACACGTATTGGGTCATATAACAATCTTATGCAAATCACACTCTGACTTCAACACGAATTTCCCACGCACTCCATGCTGCAAGTTTTTGTCTTGAGCCCTTTAGAAGTATTGGAGGAAGTCCAATAAAGAAGAAAACCCCATTTCCCTGCCACAAGGCATGCAATGGTTTGTTTAATGAAAACTAACCCAAACTCTGCCCGGGTTGCCACAGTTGTGTTTCTTTGGCTGTTGATTACATGATCACCTGTCTAAATCAAGCCTTTAAAATCTCGGTGAGGGGATGAATAATTAGAGACAGGGTGGTTGAAAGCAGGGTTACTCAAGATCAGATTACTGGATCAGGAGAAGGCAGTCAAGGGAGAAGTTGCAGTCGTGCAATATCTTTCATATTCCCACAGGAGAACTCTAAGAGCCCCCATTCTTCCCAACACACACTCATTTTCCCTGGAGTTTTTTGGAGGCAGCTGCAGCACTGTATTACAGTTTCAAGCCATGAACTACCTTGGCATGCCTGATTGGCCTAAGAGAATTAGAGCAAAATATTATTTCAGTTGAGTGGATTTTGATAAAAAGCATGTAGGTATCAATGAAATTTCCCAAGTAAGCTGTTCTTGCCTAGAGGCCTTAGGGCTGATGACATGATGCTTGGCTTCTCTTCACAGATTTGCCACTGACCTGTTTTGTGACCCTCTTTAGTGCTCCCTTTCTTTTCCTCCTGCCCAGATGTCTGCTTAAATTGTGGATGTCTCAAGGGAGAAATTATCCCCTTCCATGCATTTTTGCCAATCAAACATTGGTTTTGGTTGCTGGTTCTTTTATGCTGTTAGGAAAGGAAATTCTAACACCCTTGGCTCCAAAATCCCATCACTGTCACCAAAATGACCAGGAGCTTCAATAGAGAAGATAGGTTTTACTGGAGCAATTTTGTAAATATTTTAATATAGGTTTGTTTTGCATCTGCATTTAGCACATAATGGGATGGGAAATGATCATAAAATTTTTTCTTGACTCTAATATACTTTAGCACATTATTCTGCTCTCTGATCAATCATTTCACTGTATTAATAAAATCATGCTGCAAATGTCTTCACTAGCATATTTTTTATGTCTTCATCTCATCAGGGAAAGAAAGCCCTTGTCACAAGAGAAGCCCTGACAAGGCTTGTCATCTTTTTTCTTGTCTTTCTTTTCAGTGTCACTGGGCTCTGTTGCAGATACTGATAATTTGATAGCATGTCTTTCATACTGGGATACATCAAATGTTGTCTAGTGCTTCTGTTCTGAGACAAAATGAAATCCCTGAAGTATAACATAAAGTTACCATGATTTTATATCATATATAAGTGGAGGATAAAATTAAAGATATATCTAACTGGTATAGCTTTCTTTGTTACTTTTTCACCTTCTTTTTCATTTAATACTTGACCAAAATAGGAAAAATAGGCATGATCCAAGGAGGAAAGAATCTTGGACCTTCAAACTCTTTGTGAAATGCCCTAAATCACTAAAATGATATACAACTTTCTGTTAGCTTGGATCACCCTCTACTAACATCCATGCATTCATGCATCCATTAATATCATAGCTGACTGTAAACAGATCCATGCTACAGATTTAAAAGATAGTTTAAACATCAGGAGAGTTTATTTTCTGCACATTCTGGATTATAATCTGTGGAATGCCATGAAACATAGGTAGGTGGGTTTTTAATGCAATCTTTCATGCTTTGTGGTTGTTCCATAAAACATATAATGATATGTTAATAGCTAATTGCTTTGCAATTCCACAAAATAAGACCTGAAAAAGGGTCACAATGCTTCCTTGGTAACATTGTCCAATTTTTTGTTGCATATCTCTATCTTCTTTTACTTATGTTGATTCCTTCTTTAAGCTAAACAATCCTTCTTTTCATTCTTCCTTGTAAATCTAATAAAATGGCACTTGAACTTTTAAGGGAGACTACAAATAAAATTAATGTAATATTCCAGATGTGAAAGTCTTATTGATTTAACCTGACATTAAAAGAATTTACTTCTATCCTGAACTTTAATCAACCTCACAATTCCCTTTTAAAGCAAAATTCTTGTTGGGCAAATCATTTCATTAAACTCCCTACCGTCCAACTATGCCTTTTCATTGAATAATTGAACAAACACAGTGACCATCTATCTACTAGCTGTTTTAAGAATTTATTTGCTCCTTTAAAATACTCTTTGTTTTAGGTTTTTGTTTTTTCTCCCGCTGCTGCTCCTCCTGTAATATATGTCACTGAGACAAAAATTTACTGTGATCTTTTCTTTGAGGAGATCTGCTTCTCCTGACAGGTTGGAAAGACTCTGCACTTGGTGAGAGAACTGATTTTCATGTGGAAATCTGATCATGTCCATCACAGGGAAAAAATCTGCTCAGACCTGGACAAACTGAAAGAAAATGAAAACCAGCAGGTTACAGGCAGCTGTCATGTGTGATAGCACAGCTTGGCTGCTGATTGCTGGGGCTGAGGCAACACAGGAGCCCCTGTCCTTGCCCAGGTCCTTGGGAACAGCCCCAGCCTGCCATGACCCAGGAGCTCTGTCAGTCCCCCGGGCTGTCAGTCCCTCTGATGTCCCTCAGCCACCCCAGCCCAATGTTCAGGGAGGTTCCAGGGCTGGGGATGTCCCCAGTGTCCCCTGGCCACACTGCTCCTGACTGGGGTTGGGAGTCCCATGTGGTCCCCAGCATCCTAGCCATCATCCTGCAGGATTCCCTGACATCCCTAACTGAGGCCACCGAGGCACTTGAAAATTCCAGTGGTGGCCACTGCGATGTGATGGGGAATCAATGGGTACAATAAAATGGGAATGGGTGAAATCAGACCCACTGGAGCTGGTAATGTGGAGAGGCAGGCATGTCTGAGGCCCTGCTGGGTCTGTTCCTTCCACATACTTCTAATCTGCACATCTCAGAAACTGCTGCTTCTAAAAATGATACAGGAAGAGGACATTTAATTAAGGTTAACCTGTCTAGATTGTGATCTGCAAGTGTTGCCAGATGAACTCTAGCAAAAAAGATCAAGACTTCTTAATTATTTACCCAGAGGACAATTAGTAAATATTTACCATTTAAAGCCTAATTAAAATAGAAGCAAGAGTACAGTCAAGTTAAGCACCCTGTCTTGGAGGTCATTCCAGTGCTTTTTGGCAAAAGACATTTATGGGAAAGCCTTGCAGATAAACAGATCTGAACGCTGACTGTGGCAGACCTTTTTTATTACAGCACGTAAATCATTTAACTCTAATCTCTTTAATTGGCCTTGATCAGACTTACGTTTTTTTCCAGGAAAAAAAATGGCATGTTACAGTACCTCAGGACAATTTGTGTCTGTTTGTTTTTGTTGTTGTTTTTTTTTTTTTTTTTTAACACAGGAATTGGAGAAAGAAATGCTGTCATGCTCATCTAATGTACCAGTTGCAGTGAACATAATGGTTACTTCTAAACATGGTTAAAATTCTGAGAAGGGTTTTCTAGAACTCACAAAAAGTCTTCAGATATGTGTTGTAAGAAGATACATTAGTTTTAAGTAAGGTGTTCTAGAGGTGGGCTTGAGTCCAAACCTTCTTCTGGAGCAATTCCAAACACATAATGGAATACCCTGACCTGGAAGAGACCCACAAGGATTAACAAAGTCCAACTCCTGGCCCTGCACAGAGCAGCCCCAAGAATGCCACCACATGCCTGAAAGGGTTGCCCAAACACTTCTTGAAGTCTAGTAGGCTTGGTGCTGTGACAACTTCCCTGGGGAGCTTGTTCCAGTGTCATGTGGAAATTGAATCTAAACCTGAGCTTCCATTACAAGGATATTAGGAATATAAACATCTTATATGCACACACATTCAACCAAAATCCAAGTCCTAAAATCTCTTTACATTGGAGAAATAATTTTGCATAAATCCTTAATATGACCTTTCAGCCTTATGGACCACAGTACTTGTTCTGCAACCGAATATCAGTGTGTCTGAATGGATTTATGCAAGAAGAAGGTTAATATGTATTTTATAAAATGGGGTTTTGTTGTGATAGGTGTTTATCTGTAAACAGCTAGAGTAGAACTCAGACCAGTATACTGATTTTTGTAGTTTCTGTCCACTGTATTTGTCCTTAGGGACGTGTCTTGTAATTAAATGTGATCATAAATCTGAATGGAGCAATGGGAGCTGAGGTTCTCCCCCACAAAAATCACTTGCTGACACCGAAAAGAAATTTGAAATTTCTACTACAGTGAGAACTAAAGAAAAATAATCCTTTACTTGCCTGAATAAATATATTTAAAATTCTGCTTTGCACTTCATACCACAGCAGCAGCATTCTGGTTTGCCACAACTCGCCTTTCTACTGACTATAAAGCTGACTGTTTCATGAAATTAAGAGAGATTTATGAGGAAATTTAGGGCTAAAATCCCATTTGCCAGCTCATGACTTGCAGAATCAAAATCTATGGATCGTCCCAATTACTGAATACCATAGAAGGGAAACTAAAAAAAAAAAAAAAAAAAAAAAAAAATGGTGACTGAAAGGAATAAACTGAGTGACCCCAGGACTGTGTTAAATTGTTAGCACAGAGGCTGCTGAGCCCTTGGGGCAAGTTCTTGTATTAATGTAGATGTAGATCCCCTAAATAATAGTTTAAAAAAATAGCATTGTTTCACAAACCCTGCTCAATCTTTTGGTACTGTGGGCTGAGTAAGTAAAAGGTAAACATGGTCCAAACTAAAGCAGTGAAGATAGCTGCCCTGTAACTTTCCCCTCCCCTTCTTTTTTCTTGGATAGATTCATGGACTCTGCAGAGAATAGGTTGGGACACGGAGTTCCATGTAGCTTTGTTTCTCTCTTGGAATGCAGTGTTCCACGTTATTGCAAGCCCAGGTGCCATTTCAGTGCAGCAGCACTTTAACAATAGCCCATTTCCATATATTTCAAGAGGGGGAGAAACTATTGTTTATTAGAAGAATTCTAAGTAATTGGCAGCCGTCACAAATTCTCCAGCTGGCCAAGTGCTAATGTGTTATTAGCTGAATCTCTGAACATTTTGTGATGGTTATGAATAGGCATAGGGCAAGTTGTTGTTGTTTATAATGGAAATATTAAAATTAGCATACGTATGTAAGTATATAAATACACACACGCACACGTATATTCCAGTAAACATTCACTGCATCTGGTTACAGAGCTTCTCTTGTTGGATTGTGCTCTGAGCTATGTAATTGAGGATTTCAGAGGGGAATTGATGTGTGACTGATAAAGGATTTGACATGCTGTGACTCTGACTTTAATATGTGAACCAAGCTATTAATGGGGTTTCCTATGCGAAAGGAGGAACTCTCAATATTGCATTGTGTTTTTCTTCTAGAAGCTTGAAAAAAGTTAGATTGTGTCTTTGGTGGCCAGTGAACAACAGTCTATTCATAAAGGCCATAAAAGGAGCAAAGCTACAGCTCTAATGGAACTGCTAGGCTACAAGTGAGAGAAAAAAAATTAGGCTTTCAATTCAGAGTAAGTTCTTTTAAGGCTGATTTCCTTAAAATGGAGTGTTAAGAGAAGGTTGGACCAATCACAGTGTGATAAAACTTGTTTGACCTGGAAAATATCAGCCCATTTAGATGAGGAGAACACTTAGAGCGCTATCAAAGCTTAACAAATGGAAAGCTAACAACAGATTTCTAGCTTAAAAAGAGGGAGGCAACAGATTTCTTTATCAAGTCAATTTATTGCTTGTTATGCCAGCATATTAAAAATTAGTCTCATAATTCCAGTATGTTCCTTCCAAGAAACTTTAGTAAATTAAATTATAGAATTGAATACCACTGTTCAGTTCTTCGTCTTGGGACCTACATAATGCTGGAAAGCTCATTCAGATCAGGACAGAATTTAAAATATTTTCACCATTCTTGCATTTAATGTGTAACTTCACTGTAAATATTAAATCATTTATCTGAATTTAATCAAGCTTGAAGCTGCAAATTGTAAAGGAACACTCTTTCACTTTACACACTTTTAGCCTTACAAACTCTTCTCCTCACAGACCATGACTGTGACAGTCATAGAAAATTTTGCTCCTGTCTATTTAAACTGTTCTACTGCCTTTCATATTTTTGAGATCTAGTAACCCATGTTTATAAGACAGCAATCTCTTTCACTTCAGGTTGGCCTCTACAAAATCAGTTGGTTTTTATAGAATGTAAATTGGTCCTATTCAAAATTTAAATAGTGGAACTGCGGCCTCCAAACTGTAATATCCAGTCAGAGACATCTCACTTAACATTGGTTTATACTGTAATATAAATC